>NC_136065.1:1339452671-1340076788 GCF_964261635.1 Lissotriton helveticus | reverse complement strand
CCTAGTTCTGCACCTCTTCCTCCCACCTTCGCTTACTCTCTCCACAAGTCTTACATTTCCTCACTGTTTTATTCCCGTACTTGTTTCTGTTCTCAGCTCCATGCTGTACTCATCCCCCTAAGTTTGCCATCTGGCCAGTATTTTGTTCTGCAATATTTCTTTTTTTTGTGTTTGTGTGTGTGTGTGTGCATGTGCATGTGTGTGCATGTGTGTGTGTGTGTATATATATATATATATATATTATAAAAAATGCACCAGAGTTATGACTTTACAGAAACGTGTGTTTAAAAAAAAAAACTATTTCTAAGACGATTCATGAATACAGAACTCAAAAATATCTGGTATTTTTATCAGAAAATAACTGGCAATTCCCTTCACCTGTCACCTCACTTCTTTACATTCATCCCACCTCTTTCCTGCAATGTTCACCTCATCATTATCCCATCCAAAGCCATTGCCAGTTGACATGGAGCTCATTCCTAGAGTGCTGCAGCGTTCCCGGCTATTCATTATCCAATGGGCAGCGCTACCTTCACACCCATAGAGCCAGTACTCATTTCAGTCACTGGTATCTTGTAATACAGTGATTAATGTTGGAGGGCTCACAAAGAGAAGCAGCTCCTGTCCTGAACAAAAAGATGCAAAGAAAACCGGCTTTGATGAAGGCAGAGGATTTTGTTGGGCTGCCACTCGCATTAGTACAATCAGTGCAATCAATATCCTAAATACGGCTGGATTACTGACTGTCTTTCTTAACCCATTTACAATCCTGAAGGAGAGAGGCAGGGTGGGGTTAAAGCATTTTCAGCTGAATAGTTGTTGCGCATGTGATCGACAGGGAAGGGTCTGTCTAGACCCTGTCCTGTTAATCACAGCGTGACGCAAGGCACGCCCTCTTAGACCCCTGCAGTCTCAGACTATTCACATGGGCACTGCTGGAATCTCCAGCAGGGACTCTGCAAGAGGCTTGGCGCGCTTACAAGCTCACGAGAAGCAGAGCGGCATCTACCCTGTGCTAGAGGAGATACATAACTGGAGCCTGCAGTGCTGTCTATTAGGGTACCGGTACTCTCCCTGGCTAAAGAGAAGTACTAGTACTGAGGGCCTGAAAATTCAGAAGTGCCGGTACTCAGTACCGGTGAGTACTGGCCAATTTAAAGCACTGGTTGATGGCATATAAAGGCCCATGTTCTCGAACATTCTAAAGCAATGCCAGAGAGTAGAATTGAAGTACCTGAGCTTCAGTAGGTTCTTCTAAAAACAGCTCTTTACAATGGCTTTTTATTTAGGATGACCAGATACATCAAGATGAACAAGCATTGGCAAAACCAATAGGTCTCACTTTGAGAGCTATTGGCTCTGTCAATGCCCTTTGTTCATGTTGCACACTGTACAGCATGAACAGGGGAAGAGGAAAAAGGAGTGATGATACAGGCGCTAGCTTGGTAGTTGTCTACATTAGCAACAAAAGTGTCAGGAAGAAGATTCCCAATCGCTTCTGAGTCACATATCATTCATTCAACACTTAAACAATGCTTTTCAGTCTGCGGACTTCCTTCCAGACACAAGGCGAGTGTTTGGCTTTGTTGTGCTTTGGCTGAGAAAGCCTCAGATAGCACCAGCTTGCGGTAGTGCGTGACCGTCAAAAAGTTTGCTCGCAGCTTTGCAGCTCCCTCTAAAGTCTGAAGATTCTCTTGCCAGTAAAATGCCCATGCATCTGACGTATATACCTCATCTCAACAGTATTATGAGAAAACTAGTCCTCATGATCTGTGATGTAAGATATGAAAAAAGTGCAACTTTCTCCTGGACATTTGCCTAAATCTACTGTGCTTTATAAACCACACTAACACATAATATAATAGCAGCAGACTCACGATCAACCTAGATCAATGCATCATATTATATCATGAATACAAAAAGTGAAATAATGCATTTAAAATGATAAATGAATGCCATCAGGGACTCAAAATGAGAAAAAGCACATGACAGGGCTGCCGGATAGAGCAAGGTTGAGTATTGGGTAACTGCCTGTGGGGGCTAGATTAATGCTGAATTTATGCAACAGTGGAGTTTGAGTGCCCAATGGATTATAATTGCTTGACTGGATTGGAAACGTTTGAGATTTATACAAATGGAATCAGGTTAGATTGAATAGATCAAAACTGACTGAATGGATCAAAGAGACACTGAATGGATTGTATAAGGATTACATAAAAAGAAAATTGTCTGAGTGGATTGAAGAGAAGATTTAGGAGGATCCGAATAAACTGAAGTTGGGGTTGAATGTCCTGTAAATAATTTTAGTAGAATGGAATAGGGTCTGGATGGAAGGATCAAAACAGGCGGGAAGGATCAAATAGAGACTGAGAGAACTGAATATGTGGTCAGTGGACTGGAAGGAATTTGAATTGATTGAAGAGGATTTGAATGGACTGAAGATGGACGTTGTTGGAAATTGTGTCTGTAGTTGGCAGAGGTATGCACCCTGTCCAAGTGGGGACCAGAATCCTAGTCAGGGTTAATCAGATGCATACCCTAAATTAACCTGTGCTCACCCTCTGGTAGCTTGGCACAGGGCAGGCAGGTTTAATTTAAGAGGCAATGTGTAAAGTATTTGTGCAACGCAATACAAGAAAAAAGTGAAAACACCACACAAAAATAAACCACACCAGGTTAGAAAAATAGAGCTTAATTTAATGAACAAAACCAGACTAAAACATCGAAAATCCAATAAGTAGAATCGGAGTCATTAATTTTAAAAGACTATCTAAAAATATAGTGCTTAAAAGCATAATGCACCAACTGGAGCTATCTGGTTGAGTTTGACCAGGGTAAATCCAAAAGTTCAGGCTGACCCCAAAGGAGCATGAGTCGGATACAGAGATCAACCGTGTCCTGCAAAGAAAGTACTTTGGTTGGAGGATGCTTCGATGCGGAGGGCGTGATGCAAGGAACAGGAAGATACGATGTGTCAGTTCCAATCCATTGTATTCATCGGCGATGCGTCATCATCGTCGAATTGCGTATTCAGAGATGAGTCATCGTCAAGCAGCACTGGATGTAAGTGATGTGTAGTTGTCGAGCAACGGAGCCTGCGATGCGATTTCCTCGAAGCAGGTTTTGCATCGGCGCCTAGGGAGATGCGTCGGTTCCGACGGGCACAACGACAGCGATGCATGGATTTCGAAGATGCAGCATCGAAAACCCACTTCCAAGGGACCAGAACTGGATTGGCACCACTTGGAAGGTTAGGGCTCACATATGGCAGAGCCCAAATGTTGTTACAGGGTTGCTGGGCGTCTTTGATGTCCCAGACACTTCAGAACACAAGACTAGCAAACAAGCCCTTGGAGTCTCTCTGGGTTCAAGTGGGGTAGGTGTTGTCCTTCTCACCCAGGCAGAGAGGGCAGCAAGCAGGTCAGCACAGCAGAAAAACAGTTCCTCCAGAGCAGCAGTCCAGCAGAGTGGCAGTCCTCTAGCAGCATATTAGACCTTCTTCCTGGCAGAGTATCATCAGGCCGAGAAGTTTACTGAGTTAGTAGGGTCAGACGTCTAGTTTTTATACCCAGTGGTGCCTTTGAAGTGGGGGTGACTTTAAAGAGGGACTTTGAAGTGTACAGAGATCCTCCCTTTCTGCTCTGGCTCCAAACTCACTACAGGAGGTTAAGCAGTTCTTTGTGTGGGAGCAAGACACAGCCCATTCAGACGTGTCAGCTCATCTCTCTCATCCTGATTAGGATGACCCAGCAGGATGTGATTGGCCCATCAGGCTGTTCGAAGCTTTCTTTGTGTGTGGCTATCTAGAGGGAATGCAAAAGACCTAGCTGCCACCCACCCCTGACATCTATTGGAGACAGGCAGCAGGCACACAGACCTTAAGAGCAGAAAATGGCAAGTTCTAATAGACACACAAATGATGGGCAGAATGCAGAACAAATCAAACATTCATCCCCAGTCAAGAGATCTGGGTTAAATCCATCGTTCTTTTGCTCACCATGCCACCCCTGCTTTCTAAAAGAGGCATATTTAAAGTTGTAATATTAAATCCAACTGTGCCATTAAAAAGGGTTTATTATTACAAGTCCATATGTACCAAACATGACTGTTCTACTCCTTCTCAATCAGAAATTAACCTTTTTAAATGTAATATGGAATTTCCAATGTTAACCTATGAGAGAAGTAGGCCTCACAGTAGTGAAAAACGAATTTGGGCGTTTTTTACTACCAGGGCCTGTAGATCTAAAAAGTATATGTGCTGCCTTTTACTTACACATACCTCTGTCCTATGGGCTACCTAGGGCCTACCTTAGGGGTGACCTATGTTTTAAAAAAGGTGAGTCAGATCACTGGAGATGTCAGAAGAGTGTGCTCACACGCTGAGTAAGCTTTCTGGATAACGAGCAATGACTGCTACCACGACAAGCCATAGTCAAGAGAAACCTGGATCTCTGACAGTCAGGGCCAGGCTGAGCTGGGCAAGGGTCTTGGCTAGGCCTGTGGTGTAAACTCCTATGACGAGCTCTCCTGGAAACCCAATGCTCCCTCTGAGAGCAGAGTCAAGAGCCAGAAGAGAATTAGACAGAAACAGGGAGAGACAGAGAGATACGTGTTAGCTGGGCTTGGGTAGCAGAGAATGTCTAGATAGTTCTTTCCAAGCTCCATTAGAGATCCCTTACCATCACTCCAAACTCACAGAGGTTAACAACACAGCTTCTAAAAGTTGAGTGGTTCCCATTTCTATACATTACGGAATTGACATATTGCAGGTCCTTGTAGCACACTCCTCAACATATTGAAACTGGCTCTTTATTTGTCACACCTGGTAGTGTCCCAAAATGATTGAATTAAATTCTGTACTCTATAGAAGGTCGTAGATTAGGGTGACGAAAAAGTGTTACACAGTAAAGTACACCTTCAAGGTAACAGTTCAAGCCTTAGTTTATTTATGTAATGCACTCTTTATCATACTGAAGACAAATATAGGCTGAGAGAATTAAAGAGGGTTAAGAAGACACACATTATATATGAGAACATTATTCAAAAAAGTTTGCAGAGGGCAAATATACCAGGGCATATTTAACAGGGTACAGTTATCCTACTGTACTAGTCAAAAATACATTCAAGGTGGCTGCCAGCCATAGAGAACAGTGGGCTACTTGTATGCAGTCAGCTGTCCAAACAGTATGAATGTTTTCAAGTATCCTTATAGAAGCTTTAGAGGAACTAAAGCATTAAGTTTGCAGGGCATCTGGAGTGCCAGGGCAACTGCAGTTCGCTGATAGTTTGTCAACTAGGGCCATGTTCAATAATTCTGCTGATGATTTTCATCCCTTTCATGTCTTTTGGTAACACGTTCGTGTTAGATAAAATTAACCTTTATTTTGACCACTATCGCCGCATCCCGATGGCAGCCAGCACCAGCCAAAATACCGGGAAGAACACAAAGGTGAGTTCTCGAACTTATTACACCTCAGAGGGTCTTTTCAAATTGCGTCCCACTACTCTGAATTGCAATAACTGTGGGCTTTTAGAAGCGAAGGGCCCTCTCTACTGTTGCTCCTGAAGAGCTCTACTCCACCCTCGAAATCTTGGAATTTTGGTTAATAGGGAATACGGTACTATCGACAGGACAATTAAAATGGCTCTTATTAATGTCCGCTCACTACCCAGGCATGCCTTGGTTATTTATAATTTGATAGAGAAAGACCAACTCGCCGGCCTCTTCATTTTTTTGCAAATATTTTTTTATTGCAGCAAGATCAGAGAATAATACAGCATATTCATCCCTCTCTCCCTGGTTCACAATTGGTGTGTCGCCCCTCACCCCAGTATCACACAGCCATTCAGCTCACAACCCGGAGGTTGAGCGGCAATATCTCGATGGGAAAAGGAATTTCGCTGGAGCAGTCCGCTCGCGTCCATAGCCACCAAGCGGGTGGGGAATGACATGGCTGCTTTTGGTCCTAACCTTCCCTTCTCCCTGTCCCAAGTCCAGGTAAACCAGGAGTCCCTTTTCACCCAACTTAAACAAACCCCCCCCCCCCCGTCCCCCGCAACACCTTCATCCCCAACTACCCCTCCACCCTCGTCCAGGACTCGCCGGCCTCTTCATGACAGAAACCTGGCTAAACGAAGACACATACCCGGACCTCCAACTAGCACTAGAAAATCCCTTAAATGTTCCACCTGTCAGGTGGAGGAGCTAGTCTGCACTGAGGGGATGTTGAGTGTATGGTTGTTTGAGTTGCAGTTGATTGATCCGTCCAAGCAATGTCTTTCTTTAAATTCAAAATAACACGGGCATAAAGTGTAATATGGATCTTTTTATATACATTCCTTTCAGATAAAACTCCAGGTCATAGAGAACACTTATTGATTTATCTGGCGCGTTCTGATGAAGGTGGTCTCCATCGCTGTTATTTTCCACCGAATCGCATTGGCCAAGTCCTTGTAAAATCCCACCAAAGTGGTTCTATACTGGACAACAGATAGAAAAATAATAGAACGTGTTATGAGTCTGAATAGATGAAGTTGTGAATGTGGATGAGTGTGAAAGAGTGTTGTGTTTGGGTTGTTCTCTAGCTGGTGATAAGGTTATTTATATTCAAGTCAAGTCAAGTCAAAAAGGCTTTATTTCGACATAAAAATATCTTAAAAAGCATACATACATATAAAATTCATTTTGAGCAATAAGAATAAAACGTATAAAAAGACCCCTTGCATGATGGAAATCAGCAATTCTTACTATTATTTTTTGGGGGAGAATTTGTATAAATTACCTAAAAAAGTTATATTCATTAAACAGACCCAAGAAATAAAAACATGATTAAACAATTTGTCTAAGTCTTTTTGACCGAATCCGCCATGCCCACCCAAGATACTTCGAGGTGGCGCATGCATAAAATGAGCGAGTGTCTGAAAGTAATATCCTTAGTGCCACATTACAATGTCTTGTTCCCAGTGTAAGGCACATGGGTTTTAGCCATTTCGTCCGTGGAACTTTATAAACAGGACACTCGAATAAAAAATGAGGGACAGATTCATGACGCTGTGGGCAGAAAGGGCACCACGGAGCAGTCTGATAGGGAATTTTCCAGTGGCTTGTGAGTTCCATTAAGGGGAGAAGACCTATTCTAAATTTGAAATACAGGGATCTTTCCCATGGGGCTGAGATAATGTCTAAATACAGTTCTCTGATGGGGACATCTTTAGACTCCATAAAATTTCTAGACGATTTGCAAATCGTTACAGAAGAGTTTCTTTTATTTGCCACCCATTTCCAATAGAGTTGTTTTAGCATTAGTTTGGGCGGGGCCGTCTGTTGATGCCATGCTTCTTCTAGGCCCAAGTTGGCAAGTAATGCTTTGATATCCCTTAACCATTTTATTTTTGTCCAGCCTGTGGATTTAATTATCTCCCGCAGGCCATCCGCATAACTTGAGAGCTCAGGAACTCTCCAGATGCGGGCCCACAGAAGCAAGGGGCGTAACTTAGCTTGGTCTTCAATCGCCCGACAGCCCATGTCCAATTGCAGCGGCAGGATGGGGACAGAGGAGCCGAGGGACATCAAACTTCTCAAGAAGGTGTTCTCAGCTCGAGTAAGCTCTTTCATGTTTGACGTCCCCCAGAGTTCCGCCCCATAAAGAGCGGCACTTACTCCTCTGGCCGAGTAAATGTCCATTACTGCTGCTATGGGTTTTGTAGAGGCTGCTCTCTGCTCTTTCAACAGGGCCCCAGTTACTCTTTTCAAACTTAGCAACATTTTGGTCAAGTGGTGGTCCCATTTCATCGAGTCCACCAGCCGGATGCCCAGATAATCAAACGTCTTGGTCCTTTCCAGTGCAACAGACCCCAGTGTTGGTGGAGGGCCAAGTTTTTGCGGGGGATTCAGGATAAGATACTTTGTTTTGTCTGTGTTAATACAGAGTCCTCTTTGCTTACAAAAGGCATCAAAACCAGAGAGAAGCTGCTGAAGTCCCATCGGGGATTTTGACAAAAGTAAAGTATCGTCCGCAAAAAGCAGGGTAGGAATTAAACGACCAGCCAAACGGGGTGCATCTGCTGGTATCCCGGTCAAGCAGTCCACCACCCCATTCACATAGAGCGAGAAGAGTGTTGGTGCAAGTACGCACCCCTGTCTTACACCTCTATTCACATCTATTCTTGAAGTCTTTTCACCATTCGGGCCCCAGCGAATTTGGGCATAGTTTTTTTCGTGGAACCTCATGATCAGATGGAGCAGGTAGGATGGCATGCCGAGGTCACACAAAACCTTCCATAAATTATTTCTGGGGACCAAATCGAAGGCCGTGCGGAGGTCGATGAAGGCCAGATATAGGGTGCCCTTCCCAATCACGACGACGTTCCAATAAATCATAAGTAGCCTTAACGTTTGTTCAATTGTTCCTGTACCAGCTCGGAACCCAGCCTGGAAATCTGAAAGTATCTTGTTTTCATCTGCCCACTGCTGGACTCTGGCTAAAAGGACCTTGCCTGCTACTTTCTGCGAACAATCGATCAGGCTAATCGGCCTGTAATTCGCTGGGTCTTCTCTTGAGCCTTTCTTGTGCAGGGGGACCACCTCCGCGGCCATCCATGAGGCGGGCAGGGGAGCACCCACCATAGCAGCGTTTAAAACTGATGCGATTAGCATACTCCAGTTGCCCAAGTCTATACGAAGCAGGTCACCAGGAAGGCCATCGGGACCAGCCGCTTTGCGCGGAACAAGAGATTTTATTGCACCTTCCGCTTCTTTCCTAGTAAACAGGCTTTCCTCGTAACTCCCATCACCTCGAGAGATCTGAGGTAGAGCGAAGTCCATCACTTCTGCTACAGGTGCTGTGTACAATTTTGAAAAATGTGAAAACCATAGATCCTCAGTTATGTTACAAGTGATGACAGTGTCTAGGGGTCTGTTTTTCTTGCGTATTAAGTCCCAAAAGCCTTTTGCATTTTTTCCACCACTGGCAACACGAAGTTCCTGCCAAAATGCGTCTTCCCAATCTCTCCTAGCTAACTTTAACTCTGCTTTGTAACTCTTGCGTTTAGTGGCTATTAGGGTAGCATCTCCACTTTTTACAGCCAATATTAGTGCACTCTTTCCAGCACGACACTTTTTCGAGTACCAGCCAAATTTCCCATGACGCTTATCAAGGTTGTTGTTTCCCTTTTTTATTTTAGCCTTAAATAGGCCCCCAATTGACGTCGAAACCTCGCTAAACATTGCTGAAATATGGTTTGGGCTGACAGGCTCATTTTCCAAAATAGCACAGGCCGCAGAGGTGACAGCTCGAATGCAAGAAAGTTTTTCTTCATCAATTGCCACTTTATCCCACTTTAATCGTCTTAGGCAGTTTGAGGGGACCACCCCTCCCAAAGGCATTGGCTCAGGTACATCAAGGTCTCCACTAGCTGAATGACTCTCCCGCCACCAGCGTGTTAGGGATAGTGAAAGTGCATTATGGTCACTGTCCAGGGAGGGTAGAACTATCATATCCTTCATGTGGGCCCACAAAGAAAAGTTTAGAAGGATGTAATCTATCCTGGATGAGTGCCCAACCCTATTATATGTATGTTCCCCCGCTAGGTCTGAGCGTGTTCTCCCATTGGCTGCTCTCAAGCCATGCTCAAGTGTAAGGGAGTTCAGCTGAATAATTCTGGGCGTCCATCTATTTATGATTGGAAGATCAAGTGACGGGACGCCTCTCCTTGAATCTTCGTCATACAGATCCAGAGATTCATCTGGCAACAGAGGCTCGAAAGTACAATTGAAATCTCCCATGACCATAATTAACGAATCTCCACTGCACTCACCTAGGGCTATCTCCAAAGCAGAAAGAGTTGGTGACAATGCTCTCCCAGAAGCCCCACGTGTATAGATATTAATAATCTCCAGTTTTTCGGCTTTCCTTGGGCATGTTATAGTTAAGCGCATCAAATCTGGGGATTTTTGGGGATGATGATATACTCTCCATCCTAAGGAAATATCTACCCAAATTAAGAGACCTCCATAAGGGCGACCTCTACCCGATGCTGGGATACCTGCCGCGACAAAGAAGGTGGCATAACCCACTCTGTGCCTTGGTTCCACGCACCACGTCTCTTGAAATGCACAGACTGAGTGGGGTTCAATAAGCGCCACCCAGTCCGGGGCATCCAACTTATTATTTAGGCCTGCCACATTCCAGCTGATAGCTTTCAGGATTGCATGATGCAAAGGTTCAGCGCAACCTACTTCCCTACCCTGTATGCCCAGAGTTTGTGCTCCGTCCACTAACTCGATAGTCTCAGACCAATCGCCTGAGAAGGGAGGCATAATTGGGTTGAGCGAGGATTGGGGTGCAGAAACATTAATCAAGGTTACCCGCCCAACTATGTGTGGTGTGTTAACCCTAAGCAGGGGGGTATTAGTTACTACTATATCACCAAGTCACCAACCCCAGCCCTGGGATGGGGCTGCTTGGATAGGTGTCCACGCCCTTGCTCTCGCATCCAGGGTTGGGTTATGCGGGAACCATGCGCCTCTACCTCCATCTTGCGAAAATTTCTTATGGCCCATTAGAGGAGGGGGGTGATAGAAGTACCCCAAGTCCCTAGTTTGGATGTCGCAGAAGTTATACTGCGACTGCTGGCTGCAAATCATGCCTGCTGCTCTGGGATCGTTAAAATTGATCAGCACGCAGTCCCCCGTTAAATTCTTGCGTCTATTTCCAATCCATCCCACACGTCGGACAAAGGCTATTCTACCATCAATGTGCCCTGGGAGGGGTCTATTTGCTTTGAGCCAGGAGAGCGTTTTATGTTTAAGGTCAGGATACAACTCGCAAGAACCCTCTTCAAGCTCGGGAACCCCCGTTAAAATTACCACATAGGGCTTACAACCAGGGGGGAGACTAGCATTAGGGGTTTGCCTTCTTGCCCTATCTTTAGCCGGGGATTTAGCTACAATTTTTGCTGGGGGGTTGGATACAACCTGATTGGCGGGAATGGGAAGGGATGGTGTTGTGTCGCCCTTTGTTGTAGTCGATATATTTCCTGCTGCCTTGGCAGTTGGCACTAAGGACTTGGTGTTTGAAACAGACTTGACCTTAAAAGCCTTAGGGGCTTGGGTACTGGATTTGTTCCTTGCACGGGCCAAACTAGGCACAGGGTTAAGAGTTAGTGGTGCATGTATGGTTCCACTATTAGAATGCTGCAATTGGGAAACCATTACCGGAACAGGCGTCTTTTGGCAAGGTACAGACTCAGGATGGGCTCTAGGGACAGAGGGAGTTATGGAGACAGCACCACTTGTTAACCCTCCATTTTCTTCAACCTGAGCTTTGGCGTGAAATTTGACTAATGATTTCACAGCATAAAAGTTGTCCAGCATTGACTGTTCAAATGAAGCTAGTTTACGTGTGAGGCTATCGATCTTATCAACGAGGGGCAGCACCACAGACTTAATTAAGCGCTCGACCTGGGGGAAAATGCTGGTATCTAAAGAAGCCGACGGACCAAGTGTGCCCTCCAACGCGGAAGCTCTATTATGGGTCGTAAGTGATTTTTGATGTGGGACTTGATTGGTGCCGATACCCCCTTTAGGCATAGTGAACCTCTTTACTTTCCTATGTGGTTTTTGGGAGCCCCCCCTGCTGGGGCTAGCAAGACGCTTTCTCTTCTTTTGTTGGACTGGTCCTAAGGCTGACTTCCCTACAAGTGTATTTTGCTGAGCCACTACTCTGGGAGTGCTAACTACAGTATGTACAACTGGGGGTGGTGGATTTGGAGCCTCGCTAGCCTCGCTAGACAATAAGGGGGGACTAGAAGCTATGAGGGTTACAGAGTTGGAATCCAAAGTTTGCTCCCCCAACGAGAGGTCAGTTGGGGCAGGTGGATTACAAAGTGTTGGGTCAAGAACTATGCTTGGTGCGGTGGTAGTCACCCTTTCTAAACTTGCCCTAATCCGGCTTAATCTCTCATCAATAAATGAGGAATCGATTATCACCAATGAAGTTGGGGTAGCATGCGCAGGGCTAGGTGCTAGGGCAATGGCGCCTAAAGATGAACGCTTGTTGGGCGTGCCCACGGAGTCCCAGGATAATCTACGTTCAGCTAGGATTATCTCCTTTTCCGCTATTGAAACAGCTCGGGTTATAAATTGGTCCATAGTACCTATGACAACATCCCCCGCAGATTTCTTTATCTTACTAGAACGGGTACCTGAAGCCATTCTCCCGTTAGTTACGTGTCCACTTTGCGGAGCCAAGAGATGTGGCCCGGCCCGGCCTCTTCTGGCCCCTGATGGCCTAAAATGGTCCCGCCCTTGTCCCGGGCTTCTCCCGCGATACTCCCGCGTGCTCCCGCACAGCGGGGGCTGGGCTTTCCTTTGTGGGGGCGTGAAGCGAGTGGTGGGAGGGGCAATCAGTCTGCAGGTGTGCCGTGGCGCAGGGACTCCTGGTTAGTTGAGTCCCCGCGGCGTCACCGGCAGCGCTGGTGTGCAGAGCGCGACCCTGCTCCCTGATGTCCTTCCTAGGGGCTGTGAGCAAACGTGCTCCCAACAGCCTTACTTCCCCAATCTGCGACGCGGCACCCGCGAAGCGGGTGCGGCTAGCTGTAGATGGAAACAGAAGGCGGCTACAGCAAAACTCTACAGCCCACGAGGGAAGACGCCGGTAAGCCCTCGGCGTTTCAGTGTCAGGTTATTTATATTGTTATAGGATCTATGAATTTTGTATTGTGATTTATGATGAAAATAATGCAATTTGAAATGAAAAAAATATTTTTTTAACTTGGAATAATGATGGGAAAAAAAAGAAATAATTGGATGAAAAAATAATCTAAATACAAAAAATGAGAAAGTAAAAAGGATGTGTTATTGCAGTATGATTATGCCCATATAACTAGAGGTTGTACCCTGAAAAAATAGTTTAGAGGTCACGAGGGAGTTCTTTTCTATTGTATTTGCTGGTTTTCCCCTCTTTTCCCTGACCTAAAAGTAAATCCTTAGAGGGGGTCCCAAAAACTTTACTTGCTAGTATGCACTGAAGCCTTAGGCCTAATTATTTCCCCTTCTTCCCAATGCTCCTTCACTGGGATCCTTATATACCACCACCCCAGGCCATGCTGGAGAGTTTATCAACTCGATCCCCTTGCCCTGGACCTACACATTACTCACTATGACATCTTCACCATCCTGTGTGACTTTAATTTATATCTGGACAACCCAAAGGACACTATGGCTGTCAGACTAACTGAGGTACTGACAGATGCTGACCTCACTTCTACCTGATCAGAACCTACACATAAAGCTGGCGATGCTATTCATGCCATCTTTACGAACACCCCTCTGGCCCTAGAGAGTTAAAAAGTGGTTACATGGGCTGACCATTTTCTTGTACTGTTTTCTTTGTTTTGGACCCCGGCAAATCAGTCAAGGAGATCAGTTCTCTCTACTACTAACCATGAATGGACTAAAATCAATATTCTGTTATTAAAGGAAACTCCTGATGGCAGGAAAGACCACGGCTGATGTAAATAGGGTCAATCACTGGCTCTCTGAAGTCGCTTTTATAGTTGCACCCACAGTCACCAAAGGACCCCTGGAGTCTAGTCCTTTGCCCCCTGGTTCACAAGAGAACTCATGGAGGAGAGGAAATCTTGCAAACTACTCGAACGCACCTGGTGAAAAGAATATTGTGTAGCCAGCAGAGGACAGTACAAAAAGGCCCTCAGTACCTACCACATAAAACTTAAACTGGAGCACCACACTTTTTATACTAACAAAATGAATAAAGCTAACAACAATGCAAAATAATTTTTCAACATTGTAACCAATTTCGTTGACCCCAAATGCACCACACCTCCTATTGAACATATGTCCACCTTATGCTCCCAACTAAGAACTTTTTAAAGATAAAATCCAGAGAATTCAGGACAAGTTAGAAGTTTGTCCTGAATTCTCCGGATTTTAGCTTTAAAAAGTTCTTAGTTGGGAGCATAAGGTGAATCAATCAATGTCATCAGCATCCCCACACCGCATGCCCAGGCTAAACTCAAGCAATTCACCCCCCTCCCCTTCAACTTAGGACTTAGAACATCGAATCACTAATAGTAAATCTGGCTTGCCCTGTTGTCCCCTCTCCCCTCAAGTTGTGAGCCTCCTGGGGGGCTGCCTCTGTCCTATATTCCAAGAACTATTTACCACTTCCCTACACTCTGCAGACCAGAATAATCGAACTAACTTCCAACCTATATCTTTGCTTCCCAGGGCAGCTAAAACCATCTAAAAAGTGATAAATAGTCAATTAACTCAATTCCTTAACAGTAACAATCTCCTACATCCATCCCAATCTGGCTGTAGACCCCATCACAGCAGAGAGTCTGCTTTGATGGAACTCACTGACTCCATCAAATTCTCTCTAGACGCAGGTCAAAATGCAGCGCTGATTTTATTAGAACTCCCGGCAGCATTTGACACAATCTCACATGAAACTGGAGTAGAAGGGAAGGCTTGGTCCTGGTTGAGGTATTTCTTGGAAGACAGGGATCAGGCAGTTTGGCTCACGCTACACTACTCTAATGCCAAAAAACTTAAGTATGGAGAGCCTCAGGGCTCAGCCCTGAGCCCCATACTTTTTAATATTTATATGACACTACTAGCACACCTCATAGACTACTTTGGTGTTTGTGTTGTCTTACATGCGGACGACATACAACTGCTTCTGACCTATGACAATAATTATCCTGAAAAATGCACTAACTTTGCTGCATGCGTATCAGCAGCGATGGGTTGTCTGGGGATGAACCCCCTACAGTGCAACCCTGATAAAACAGAGGTCCTACTGTTTGGCAACAACCCTTTGCCCGGCTGGTCCCCTTCCTGGCTGGCCGACTATACATAACCTTGCCGTCCTACTGAAAGGGCAAGGAACCTGAGAGCCGTATAGATGCTAAACTTTCCCTTAAGCCCCAGATCTCAGCTATGATTAAAACCTCATGCTGGATACTCAGGATGTTAAATAATTTTCTAACATTTCTGCCCTGGGATGCCCAGAAAACTGCGGTTCAAGCCCTGATTCTGTTGAAACTCGATTATGCAAATGTCTTATACCTTGGTCTACCAGAATACCTGACACAAAAACTTCAAAGGGTACAGAAAATGGCCAAACGCCTCCTGTTTATACTGCCTAAATATACCTCATTATCCCATTACCGCTGCCAGGTACATTGGCTGCCAGTGAAAAAGAAGATTATCTTTAAAGGACTGACGGTAGCACCTGCAGCCTTTTATAGAACTGTCCCCAACTACACCCAGGACAGACTGTCCCTCTACTGTCTTAACAGATCCCTGAGATCTCAATAATCCCTTTTGCTATGCGTCCCTCCAGACGAATGAAATGGGATGACTCAGCCTGCTCAGTATTAGCAACTAGATACTGGAATGCTCTCCAGGTAGCCTTTGAGAAGCATCCAGGATATCAACATTTTTCATAAAAAGCTGAAAACCCGCCTGTTCAATGACTAGGATGGTCCCCCCTGCCTTTGGGTATAGCACTGGGACACTCTAGTAGTAGCTGTGCACTTTACAGCTCTCTCATTCATTCACAACTGTGGACATAAAAGTACAGCAAGAATACATTACATTACATGACAGGAGTACATCACATATCAATGATCACAGTAATTTTAAAAGGTATGCAAGCTAAAACTTTTCAGCAGGAACATGCAATTCTTAAGATATTAGCGGCAAATCTATATACGAAATTAAAAAAGGGGGGAATCACCTCACCCAAGGTGGACAGGTAAAGTGCAAATGCTAATTTGTTACAAGATAAATAAGTAATGTCGTGGCACAACGGTCAATGTTTAAAAACTACTCTAGATAGGGATAAAAGCAGGTAAAACTGGAAAAAATGGATTAAAATAGCAATTCATTCCTTCTTTTGATGGCACCTTTTTAAAATGAACATACATTTAAACAAATAGTAGTGTTCTCCAGAGCTTAGAGGAACCCCGAAGCTACCCGGAGCAACAGATACCCTGCATCCTAACAATAGGTTGTAAAACATTTTGCTGAGATAGTGTTAACATTTGCAGGAAATACCAAATGTAACAAACTTTGGGATGAAACTTCATCACATGGGCATCCAGAATACTAGCCACGTCAAGCTGGTCCAAAGGAAAATTCAAATGCCATCTTAGAAAATGTAGTCAGTAGAGTGTTAACAATCTATCTCAGGCGGAGTCAGTCTGTAAAAGATATGGGGCCATCCCTTGGGTGTTGTTTAGGGGTACGTACTCTCTGACAGTGGTTTTGGAGTACTGATTCGCAGCTCTAAAGTTATATCTATTTACCTAAAACAAGGATTTCACCCGAGCCACATCTCGCTTGGTCGGAGTTTTCTGGAAAAACTGCTTCTCCCCCAGGGTCCTCAAACATGGTTATCACATATCAAATCCAGGGGATGTTCATCACTCTGTCTCAAGCTAGACAGTCTAAGACTATTTCCCTATTGAAGTCTGCGTGTGGGTTAGTCCATATCGAGCACCACCACAACAGTGGGGCAAGATTAATGACGTCCCCGAATACTCAGTCCCTAGATCCTGGTGCAAGATGAAGGTGGTCAGGTAGGTGGAATGCAATGAAGTCTCCTCAGTACTCCATTTTACACCCCCTGAAGTGGCTTGGGGTCGTGAGAACTCCTAAAACTAGCATGGAGGCATTTCCTCCTACACACTTCCAATAGGGGGGCTACAGGTTTTATACCGATGCGTCTGGCCAGGTTAAAAATATACTCGACCGATCCAGAAAATTTGTGTCATACTGCTGTGGAACAGGGGCCCCAATTCTCCCTGGAGTCAAAGACTACAGCCAGGTAAGAAACATCCTGAGTAAATGACACAGGGTGACTTTGCAACTCGATACCTCACATCTTGGTTTGCTCTAAGTTGTATGTCATGATGAATGTTTTGAACAGGTTGGTTACCGAACCCAAGGAGCGCATGAAAGTAACAAATCCCTGGAATAACAACTTAAAGCCATTGGGAGTTCTAGATAGCAGTACGGCATAAACCGCTTATTATAGTATGGGAACCTTTTTGCTACCTAGCCAGGGGGCATCAGAACCCTTGGCGGTCAAGGCTGGACAGAAACCATTTATATATAACAAAAAACAACAGAGAGGCTAAAACACACCCCTGACCAACCCCCTATCCAATTCTAAAATGCTCTGTCCTCACACCTAGGGGCCCAAACCAAACTGCAGAAGAGAGGTCATAATGAGGAGCTCTCAGCAACAGGAACCGGTCACCATAATTTTCCATGCCTGTTAATTGTTCCAAGAGCTTGGACCTCACCATTCTGTCAAAGGCAGAGGGCAGATCCATGAAGGCCAGGGAGACAGAGTGCCTGCTTTCCAATGTTATGTTTGCTCATCAGCAGGCACAGGTTGAAACATTTCTCTGAAGTTCCTAGTCCCTAACGGAATCCGTACTGCACCTCCACAAGAGCACCAGTAGCCCCAAACCAATCCGGGAGGTGGACCAAAATTATTCCACCCACCAGCTTGAGTCCAGTAGCGAAAATGGGTAACAACAATCCGGGAAGAGAGGAATGCCCTTTTGGAGATGGGGACAATAAAGGTAAAACACCAGGATTGTGGTAAGCCCGTCCTGCAAAGGGCACTTTAGCTGTTACAGAGTAGCAGGACCCAGAGGTCCGGGGCAGCTTTGTAAGGGTCCATTGGCACCCCATCTTGATCAGGATCCTTTCTACTTGGGCTTTTAGCAATAGCATCCCTAACTTCCTCAACGGAAAATTCCACTGGTAAGGGATAGACTACCTCCTCCTGAATAGCCCCAAAGACACTTGAAGAGCCAT
This sequence comes from Lissotriton helveticus, assembly GCF_964261635.1. Classification (NCBI taxonomy): domain Eukaryota; kingdom Metazoa; phylum Chordata; class Amphibia; order Caudata; family Salamandridae; genus Lissotriton; species Lissotriton helveticus. The sequence goes on along the minus strand of NC_136065.1, from coordinate 1,340,058,925 downwards.
ACACTTTTTAAAAATGCTCCACCCAGGCTTCCTAGCTTATGGTGGTGGCAATGGAATTGGATTTTACCCCCACTGTCTTGATGTTTCCTCTGGCCACCCAAAAGGCTCTGGTATCGTTCAACCTACAGGTTATTACCGAGGCTCCCCAAGACTCATCCTGTAATTCCTTCCGCCTGGCCTTTAACAATTCCAAATAGACCTGCCTGCAATTCCGTACTTTCAACATGTCCCTAGGATTCGCCTTTAAGGCCTCGGGCAGACACTTTGAGGCCTTTCTGCAGGCCTGGTCAAACCATTTAAATGCAGCAGATCTTGTTCTGATGGGTCTAGTCAGTAGGCCGCTCACTACTAGACCTAGTTCTACAAAATTGGATGACACTGCTTGAAAACAATCGGAAATCTTGTGACAAGCAAGAACCAGTGGTAGGTGGTAGCAGCATAACTTCTCTAGAATGGAAGCCATGTTCACCTTCACCCACACCAAGCACTGTCCTTGTGTCTTGGTTTCAAGGGACTGTGAGATCAAGATCAGCAGGCCTCCCTCCCTTATATGGATTCCTAGTTCTGCAGGATGTGATGGTCACTATGAGGAATTTTGTCCAGTTTGGCACCCATAACCCAAACACCAAGATCCTGATTAACAAAAATATAATCTATCACAGTGATACGGCGGGATTTCTCCTCTAGAGTCTGCTTCTCATTCTCTAGAATCCCATCACAGGTCGACTGGACCTTTTTACCTGTCATGGAGTGAATAAGGCAACCTAGTTGACACTAAACAGATCAAATTCAAAATACCCAATTGCTTTCCCCAAAGAACCACTGACTAAATACTGAATTTAGAAGGTTTATTACATAACCAAAAATAACTGCAGATACAGGCACCTCAGCAAGAGGTTCAAAAGATAAACAGGTACTAATACAAACATAATCCTACGGAAAAGTCTCAGTCGGCTAATGAACAGAACGAGAATCAATTCCAGGACCATCAGGCTAAACAAAATTGCTATCACTTGAGTTCTGGTACTCATCAGGATAATAGACATAAATTCAAGTTAGTCTGTCCCTACTCTATACTAGATGACATCCCTACTCAACAACCACCCGTCCTATCCCAAAAGGTGTCAGCCGTGGTGACTTCCAAGTGAAGCTCGCCCACATTCTCTTAGACTATCATTCTTGACTTGCATCTATGCCCTTTGCCCATCTGACCGCTCTCTCTAGCTCCTCAGCTCGTCTGCTCTGCCTCCACCCTCGGGGCACTGTCCCTAATACCAAACCCCACAATGTTAATGTCACGCCTCCTGGGACGCCCCTCAAAAAGGTGTTGAGTTCTGTAATTTTCCACGTGGCACAAGTCCATCCTTGCCCGTTCAGACGTCCTTGGGTCTCAGGCTCTTCATCCTTTCAAGTTGCTTCTGTAAATTCCTAGTCTACTCCTCCATGTCTGAGTCTAGCATCCTAACGCTCATACACAATGGGCCCTTCTACTCTACTATCTGCTTGATGAGGCGCCTGCAAAGAAATACACACATAACTCATAGTCTACAAATGTTGCAACAATTCTAAAAGGTCTTTCATAAGCATTTCTATTGTTTATGTGTTTAAGCAAGACATTTTCATACGGCCTGCGCCATTTCCATTTACTAGGCCTCTGCTGGTTATAGGCCCCATGCTTTACATTAGAACTTCTTGGTTCACTTAGGCCTCCAACCATAACAACAAAAGCATTGTCTCTAACTTAAACTAATTATCTAGTACATAAAGCATGATTATACATTTCGCGATAGTTCATCCAAAGGCACGTTATTAATCTATTAAACACTTCTATCACTAAATGAAAGCTTTCGTTTCAAACACTTCTATATTGCAATAAGCATGGAATTGCACCTTGTAACGCTAGTTCTATACATTTCAGATGTCAATTCATTCAAATGCCTTGTCATATATCGCATCTAAACATGATTAAAGGTCCTCTATATATCCGGGTGCTGACTACTTGTACATATGGTGCACCTCTACAAAATTCACTTTACATGGCGCTCTCTCAGTTCCCCCCTTTGATGACCTGTGTCATCACCACCCTCACATCATACTCAGGGTAAGAACTGAACTAAACGGAACTTGTGGCCATGTTCCCTCGTTTGAGCATCTCCAATGCTCTCAAACTGCGGTATTGACTGTCTTGCATCCTTTCCATTCGCATCTCTTGCGCTCTCATTGATCTCGCCAATCGTGTTGATTTGTACAACCTCACTAGCCCCCACAAAGCGATCACACATGCAACTGCTATAATGAGAGGTTTCAGTACAAATCCCAGGAATCCCTTCCCTAGGTTAGCAAACCAGTTTCCAACCTTTCCAAATCCCTTGCCCACGGTCTCCCATGTATTCTCTTGGGTCAAATCCTCAATCTCATAATGGATTGCAGTAATGTTGGTTATATATTTCTCCAGATCCTTAGAGTTGTCTGGTATATAAGTGCAACATTCTTGGACCTTCAAACGTTTACAGACCCCGCCCTCTTTTGCTAGGATGACGTCAAGAGCAAGACGGTTCTGTAAAACCATTGTCCTTATCGACAACATCTCACCCTCAACCAGCACCAATGACTTGGCTGTACTCATTGACAGTTCATCCACGACAGTAGCTAACCGCCTTATCTTGATGTCATTTAAAATGACACCTAGCATGGGTATCGCTGCCCCAAACACGTCTCCAATTATGGCTCCAGCACTCTCCCCCCGCTTCACCCTCTTCTGAGACCCTCCCTCTAAGAGAGCAAAATCCTCAGTGTGGTAAATTTTGGGAAAGATAATTGCCAGGTAACACGTTTCATACCACTTCTCTGGCAATCTCACATACGCATTCCTTCCGCAGACAAAATACACAGTAGGAATCACCTGAATCAAACTCTTCAGGAAGTCCTTCGTATAATACTCTAATGTGAAGGTGTGGTCACACGTGGTCTGACCCACGTACACATTTTCATAATACCTCTGTGGTCGATGAAGACATAACCTTCCTTTCTGTACTACATCTAGAGCTATTGGACCATAACTCCCCCTTGACTTATGTTGTTTCTCTTCTTCGGTCCAATCTACCTTGCCTTGACCTGAATCTCGCAACTTCTTTTGCTTCGTGTATCTATCTTCCACTTGCTCAATGAACTTCTTCTCTACCTCGGATAGTGAACAGGTCAAGTTGTGTCGGTGTGCATATGGAGTGTCTAGCTCTTGAGTGGGAATGAAAAAATATCCAAGTCTGTCCTCAGACTTATAATAGTCCCACTTGTTCAAATGCTTGTAATTCAGGACTTCTGGTAACACAGCATCATAATTCGAAAAGAAGTATTCAAAATGATTTCGCCCATACAGGATACTAATCAGCAAACTACAGGATATCCCATATGTCAATGGAAGGTGATGGTATCGGATACCCTCATCTACCGAAGCTCGCAATTGCATACACACGTAACAATCTTTCGCATCCATCGCATCAATGTATTCATACAGCAGCTTTGCATACGCGTTCTGTCCAAAATTTCCCTTAGACAGATCTGTATGTAACCTACGACTTTCTGCAGCCAGCAAGGCCTTCTCTCTTCTTTCTCTTTCTTCCTTCTGGCTAGGGGTAATAGGTGTCGGTGCCCCCCCAGCCCCCTCTACCTGTTCGTGTGGTGCAAAATAGGAAACGGAAACTACTATAACTATAAGAAGAATCACTACAGCTAAAAGAGTGCCTACTATGCACTTGGCTCTACGATTCGGGTTCCCAGGCGCCATGGTCTCAGCACAAAGCAGTTCGTTCTCGGAAAGCACCCAAAGTCTCTTTCTCTGCTATTCGAGTCTCTTGAACCACATCTTGCAGCTTGAAAACCCTGTTTCAGTTCTTCTTTTTGCTTCAATCAACAGACAGCCTTAACCCTTCTCCGTCCTCTGTGGAAAGTCCCTAAATTTGTGCTTCTTCCACTTGACTCTAGGTTAAGTTAACAGCTATTGTCTTTTCAAAAGTCTTTTAAGCAATTCAAAGTTCAAGCAAAGATCAAAGTTCAAATCCAAGTTCAAAGTTCAAAGTTCTCAATAGTCGATGATTATACTTGATCCAATTGCCTGCAGCATATAATCTAAGAGTTCCATACGGAGCACAACTTCATCATAGACTGGCATGTCCGGAACAAAGGTAGGGAAAATCAATCTATCCAGGAGTAAGTCACGTATCTTGCTTAGGAGAGGGGGATTAGGAATAGTGAGTGTCAGTATACCTTCAATTTCAAGTCCAGGTACCAACAACATCACTTCCAGCTTAACATTGGGAATCGTGCTGATCACCGTCACTGTCCTCACCCTCCCGGACCTCAGTACTCCTGGCATTGGTAGCCCTAGCATTTGCGAAAGGGTAGGTCCACTCTGGAGTAGCGTATCTTCCGCAAGGTACTCGCACTCTTCTTGACCTTCTCGGACCCCTTTGCTCAGCTTCTCCTTCTTCCCCTTCCAGATCAGATTCTTCCGACACAGGGGCAAATTCTCTTTCAGAAGCCAGTCTCACATTTCTTCGCCTCTGTCTCTCAGGCCAATGAGCTTCTGCGCCTCTTGCTCGTCTGCTTCTTGTTTGCACACCCTGTTCGTCCCCACTCTCAGGCTCTTCTGCACTCAGATCACCTTCTCCGCCACTTCCCTCTTCTTGGGCAGATTCGGTGTCACGGTCGTCGTGATCATAGACAGCCTGACTCGGGGAATCCCCAACTTCCACAGGCACCTCCACAGCTTGACTTGTCCCCTCACCCGGGTCTTCTTCTTCGTTATTGTTTTCGTCTCTGAGGGGAGCTGTTCCCTCCTTGGGTGCTGGAGCTCGTCGGGTGTGAGAAGCATGTACCCAATTTGGCAATCCACCAACTTTCACAAATGTCGTGGTTATTAGGATAACCTGGAACGGACCTCTCCAACGCACATCCAGGCAGTTTTTCCTGACGTGTTTTCGCACGAAGACCCAGTCTCCTGGACACAGGTCGTGACAAAGGTCGCTAGAAGCCGGGATTTCAGCAGCCTGCACCTGAAGGGACACAGAACGCATGACATCAGAAAGTCCTCTGCAATAGTCAAGAATGACATCATCTGTGATATTCAGCAAAGCAGTCGTAGGAATCGATGGCAATCTCATAGCCCTCCCCATCAAGATTTCATGAGAGAGCCCTGTCCTCCTATCTGGGGTACTACGCATGCTCATTAGTACCAACGGCAGTGCATCGGGCCACTTCAGGGATGTAGATGAGCACACCTTTGCCATTCGGGCTTTCAATGTCCCATTTATCTGCTCTACAATACCAGATGCCTCAGGTCGGTAGCTACAATGCAGTCTTTGATCAATGTTCAGGGCAGTGCAAAGCATCTTCACAACTTCACTATTAAAATGTTTTCCTCTGTCTGATTCCAGAGAGGTCGGGACCCCGAATCGTGGCACCAATTCCCTCAGCAATAGTTTGGCTACCGTGAGTGTATCGCACCTACGAGTGGGATATGCCTCAACCCATCTAGAAAACACACACACAATCACCAGGACATACCTAAGGCTATTGCACCTCGGCATTTCAATGAAATTTATTTGCATCCTGTAGAAAGGTCCGCCGGACCTTCCAATGTGACTCAGTGTAACCGGCGTTCTTTTTCCCACATTTATCTGTTGACATGTTACACACCTCTGGCACACTGCTTCTGCAGCCTGTCTAAACTTTGGGTTGAACCATGTCTGCCTGAACACACGACACATCGCATCCCTTCCCAGATGCACAGGACCATGTATCTGTCGTGCCATTGCACTCACCAACTCATTCGGCAACACAGCCCTTCCATCTGCAGAAACCCACATGTCCAAGTCTCCCTTGGTACAACCAGCCAATGTCCACACCCTTCTCTCATATTCTGTCGCTTGCCCTTGCATGTCTCTCAACTCTTCCCATGTGTCTGCCATCTCAAGCATCATGCTTAGTTCAGTCCTTTACCTTGGTCCTTCAATGCTTTGTTCGGTAAAGGAATAACCTTGCTCCGCACAATAGCGTGCGACTTCATCAGCATATTTATTTCCCATTGTCACAAAGTCACTTCCTCTTGTATGAGCTGTACATTTCACCACTGCTATTGCTGCAGGACCCTGCAAAGCTTCCAGCAATAACCTGATGAACTCGCCATTTCTGATTGGGGAGCCCGACGATGTCATGTAACCCCTCTGGGACCACAACTGACCGAAGTCATGAACCACCCCAAATCCTATTGGCTGTCGGTGAAAATGGTGATCCGAATTCCATTGGCTGCCAAACAGGCACGCGTCAATGCAACTATCTCAGCCACCTGCGCGGAGTGTACTCCTTCGAAGCAGGCTGCTTCAATTATTCCAGAGATGGTACAAACCGCAAATGCTGCTCTCAGCTGACCAGTATTGTCTCTTATGCATGAGCCGTCGACAAAGTAAATTTCATCAGGGTCAGTCAACGGCACATCAACAATATCCGGCCTAGGCTTGGTACACAGTTCAGTTACATCAAGACAATCATGATCTTCCCAATCATCATCTATATCATTGGGTAATGGCAACAAGGTAGCAGGATTCAAGACAGAGCACCTCCTGAGAGTCACATTCTCCGCTGCAAGTATAACTTGCTCGTAGCGTGTGAGCCTATTGTTGGTCAGGTGCTGCGTCCTGGTCCTGGTCATCAGCAATTCTACAGAATGCGGTACATGCACTGTCAGTGGATATCCCTTCACAATACTTTCACACCTTTCAATGCTGACACCTGTTGCAGCAACGGATTTGAAACATCCGGGCAACGCTGCGGCTACTGGATCTAAGGTAGCCGAGAAGTATGCAACTGGTCTACGGACTCCTCCATGATCTTGCACTAAGACTGCCAATGCGCATCCCTCTCTTTCACAGCAGAACAATGCAAATGATTTATTGTAATCAGGCATTCCCAGAGCCGGAGCCCGACACAAGTCCTCTCTCAGCTCAAGAAAAGTCATCATACAGTCTGAGTCCCATGGTACCGGATCACTCACGTCCTTGTGCGTCAGTTTCTGCAAGGGTTTCGCCTTCAGGAAAAAGTTAACAGTCCATTGTCTGCAGTAGCTAACCATGCCCAGGAACATTCTAACCTCTCTTTGGGTCGAGGGCACGTTCATTCTCATGATTGTTTCGATCCTGTCAGGCGACACCTTCCTCTTTCCCTGCTCTATTCTGTGACCCAGATACTGCACTTCTTGTAGGCAGTACTGCAACTTGTTGGGAGACACCTTGTGTCCTTTCTTTCCCAGATGGTTCAGCAAGGCAATGGTATCAATCCTACATGCATCTTCGGTGTCTGACGCAACAAGGAGGTCGTCTATGTACTGTACGAGAACCGAATTCTGCGGCAGTACCAGACTCTCCAAATTCCTTTTCAGCAACTGATTAAAGATCGATGGACTCTCTGTATACCCTTGAGGAATTCGACACCATGTTAAAACGCGACTCTCTATTTTGAACGCAAAAAGAAATTGGCTTTCTTCATGCAATGGGATGGAAAAGAAGGCTTGACACAAATCTATCACAGAAAACCATTCAGCTCGGAACGGTATCTGAAACAGTATTACTGATGGATTCGGTACCACTGGACAGCATGGGACAACAATGTTGTTAATCTTTCGCAAATCCTGCACTATCCTGAATTTTCCACTTGGCTTCTGCAGACCCATTATCGGAGAGTTACAGGGACTGCCCATAACCTCCTTCAGGATCCCTTGTCTAATCATGGACTCAATCAGGGGTTTTATACCTGCAAGTGTATCTGGGGTCAATTTGTACTGTGGTGTTCTCGGGAATTCAGCATTTGGTCTCACTTGGATTCGGACAGGCTCTACCCCTTTTATCAGTCCAATCTCTTCTCCTGTAAAGTCCCACACCTCTGGCGAGACTGAATCCCTCAAATCCCATGGGAGTTCATCCACCGTTATGGCAGGGTACAATTCAATATACACCTGCGTATTTGCAACCTTAAAATCAGCATCATCATCATTAGTCTGCAATTCCACTCCCTTTGGGGTACAATAGATGGTGCAATTAAGTTTACACAAAAGATCCCTTCCTAACAGACACACAGGACTGGAATCACACACCACGAACTGGTGTCGATCTCTGAAACTTCCAATCTTCACAGGAACCGGCTCAGTCAGGGGGTTTGTCATTCTTCTGTTTGCTACTCCTACCACTTGTATGGTCTGTCCTGAGAGGGGCAAGTTGGGAACTACCGCAGACCGTACAGTGGAGCGAGAAGCGCCTGTGTCAACCAAGAAGGTGGTGGGATGTCCATCTACATCCGCCTCCACAAACGGTCCTCTCTGATCTACCTCCAGTACTGCTCCAAGGGTACAACCCTCCTCCCCATCCTGGTACCGACCTGTCACTGGGTCAAAGTAATAGCACTCATCCCCCTCAACTATGAAAGGCATCTGGTGGTATACCTTGTTCCCTGCTGAAATCTTTGGTGGCTGGGGAACCTGAGCTCTAGGGGCTGAAGACCCCCCTTTCGTCATCTGAGACTTAGGCACTGTCACCTTCCTCACCGGAGGGGCTTGGACTTCCTCCTCCTCCTGCTCCTGTACCTGATTGTCTGGGTTATGGGGACACTAGCGTCTCCAATGCCCGACCTCGTGACATTGATGACACCTGGTCGTCTTCTTCAGGGCCTCTATGTCTATCCTAGGTCTCGGACCTTCCTCCCCATCCTTCTTCTGCCCCCCTGATCGCCTTCCCATGGTGCCGTTTCCTGACTGACCCTGTCCTCCTGCCTGCATCTGGACTAACATTAGTTTGTCCTTAAGCTTCTTTGTCTTCGAGTCTATCTCATCACTGCAGTACCTTGCATACCTCAAAATCTCATCTAGAGGTTTGTTTTGCCAACAAATCAAATGCTGCTGTATCATAAGGCAGATATCAGGCCTCAATCCCAGCACAAACTTGGATACGAACTGTCCCATATCCTTCGGATCCATCACATCTAATCGGCTGTACTGCTTGAAGATCAACAATAGCCTCTCATAAAATTCATGCACTGTCTCTTTAGGTTCCTGTCTTGTACGGTCTATTTTTACCCAATCAATGTCTTGTGGTGGTACTTTAGTTTTTAGCCACGTGATCGCCTGCTCGTACTTTGCCATCACCCTAGGTGACGGTCCATTTGTGGCACTATCTCTCTCTGGCTCCGCAGTGGGCCATTCGACAATGACTTTGCATGCTATCCATAAATCACTTGGAACCACAATATCAAACAGTGTGTTCAGATCAATCCACAGCACCTTAGAAATTTTAACAAACCTCTCTACCTGCTTGTACCATTCCACTGGACTCTCCCTCAACTTAGGAAATGTGTTCGTAAAAGCAGCCAGGTCTCCCCTGCTCCAGGGTACATGTACATATCCCCCATGAGCCACCTCACGCAAGGGGTATGCTTCCGCGTGCATCAACCCTCCTCCCGGGGATGTCTCGATAACACTCCGCCTGACTGTCTTTTTCCTTGACCACCTTTCTTCCCATTTCTCCAGCTGGGACCATGTCCGGATTCCCATTATCAGTTCTCTAATATGGGTTTTTAATCCGATCACCCTCTTTTCTTCTAGGTCTTGATCTGAATACTGTAACCTGTGGCCCCCCTGTAGGGCTTTCGTTTTTGTCAAATCCACCACATACTTGTTTGCCAATTCAGAAAGTTTCTCATGAGCTGTCCTAGCCTTTCGAGTAACATCTTTTGCCACAAACAACAACTCATCTGGTTCGTAAAGTTCAATCCTTTCTAGTGGCAGTGTACCTTCCACTATTTCCTCTACTTCTGACTTTAATCTCAGCACATCTAACCTCCTTGCCTTTATTGCCGCTCTCAATGTGCCTTGGCTAGAGGTTTCCTTAGAGTCCCTCCGCCACCTTCCTGACTCCCTCTCCTGTTCTCTTCAGGTGTATTAGGAGGAACCCTTCTACCTTCGCAACTCTTACAGTCCCACTCCTGCCGCCTATCTCCGGAGGAATGATGAGACGTCCCCCTGCTCCCCACACCTCCGTTTTCCCACTCCTGCCTGCTTTCGCTAGCTGCACAGTGAGAACCCATCCTATTCTCTTCGTTCTCTGTCCCAAACACATTCTTTGATCTGTCGCTCTGGGTGTCCACAATTGTTTCCCAAGTTCTCAAATCTGGCCTTAACTCCCTCATCGACCTCGGCCTCGGTCCTCTCAAATCCATCGAATCCCTCCAACCTCTTTTCTCCTCTGAGGAGTCTGCCGATGCCACCAAAGGGGTGCTCCGTTCTACTGGTCTGGGTAAGGTCTTCCACCCATCTGCCGCACCAGTCCTACTTTCGCTAGCACTCCTCTCGCCCCCCATCTTTGGTGGACTCTCACCTTGGGTCTGTTCTGGATTGTACACTGATACTATAGGACCTATGGTAACAGGTACTGTCAGGGCATCTGGCAATTTCTGAGAATGGACACCCTCTTCTACCCTGATTTTCTGTACTGTAAACCGTCCCACTACTCTCGACACTGGGGAGGGTGGGGGTACCCTTTCTCCCTTTTCTGGGGTAAACTTGTCCCCTGGGGTTTCCCATCCGTTCCCCATTGGAACCCCGCCTTCCCCTGCTGGTGCTTCCCAGTGCTTTGTCGGTGTTTGCATTCCCTGCAACTCTGGATTGTATGGGGGTGGCCTTTCGGACAACAGCCTTTCTATCAGGCTGTCGTCTGTCTCGCTTTCCTCATCATCTATACTCTTTTTCTGCCCATTGCCTGTACTTTCCAGCAATGGATACAACTTGTCTACTGCAATGGTCTGTACCCTCCATCTCTTTTCCATGGCATCCCCCCTCGCCTCTTGAACCGCCCTTACAGAGCGTTTCACTCTTTCTTGTCTCCTATCTCTGTTCCTGTCGTGGGCTGCCCTTATCCATGCGTTTAGTGCTTCGAACTGTGTTGGTCTGGGCAAAGGTCGCAATGCAGCCATAATCGCTTTCAACTGGTATAACACTTCTAGTCTAAACGTTCCATATTTAGGAAAAGTCAATTCCTCGTTTCCATCTGTCATCTTACACCAATTATCGAGCCACAATATGGTATGCAACCCAACATTCGTTGCCATGTAGTAAGCCGGGGTATCCTCGGGTGGAGCCTCCTCCCTACCCCGAGGTTCTATCCTGTTTTCGCCTTTGAAACATTTTCGCAATATCTTAAAACATTTCATGATGAAAACAACGCGTTTCCTTGTTTACAACACTCGCTGTACTTCCTGATGACAATCCACCAATCCCAGCGCGGCTTCACGCCAACCGCCCTATCCCAGCGCGGCTTCACACTAACCGCCCTATCCCAGCGCGGCTCCTTCTGACGTCACTCGCCTCCGTTTCGCAGCAGTTCCCCATCTCTCTCCGTTCTTCTCGCGGTCTCTCATGCGTCCCAATCATACACTGAAAATGATTACTTCCGACCAAGCAACCACTTCCCTGACTGTACGGCCACAGTCTAACTGTAATTGTCACCAACTGGCAAATGTCTGTCCGCGATCGACCGAACACTCACCACTCTGATAGGTTACAAGTTCACGGTAACTTCCGACCAGCGTCCGTTACCCACACTCTTACACACACGTTCCCCCTATCTCGGTCCTGTGGGCGATCAATGGTACCTCATGACCCCCTTTCACAATGGTCGACAATTACTTTGGGTGTTCGATACACCCGAACCACTTAAACTGCCCTTAAGCTTAAGATTTTCACCGGTTGGGCGCGCTCACAACCTGTCCTCTTTCACACTACAGGCATTCAACTCCGCAAGACAATACAACTCACAATAGAACATAACACCGCAATCTAGCAACGCATGACCCTTTTCATACTCACTCTCCTCCGACCTGCTGCTGTCTGCCGCACTGTTACTCTCCGTCAGATTCCATGGAACGCTATCCGCCATCCGCGATTTTCAGGACACTCATCCTTGGGTTCTATGGGCCTCGGGGAAATCTCAACCTACTTCTAGATTACCCTCACTCAGAAGATAACCATCCTCTGCTACCAATTGATACGGCGGGATTTCTCCTCTAGAGTCTGCTTGTCATTCTCTAGAATCCCATCACAGGTCGACTGGACCTTTTTACCTGTCATGGAGTGAATAAGGCAACCTAGTTGACACTAAACAGATCAAATTCAAAATACCCAATTGCTTTCCCCAAAAGAACCACTGACTAAATACTGAATTTAGAAGGTTTATTACATAACCAAAAATAACTGCAGATACAGGCACCTCAGCAAGAGGTTCAAAAGATAAACAGGTACTAATACAAACATAATCCTACGGAAAAGTCTCAGTCGGCTAATGAACAGAACGAGAATCAATTCCAGGACCATCAGGCTAAACAAAATTTCTATCACTTGAGTTCTGGTACTCATCAGGATAATAGACATAAATTCAAGTTAGTCTGTCCCTACTCTATACTAGATGAAATCCCTACTCAACAACCACCCGTCCTATCCCAAAAGGTGTCAGCCGTGGTGACTTCCAAGTGAAGCTCGCCCACATTCTCTTAGACTATCATTCTTGACTTGCATCTATGCCCTTTGCCCATCTGACCGCTCTCTCTAGCTCCTCAGCTCGTCTGCTCTGCCTCCACCCTCGGGGCACTGTCCCTAATACCAAACCCCACAATGTTAATGTCACGCCTCCTGGGACGCCCCTCAAAAAGGTGTTGAGTTCTGTAATTTTCCACGTGGCACAAGTCCATCCTTGCCCGTTCAGACGTCCTTGGGTCTCAGGCTCTTCATCCTTTCAAGTTGCTTCTGTAAATTCCTAGTCTACTCCTCCATGTCTGAGTCTAGCATCCTAACGCTCATACACAATGGGCCCTTCTACTCTACTATCTGCTTGATGAGGCGCCTGCAAAGAAATACACACATAACTCATAGTCTACAAATGTTGCAACAATTCTAAAAGGTCTTTCATAAGCATTTCTATCGTTTATGTGTTTAAGCAAGACATTTTCATACGGCCTGCGCCATTTCCATTTACTAGGCCTCTACTGGTTATAGGCCCCATGCTTTACATTAGAACTTCTTGGTTCACTTAGGCCTCCAACCATAACAACAAAAGCATTGTCTCTAACTTAAACTAATTATCTAGTACATAAAGCATGATTATACATTTCGCGATAGTTCATCCAAAGGCACGTTATTAATCTATTAAACACTTCTATCACTAAATGAAAGCTTTCGTTTCAAACACTTCTATATTGCAATAAGCATGGAATTGCACCTTGTAACGCTAGTTCTATACATTTCAGATGTCAATTCATTCAAATGCCTTGTCATATATCGCATCTAAACATGATTAAAGGTCCTCTATATATCCGGGTGCTGACTACTTGTACATATGGTGCACCTCTACAAAATTCACTTTACACGGCGCTCTCTCACAGTGGAACACTCCCCCTCTCAAAACTGGCCTTAGTTGGGTATAGGGGGGTCGTAGATTTCAGTTACATTCAGGAGATTGTGTAGTTTAATGAGTTGGTAAAGGGCTTGTGCTTGTCTATCGCTCCCGATAAAAAGGTTATCAAACAGTTTGTGCACTCTCCACTTTTGTAGACCCCAGTGTCACATTAAAATCACCCCCAAGGATGATATTATAACCAGAATGCATGGGAGATAAGGTTTCATCAAGAACTAGTATGATTTCAAACAGCACTTTGAGGTTGGTTATATGTTCTGCCTCAAAAAGCCATTATAAAAATGTATTAAATTGATACAGAAAACATTGAGCCATGTGGTTTAAAGGACTTGGATTAAAGGATTATCCATGTGGATTGGAATGAATTAACAGTCCAAGATGATTTTTACCCAGCAATTTAACTCCGCCTTGGCCCAATCAGCACACAACGGGCTGCAGGGATGGAGTAGGAATGATAACCATTCAGAACAACTTCCTCTGTAGCCCCCGTCTTCTGAAATAGGGCAATATCATACATCTGTATATAATGCACACAGCCATCATAAGCCAATTTACTGGCTAGACCTGCTACATTCCAAAAGAGAATGTTCACACCATCCTTCGGGGTCCCCCCAGCAATTTGAGTATGCTTGTTGGGTGACATATTCACCACATTACTCTTGTGATCAGTAATTAAGTTGTGGATGGATATAGTAGTAATAATAGAGAACCTGAGCTCCTTGGGAATGGGTGAAGTTGGCACTTTGTGGGTACTGAGTCAATCATTCCCAGACAGGTCATCCAAAGGGAAAAAGCAGTTAGAAGCTGTCTGCCTGGGAGAAGGGTGCATACTGCTTGCTTGGTCTCTATAAAAAAAGCCCAGGGACACAACCCTAATCTTACTATGTGGGTAAATGGCGGATCCTGGGGGCCCAATCAAGTGTCTGGCCCTTCTAGAATCCCTGAAGGTAATAATAACACAGTCACCCTCAAACTCCTTTTGCATTTTTCTGACCCAACTTGCCATGAGTATTTCCGGGTTCATGCAGATAATCAAGGAAGGTACCCTCTATATGAAGGAGGAAGAAGGTAAAGGACTTATATTACCTTGCAGAAAAAACAACAGAAAATAAATTCTTTTGTTTTTCATAAAGCCCGCACCCACCCGGGTTTCCCCTTGGTGGCATGCTTCATCGTTGGGTCCATCACTGCCCTCTACGGACCGGGGTGTGCTACGACCTAAGAATATGCGGGAATTACTAGTTTGTAAAATACAGGGGTGTCCTTATACACTTAACCGCTTATGATGAATCAGAAGGGAGTGTTTTTATTTTTGCAAAAGTAGAAAAAATAGGTTTAAAATACCAGATTAGTGGGTCCAAAAACAATATTATTTCTTACCCGCAAAAACGTATGCTAAAATCTGGCAATGCGTGGAAAAACTCTAGGCATAATGGAAAAACCATGCGTCCCCAGATTTTAGCATACCTTTTTGGGGTAAGAAATAAAATTGTCCCCTGTGTCACAGAGGCCGTTGGAACAGGCTGTGGGGCTCTGCCTGGTACAATCTCCAGAGACTGGCCCCTTTCCTCAAGCAAGGGCTCCCCTGCCCGCACATCTCCTGCAGAACTAGGAGGGGCTGGACTAGAGGAATCCCACACAACAGCATTAACACACCCCACCATCCAACTTCCCTCAGAAGCCGCTACCCACCTGCTGCAAACCAGATCTGCAAATTTGGCCTCAATTCATGGTCAAGCATCCCTGACATTTTGCAATCAATAACATCCACAGTCTCTTTCCCCAATTGCATGATTATGTCCTCGAGAGTCTCTTTACGGAAGGAGGCACCAGAATTTGTCACGACCAAAGCAGTTTTTTACCAGTATTAAGAGATTTTTGGGGAACAGGGCCTTGTTTCCGCTTCTGCAGACGGGGGTGATAATAAATCCGCAGTGTGTGTGGGAGGGGGGGAAAGAGGGGTGGGGGGGGACAGGGTTAGAGCAGTTAGCTAAATCCCCACTGTACAGCCCCACACAGCTGGCGAGAGTGTCTGAGGCACGGTGAGACCAGACAGTCGAAATAAAGCTGTAGCCATTGTGAGGAAACCAAATCCACATGCCAAAGCGCTGTCCAAGGTAGCCAGTGGTGGAATAATATCCTTTCCGACGGCCGTGAAGCCCAAAACACAACAAATTACCTAGACCACAGGCACAGTGCATTTAGTCTTACTGAGGTACTTGGTGATGCACATACATTATGCCTCAAGGCACTGTGGGTGTGCTATGTCTCCCACCAAGCACTACTGAGCTAACGACAATGGGACTGAAGTGAAAAAAGACAGCTATATCACAGCAAACAACTGATGTACAATCAGTAGAATGATTTTGAGTCTTGTATTTAGTAGGGGTGAGAGTAACTTGCTTAATTTCACGTAGAGTTATCACACAGAGTTGTCCAAAGATCTTGTAACGTTATGCTCAGCATAAAATCCAAAGAGAGAAGTGATCTGGTGCAAACAAAAAGGGACCTGAGAAAGCAGTAAGGATATTAAGTGTAGGCCAAAGTAGATAGGATTGTGTGTGTGTTGTTAAACCCACATTCCCATAGGAAATTGATTTTTTTGGTTTGCTAATAACTTTGGTGCTATTTGATGATTCATCGCAAACGTTTTTTTAAAAGATTCATCTACCTCAGCTCCTTCCTAGAAAGTTTTGAGGGGATCTGTCAAGCAAGGCTGGGAAAAAGGGGAGGTCCCCATGTAGTTTACCTGAAGAACTTTAGACAACACCATAGCTAACACATCTGAAAGGAATTACGCCAAATTAGCAGAAAAAAGATTTTTACCTGTAAAGTGTGCTGTATGTAATTTGGTATGAATTCATTCAGTTGTTTTTGAGAAAATAAGGTTAAAAATGTACAGCTAACTAGAGAAGTAGTAGTACTGTAGGGCCGACAGATCAAAAGATAAGTTTTGATTGCCTACCATTAGCATGACAAAATGTTGCAGCAGTCCAGGAAAAAAAAAGCATATTGGGACAGGCTAGGGATACCCTGATGGTACTGTAGTACAGCAAAACATTTTCTTTTTAAAGGGTGGTCCTAACCTTTAACATTATTAACCCTCAGGGGTGGGCTGGGGGTCAAATATTCTTTTTATTTTTAAAGATATGGGCAGTGGTGGCCATTCATGAATCCCTCACCAGGTTAACCATGCCCGACTCCTGGAAAAAAAAAAAATATATATATATATATATATATATATATATATATATATATATATATATATATATATATATATTTATATGTATTCATTTTATATATATTGAGGAGGGGGTCTCTGTGTGGCCCTCCCACCCCTTCGGGCCCCATTTCTCAGGGACAAGGCGGCTAAGAATGCTAATGTCTAGAGTTGCAACAGAAATACTGCCACTGGGTGGGAACAGTCATCAACAACCCTGAACAGGTAAGGAACAGTGTTCGCCTCACCAGAGCAGAAGTTAATGCATCATGTGTGCTGGTAGGGCTGCTGGGTCCTTGGGCCTCCTCCTTCACCCCCATTAATGTTTAAAACAGTTGTGTATGCCCTGGGTGGGACCGGGGCATGCAAGAAAAAAAAAGTAAGAACAGCTCCCACCAGCACACAGGATGAGTGCTGACTGGGCAGTTAGTGGTGCTGTTCCTCCAATGTGGCATATACTTTCTGGGTGCCCCAGATGGAAGTGGGGGGTGCAAACAAAGAAAACATTCTGGCTCCCATTCGTGGCCCAGGAAGGGTGCACTAGCAAGCATAGAGGCGGCAGGCCTGTGGTATCACCCGGTGGCTCCCAACAGCACACATATTTGCTGGGTGCACCAGGTATGGAAGAAATAGAAAATGGGCAAAGTAACCTCTTAGAATATGAAATTATGGATTAGCCACTCAATTCATATCTCTGGTCTTGCTGAGAGTTCCCCATAATGTCCTACAGGGGCTTATCGTGGTTTTTCCCCTCCTTGTGGTGCCCCAAGAATGAGCATGGGCACCACCACCATTTTTTAAAACTATTAAGGTAGCTGCAGGAAGTAAAGCAACCCCCATAAAAATATTTTTTTAAATCTTACAGTACGTCACCTGGGCCATTGAATACATGGCCCCAGGAGAGCTTCCCATTTTACTTCCGTTAACTATAACTTCTGAATGTCAGTGATTTTTTTGTTTAATATGTTATGTGTGCCAAAAGGTGGAAGAGCACACTTGGCTTTACAAAGCCAAGAGAGCCTGTTTTGTTCCTTTAATCGTTTATGCGCGCAGTTAATGGCATGTGCTTAGCTTATTGCAGCTTGGCACATACTGTAAGCACTGAACTATTTATATCATGGACTGTGTCACCAACAGAATGTAAATATTGCTCCTTTCGCATCGAGCCTATTTCATCCACACAGTATAATGTGATCAGTTAATCATGTACTTAGTATAACCTCCCATACACACATCAGAAACTCTACTATTTATATTGTTTGGTTAGTTCTTACACAAAACTCCGACCCTCCGACTAGAAGCACTTCAGTGTTTGTCTCAGGTACCAGTACAGCCACACACATCAAGCACACTTCATTAAAATCTGTACTCGCCATATCATGTGCCTAATGGTTCGACCAGCACACGTGCACTGCCTAGAAACATTGCCCTATCTGCAATATAAGGTTAGTGCAGCAACACACACATTAGAAAGGTTTGAATATGTATGTCATGTACTTAGTGCAGTTACACACACACACTCACATGCATACAATGAGGAAACACTGCACTATCTGCTTCGTTTGCTTAGTGCTGCCACACGCATATATAAATGCACAAACTAAAAACGTTACTTTATTTGCATTATGTGCTTAATGCAGCCGTTCACAAAGCAGAAGCAGTCCACTATGTTGTATCATGTGCTTAGTGCAGGCACACATCCATACAAGAAACAGTACGCACACGCGCATGCATGACAGACAGTGACTAGAAACATTACAGTATTTGCACTATGCGCTTATTGCTGCTTCGCACAAACCAGAAATTCTTCCCTGTTTGTATCGTGTGCTTGACAGAGCAAAACACACACAAGCACACATTCGGGAAACACTGCACTATCTGTATCATGTGCTTAGTGCTTGGACACGTGGGTGCACTCCACAAACAAACTAGAAGCACCACGTTTTGGATGATGAGTTCCAGTACATGCACGCACGCAAGCACGCACACACACACTGCACTGTTATTTGAGCTGAGCAGCCATGCACGCACGGCTAACGCTGCTGACTTTAAATCTTATCTTTTGTGCAGTGTGGCTGACACAGGCTGCTCTATATGTGTAGACAAACGCGCAACCACTGGCATAGCCACGTGCCCCTGCATCGTGCATCGCGTGCACAGTGTGCACAGCACAGGCAGGCCTACAGCGCATTCCAATCAGTTCAATGTTTTCCGCACCCCAGTGACCTCAGCTAATTTGACCAAAGAGCGTTTTCTGATGATTAAATTGACAATGGTGGCTTTTTACACTGCGTTTTCGTTGTTGACGTGTTCGAGATACCTGATAAAAAAATGTATTCAGTTCTGCACTTAGAGTAAACACATGCTTGAATGATAGAGTTCTTATTGGTTACATGTTTTAACCTTTGACCCTGTCACCAGGTAGGTCGCCCCCTCAGCCGCCACATGGTCCCCCTGTGCCGCCGCTGCCCCGCTGCCTGCTGTGCCTCCTGTAATTGCTGCAGGCCATCTCCTCTGCCCAGTCTGTTTTGTACTGTGCCTTTTTTCTGCCTGCTTTGTTTTCCCGTCGCCCCTGGTGCCCATACCCTCCCCCCCCCAACCCCCCCACCCGCTCCCCTCCCTCGCGTTTCCCGCCGCTGCCACCCTGAAGCCCCGCCCCCCTGGTGCCCCATTCGCCACCCCGCTCCCGCCTCCCAGCTGCTCCTCCCTCCCTTAGCCCTTCCTATGGAGGCCGCGCGGTGGTGAAGGGAGCGACCTGTGACCCTGTCACCAGGTAGGTCGCCCCCTCAGCCGCCACATGGTCCCCCTGTGGTGCCGCTGCCCCGCTGCCCGCTGTGTCTCCTGTGATTGCCGCAAGCCTTCTCCTCTGCCCAGTCTGTTTTTAGGTCTCGCGCCTGCGTTGCACAGCGAGGCATTTTGTATTAACAAGCATTTACAATGCAATGGTTTTGCCTTTGTTAAAGTTAGAGCTATTGGCATTGCTCTTGACATTATTTTTATTTATGTTTTTTTTAACATAAATAAATGGCATTGTCATTTACAATGCCACTAGCTTTATCTCTCGCAAATGACACCCACAAACACACACACAGAGCCCTTCCACACACACACCGCCACACAGAGCCCCCCACACACACAGCCACACAGAGCCCCCCACACACACAGCCACACAAAGCCCCCCACACACACAGCCACACAAAGCACCCCACACACACCCACAGAGCACTCTACACACATTTACACAGCACAAGCAGGCAACAGGGGCACACAGAGGCACAAGTAGGCAACAGGGGCACACGGAGGCACAAGCAGGCAACAGGGGCACACAGAGGCACAAGCAGGCAACAGGGGCACACAGAGGCACAAGCAGGCAACAGGGGCACACAGAGGCACAAGCAGGCAACAGGGGCACACAGAGGCACAAGCAAGCAATAGGGGCACGAAAACGGAGGCACAAGCAGGCAACAGGGGCACACGGAGGCACAAGCAGGCAACAGGGGCACACGGAGGCACAAGCAAGCAACAGGGGCACACGGAGGCACAAGCAGGCAACAGGGGCACACGGAGGCACAAGCAGGCAACAGGGGCACACGGAGGCACAAGAAGGCAACAGTGGCACACGGAGGCACAAGCAGGCAACAGGGGCACACGGAGGCACAAGCAGGCGACAGGGGCACGAAAACGGAGGCACAAGCAGGCGACAGGGGCACGAAAACGGAGGCACAAGCAGGCGACAGGGGCACACGGAGGCACAAGCAGGCGACAGGGGCACACGGAGGCACAAGCAGGCGACAGGGGCACATGGAGGCACAAGCAGGCAACAGGAATCCTTGCAAAATTTGTTTGTGTGCTTTTCGATAGCATAATTTCTATGGGCATGTATTAAAAAGAGGAAGCAGGTTGGCACATAAGACGACTTAAAATTGACTTACATTTTTACTGTATTATGTATATAGATTAAATGATTTTTAACTTAATCTATATGGTAGCACTCTTAAGACTCAGGATTTAAGCTATCTTTTATAACGTCTTTTTTCTAAAATGTGACTGTAAATATTTTTATGATACTTTTATGATCTGTGTAAGATCGAATAAAGGATTTGATTGATTGACTACTGCTAGTCCACTGAACAACATTAGGCCATGTGTTAGTTGACACCTACTTTGGTATTATAATCCCCAACAGAACTGAGCCAGAAGAGTGTCCGAAGCTTAACTGCAATAGTGGATAAACATTTCACATTAAAAAAATTAAAGTTGGCTCAAAATCAGTGTTTCCTGCAAAGTGTCTTTTGCATAGAGACCATTTGCAGTTTGAGTTGTGCAGACTAACGAAAAAGCATTGGAATAATGAGCTCCAGATCATGCTGGATTTCAGATCCTGTATTTGGAAGGTTATCTTCGATGAAGAAGCATCATAGCAGCATTAAAAAACTTAAATGTGCAAAGAGAAAGGACCCTTCAACTTGACAGCATATTTTTCTCTTTTGCTAAATATGGCGAGTATGAAATGTAACGAGTCTTAAAACTGACCTGAATGTTTACCTAGACAGAAATATGGTAAGGAATGTGTGCCCTCTTATTACTTTAATGCCGTCCAGTTAGGTCATGGGAATAAAATCGGAGAAAGAAAAGCCCTTCTTGAGGTTGGTAATGCAAATGTATCTTACATTTATAGTGGAAATGAGCATACCTTTCTAATTGTCAATTCTCAGTTTACCAATCAATCTTCAAGCATCAGAGTAACTGTACATTATGGATTACTGATTTAGAGCATCTTTAATATTCTAGTAATTTAATCCTATTACATTGATTTTAAGTATTTAATCTGATCCAGACTTGGCTCCAAATACTAAAGGAGGCCTATGACAAAGAATTGTTTCAGAAGCATCATGAACGTGAAGTTTTGTAAACAGAGAGCCTTGTCTAATATAGGCAAGAGACCAAGATGTGATGGGAACGAGCCACAGAGATGTGTAACTGCTACATTACCATAAAACACATATTTTGTATTTAATACATATTTACAATTTGGAGAACAGAGGCATAGTGGTGTATCAAACATGACCTTCATTTCAGGTGCCCAATTGGGAACGGAATCCAGCTGACCAATGTTGACTGTCTATTATTAGGGTCACCTGACCTTTCAGGTTCAATGTAAAACCATGGCCTTGTTGAGGCTTACATCCATGACCTCTCCAACAGGATATTCAACTAAATCATTTTATTTCTGTAGAATATAGTTCCTAATGTGGTTCCTGCTGCCATATAATATAGTTGGTCAAAGACATGTCGGCCAGAAAACCATGTCTGATTTTAGAACCAAAGTGCAATGCAAGGCTCACAGATTTTCCCAAAAAGCCATCAGTCAAGCCCCTGTGCCGGCGCATGTGCACTACGTGCGCTCGCCAGGCAAACCTAAAAACTCATCACACAGTAAGGACCCAGAAGATGACCTGGAAAGGAAAAGCACGCTGTGCTGAATGGTTTGGTGGTGGTCCTTTCGTACTAGGACAACCACAGACTGAGTTATGTGCAAACACATTTTTTTAATAAAGGGCCCTCAAAGCATTGTGGGGCAAGTTTCCATAGTGCAGTGAATATTATAGTATCGGCTCCCACACTGTCCCAGGGAGAGATGCAGTAAACTTTTACTTGTGTTTTCATTCCTTTCTGCGGCCTCGCGCTGCATTTTCCTTCTTTTAATGGGCGCACTTCCGCGTGCTGCTGCGACAACCGTCAGCCTTTCCTGGTGCCTGCCGCTCCAGCAGAAGCACACACAGTCTGGGGTTCCTGACCCCCTTTAACATAAATCCGCCCAGAAGCACCTATATCGCATACAAGATGGTGACAGTGTAACGAGGCCTGAGATGGGTGTGTGTGGAGCGGTTTTCTTTTTTTAGTGGTGCATTGGGAGGAGGGAAAGGGATGGGAGAGTAACACAAGGGACGGGACCCACTGCTCAGAACTCAGGAGTCCATAGAGCATGTCCCCAGGGAAGCTGTTTGTTGTGGCCTAAGAAGGACTTCTTTAGAGGTGTTACAGGATACTATGCTAGAGGTCGAGTTCCAAACTCACTACCACCACCTCTAGGAGTAAACATTGGCTGCTTAAGGCAGGTGACGTCGATGGAGAAAATGTCTTGGTTATCCAGCTGAAGACATGGGACACACCCGAGGGAACCCCCCTTACCCCCAGGGAGGCCGCCTGATAACTACAGACTGGACCAGAGAAGAGGCGGCAGCACTCGCTGGATGCAGGTCTTGTACACTTTGTAAAGCCTTCACTGTGGCTATCCTGCAACCTGGCAGAGAAGAGACACGTCTAATTGTATGTAAAAAGAGAAGCTTACTCACCAGTCAGGGACACGGAAGCCATCTACTCCACCGCCCCCATTACAGGGGAAACTAGGAAGACGGTAAACAGAGCGCTATCTCGGCGGGAGATGCATTTTGACAAATTACCCAGCGGTTCCACAGCTCGTCTTCCCCGTCAGGTCCCGGGCCGGCAGCCAATCACAGCGCGGCCCGGGAATGACATCACGGGGGTGTCCCGCAGTTCCGCCCCCGGCCTGCCTGGCTTCCTGGTCGCGGGCCGGGTGGCGACTGCAGAAGATTCGGGGGCGTTCCCGAGAACAGGTGTTCGGCTGACGTAGCCAAAAGCCAAAAATTCTCGGGAACGCCCCCGAATCTGGTCCGGCATTGACGGACAGGCCCGTCTTCCAATGGCTAGCCTCCATTTATGGAGCTAGCCAATGAAAGACGGGGGCGGATTCCCAGCCCCATACTATACTCATTAGGTTTTCGCCTAGCGAAACGATGCTTTCGCATCGTTTTCGCCAGGCAAAACCTAAAAATGGGGTTTTAGCACTGACCTAGGAATCGCACACGCTCGTGCGTGTGCGATTCCTTTTGTGCTACCCCATTGGCCTTTGCGTGCATCTTTTTTATAAAAGACTGCACGCAATTGGCCAAAGGCGGGCGAGTTGCTCCGCCCACGGCCTATTGGTGTCTATTACGCGCTTGGTGCGCGTAATAGACACCAATAGGCCGCCACATGGTCTCCCTGTGCCGCCGCTACCCCGCTGCCCGCTGTGTCTCCTGTGATTGCCGCAAGCCTTCTCTGCCCAGTCTGTTTTTAGGTCTCGCGACCTGCTTTGCACTGCGAAGCAGTACTTCGCAGCGCGAGGCATTTTGTAATAAAAAATGGGGTTTTAGCACTGACTTAGGAATCGCACAGGCTCGTGCGTGTGCGATTCCTTTTGTGCTACCTCATTGGCCTTTGCGTGCATCTTTTTATAAAAGAGTGCACGGAATTGGCCAAAGGCAGGCGCCTTGCTCCGCCCACGGCCTATTGGTGTCTATTACGCGCTTGGTGCTCGTAATAGACACCAATAGGCCGTCAAGTGGTTTCTATTAGCGTGCACAAACGGGCGCGATAATAGAAACACATGGCTTTCAGTGGCGCGCGCTCGTGCTTCTTCTTTATTGAATTTCCTGTTGTGTTTCACTTTGCTCCCGCCCCCCTCCTGTTGTGCGCATTCCCATTGCTTTCACCCCCCCTCCCGTTGTCCGTGTTGAACATGCTCCCGACCCTCTCCTGTTGTTTACCGTCCCCTCCCATTGTCCGTGTTCACCAGGCTCCCGCTCATAGCGCTGACTGCGTCACGTCCCCACTCTGCATGGGGCTCAGTGTACCCAATTGCACGCTTTCATTTCTTTTGCGCCATACATTAGCACTCCACCGAAACCAATTGTTACTGAGGACAAAGGCAGGCCAGTGATGGAAGAGCTCGCATTTTGGGCAGTGTGTTTTGGGACATAAAGCACAGACCCTCAGCTTTTCCCTGCATACCACGTGCACTGCAGCTATAATGTCCACCCCTCCCATCGCTTCTGTGTATGTCTGAGAGAGAGGTCCTGGTACATATAGTGAATGAATGCCGCTACAGAGTCCTGGGACTTGGTTTTCTGCACTGTGTAATTGCGATCATTATAAACAACCCCTGCATGACTCAATCCCTGACCTTCCCCATCATCGCGTAAACCACCCAGGGCTGGAACTGTATCTCGTGCAGGGAGATTCCACATGCATTTCCACATGCATGTGCGGAGCCAATTTAGGATCACTACCGGCACGTGCCACTTTCACTTAACCTATCAGGGCCACCTGGCAGACTATAAAAACTCTGTCTCCACAGAGAACTGTAAGATTCGTTTGGAGAGACATGCAGCAGCTCTGCAAGGTACAGTTTTAAACCAAGAATAGGCATTAAATGGGATGTTTGTAGCTGAACAATCAGGGGCTATTCAGTTGTTGATTTAAATATCTACCGAGCTTACATTTATTTTCCTTCCTTACCTGTAGACTAAAACACTTTTGTCCTTAAATCCTCCATTCCATAATGACTGCGTGAGGTAATTCACCACCTTTTCCTACCAAAAGTTTCATATCTTTTCTATGTTTTGCTATGAAAGCTCACTATTTTTCTGTTATTTGACCTTCACCAATGAGGTAGGTGTATATAGTCCTGAGCAACAGAAGTGTTACTACACACTTATCCCAAACCTACAGGTTAGTTAAGAGAGAGCGCTATGCTGCGCCTTTTAGGCTTCGCCTATTAGCTCTTTTTTTACTGATGCATGTTTGTTAACATACATCGCGATGCTGTGTCTTTTAACCTTCAGCTAGAAGCCCCCCTCTTTTAACTGATGCATGTATTGTAAATACCACTACACTGTCACCGGTTATATCATTCTTCTCGGATTAGATTAGTGTCTCACTGAGGGAGCTGGGAATCGGCTGCAGTATAAGTGGCACTACAAATATTCCTCATTTCCTCCCTGTAGTAGGCCAAAGATGGCGCCTGTAACCATCATTATTGCTGCTAGCTGCTACTGTCATCCCGTAGCTAACGCCTCATTCTAAGGTCTCTAGGCAGTGCTGCAGCTGTGTCTCTGTTCCAGTGGTAATTCCTCATGCTTAGTCCTATACACTCCTCTTGTACAAAACAATAGGTATATACAACCCCAATAGATCTAACTTTCAAAAATGTGAGACCGGTTGCATTGCAAATGCTTGTTCTGTGCCTTTTTTTCTGCCTGCTTTGTTTTCCCGTTGCCCCTAGTGCCCGTACCCTCCCCTCTTTGCCCCCCACCTGCTCCCCTCCCTCGCATTTCCCGCCGCTGCCACCCTGCTGCCCCGCCCCCCTGCTGCCCCATTCGCCACCCCGCTCCCGCCTCCCAGCTGCTCCTCCCTCCCTTAGCCCTTCTTATGGAGGCCGCGCCAAAGGTGCGCCAAAGGCAAGCCCGTCTGAGCCCGTCCGTAACTAGACCCCGCCCAGTGCCAGAACCCCTGGCCCCCGCCGAAACCAAGTAACCCGACTGAGATACGACACCACGATCCTCCACGCACTCAACACCGGCCGACCAGCCGCCTGCTACCAAGCCCCCCCGAAGCGCACCCACGGACCCTTCTCCTGCCAAACCTGCAAATTCACCCACGTCCGAACCTTCGTCCCATCACCCAGACTAGGCAACAACAACAACCAACTCAAGTGCATCCTGCTCAACACCCGCTCCGTCCACAAGCACGCCGTCAAACTCTGGGACCTCCTCGACACAACAGCACCAGTCGTTGCCTTCCTCACAGAAACCTGGATGAACGCCCCTTCAGCCCCCGACATCGCCATAGCCATCCCGGACGGCTACAAGATCACCCGAATGGACCGCGTCAACCAAACCGGAGGAGGAATCGCCATCATCTACAGGAACACCATCAACGTCACGACCAACTCCGAAGATGCCCTCATCACCGCCGAACACCTACACTTCCAGATCCACACCGACCCCAAGACCACCCTCAGAGGAACCCTCATCTATAGACCCCCGGGCCCACGAACACAATTCAGTGAAGCCATCGCCGACTTCATCAGCCCACACGCCCTCGCCTCATCAGACTACATCCTCCTAGGGGACCTGAACTTCCACCTGGAGAACAACAATGACAACAACACCACCTCCCTGCTCGACCACCTCAACAACCTCGGACTCAAGCAATTGGTGAACACCCCCACCCACCACGCCAGCCACACGCTCGACCCCATCTTCTCTGCCAGCAGCCACGTTGCCTTCAGCCACTCCACCGGACTACACTGGACTGACCACAGCTGCATCCACTTCACCTTCAAGTAGACCACATCCCACCACCACCTGCAACAGATCCCCTGTAGATGCTGGAACAAAATCACAGCAGACCAGCTAACCATATCACTGAGCCAGAACCCACCCATCACCACCACTGACACCGAAGACCCAGCCCGCAACCACACACAGTGGATAGTCAACTGCCCCAACGCCCTTGCACCACTGAAGAACCCTCCAGGCAAGCCCGGCAACAGGAAAAAAACATGGTTCACTGACGACCTCAAAGAATCAAAGAAATCCTGCAGATCCCTCGAGAACAGACGACAGAAAACATAACAGCCCTCAAGAACGCCACCCGCAAACACCACCAGTTGATCCGCACCACTAAAAAGACATCCTTCAAAGAGCGGCTGGACAACAACACACACAACAGCAAGGAACTCTTCAGCATCGTAAAAGAGCTCTCCAATCCCAACGCCAACAGCAACGACATCACACCATCACAAGACCTCTGCAACTCCCTCGCCACGTTCTTCCACTGCAAGATCGCCGACATCCACAACAGCTTCGGCGCCCAGACTCTGCCCCAGCCATCGAACCAACGCCCCCTACAACCACCCTCAGCGCTTGGACTCCCATCAGCACCGAAGACACCGCCCACGCTATGAACACCATCCACTCCGGCTCTCCCTCCGACCCATGCCCTCACCACATCTTCAACAAAGCTGACACCATCTTCGCTCCCCACCTACGGAATGTCATAAACAACTCCCTCGTGTCCGCCACCTTCCCAGAGAGCTGTAAGCACGCAGAGATCAACGCCCTACTGAAGAAACCCACAGCGGACCCCAAAGACCTCAAAAACTTCCGCCCCATCTCTCTTCTTCCCTTCCCGGCGAAAGTGATCGAGAAGATCGTCAATAAGCAGCTGACCGCATTCCTCGAAGGCAATGGGTCCCTCGACCCATCCCAGTCCGGATTCTGAGCCAACCACAGCACCGAGACCGCCCTCATTGCAGCCACCGACGACATCAGGACCCTACTCGACAACGGAGAAACCACCGCCCTCATTCTCCTAGACCTCTCAGCCGCCTTTGATACAGTCTGCCATTGCACCCTAATAGCCCGCCTCCACAACGCCGGGATCCAAGGCAAAGCCCTGGACTGGATCACCTCTTTCCTTTCTGACAGAACCCAGCGAGTCCGCCTCCCTCCCTTCCGCTCCGCGGCCACCGAGATCATCTGCGGCGTGCCCAAGGCTCATCACTCAGCCCAACCCTCTTCAATATCTACATGAGTCCCCTCGCCACCATGGCACACAAACACAACCTCAACATCATCTCATACACCAATGTCACCCAGCTGATACAATCCCTCCCCAAAGACCCAGCCACCGCCAAATTCAACCTCCAGGAAGGAATGAAAAACGTTGCGGAATGGATGAAACTCAGCCGTCTGAAACTGAACTCAGACAAGACAGAGGTCCTCATCCTCGGACCATCCCCATCCGCCTGGGACGACTCCTGGTGGCCCGCAGAACTAGGCACCGCACCGATACCCACTGACCACGCACGCAACCTGGGATTCATCCTGGACTCCTCTCTCATGATGACCAAGCAAGTCAACGCCATCTCATCTTCATGCTTCAACACCCTGCGCATGCTCCGTAAGATCTTCCGGTGGATCCCTACCGAAACTAGAAAGACGGTCACCCAGGCCCTTGTCACCAGCCGACTTGACTACGGGAACGCCCTATATGCAGGAACCACAATCAAATTCAGAAAAGACTCCAGCGCATACAGAACGCATCCACACGACTCATTCTCAACATTCCCCGCCACAGCCACATATCAGCCCACCTGAGAGACCTGCACTGGCTCCCCGTCAGCAAAAGAATCACGTTCAGTCTCCTCACCCACGCACACAAAGCGCTCCGCGACATAGGCCCCGAATACCTCAACAACCACGCAAACTTCGCTCCGCCAGCCTCGCCCTCGCCACCATCCCACGGATCTGCAGAAACCACCGCTGGAGGAAGATCATTCTCCTACCTGGCGGCCAAGACGTGGAACTCCCTCCCCGCCCACCTACGTCTGACCCAGATCCACCTCACATTCAGGAAACACCTCAAGACCTGGCTCTTCGAGCAGTAGCGCCCCTCCCCCCCAGCGCCTTGAGACCCTCACGGGTGAGTAGCGTGCTTTACAAGTGTACTGATTGATTGAAATGAAAGGAAATTTCCACCCCTAATATGCAGAGAGGGTGGTGTGTCACGTGCTTCTCTCCTTTGACGTCCGGGGCGCGCGTGCCTGCTGCAGCGCTGAGCTCTCTCCAAGACGACACTCTGGATCCATATTTCATGCAAATCACAAAATGTCAGCACTGTATTGCCATGAACTGCTTAAAAATTGGCCATGCACATCCGATAGGAAAGTGTCACGATGAAAGGAATGAATGGAACATTCACACATTACAAGTAATTTAATGACTAATGTTAAATTAAGCGAAGAGAGAAAACAACTGCCAAGTGTGGCGGGGGCATTCACTGTAAAATGAGAAGGGCTGTGGTTTATTTTAGTATGATCACACCGCTTACTCACCAGCTTCTATTAGAGCGGCATTGGTCTCCCTTCACCATGCTTTCAGCCCCTTCCTTCCAGTCGATATAGCAGAGGTGGCATTGTGGGTCAATGCCATAACAACAGCCTGGGACCTGGAAAATCTGGTTTGGGCCGCCACAGTGCACCCAACAGGAAAGGGGGGAGTCTCCCTGCTCTCTCCGCCCAACTCAAGATTGCGCGCCAAAGGTGGCATGGAAATACTTGGCCAATGGGTGGCCAGGTGGTGTTTTGAACACCCCCAATAGGGGGATGCCGCCGCATGGTGGAAGGGGACAACAGTCAGGGCCGGACTGAGAACCAAAACCGGCCCTGGTAAAGTGCTCGGCCGGCCCCCTGGGGGTGCGACCGAGCTCTTTGCCACGGCTGGTTTTCGGCCGATTTTGTTACAGGGCCGATTTTGCAACAATGCTGCAAAAACGGCCCTGTAACAAAAAACGGCCCCAAGGGCTCAAAACCGCCCCCCACCCTTGCGGCGCACCGGGGGATTGCCCAGTGCCCGCAACGGCCAGTCCGGGCCTGACAACAGTGGCTATGAGGACACCTCTGCCCCAGTGCAATTTACTTTTAAAAGCTTGGGCAGTGTGCAGATGGACGCTCAAGACCCACCCACCTATACCGAGCAGCAACATTGTCGCAGTGCCGGATGGCAGGCGAAGTGGTTAAGAAGGGGTACATTTGTTGGTTAAGAAGGCACACCAGCAGGGTGGGGTGCAGGAGGAAGGCCACTTACCTGGGTATGCCTTACATCAGATTCCTTAGGCTGAAAGCTGTACAGCAGAGCACAAAATTGGACAAACAAGGTAGCGAGTTGGGGCCTAATTCCAGTAAGAGGCTACCCCTCCACACACAATCAGCGTAAAGACCAACAGGAAATGTTATGACCTCATAAATCGTCATGTATGATGGCCTGAACAAACTAAGAGGTGGCACAAGGATGGCAAGCAGATAACAGAACGTGATTGTGATGTGTCAGAAATGATTTATGACTTGTCAGCTGTTGTGAGTTGTGACCTGTCACATGATTTACGAGCCTAGCAAAAATTATTTATGACCTGGTAAATGGACTGCTTAGTGACCTGTCACATTTATGATCTATGACCTTGTCAAAGGTGATTTATTACCCCCCACATGATGTTGATTGAAGGCCCTGTCATATTGATGTATGACTTGAGTACTGTAATGCGTATAAAAGTATGATGCAGGTATTTCATACATGTTAACAGAATAAACTGCGGCCAACACCTACCGCGAGAAACAAGACATGTATTTGGCAAACTTTATTGATATGTGTGTGAGTAATGATATGCATGGACAGTTTGGAGTGGGCCCAGTGCGGGTGCTATACACTTGAGGTCAATGAGGAGCCAGAGTAGGCAGCATACACTCAGATGGCAGCATCCCTATATAAGAGTCAGGCATTTGTCCCTATTTCCCTCTACCTCTCACCTGCAGATGTCCTAATGCCCACTGTCCCTCCACACCAAAGATTAGAAGAGGAGGCAGGTGGTGTCACTCATGCAGCCCACGGCATGATGGCCATTTTTAGGATCAACTTCCCTATGTGCGCGCGGCAAACATCCAACAAAAACGGAATACCACAGATTCACCTCTTCTCAAAGGTGCTGGAGTACCCCTGGAGCGTAATCCCTAGGGTTACCACAGTGCCTTTTGCACCCACTCCCTAAGAAATGTTTCTGATTTCCAAGTGCCTCATGTGTCCAGGAGCTCCGAGTTCTGGTAGAGCTCATGGACTGACCCATGGTGCTCTCATCACCATGCTCGTGTCCACCACCGCTCCACCATTAATCCACTGTGCTTACTCTAACCGCAAAGCCATCCAGAACCATTAAAATTGACAACAGTGGTGAGAGAAAGATGGCTTGGTGAAGTGAATAAGACATGGGCGGAGGCGGTGCCTTCATCCAAGCAGAAATAAGGGCTGAAAAATCCCTTCGTTTACGACTTAGGAGTCTCCTCGAAGCAAGCCACTCAGCCATGCAAGATTTGTTCTGAAACTTAGTCATGGTGTTGCGATAGCCCGGACGGTAGCATTATCCATCCTTATGCCAGAAGGCTACTGCTATCCTAGGGATTTTAGGCTCGCTCTGTGTCGCCTGTTTTCTGCGACAACCCCAGCCCACTTTCCGTCAGAGGTGAGTTTATCAAGCTATGTAAGATGGACTTGGACCATAGACTTTAAAAAGAGTACTGCTGATTGTGATACTTTGTTTGCAAGTTAATATTTTCTCTGAATCTAAGGACTCTTCCCAAACTTTTCTTTCTTCTTCCTCAGGATGGGCGCTTACACGCTGCACTCCAGGACGGGCAAGCCGATGCCCTCAGTATCAAATGGGTAAGAAGCAATTTCTAATTTTCATATCATAAATTCCCAGGATGTATTTCTATTGTATAATAAGTTCCTGTATATTATGACACAGACTGATATCCAGCTAAAAGGCCACAGTATAATCCGCAGAACAACTATATAATGAGAAGGTAAACGTTCAGTTATTCCTAGACCCAGAGTAAATGTGGACTGCCTTAATCCATGCATAGCTGTGGATTTCAAATCCAATTTATTCTTGCTATAACCTCCTTCTGCCAAAGCAAGGACAGTCTTTTTTTCTCCGAATGTAGATCGAGCTAATACTTGTGTACATTTAAGGCTTGTAAATGGAGCGCTGATGAAACCTAGACTCACGATAAAGGAGTTCCTACAGCTCTAGTGTTTGTAAGTGGAGAGCCCATGTCCAGTCACTGACGCTTGTCACAGCCACCTTCATGTATTGATCTGCAAGAGATAGACCATGGGTCCAGCAGGTAACCAATTTTACTCTGTAATACAACAAAATAGGCATGGGGTAGGAAGGTTAGATGGCAGGAATATCATCCGGGGTTAAATATTTAACACAAATTATTTTGCCTCCCGTTTAATCTTGTGCTACCAAAAAATGCACTTAATAGTTGTATATGATTACACGCTACCCATGACCTCAGAGACCACACACCTAGGGCCCTCTAACCAAAATAGATTTACTCTAAAAAAATTATCTAGAAAACACGAACTTCCTAGACCTCTTTTCAATAAGACAACTCATCCTACAATGGGAAGAGGTCAGGTGTGACACCGCGTCCAGGGCGACTGACGCTGGAACTCTGGGGCTCACGGTTCGATCCCCGGCTCCAGCGGCAGGTCAACCCAGCACCCCTGACTCTGGGCAATAGCTCGCTTAATCTTATACCTTCGGGTAGCTGTTTGCGCTTTACAAAAAATATGTGTCCTCCTATCATAGATGTCTGCCATCTTCTGAAATAAAGCCATTAAAGGCAAATGTATACAGGGACATGCACAAACAAAACTAACTCTGTCTGTGCCTCGTATGAAACTTAAGAGGACCACAATATACTCACCTACTGCTTTAAGATGCCCAGCTCTGACATAGATTCGGACCATTGGTTTACGGATGGGCCAAGCAACCAAGAATTGACAAAGAGCTTTGTACTTCTCTGAATCTCCCCTGGAATATAAGGCCCTGCTTCCTCCTGCTACCCTTTTTTCCCCTCTGAACACGGTCTCCTGCTTTCCCACACCGATAGCAGTAATTCTTTCTGGAATGGTTTCTGGATTCCATAGTTAATGCTTTGAAGGCATTCCTTCACGCCACGAGCTACATAATAAGTGATAGCCACAAGAAATGTGAGCTGATGCCACCTATCCTTACCAATGCAGACCGGTTCATCCTGATAGCTGGCATTCAATTCAAGACTGACTGTGTCATCTTCAACGCCTTTGTCCCGAACAAACAGGACTATTTCAATAACAAAGCATCTGTTGTGACCCAACTACACGGGTAATGTAGGTCAACAAAGAAAGAACTTACAAAAAACATTCCACGGCTCCACATGGTAAAATAATTTGAGTCTTGATGTAATACTGTCACTCACCCGCCACCTGGTCAGGAAAACACTGAAAACATTCCTCTTGCCACATCTGCGTCCTCACCCACTCCCACCTGTTGTGGTAAGAACTCTGTTCATCACGATCACTGCAACTGACTTGTGAGTCAGTGAACTGTAAACTCTGTAACTATGGCAATGACTGTAGATTCGCAAATGTACTCTGTGTACCCGTCGAAAATACCAGCATACCTTCCTGTTTGGAAACGTTCCTTGCTGTTCCCCTGGGGCTCGGTTTGTGTTGATCAAATTAGCTAATTAAAATTAATAAGTGCATACAACCAGTGCCCTTATGAAGATGAAACTCTCAACTATTTATATCCAGACCAATTTTCGTACCTTCGTAAGATCTCATCTGCACACCCTGTGCTGGCCTCTTTGTGAGTCTCTAAACATCAACCTCTTTACAAAACGGGAGCTTGGCCGTACCAAAACGTCTACATCACCAAGCGGATCCATCAAGCACAGTGGGAGTCACCACTGTGTGACCAACCCTATTCCTGTCTCCTGCTATGAGTGATTTACTGCCAGCAAAGCCTTCGTTACTGCTCTTTTTTTT
Organism: Lissotriton helveticus; assembly: GCF_964261635.1. Classification (NCBI taxonomy): domain Eukaryota; kingdom Metazoa; phylum Chordata; class Amphibia; order Caudata; family Salamandridae; genus Lissotriton; species Lissotriton helveticus. The sequence goes on along the minus strand of NC_136065.1, from coordinate 1,340,024,921 downwards.
TGTTTTCATATTTTATTTTTCATTTACAACCTTGACTATTGTTTTTGTAATGTTATCAACAGTGATGATCCTGCAGTTCAACATAGCTCAACTTCAACCCAACTTCCCCCCACCACACTTCAGTGCACAACAGAACCCCAGAATCAATTACATGCTGTATCATGGAGAAAAATCCATAAAAAACACTACACAGGTAAATATACTCATCACTGTACAGATACAATCATTATTGCCACTTAGGTAAGATACAGGGTTATGCCTGGGCTGTTCAGACAGTGCGCCAGATTCGTCTAAGCTCTCCAATCAACTAATTTGTTGCAGTCTCGGTACATTACCCATAGTCAAACCGTGGTTTCACAGGGCTCAGTTAGTGAATTTATCATGTGTGTCTAGATGTCCAGGTCTCCTTGTAGTTTCTCATCTGTTCTGGCTTCTTTCATTCTTTTTGCATTAGCACCTGCCCATTCTAGAAGATCTTGCTCCCAAGATGACAAAACAGGGTCTTTGGGGACAACCAGTATATTGCTCTTCAACACTTGCCAAGCAGTAGGGCCAATGCTGCAAGCTTGTATTGAACATTTCGATTATTGAGGTTAGGGATAACCCCTCGTGAGCAGTGCATAATTGTCTCCACCAACTGCATAGATGTTACCCGTCTTGTTGTCTGACTGACTGACTGACTGACTGATGGTATTTATAAAGCGCACTACTGCCGAGGCGTCTTGGCACTGAGGTAAGGAGACTGAGCTATTACCACTAACACATTAGGGTTGGAAAAAAAGCCATGTCTTGATTTCTTTCCTAAAGGCTGATCTATTAGCTACTTTTCTCAAATATACAGGTAGTGTATTCCAGAGTTTAGATGCTAAAAAGGAAAACCGTTTTCCTCCACATCTTGCTCTTTTTATCTTAGGAATTTGTACTAGGCCAGAGGTGGATGACCTTAAAGGCCACAGAGGTAGGTAGTGTGAGAACAAGGATTGCACTTCCTCAGCTCCGCCACCAAACAAGGTTTTGTGCACCAGACAAAGCGTCTTGAAATCGATACGTCGCCGTACAGGAAGCCAGTGAAGCTGTTTTATAGCTTTCGATGTGGGATGATGTTTAGGTAACCCAAGCAAAATTCTGGCTGCCACATTTTGAATAGATTGAAGTTTGGCAAGCTGAGCTGCGCCTGCTCCCAAATAGAGGGTGTTGCGATAATTAATTCTGGATAAAATAGTGGCTGTTTTCCTCAAGGGGAAAGGGATATACGGAAGAATCTTTCTAAACCCCCTTAGCATAAAAAAGCATACGGAAGAGACTTGGTTAATCTGCGAAGCCCATGTGAGATTTGGATCAAACATGAATCCAAGATTCCTAACCTTTGTAACCGGCACAGGACAAGTGCCGGCTGTAGTGGGCCACCATAGTTGATTCCAAATAGGAGTTTTTGAACCAAACTCCAAAACCTCAGTTTTTTCAGTATTCAACTTCAAAAAGTTAGAGCTCATCCAAGTCATCAAAGCTGAGGTGCAGTTACAAAAATCAGCTGCCGTTACATCCGCTGAGTCGGTTACAGAAACTATAAGCTGCGTGTCATCAGGGTATGACACCAATGTGAAGCCGTAACTCTTTATTAATCTAGCCAAAGGGGCTACGTAAATGTTAAAGAGTGTAGGTGTTAAGGCCGAGCCTTGAGGGACTCCACCCGGAAGTGTAAATTCCTCCGATCGATATCCATTCCAGTGGATCGTTTGTGTTCTAGACGATAAAAAGTATAGGAGGGTAAGAGCTGTACCACTGATACCTGCCTCCTGAAGTCTTTGAATGAATACAGCTTGATTACAGTTTTAAAGGCTGCTGTTAAATCAAGCAGGACCAGTATAGCCTTTCCTCTTACATCCATCACCTTACGTATCTCCTCCGCTGCCATGATCAAGGCTGTCTCCGTAGAGTGTTTTGAGCCGAAACCATGTTGCGTATTGTCCAGAATCTTATTTGTCTCTAAATATGATGTAAGTTCTAGATTTATGGCCTTCTCAAGAACTTCGGCAGAAAACGGTAGACAGGAGATAGGACGATAGTTCTTTTCGTCAAGCGGATCCAGCTTGGGCTTTTTTAGAAGAGGACAAATACAAGCTATTTTCCAGGCCTTGGGAAAATCTCCTGATAACAGAACTTTATTTAATACCGGAGATAGTGACATACTGACCTCCTCTGAGGCTAGATGTAGTATGTACGGTGGACAGGGATCCGGGGGGAGCCTGATTTGATGTTTAGCAATAGCGCCGCCACTTTATCCTCTGTCATTAACGGAAAGTACGGCAGGCCACTGTATTTAGCCCTAAGTTCAGATTGATCTAGGGCATTTTCTGCTGTATCTTTAGGTGATTTTTCTAACCCGTTATATACAGATTGAACCTTGTTTTGAAAAAAAACAGCTAATTTGTCTACAAATTTTTGGTCTGGTGTAAAGATTACATTCCGTGGGCATTTCAACAAGGCAGATACCGTTTGAAACAGTTCTTTTGGAGAGTTTGTGGCTTCTTGGATTTTAGTAGTGTAGGAAGCAGATTTAGCATGTATGATAGCGGCCTTATATTCTTCAAGGGCAGCACAATATAATTTCTTATGTGCATCATCATATTGAGATCTCCAGATACGTTCATTTTGCCTGCACTTAATTTTTATTAATTTAAGGTTGGCAGAGTACCATGGAGACAAGACTTTTTTATGTCGTGGTTTCATGGTCACTTCAGGTACAACCTTATTTGCAGCTATCTTTAACCAGCTGTGAAAATCTGTTGCAGCTTGATTTGCATCGTTAGAGATTACTGGTCTGTTACTAAGTGCCAACACGAAGTCTGATTTACTTACTGACTTCCAGGCGCGATATTTGTCAGTCAAAGGTCTAAAACTCCGTCCATTATTTAATATTGTAGGCGTGATATTAAAATGCACTGTAAAATGGTCGGACCAAGGCAGAGGACAGACCTTCTTGACCTCTATATAGAAATTATTGGTACATATACCATCTAGCGTGTGCCCTGCTATGTGTGTGGGCTCAGCGACAATCTGATTAAGTTCAAAACTGGCTAATTTGTCTAATAAACTGGCCGTATCTGTATTATTATTATCTTCCAAATGGAAGTTAAAATCACCTAGTACAGTAAAGAAATCTGTATTCAAGCAGGATTCCAAAGAGGTGTGGAGCGAATTTAAAAAGGACAGTCTGGAGCCTTCATCACAATGTGTCTCAATCACATCTCTCTAATATTACAGAATGAGTCTATATGACCACATCATATGTAAAAACAATACATTTTCCTCTCTACAGTGTAGGCAGGCAGAACACTTGTCTATGCTGGGGTGAGATAAGTGCGGTGCAGAAAGTTAAAATGTATCAGTTTGAAACGTATTGCTTGCTATCTACCTCCAGGACCATAGTGCATGCCAATCCCTGGATGAAATGGGCTCCTGGATGCCCCCTCCCCTTTCTAGATAGCACACAATGGAGGTAGGGTTCTGTCAGTTTTTAAACCAATATACATTGAGTGACACCAGATTGCACCATGGACCTTCCTCCAGCAATAACAACTAGTGGGACAGACAACTGTGGTGCTGTTGTAAAACCAGTCCATATTTCCTTAACTGTATTCCTAAATTTAGCATATTTTAAGAATTGGCTGCAGTCTAATTTGCATGTCTCCCACGCATCCTCAAATGTTAGAAATGAATCAGTAGAGCAACAATCCCCTAAGGTATGGTAGCCCCCTTCTCTCCATTGGGTCTGAGACATCACTTGGTTGATGTTGGAGAGAGTTTAAGCCATCATATCTTCAGGGCCCTAAAGACGGGTAGCTGCTCCAAAACTCTTTTAATCACCATTTCCCAGGCCCATGTCACCTGGCAAACTATCTGTAGTGTCTAATTTGCGAGAGCCCGGCCATCATAATGTACTCCAGCAGAGAAGTGCTCCTCGACCATCCCTGAGAAGTTTCTTCTCCCAGTTGTCATCCACTTGAACACCATTGTGCTGCATGTTGCAATGTAGTTGTTATGTAGTATGACTCCAAGTCTAGTAGTCCAGTCCACCTTATACCCTGTCTCTCGTCATGGTCCCCAGCTTTGCTCCTCTAGCCAGTCCAAACCAATGAAAAGAGGGGGCTATCTTATATTTTTTAAGTTGATCTGATGATCAGGCACCTGGATCACTGTAACAAAAACAGACATCAGGGAAGGAGAACCATATGTTCGATTGTCGCTCTGCCAATAACTGAAACTGGGAGTGTGCTCCAAAATTGAATTGACACCTTGAGGCCTTGTATCACTCTCCCCATGTTGTAGGGATGCTCTTGTGTACGACCAGGACTCCAAGATATCTAAACCTGTTCTCTTCACAGCACAGCCATATCTCCTGTAGTTTCCCCATGGTTTTACCTACCAATTGTGCCAAAGGGAACACCACTGTTTTATCTTTGTTCACTTTGTACTACTCCATACTCCTGTAATGCCCTCATTATTATAGGGAGCGATGTCTGAGGCTTTGTTAAATAGACCAACATGTCCTTGGCATACAGAGTGGTGAAACGGATTGAGTCTCTTACTGTAACCCACTATTTTCCTAATGCTTTGCCTATACATATTGTCAATGGTTCTATTGCCAAGGCAAACAACAGCGGGCAGAGGGGACAACCCTGCCTTGTGCGTCTCTCAGTGAGCCAGCTTGTAGAGATCACGCATCCAGATTTAACCCTGACCGTCAAGTCTGTGGTAAGATTTGTAACCATCGTCAAAATAGGAGGTATATTCCTATGCCTTCCAGGACTGCCAACATGTATGACCAATCAGTGGTATCAAAAGCTCTAGATGTCTAGTGCTACAATCTCTCTTTCCATCTGTAGATGCTTAGCTGTGCGAAGCACGTGCCAGCCTTCTCAGGGTCATTAGTATTTTGCAGCCTGGAACAAATCCACACTGGTCCTCATGCACCAGAGAGGTCATTACATGCTTTAGTCCATTAGCTAATAATTTGGATTTAATTTTCATAACTACAATAAGTATTGAGACAGGTTTTTAGGAACTAATTTTCTCTCGGTCTCAATCATGTTTAGAATGACTGGTTCCCACACATTGTCAGGCAACTCTCCCAAGGCTTAGTATAACCCAAAGTAGTGCGCAGTTCCTATTGTGAGTGGCAGGTTATTGTATATGTTTGAGAGGACACTCAGGGGTGCTCAAGTGAGGGGTAGGACGACCGCTAATTATCGGAGTTCACAATGTGAGTATTGAGAGAATGTGGCATGTCCGAAGATGTGCGATCCATGCGATCCACCATCTGATTTATTTGAATTAATTTCACCCTTTCCTTGCGGTATTGACTATCTGGCGGGTATGTACTGAGTGCATGAGACCCCCGCATATGCCCGTATCCTCCCGATGGTCCTCGTTGGCTCAGAAAAACAATTAAACAATGCAACTCGAGCGACCCGTATAGCTGTCTGGTGCATTTACAAGCAGCGATTTAGTGTTTTGACCACCCTTTATGGTTGTTTCGTGACATGCCGCGGGTGTTGACCTGCGACGCATGCCTTTGACCCACCGGGCACCCACACCAGGATGCCTCCAGGGGGGCCACCGGTTCACGCTGCGGGGGCTACCTATTGGCGTATCCCACCTTCAATAAACCATGGGACACATGGTCTCCAATTCCAGGCTTGAGAGTCTGTGCGTGGGGACTTACACCTACCGGGTCCCATGTTGTGGTTTTAACCACTGACCAGATAACTGCCTACAGGCCCTTGTGCCTGTATATCCGTATTTTAAATCTCATGAATTTCTTCATCCACTAGGACACTACACTAATAGTGTCTGCACCTGCAGTAACACGCTAACACGCATAGTTGACCCAAATAGGGTGAGTTTCACAACTGTGCTTGACGCACGATGTACTTATTACTGCTGCTGTTGTCTTAGCTGTTTTACATCTAGTGTATGATCACAATCACTTGAATGTGAAGCATGCGTATGTCGCACTTTTGAATTTGAGTGGTGCACCATCATTGTTGTGTTATAGACTGTTGTATTATGACACACTAACGTTTATGAATCTCTCTCATTGCAGGCTATGTTGTAGATCTACAGGTACCACTTTTTAGGGTGCTGTATGGGTGGTCACGACTATCTCTCACGTAATTTAGACCACCACCAAAAGTTTAGGTAGATCTCACTTCGGTCCTGAGGAATTGTCGTCTAATTGACAATAGGCAAGAAACAAGTTGACCTAAATCACAAGCGCATAATCCCGCAACCTTAGAGCGGGGTGCACGCCTCTTCATTTTTAATCAGGTTAGTGGCCACGTTTCATTAAAATTGGTTTGAGTGGACCACTAATTCCTGTTTTAATCTCACAATCCTTCACATTGTTACACCTACACTGACTAAGGGCCCTCACATGCAGTACACCCTACGGCATAAGGAAAAAAGATCAAGAACGCCCCATCTTGGGTGCTGATCGGGTATTGTAGTGCCAACCCGATAAGGAGCAGACCCGATATTGAAGTAAGACACCTAGCTGGCTGGGTGTGTGAGGGTCTTTTTCCGTAAGGAGGAAATCTTTCTCCTGTTTTAGATTGAGCTCCCCTGTGTGTTCTCTCAAACATATACAATAACCTGCAACTCACAATAGGAACTGCATACTACTCCGGGCCTGTATGCTGGACCTAGACTAAAAGGCCCTAGGTTCCCCTTCTTTGGAAATTAACATCCCAAGGCCTCATTGTAGACATCTAGGAGCTTCTCCAAAATCTGTGCTAGGAAGGAATGGTAAAAGGTCCAGCCACCTGCTCCTGCTGACTTTCCACATTGTAACTTCTCAATAGCTTCCTCCACATCCTGTTTTGTAATTTTCAGATCTAATTCTGTACGCTTTTCAATCACAAGTTTTGAGACTTTTTGGATAGTTCCTAGATATTTTGTTAGCAAGGTGAAGTCGAACTTAGTAGGGTTTTAGGACAATGCTGCTAGATACATAGAGAGGGTGTGGTTAATTCTAGTTTGTGTCAGTACTTTGCAATCTTCGTGGGTGGCTAACTAAGTTACAATACCTTCTTAACAAACAGGCTAATAATCTTCCTGATTTGTCTTCTTCTTCATACACTGTCTGTCTATAGCTCTTCTGGGTGCATTTGCCTAGTCTATCCCATACCTCACTCTGTGCTTCAAGCATTTCTCTCCTAGTGTCTATGTCCTCCGGAGTTCTTGCTTGTATATTTCAAAGTTTGCTCCTTATGCTCATTACCTTCTGCTGTAGGTACTTGCGACTGCTTTACGGTTGGCTTATACAATAGCCTCTTATAACCACATTCAATGCTTCCCATTTGTTCACCCTGGTGATAGTGTTTCCCCAGTTATTGTCTACATATGTATTAATAAACGTTGATATCTCCCCCTGAAATATAGGATCACTGAGGGCCTTTGTGTGCATTGAACATGTGGGAATGATTTTTTTGTAGGGGTGGGGGGAACTTGCAGTGTTTTAACCCACGGAATTCCAAAAAGTTACATAAAAACTCCTTGAGATTCAGCAGAGTTTCGCCCACCCCTAGGTCCACAAATCATCTGAAATAACTATTGTGAGAGGAAGTGATAAGATTATCTAGATGTTCCTTATTCCACTCACACAAAGTCAGTAAGAGAGTGTGGTGTGCGGTTAAACTTACAGCCTCTTGCTGAAGTAAGTTCCGCCCATGGTACTAGGACTTCCAAGCACTGATAGGAGCCCTTAGCATGCAGGGCTGGAGCTGGATTGGAAATGAGGCTTGAGGTGCTATGCAAAGACCCCAAAAGCTTCAGGCATGCTACCTTCCGGTCCCAGTCCCATTGCACCTAGCACATGCTCTGTCTCACCATAGCCATACATGAAAGCGGTGTCCAGCTGGTCAAACCCCAGCGCCATGAGCTCCTGCACATCTTTGGCGTTCTTGACTGGAGCTGAAGCCATAGTAACCAGGACGTTGGTCGGTAAGGACCATGCCATCACTGCTAAAGAGGAAGAGAGGTGGGACATCAGAACGGTGGATCTCCTAAGCTTTGGAGCAGCCCATCTACCTAAACTACCTAGACTTATTCGAAGTCTGCATGGTAAGCCCACGACCTGCAGATAATATGAGGATATGACCGTCCACAGCTTTACGGGTTGTGCAGTTCACATGTAGTGAAGTTGTTCTAGTACGACATATTTAACATGATGGCAGGATCCGGCCAGCTGCCGCTCATTTCGTGCACGGGGTTCAAAGGTCAATTAAAGCGGGTGAATCATGGAGGTCGCAACCCTTCAAAACAGAGGAAATGACATTATCCATGTAATTTTTGAGCTGTAATGCATTGCTGGGTGACCGTGACTGGCAGTTAATAGCATCGAATTGTTTGCCATTTACTGCATAGTGAAGTGTAGCCATACCCTTTATGGGTGCAGTTGTGGCTGGTGAAATTCAATGCGACATCTGACACCACAGAGGTGTATAGATACATATTTAGTGCCACAACATAGTCAGTGCATGAAAACCCATGTCAAGGGGTCGTTTTCATTATCACAGAATCTGATAGCAGCGTGTGGCGCAGACAGGGCGATGGTTTTCTAAGCGATCGCGGGCTCTGTAGCAGTTTTCATCATGTGTAGCGTGCAGTGTGAGGCCTTGATTATTAACAAGGCAGAGTCAGTAACATACAGCTAAAGGAATTCTGGGAGAAGAGCTCACATTCCAGCTCGTCTGAAGATAGATTCAAGTCAGTAATAGTGCTGAATGATTAATTCTGCCAGCAAAATGAAGAAGCTGAATTTATTAATTACAAGAGTAACGCGGGATTACTAAAAAAAACCTCCAGTTCTGCCAGTGGAATTAAAAATCCATCCACCCCTAATTTTGTGGTTCTTCCAAGAGGAGTTGAGCGTGATCGGAAAGAAGACTGCCAAGACACTCGTCTTTTGTGTTTTTGTCACCAGCTCATATTCTACTAAGAACCTATCAAGTCTATCTTAAGTATTATGCGTGGCAGAGTAACATGAATGTGTCTCTTTTTTGGGGATGTAGGGTTTGCCAAATATCCATACAATGAAGACAGATCATGGTTTCTATTAGTGTGCCTGTCATTCCCGGGTTGGCGTGTTGCTTGAGGGGAAATCTATGGATATGTTCATCGACGATGCAGTTGAATTCTCCCACCCATATAACTGGGAAATCTATTTATGGCATCAAAGGGTCATAAAGAGTCCAAATATAGTACCTCCTGTAGGGTCGGACACTTGGACCCTGACGGGATTTTCCACAAACCTAGGAAAAAGGAATTAGGTCACAGCTGGGGTCTGGTCAAAGGGAAAGAATGGAAAGTTACGTGGCTACTGGAGTAGCTGGGAAATGCCGGTGGTGGTTTAAAGAGGTTGGTCCCACTCAATGGGCTATCGCGTCTTTATTGTATTGAGAGGTTCCTTCTGACTTGATAGCTTTTGACAAAGGGAAACGCACCCGATCTGTTCCGCGCTCCTCTGTTGCATCGGAGCATATGTTCACGCCAGCTTCCTTCCACTCCTTTCTGATGAGCACCTTCCATGCACTCCCGTGTGTGTGAACCCGGGCTAAATCAACTATAACTCGATCCTCTACCATGCACAGTATTCTCATAAATAGTGTTGTTATGGATGTTACGATTTAACATGCTCTGAGTTATGTAATTTAAAAGGGTGTAAGCAGTGCATGGTGAAGGCACAAGTTATAGTTTATTCAATCTGTCTAGCAAGTTTAGAACACTCTGTATGAAGGTGAGTGAATTCTAGAAAGTTTGGGTCAGGTGGAAGTTATAACTTAGTTATAAACTATAACATTTTAATTATTGATGTGTAGCTTAAGTTGGTTTTGTATAGAAATAATAAATTAAGTTTTCATAACTATAACATCTTCAACTTTTTAAAAAATGTCTATGTTTATTTTGTTTTAAAAATTGGTTTCTAGTCTTATAATGTTGCTTATTTTTGTATTAGTTCTTTCATATACGATTTATTTTTACATTTGAATATTACCGCAGTACTTTTTCGATAATTTCTCGAGGGGTGGTGTAGAGTGTAGTGACATGGCGTACAGGTGTGTGGAGTGGAGTTAAGTGGATTGTAGTAGAAAGGAGGTGAAGAAGGGTGTCCTGATGTGGCATATAGTAGAGTGGAGTAGAGTACAGTGGAATAAAGTGCAGTGGTGTAGAGTGTGTGCTGAGAGATGTGGCTTGCAGTAGAATGTAGTGGTGCAGAGTGTATTGGAGCCGAGTAGAGTACAGTACAGTGGAGTAGAGTGGTATAGAATGGAGTGGAGTAGAGTGTCATAGAGTGAAGTGGGGTAGAGTGAAGTGAGATAGAGTAGAGAAGCATAAATAGGGTGGCATACAGTGAAGTGGGGTAGAGTAGAGTAGCATAGACTGGCATGCTGTAGAGCGGCATAGGGTAAAATGGGGGTACAGTAGAGTGATGCAAAATAGTGTACAGTGGTGTAGAGTAGAGGGGTGAAGAGTAGAGTGGAGTAGAGTGGCGTAAAGTAAAGTGGGGTAGAGTGGCATAGAGTACAGTGGTGTAGATTGCAGTGCAGTGGCGTACAGTGCAGTGGGGTAGAGTGAAGTGGTGTAGAGTGAAGCTGGGTAGAGTAGAGTGGCATAGAGTAGAGTGGCATACTGTGCAGTGGTGCAGAGTAGAGTGCAGTGGCATACAGTAGAGTGATGCAGAGTAGAGTGCATGGAGGACAGAAGAGAAGAGTAGAGTGCTGCAAACTAGAATAAAGTGGTATGCAGTGCACCTGCGTAATGTGCAGTAGCATACAGTGGATTAGAGCGGCGTACAATAAAGTGGGTAGAGTGAAGTGGGGTAGAGTGAAGAGGGGTAGAGTAGAGTGGTGTATAGTAGAATGCAGTAACGTAGAGTGCAGGGGTGTAGAGTGCTATTGCGTAGAGTGCTGTGGCATACACTACAGTGGTGTGGAGAGTAGAGGCATTGAGTGCAATAGAGCAGAGTGCAGTGGCATTCAATGTAGTGACATAGAGTGCATTGGCATACTCTGCAGTGGTGTAGTGTGCTATATAATACACCCCTCAACTTGCATCCCTTCATACATATATATTTTTTAAACATTTCTAAGTACAGTGGTACTTTCAAGGGAGTACAAAGTTACTTTGCAAACATTTTTAAAAATCTCTAAAGTAATATAAATTATTTTGCCTACCTGTACAGATTATAGTAAACTGGCTGATGTCGTACAATAGCTGCAAAAACATACCATTAACCTATATCTTAGAAACTCATAACACAGCCAAAATGTTGTCTAAAGAGCATGGCTGCCTTTTTATTTTGTAAGGGCTCTCATTAGCCAATAATATACTTTTTTGTCATTTTTGTTATCGTTATGTACTGCAGTATACCATGGCCCAATTTATCACTATGTTTTTGGCTCTTATTACTAAAAAACTGCTGAACGAATTTTCATGAAATACAAAAAGGATCCTTTCCAGACCATACTACAGGACGGGCCCCGGGGGATGGAGTCCCCGGGGTCAAAATGGCCCCCTCCCTTTTTTTTCAATAAACTTTAAAAAACAGAAAGAACAGGCCATGGGAGATGGGATCCCGGGGCCAAAATTGGGTCAGGGAGGGGGGCCAGACAGCCCCCCCCATTCTTAACATGCCTGGCCCGGGACATGGGATTCTCGAGCCTGAAATCAACTCAGAGAAGGGGGGCTTGCAGCCTCCCTTCCCTTTGGAAAAAACCCCGCAACTTGCAGGAGGTCCCGCCACCTTTTTACATCACTCTGCAAACGCACCTCCTGGCAAGCTGCTGGTTGGGGGATGAAGTCCCTTGGCTGCTGAGGGTACTTAGGGGCTAACAAGACCTCCTGTTACCTCCAGTAAGCCCCACACACTGGTATTGCTGAGAGGTGATCAGAGGTGACACCCCCTCTCCACCACTCTGCAAAGGCGTCTCTCGGTGCACTGTTGGTGGGGGGAGGAGGTCCCCTTACCTTCTGAGGGCTTCAGGACTAAGGTGGACTTCTTCCCCCAAGCAGCAGTACACCAGGAGGGGAGTTTACAGAGTGGTGGAGAAAGGGGGTGTGGCCTCTGAGTCCTTCTCAGCATCTCCGCTGTGTGGGTCTTACTGGAGGTAACAGGAGGGTTAGTTGGCCCACAAGGAACCTCTAGAGCCAAGGGGACTTCTTCACCTAACTAGTAGTGCACATATGGAGTACTCTCCGTGTTGGTCGTACTTTCTTTGAGGTTATATTTCACCTGATATTGTGGGAGTTGTCTGAGTGGTCACAAGGACTTGAGTCTTTACTCACTTTTTCCAATTATATTGCAGTTTTTGCCCCGAGGAAGTCAGTGGATACTTCCACAAAGACGAAACATGTGTTGGCTAAGTTGTTTTGCTGATGGCCGAAGTAACTATAACTATACAGAACTTGGAATGAACTTGGAATAAACAAGATCAAAGAAGATTACTACGTAAAGACTGTGTGGACTTACTTTATTCACTATGGACTTCTGTTGATCTTTTTTCTTTGTACAAGTGTAGACTGCTGTCTACATAGTTGGCAATGTTGGGTGGTTGTTACCCAATATCCTTTGAACACTCCTGTCTGAATCTATTATGTATGCTGTATGACTGTTTCACGACTTAGTGCAAATCATACCCATCCACCTGCCTCTCTAGTAACAGTAAGGGTAGTTGCCCACCAAGGATGTCCTTGGGGGACAACTACTCTTCCTGTTATCTCCAGTAAGTCCAACACAGCGGGATTGCTAAGAGGTCTTCAGAGGCCATGCTCCCTTTCTCCACCACTCTGCAAACGCAACTTGTGGTGCACTACTGGTTGGGGGATGAAGTTCCACTTTACAGCTGAGGGACCATGGGGGGCCAAGAAGCCCTCCCAGTACTGCTTACAAGTCCTACACAGCAGGATTCCTGAGAATTCGTAGCAGAACCACCCCTCTTTCTCCACCACTCTGCAAACGGGGCTCAAGGTGCACTACTAGTTGGAGGTTGAAGTTCCATTTTACTCCTGAGGGACCTTGGGCGCCAAGAAGCCCTCCTGGTACCTCCTAAAAGTCCTACGAAACTGGATTCCAGAGAGCTGGTCGGATGCCCAGCCCCCTTTCTCCAACACTCTGCAAACGCAATGACTACTTAAACAAGCATTGGCAACGCCAATAGGTCTCACCAATGTGAGAACTAATGTCTTTGTCAAATTTCTTTTGCTTTTTAGTTATGTTTCATTGCTGTGCAGCAGGACTGAAAGTAAAAACCAAAACATTTATGACACCAGTGATGGCTATCCTACAGCTTTCCTTTACTGCCATAGCACTTATTTAAAACTTTCATCGCATAAGAGCATAGGTAAAATACATTAAAGCGACACTGCAATTTGAAATTCATATGTATGGTTGAAAAGCAATGATTGCAAAATATTTACGAAAGGGTAAAGTGACCGCTGGAGCAGATCTAACAATACCATCTCCATACAAATATAGGTTCGAATCAAAGTAATGTGGATAAATTACCTATTCTGGCATGAGAATTCGACTTTCATGTGTACTGATGCACAACCGGAGCAAAAAGAACACCTGCTCCCTTCCATGAAAAAGGACTGCACTGCTCTGCTGCCCATTCCAAACACTGATTAAATCCACATGTTCAGGGGCGTGCAGGTGAAGGCGGTGTTATCAGCTCTCAGTGGTCGGGTCACTTACTTCAGAGACAGGTTATTTTAGCCTCCTAGAAACATTTGATTCCCAAAAATAAGGATGATGCACTTCACGGGCACAGAGATTCATACTGTATGAAAAGCAACTTCAAAAAAAGCACCGAAGTGAGAGGACAGCTGGTCACGAAGACACCAACCCTTCATTTGGCTTGGTTACCTTTAAATTGCATTCTGGGACATGTGCTCCACTATTTAAATAATTAGCAACTCAAAACTGCAACTAGCCAAATATGAGCGACTACCGACACCAGACACTAAGCGCCTATCTGGGAAATTAGAAGTCAAAAGAAGTATCAGTAAGATGAATCAGAAGGAATGAAAACAAGTTAGTGAAGTAAACCACATTTATCAGTTAGGATTTGCCAAAACAATATGGAGTTCAGTGTGTCGGGCGGCCAGAGGAAACTAAACTCTCAGGAAAACATCAGAATGTCTCACACTTAAGCATCACTCTTCCCTACTCCTAGCAGTCAGAGGAGAGGTAGACTATGGAAGGAGGCCGTGTTGCTAGACTTCCCTAATTAAAGCCCAGAAAAGTGGGACGCAAGCTCAGCAGATCGGAATGGGGGGCTGCCAGAATGTAGCTCAGACAGCCTGAAATGCCTCACGGAGATGTCAGATTTAAGGGGAAACAAAATGATCTAGTTTGCTAGGTTTTATGGGAGTGAACGTTATCTCACTATAATACAAGAATTCGTAATGCACCGGTTTCACCTGTGTAATGAATAAAGGGCTGTTTTTATCGATCATCGCCTGGGACGAAGGAAAGAGCTCCCTGACAAACAGCACAGGAGTTATGAGAGCCACTGACCCGATAGCTGGGGATCCCGGTTCGCGTCTCGGCGGTGCAACATCCTGTGATTCTATGCAAATCACTGAATCTCTCAGGGTGATAAATTGCTATATACCTATGCTGCAAGCGTAAAGAGCAAAAAGAGGCAAAACGTTATGAAAAAATAGTTCCAAAGCTGATGTTAACAGTATTTTGGGTATGGGAAACTGATAAGAGAAGCAGGCAAGGAACAAGCATTGGTAACTGCAGAAAAATATGCTACCTCCAATAGAAATGGAGGAAAAGTAAGTGCCGCGCTCAGGAACCAATGAAATGCCAGAAAAGAGAGGAGGTGGGATGTAACCTCGTTTAAGTTTATATTAAAAACAATAGATTTCTCAAGCACAACACAAACGCTGTTCAGGCAAACCCCAAAAACGATAGCAATTCACTGAAAGAAACAAAGGTTACAGGGACGTCAGAGTTAGGAATTACCATTTAAAAAACCTTAGAAATTCACTGTAAAAAACAAAAGTTACAGGTATGTTATAGTTAGGGAATGAATTTAAAATAAACCTTAGAAATTAACTGAAAAACAAAAGGTTACAGACACGTTATGATTAGGCTCAGGTTTCACTCATACAAAAGCAAAGAACTTCAGCAGTTATAGTTAGCTGAGCTAACTATAAAGTGCACCCCTGCAATGCACTACTTATGAGCTCACATTTTGCATCACTCATGACATGGTCAGTGACATCACTGATGACATCTCAAATGACATCACTGATTACATCATCCACAGAATCTCTGATACACCCACTCACTCACTAATACAGCTGCTGACATATCAACTCATACACCTGTACAGCCACTCACTCACTGAGAAGTCACGAATAGAGCTACTCGCACACCTACTCACTCACCCATACAGTCAATCACAAAGCCACTAAATTACCCACTCACTTACTCATACTGATACTAACACATACTCACTCACCTAAACAGTCACTGACACAAGCACACACTCACCAATGCAGCCAATCTCACAATCACACACTCACTAATACAGTCACTCACTGAGAAAGTCACCCATGGAGCTACTCACGCACCTACTCACCCACCCATACAGTCAATCCCACAGCCACTTAATCACCCACTCACTTACTCATACTGAGACTAACACATTCTCACCTAAACAGTCACTGACACAAGCACACACTGACCCATGCAGCCAATCTCACAATCATTCATTCACTAATACAGTCACTCACTGAGAAAGTCACCCATAGAGCTACTCACACACCTACTCACTCACCCATACATTCAATCACACAGACACTTACTCACCCACTAACTTACTCATACTGATACTAACACGTACTTACTCACCTAAACAGTCACTGACACAAGCACACTCTCACTGACACAGCCATACACACAGCAGCGGCCCTTGGAGGGAGTTACGGTGGGGCAGGGAGGCCGGGAGGGGGTGGGGCGGGGTGGAGGGTGCTAAAAACCGGCATATGGATAATTGCAGGTAAGTAAATAATTTAATTAATTAAACGAATTTCGTAGGGCGCACTGCATCACAAAATGCGATGCAGTGCGCGCTACGAAATTCGTTTTATTAATTAAATTGTTTACTTACCTGCAATTATCCATATGCCGGTTTTTAGCACCCTCCACCCTGCCCCTCCCCCTTCCCGCCTCCCTGTCCCACCGTAATTCCCTCCACGGGCCGCTGCTGCATACACACACTCACACACTCACTCACCAATAAAGCCCTTATCACATGCACTAAATAACCCATACAACCTCTGACTCACTCATCCATACAGGCAGTCACATACACCCTCATCCACCCACCCAGACACCCATACAGATACTCAGACAACCAATCACTTACCCATACAGCCACTTACACACCCACTCACACATGCATACAGCCACTTAGACACCAACTGACACACTGATACAGACATTCACACAACCTGTCACTCACCCATACATTTATTGAGACACCTAATCACTCACTTATACAGTCATGCACCCTTTGAATCATCCATACAGACACTCATACACCCACTTCTTTACCAATACACCTTGGTATGTATATTTAACACTCATAAACTTTTTTAAAACACTCACACTCACTGGATGATGTCATCAGTGATCTCACTGACCATGCCATGAGTGATGTAATATGTGAGATCATGAGAAGTATATGGTTAAAGGGACATTAAAGTTAGGTGAAAACCTACCACATACTTTTTAAAATGCAAAAAAAACTGAAATTCACCAATTTTAGTTATCTCTTAACTAACTGTTGTTCGACACCTGAAGTAACTAACTCCTGCCCTCGCCATGCACAGTGTTGCCATCAATGATGTATTTTCACATTTTGCAGTTCAAGTACATAAAGAGGGTCCCTGAGTAACTAAATGAGTTTGGAGAAGAGGATACTAGCAACAGAAATCAACATAAACTTCTCCAAAATCTAAATATAGAACGTTTATGATGTGAAGGTACCATACGTCAGACCAGTTTGATTTATACATTAATATTCTTAGATTTGAAGATTCGTTTTTTAACATAGAAAATAGTCATTTTTGACAATAACATATGCATACAATTTGTGAGCTCCACATACAATGAAAGACAACTAAACCATAAAGATACAATGAAAACAGGGACAACAATTAACTAACTACATAACAAGTTCAAGAAAAGATAATCACATTCAATCATACTTAAAGAAAAATATACACATCAAAGACATCAACTACAACAGAAATCATAAGGTCCTAAAATTAATTCATATTGTAATAACTGTTATAGGGCAATATTAAAAATGCTGTAGTTATATTTTATAGAAGAAGAATATACGTAGACAGAAGTATGCCGACGTGCGTTTCAGAAGTTACAAGTCAGTGTAAACGAGTAGTGCAACCTTCATCAGGGTGCTGTCTATGTATATACGTTGGTGGCAACTGCCATCCAGTCTCAGTTTATTCAAAAGCAAATTCATACAGAAAGGGCTCACAACAATCTTCAAATACTGGTCAGCTTCTGGGAAGTATAGATGGAAGTGAAGTAGAAAACAATCACCCTTCAATGGAAGAATCTTCTGTAAAATATCAAGTTCAGAGGGATATCTGAACTGTTAAAGTTCCAATTAAGAACCTGGGGTAATTGTGCCGTCTAAGGAAAAACATCCACTGAGAAGAGCAAGGCCCAATCAAAGTAAAAGGCCAATGAATGGCTAAAGATAGAATGTCAAATGCCCAGTTGCAGATGGCTTAAGGCATGATCCTAGGATTAGGTAGCCGTAGAAGTCTGAAAAGCAGCAACCGGAGAAGATGGACAAAAGTGAGGAGAGACTAGCCCGGTGCCTTAGAAGGCACCGGGCTAATCTCTCTGCACTTTTGTCCATCTTCTCCGGTTGCTGCTTTCAGGTGTCTTAACTTTTATTAATTGGACGACGCAGAACGGTATAAAACTTGCCTTGTTCCACCCTCTTTATATGGGCCGATTCCAGGCCGCGAATACATCAAGTCCCCGCATCCTTGCCAGACATCTTTGGCTACCTAACCCTAGGATCATACCTTAAGCCATCGGCAGCTGGGCATTTGACATTCTATCTGCAGCCATTATCTGCTCTCTTCTCCCGCTCAGCTTCCAGCTGGCATCACGGCAGGACAATGTTCACTATGGCTTGGTTGTCATTTGTGTTGGGCAGCTCTATGATATTCTAGAGGGTTGAGCAGACTCATCCACGGATGACTCTACTGTTACTGGAGAAAGTCAGAAGAGAAGCAGCAAGAAGGAATGTGTGGCAGGCCCAATGATTCAAGAGAGGCACTCTACTGTTCTTGCTAGCATGAGGGTTGTCATCCTCTGTGCAACACTCAATTTTTTTGTTAAATCCCCTGTCTTCAAGATGATTCCAGATGCTAGCTGGAAGAGGCTAATGCCTATAATGATTTTTTTGAGCTGGCTGGCAATCCAGCTGCTACACTGTTTGACTCTTCGATGCTTCTGGCCACCTGAGAAGGAAAACATTTGTGAAAGCATCTTCCTATGCAAACGGAGTGGGCTTGAGGGGAAGTTTTGTGTACTCCACTCAGCTCTGAAATGGAGAAAACAATTCCATATGCAGGCAAAGATGTTTCCAACGCCATGTTAGGGAACTCGGCCATTTACACAAGCTGGTACTTTTGTGGTGAGCAGGCTGCAGTAACAGAGGGCATACATCCCCCTCCGAGGAATCGCAATCCTGCAGTTCCATGCACATTATCTCACAACATTGAGGGGGTGGGACACACGACTCTATATAAGGGACTAGATTGTTTTTACATGGCAGGTCAGTAGGCATCACCACAAGGGTACATTTAAAAAGCAGTACCTCATAAAAGCTAGAGTTGCCTTCCCATTACCAATCGAGGTAGGTCATAACGTCGCTTTTGGTACTTCTGCTCTCGTAGTAGCGTGGGGCTGTGCTACAGAGCGCCGGAAAGGCTTCCTGACTGACCACAAAGATAAAAGTAAAAACATGCGAGTATTTCAAGTATTTTTTTTAAACAAATGCACGGTGGGAATTTACTTTCCTCCTTTCAGGCACACGAAAATCTGGATCTCTGCTGGCTTCTTAATTTTGAGAGTTTTCTTTTACCAACAACCTGTTCAAACAGACTAATATTACTTGCATGTCTGCTAATATTTCTCCTGGAGAATGCGCTGCACAAAGTATTCACGATGAACACAGCGGATCACGGAAAAGATTGCGGGGCATATTAGCAAGAACCTCATTAAAAATATCGCCGTTTTAGCGGCAGGAAACTGCCGCTAAAACGGCGACAATGGGCTTGCTAATATGCGTTATAGAATTCCAATAGAAGCCCAGGTTAGATGTCCTGCACATCTAACCTGGGCTTCTATTGGAATTCTATAACGCATATTAGCAAGACCATTATCGCCGTTTTAGCGGCAGTTTCCTGCCGCTAAAACGGCGATAATTTTAAAGAGGTTCTTGCTAATATGGCCCCTATTCTCAGAATGGTCCATCGACAAGCTATTTCTCAAAATGTAAACCGATGTTGTGCCAGGCGCAGCACATAACTGTAAATATAAAAAAATATATTCTATGTACCAACTTCGGGCCCATATACCCTGGTGTCAGAGCAATCCAGCCCCCCCAAGCAGGGGCTGTATCATCTTCATACAGCATTCTAGGCGTCTGTGTCCACAGTAAGGTGGGGAGTTTCCTTCTAAAGAAGAGCTAATTGTATCTCCCCTGCTCTGGTTGATGCGCAGAGATACCACTTTCTGCACACAAAAAAAAGTGTCAAATCCTTTTTTTACACAAAGGATACATTTTCCCACCGGGGCTTCCATTTTATCTGATTATGCCAGGATTAATTAGGCGTAATTAGGCAAAATGCACGATGGAAGCCTTAGTAAGAAGAATAATGTATCTGCAAGCAGAAGGGGGGCACGGGGGAGGTGGAAGCAAAGGTTCAGAAGAACAGAGGCGAGGCAGCGAGGTGGGCTAGATTAGAGAGGGGAGAACATGGAGCGGGATGGAAGAGCGCGGGATATAGAAAGAGAGCGAGGGAGAGAGGCATTCACAAAGTATTCATTCTCTACATTATTCATCTCCAACACTCTCCTATCTCCTCTCTAAGCGCAGATGCCCACCCCACCACCACGCACCTCTCTTGCACAGATCCCTCTAGAACATTCCGCTACCTGCTCACTCCTAAAATGTCCTCCTTTTTAACAGTTATACCATTTTCTTCCATCTTCACTGCCGGTCTTTCCTTTCTCTCTTGTTCTCTCTTCCTATCTCTCTATCATTCTCTCTTCATTTTTTTATCCTGGGCTCCATCTTTTCACTTTGTCCTCTTCTTTCAGTTCTTCTCTCTACCCCATCCCATCGCTCTCTCTTCCTACTTCACAGTCTTCCCTCTCCTACTTGGACTTCTCTCATTTGCTGGGCTCCTTGCTCCCAACCCCAGACTTCTCTCTCTTTCTTCCAGTCTCCCTACTTTTTTTTACACAAACTACTTCACGCAACACGCAAATTGAGATGTATAACAGTGTCTCAGATACTGTTAGCGATTCCTAATGGGGTTGCAGATTGCATACCTCAAGAACATTAATGAGGCTTTCGCAATTTGTGACCCCATTGGGAATGGCCAGCACTCCCAGGGATGGTGGCCTGCTGGGGTTGGCAGACCACCATGTCTGGGATTGCTTTTAATTAAAGAAGTCTTTTTTTATGCAGTCAGTTTTCCTTAAAGGAAACGGAATGCATTTAAAAAAGGAAAATTAAACTTTTCAGTTGAATTTTTTTGAGGGCAGGCAGTGGTCCCTCTGACCACTGCCTGCTCCTAAAAATACTTTCCCACATACTCACAAAGGAGAAGGGGTCCCCCGGGGGACCCCTTCCCGGTTGTGACCACCTACTTACATGGCATGGTGACTCACTATTAGGAAGGGACACCCTTCCTAATAGTGGGAGTCGCAAATGCTATTTTGCGAATCAGTGACTAGCAAAATAGCATTTGTACGTGCCATTACCCTTTTTTGCGGTCGCAAATAGGAGGATCTCCCGTTTGCGGCCGCAAAAAATAGTCATACATCTGGCCCTTAATATGTTGCGGCCATAAAGGCGTCTAGTGTATGCCAAAGGGGTTGTAATGGTGTGGAAAAGTAAATTTTGCCATGTTCTGTGTCCCTACGCCTCATCCATCATATGTTATGTGTGCATGACTAATATGCATATGTTATTCCCCATGTCCGATTAATGACGCAATTCCAGTTGTGTCCACCTTTAGTATGTTAGTTTCCAGTCCTCGTGAATACTACGAATATCAGGCCTATGTAAAGTTACGTTGCCACGTTTCTCAGTGTGCACGTTATTCCATTATAAAGTCCCCGTTTCCAGGCCTCAACAGGGCCCGGACATCAGATTCAGCTCCTGTCTCCTGAAAGCCTCGCTGAGGAGCGATACAGCCCCCACCTGTATCCTCGACCCTTCACTTACTTCCTGCCTCGCAGTGCCCGGTGCAGCTCGGCTCTGTCTCTGAGTCTGCCAAAAGTATGTTATAGTTCCAGCTATCAGTTCAGTCCTCCTTTTCTGCATTCCTAAGCTACTGAACTGCATCAATAGTTTCCGTCATTGTCTAGCCTTCTCGTCTCCACGTTAGAGAAATACTGTATTTAAATGGTCATTTAGTATTCTTCATCACGCACTACATGTAGAATAATGCATGGTCCAGTCTTAGAGTCAAGTTAGCTTTTCCCCTCATGACTTCTAGTTTATATCAACATGTTCCCTAAACACCAGATACCAGATAGGGTTTAGGTACATGTCGCTCCGACCCTCCAGACTCTAGTCTCTGCTCCTAGCACAGAGTTCATAGCCCCCAGCTTCTCCTAGTAATACGTCATTGCCAGTTTTCGCGCACCATTAGGTTAGAGGTCCCGGCTCCTTAGGTAGCCCCCTCCTATGTTTCCGCCCCATTCATGACATATTCTGTTACGTCTGCACCACATGTCTATGTATACTCCCAGTTACACCTCTTTTTACTGTTATCTTTCGCGACTGCTACGCGTCACGCCTTCTGCTCCACCCACTGCTACGCCTACTGCAATGTAATGCTATGTGTTCGCGCTATGTATATAAGTCCATGTATTGTTATTAAAAGTTAGCGCGCTCATCCCAGATCAAGCCCCGGCAGCTGCTGGGCCCCAGTTGTCCTGCTGGGCCCCAGTTGTCCTGCTGGGCCCTGTCACCTCTGTTCTATGCAGGTTGTCCGGATCCTGTCCTTATGCTGTAATAAACCTGCAGAAACTCCTACTACCTCGAATCTTGACTCTTATTTTATTGAGCTATCTGTTATTCATTCATTCATTCAAAAATAGATCCGGTATTATTTATTTATATACCACATAATGGCGCCCGAATAGGGACTTGCCCTTTCCCCACGCGTCGGTGAAGCCACGCCGACCCCCTGACCCTCTGCAGTCGTGACGGAACCATACCGTGCACTGGCAGATATTTCTGCTCCAAGTATCCCTCAGGCCCACGGAGGAGACGGAGGAGGCGGTCCAGCATCCAAACGAGACGGTGGAGGAACGCGGCGAGTCCCGACCAGAGCCCAAGCCGAGAGTCCAAGGTCCGAGGTATCCGGAGGCCCACCTGTAACTGAAGTCCGAAGTTCGTCGTCGTAGCAGTCCAGTCCCGTCCAAGGCCTTCCGTTCCGTGCTGCCCGGTGAGTACCATTGCTGGGGTAGTATCTAGACAGGACCAATCTAAATTGACTCCTGGTCCGTGGGTTGGTGGTGCCCAGACTCACAAACGAAGTGTTCACCTAGGTGGATACGGGTCTTGATGCGTCCCTTTATGGGACCGGTATGTTCCGTACTGTTATAGCAGTGCATCCAGTAATTCTAGTCTGTTCCGTTCTCGAGAAATTCTGTTCTGTTTCTGTTTTCAGTATTCCAGGTAATATTCTGTTCGAACTGTTATTTATAATGTTCTTCATGTATTTTAATGTTGTGGTATGAGTGTGACGTGATTTTGTGTTTTTATTGTGTATTGTATTGTGTCCAGATTACAGTTCAGTCATGCCTATATTTTCCAAGTTACGTCAGATAAAAACTAGAAAGGGTCTGTTAGAGGAAGCAGTTCCTGTCCCGCCCAGGGACAGTCCAGGTCATTTTATGTATCAGAAACATGGCATAAGTGCCATAATGTATCTAGATTTATGGGTAGAGTATACTAAACAGTTAGAAGAAAAGTATAGATGGCCCGTATCGGGTACATGGGATGCCGAATGTATCATGAGAGTAGAAGAAGCATTATGGAAAAAGAAAGCCAGACAGTCACAGAAAGATGCCATCGAGTTATGGCGTAAAGAAGCTCATAAAAGAACTGAAAAGGAAGTCAGAAAGTCGGAGTTAAGTAGAGAATCCCAGGAACGAGCCCAAGAAAGAGAATTAATCGAGATAGGTGAACAAGTCAAAGCCGAACAGTCAGACAGACAGAGGCATGCCCTTATTAAGGGTATGTATCCTCTTCTTGCCGAAGGTTTGCCAAAAGCGACCCCAGAGGCATCCAGTAATTTCCCGCCACCATTAGTTCCGACTAAGTTACGTCACAAACAGACCGCAGCTGATATTTTTATTTCGTCCTACTTGGACGACACAGTCCCAGAATATGCAAATCCTGTTCGCGCTCCGCCAGTTCCTGTAAATCAGGCACTTCCTGCTCCTTCAGACACCGGGGTGCCCTTAACAGCTCCCCCGGTCCAGTCCTCCATACAAGTCCAGCCCACGTTACAATTACCGACCTTGCCAGCACGAAAGGCATCAGTCGACGATTCCGGTTTAGGGGCCACAGGAGGAGGTCTTCCTCAAACCCCGCCGCCACACAAGCGTTTAACATTACTCGAATTACATGCTCAAGCGTTACAGCGCACGCCTAAACATCAGTCTGTTACAGAAATCAGGCAAACCCTTAACGAATGTGTCTATGATCCAGTTCCAGGCGAATATAATATGGTTTTATATTCCTTACGTGTAAGGAGAGTGACCGAGTATCTAGTCACCTTACCGAATATGAAAGAAGATCTAGACAGAATATATCGTTTCATCCGTACAGGGGATGATCCAGAAAGTATTGGCGAGATTATGTCTCAAAGGAAAGCCGAGATCCAGCTCATGATATTAAAGTTCCTGATCAATTGTCTAATAAGAGAACAAGATTATCCGTCTAAAGATTCCGCCGAAATGAGAATTCTGACAAGGTGGAGTGATAATATAGCCGAGGGTAAGCACAAGACCGTCGGTGCCATGGAGAGTATGTACAAGAAAATTCGTAAAGAAATAATAAGGTTACACGACCAGCGTAAAGCAGCACAAGTAAGCGAGAAAGAAAGTATCTCTGATCCTGAAGAGGAAGACGAGAATTCCGCCAGAATAGCGTATGTAGGAAAATCTAGATTTCCAGATCGCCATTTACGCCTAGAACCCAAGTCTATTTTTCATCTAGCACCAGAACAAGGTTCTCTAGAACAAGTATTTCAAGCTACCGATCACATTTTGAAATCACGAGTCGGTTACAGTGAGTTAAGTACCATGCATGAACAAGAACTAGCCCGATCAGCAGTCCGATGGATTACTGATTCTACCACTTTTCCAGACGAAATAGTGGCACAAATGTTTCTGAAACTGCCCCCAGCCGAGCAGCGACTGGTGGGTATGTATATGATCCAGCACCTCATTACTCTGTATGAGGGTCAACATTCTGATCCAGGTCCGTTGCACGATGTCCTGAACGAGTTACTCCAGTATAGATGGAGAGGTCTAGGTACCGATTTAATTAGTGTCATTCTAGAACAGCGTCACAAATATAGAACGTTTCTGAACCCGCATTTTGTTCATGTCTCACCCCCAGAAAGTAAATCATTCTACATAGACAGACAGAATCCGTTACGAGAAGTCCACCCAGTCCAAGGGGCGGGTGGCGTAATGCAACAAGTGTTTGTATACACTCCAATATCAAAGATGGAACTTCTTGAAATGAAGAAATTAATTCCCTGTCATGACAAAGATCCAGCGGGGTTCCATAGAGAATTAAAAGACATGCTCCGTATGGGAGAATATACTTACCCAGATATCATTAAAATGTTAAAGGTTCTGTTACCCGCAGGGGTGTATGAAAAGTTAAAGGAAAAGGAATGGGAGGTGGAGAGAAAAAGATCGATTGGACAGTTCTAGAAGCTGAAGACAAGGCACGAGTACCAGGTACCGGTCTTGGAGATAAATGTAAAGAGTTACCAGAATTATTGATTCAAGTTTTACCCAGATTATTGACAACGAGAAAAGAAGACTGGGATGCAATCTCAGCCTGTAAACAGAAGCAAGATGAAGATATTAGTGATTTTTATTCTAGATTTGAAAAATGTTTCAGTATCAACAGTGGTCTCAAGACAAGTAGTGAGTCATACCCTCACCTTTTCGTTACCAAATTAGTCGAGAATTCAAGTCCTCAAATTAAAAATCGAGTTTTGAAAGTCGAAAGCACCTGGCAAGCAAATACTCCGTCCCAGATGCTCCAGATGCTCCAGTATCACCAGAATAGAATCAGGGAAGAGCAAGAACACGAAAGAAAACGTATGAAAGACACGAAAATGAAAGTGCTAGTTGCACAATCTGTTCCTCAAGACAGTCAGAAGAGGGGTCCGAATCAAGCCAGTCATCCTGCAACTCCCGTTAAAGGGAACTGCAATTATTGTAAACAGCCAGGTCATTTTATAAACGAGTGTGCAGTTCTGAAACACAACATAGCTACTGGTAAGACTAAAGAAAGACAACGTCCGCCTAGACAAGAACAAGTTTCACAGATTCCTCAGTCACAGAATGCACAACAGACAGTTACAGTACCGCAGCCTATTGCTGCAACACAGCATGTTACATCGCAGATGTACCAGTATGCTCAGACAGAGTATCCAGAGTATCAACAGTATTCATGAAACAGCCTAGAGAGGGAGGTAGGCTTGCCTCTCATCGAGATACCTGTAGATCAAGAGGGTCCCTATGTTCACAGTCAAGTATTAGGGAAAGACAGAAAGTTTTTGATCGATACAGGGGCAAGTAGGACCACAATTAGTCATGCCGAAGTTCCAGGGGCTCCACTCTCAGGCTCAAGAAATGTTTCCCTTGGATTTTCAGGAAAGCCAATAGTTAATGAGATTTCCAAGCCAGTTACTCTAGAAGTAGGTCCATTGTCCCGTACTACTGATCTGTTACTTACTAAGTCATGTCCAGAAAACCTATTAGGCATCAAGACACTGAAAGAATTAGGTGCAGTTATTTGCTGTTCCCCAGAGGGAATACGTCTGTTCCTACGTGACTTCAAGGGTCACTATGTATTACGAGATTTTGATTCGAGATTGTCTAATGTTCCACAGCACTTATGGGCGCAAGGTCCAACTGATGTAGGTTACATGCAAATCACACCCCATCGTGTGACTCTCAAACCAGGTGTAGTGTTACCCCGAATCAGACAGTACAGATTGCCACCTGAGGCTGTAGCAGCCTTATCCAAAATTATTGACGAGCTCATGGCTCAAGGAGTAGTTGTAGAAACTGACTCCAATGTATGTAATTCTCCGATCATTCCAGTCATGAAACGTACTGATCCAAATGCACCCCCAGTATATCGATTAGTGATTGATTTACGAGAACTTAACAAATGTATTATTCCGCAGTACCCAGTTGTCCCAGACATCTCTTCCCTATTAACAGCCATTGATTCCGAAGCCACGTTCTTCACTGTCATAGACCTCAAGAATGCATTTTTTAGTGTCCCAATTCATCCAGACAGCCAGTTTCTTTTCGGATTTTGTTTAAATGGAAGGAGCTATATGTTTACACGCGCTCCTCAAGGTTTCACAGAAAGCCCTAGTATTTACAGTCAAGCACTTAAGAGACAACTAGACAACATTCACATGCCAACTGACACTGCCCTGCTCCAGTATGTCGATGATCTCCTGATCACAGCCCGTTCTGAACGTGCTTGCGAGCGAGCATCCCTTACAGTTCTGTATTTTCTAGCCGAGATGGGGCACAAGGTGTCACCTTCGAAGCTTCAATTCTGTGTTCAGCAAGTGGTATACTTAGGACACTTGCTGTCCAAGAGGGGTAGGCAGTTGACACCAGACCGTATCCAGTTAATAGCGAGTCTTCCCCAGCCCAGAACCCAGAAGGAGGTACGTGCCTTTATCGGCCTTACTTCTTATTGTAGACAATGGATTCCCCAGTATGCATTTCTAGCCAAGCCACTGATACAGTTAACGACACAGGAGGCAGCCGTATCGACTGTCCTCCCTTGGACATCTGAACATACACTTAGTTTCAATGAGTTAAAGAAAGCCCTATGTCAAGCTCCAGTTCTAGCTACACCGAACTACAGTAAGCCTTTTACACTTTTCGTTACTGAACGCGAAGGTACAGCATTATCTGTTCTCACACAAGATCAAGCAGGACAGTACAAGCCCTGTGCTTATTTTTCGAGCACATTAGATCCAGTCGCCCAGGCGTTGCCTGCGTGCCTCAAGTCAGTTGCAGCCACAGCACTAGCAATCAGACAAAGTGATTCCATAGTTTTAGGGCATTCCCTGACCGTACAAGTCCCACATTCAGTAGAAGTTCTTTTAAACCGAACACAAACTCAGCACTTGACAATTGCACGTTTAACAGGTTATGAATTGACACTGTTCCAGCCTCACATAGAAATTAGACGCTGCAACGTCCTGAATCCTGCTACACTGTTACCATCAGTTAGTTCAAATCCTGACCCACATGACTGTGTGGAAGTAGTTAATATTACGACAAAGCCAAGACAAGACCTGACAGATATTCCGTTACCAGATCCCGACCTGACACTTTATGTGGATGGTTCATGTATGAGAACTAGTACAGGAGAACTAGTCGCCGCGTATGCAGTAACTACTGACACCGAAGTTATTGAGACACACCGTGTTGACACCCTGTCCGCTCAAGCAGCAGAGCTAGTTGCTCTGACACAAGCCTGTATACACGCCAAGAACTTGAAAGTTAATGTTTACACAGATTCACGTTACGCATTCGGAGTTGTACACGACTTCGGAGTGCTCTGGCAGGAGAGAGGTTTTATGACTTCTCATGGAACCAAGATTCAGCATGGTCTCCTTATTCAAGCCCTGTTAGATGCCATACATTTACCGACATCTATTGCTATCATGAAATGCAAAGCACATACGAAAGTTACCGACATTATTTCCCAAGGTAATGATCTAGCAGATCGCACAGCCAAGCTTACAGCACAGACTCCAGACATTCCAGTTAACCTGACACATACTCCAGATCCGACTACATGCATGACAGTTAAGGACCCTACACAAGATGTCATAGATATCCAGTTACATGCTACTCCTGAAGAAATCAAGAAATGGTCTGAACAAGGAGGGGTCCAGACAGATCAAGGATGGTTAACGAAGGGTAGAGCCACATGGTTTCTCCCCGATTCTATGGTTCAAGTCATTATCAATACCGCACATAGTCCAGCACATTTAGGAGAAAAAGCTATGTTAGACAGTATCCAGAACATTTGGTTCAACAAGCATTTACGAGCTGCAGCCAAGCAGAAAGTCCGTACCTGTATGATATGTTGTCAGTTTAATCCAGGTAAAAGTGTCCCGGTGGAACAAGGTGGTTTCCAGCCCCCTGACCACCCTTTTGAGGTCCTCCAGATGGATTATATTCAAATGGAGCGATGTCGAGGTTTCAAGTATGTCCTTGTAGTTGTATGCGCTTTGTCCAGGTGGACAGAAGCATATCCAGTCCCAGATTACACAGCCGCGACCACTGCCAAGCAGTTGGTTCGTGAATTCTTCCCTAGATACGGACTCCCTAGAGTCGTATATTCTGATAACGGTCAGCCATTCTCCTCAGAGTTAATGAAGCACGTTTCCCTTTTGTTAGGGTACCAGTGGAAGTTTCATTGTGTACGCCATCCTGAAGCAGCCGGTTTAGTCGAGAGACATAATCAGACCCTGAAAATCCGTATTGCCAAAGTTTGTAAGGAAAAAGGTGTGGACTGGCTAGTAGCTCTGCCAGTCGCTTTGTTTTATATGCGCATGGTCGCACATTCCAGATCAGGTCTGTCCCCGTATGAGGTCGTATTCGGCCGCCCCCCTAACATGTGGGGTACTCCTAGACCCCGAAGTATTACCGATGTTTCATGTAATATGCTGACAGATTACCTAGCTTCCTTGATGTCTGCCCTCAACTCATGTCGTTCACAGGTTGCCGCCGCATTTCCAGACAATACCGAGGTGGCACCGCATGAAATCGTTCCAGGTTCCCTTGTGATGGTCCGAAATTTTGACAGATCAAGTCCGCTGGAGCCTCGTTGGAAGGAGCCACGTCAGGTCCTCTTGACCACCCGTACTGCCGTCAAGTTGGAAGGCAGGAAGGGGTGGGTCCATCTTTCTCATGTAAAACTTTTCAATGGATTGAAACCAGTCTCCAAGAACATTTCCAAGGATTCCCAAGATTCTAAAGACTGCCAAAACATTGTTTTAAAGGACTGTCCCGCAAAAGACATTACTACAACCCCTCCCTTGTTAGAGAAAACTCCGCAACAGGAGTATAAGTTAAAGCTCAGGTCTAGCAAAATAAGTCAGTCAGTTTGATTGTATAAGTCCTCCCCTAGGTGAAACGGTTAGACTGTTTCTGACATGTATAACATAGACCCCCATAGTGAGAGAGTCAGTCGAAGTTCAATTCAATGTATCGTTTTTCTGAGTTTCATATTATTCATCAGCATAATGATTTCCTGCACCAGCTATGCGTTCTATCTGTATTTTCCAGTTCCTCATGTAAATATGTCTGCTAATGCTACAGTAGAGCACACGTTTAGTGATCTGCCTCCTCACGAATATTCTTACCGCCTCGCTATGCGCAACAACACATTTATCCGTATGTTACATTATTCACACCAGACCAGCAATGCCACTAATTGTTGGGTGTGTGGTCGACTCCCCCCTTTCCAGACACCGAAGGGAGTTCTGCCACTCTTTCCTTATCCATTTTCTCATAATGGTTCATGTGGAGCATGGTCCACGTTAACGTCATCCTCAACAGATATGTCTTTTCTTAACAGTACATGTTTCTCAGACAAGCAAGGTCTCCCCCACAGAACAGGTTTAGATCTAGAAAATGAAGTATATAATTTAGGTAATTATTCTTCGAATTTCATGGTCCTGAATGTTCAGTCTGATACTACTCCAGACTTACCTGCTATTTCAGTACTACCTGTAAAAGGCGAATTATGTGTCCGTAGTTATGGTTCCATACATGTAGGTCATAGTGAATGTACTACTGTTATCCAGTATAGTGACAGTGGGAAATCTGTTTTCAAAGCTTCACGTCATTCTTATTTTATTTGTGGTCAAACTGCATATGTTCGTCTGCCCCTCGATTGGGAGGGAACCTGTTACATTGCCTTCCTACTGCCACCTGTTTTCCTAGCCCCATCTGATTATCACAGAAACACACATCTAGTACACATTAGACATAGAAGGGAGTCCCCAATTGTCGATTATACTGAAACTACTCTAGAACAGTATACAGATTTCAATAAAGGTTTCTTCTTCTTTGTAGGACCTGTCAAGAATAGTAAACTGATCCGTAGGTTAACAAGAACCCTTGAAGCTGTAGTAAATGAGACTGCCTCTGCTCTAGGTAACTTAACCGAAGAACAATCTGCTATGAGATTTGTCGTTTTGCAAAATCGTCTCGTCCTTGACGTCATACTGGCCGATAGGGGCGGGGCCTGTAGAGTCATCGGATCTAGTTGCTGCATTTTCATTCCAAATAACGCGCCGTCTGTTTATTCAGCTATAACCAGACTCCATAAAATTGCCCATCTGTTACACCAAGATCCAGGCACCTGGACATGGTCTGGTTGGTTCTGGAATATAATTTCCGCATGGGGATGGAAAGTCCTGTCCTTTCTAGGTATTGCAGTAGCGATCATATTTAGCTGCTGCCTCTGTATACAATGTGGCCCTGCGATTTGCAGCATGTGCGCTACCTCTTGTATCCCTAGTCCCAAGCCCCGTTCTAAATCCCGTTCCAAGACAATTCGAGACGAGCAAATGGTACTGTATGAAATGATAGATGGTATCATGAATATTGATGTTTCCTGATGGAAACGTAGTGACAAGGAGGGAATGTGGAAAAGTAAATTTTGCCATGTTCTGTGTCCCTACGCCTCATCCATCATATGTTATGTGTGCATGACTAATATGCATATGTTATTCCCCATGTCCGATTAATGACGCAATTCCAGTTGTGTCCACCTTTAGTATGTTAGTTTCCAGTCCTCGTGAATACTACGAATATCAGGCCTATGTAAAGTTACGTTGCCACGTTTCTCAGTGTGCACGTTATTCCATTATAAAGTCCCCGTTTCCAGGCCTCAACAGGGCCCGGACATCAGATTCAGCTCCTGTCTCCTGAAAGCCTCGCTGAGGAGCGATACAGCCCCCACCTGTATCCTCGACCCTTCACTTACTTCCTGCCTCGCAGTGCCCGGTGCAGCTCGGCTCTGTCTCTGAGTCTGCCAAAAGTATGTTATAGTTCCAGCTATCAGTTCAGTCCTCCTTTTCTGCATTCCTAAGCTACTGAACTGCATCAATAGTTTCCGTCATTGTCTAGCCTTCTCGTCTCCACGTTAGAGAAATACTGTATTTAAATGGTCATTTAGTATTCTTCATCACGCACTACATGTAGAATAATGCATGGTCCAGTCTTAGAGTCAAGTTAGCTTTTCCCCTCATGACTTCTAGTTTATATCAACATGTTCCCTAAACACCAGATACCAGATAGGGTTTAGGTACATGTCGCTCCGACCCTCCAGACTCTAGTCTCTGCTCCTAGCACAGAGTTCATAGCCCCCAGCTTCTCCTAGTAATACGTCATTGCCAGTTTTCGCGCACCATTAGGTTAGAGGTCCCGGCTCCTTAGGTAGCCCCCTCCTATGTTTCCGCCCCATTCATGACATATTCTGTTACGTCTGCACCACATGTCTATGTATACTCCCAGTTACACCTCTTTTTACTGTTATCTTTCGCGACTGCTACGCGTCACGCCTTCTGCTCCACCCACTGCTACGCCTACTGCAATGTAATGCTATGTGTTCGCGCTATGTATATAAGTCCATGTATTGTTATTAAAAGTTAGCGCGCTCATCCCAGATCAAGCCCCGGCAGCTGCTGGGCCCCAGTTGTCCTGCTGGGCCCCAGTTGTCCTGCTGGGCCCTGTCACCTCTGTTCTATGCAGGTTGTCCGGATCCTGTCCTTATGCTGTAATAAACCTGCAGAAACTCCTACTACCTCGAATCTTGACTCTTATTTTATTGAGCTATCTGTTATTCATTCATTCATTCAAAAATAGATCCGGTATTATTTATTTATATACCACAATGGGACAGGTGTCCTTGGGGGAAATGATAAACTTTTAAGTATGCTTCTAAGGTGGGTAACTAAGGCCCACCACATATGAAATGAAACATTATTCAACACTTTCCATTCCAACAAAATAACGTTGACTGCTACTGTCAAAAGAAGGTCTAGCAAATTCATATCATTATCAGATAGCTCCAAAGGAGGATTCAAAGTGTGTGGGCCTAACATGAAAAGAGGGATAGATAGGGAGAAAGATTCTTTCATAAACTTACGTCCAATAAATAGAGCGGTGTTTACATGTGAGAAACATAGGATCAAGAGTGCCAGCAGCATCCTTACAGGACTAGCAAAGATCAGATTCAAGAAGATGCAATTTAAACATTTTGGACGGTGTCTAATAGAGAAAATTTGCAGTGTAAAAACGTGTCTGTGATAAGGTTATGATTCATTTATTGTCTAGAAGGTTAGAAAAGATATTTCTCCAATTATTGTCAGGAATCGAAGGAAGATTTGACTTTTGAAGATATGTCGAATACTATTGTTGAAGGGGTGAAAGAGATTGCACCAGAGCACTGCGCAAGATTTTTTTATCTCTTCGACGCTATGTGGTCTCCTCTGCTCAACTTTTGAAGAGAGATAAGAAAACTTGTTAATGTACAAAGTTTTGACATTTTTGCTTTAATCTTTAAGAAGTTATAAAAATCCATATTGGATACTGAATTCTTAGTCTGTAGAAGGGCAAATGAGAGAGATTGGACATCTTTCATTGGATCAGACACTACATGTATACATACCCTTTGCATCCCAGACAGGGCCTGTATTGGCTGAAGCCTCAGAAGAGAGTTTTGAGTTGTTCTACAATGAAAGGGCCAAAGACTTAAATAATTCCGATGATAAAGACTTATCCAAAAGTTTGACAGCTCGAATCATGTCATGAAATATATGAGAGGAGCAGGGCAACTTAAGAGTTCATGGTTAATGCAGGTGATATAAAATGGTGCTCAATTTAAAACCAAGGGGCTACCATAGTAGTTGAGGTATCAAACCAGCACACTCCGCGGGCTATAAGAATATCTGTTGATAGTTATACCAATTTGGAAAATCACACGCTCCCATTGAATGCAGTAGTCTACATTTTTTAAGATTCAATCTAGGTTTTTTATTTAACCACAAAAAATGGATGTTTATTTATGTAAGGTAGAGAAAAAATTGGAAGGCATCCTAACAGGAAGCATCATAATCAAGAAATTCACTTGGGCGTAATCATCATTTTTATGGTTTCCAACCCCCCCGATATACATTTGACTGACAAAGAGGATAGTTGATCCTTGATCTTATCTAAGATTTTCTGTTCATTAGCGGTTATCAATTCTACAAAATTCTTATAAACCATATGCCAAGGTATTTATTCATTTTCATTTCTCATAGAAGGCCTGAATGTCCAATGGAAGAAGGGAATCAGTAAACATTAGGAGGCATGATGTCTGTCTTATCTCTATTCAGCGAGTAGCTAAAGAATTCAGCAAAAAATAAGATAAGGGAGAGAAGGTTAGGAATTTCAGTGTCAGGGTTTTCAGAGACAAGTAATATGTCATCCGCATATGCGGCTATTTTGAATGTGCGTGAACTGAGAGGAACACCACTAATATCCGAAGAGTCATTAATCGTCACTAATAAAGGATCTATCGACAAAAGAAATAGTAGTGGAGATAAAGGGCAGCCCTGGTAAGTACCTTGAAAAAGAGGAAGAGAGAGACCCATTACCTCTTATCCTCGCAGTGGGGTTTGCGTGAAGGAACATAACCATCGAAGGGTAGGTTTCACCCAAATTATAACTATAAAAAGCAGCTTTAAGAAAAGGCCAGTAGACCCTAGGCAAAGCATTTTCGGCATCCAAGGTGGTTGCAAGGGTGACTGGAGAATTAGCAAGGGACACTTTTTCGATCACATGGAAAAAGAGACGAGTATTATCACATGTCAATCTACCTTTAACAAACCCGGATTGTGACTGATTAATTAATTTGGTAATCAAAGGTTTCACTAGTATCTTTACATAAATCTATGTCTACATATTTAAAAGGGAAATAGGTCTATAATTCTTGGGTTCAAGATAATCCTTCCCTTCTTTAGGAATCACAACTATTGTGGCTTCTACCGCTGCTCCTGAAACAACACTGGATGCGACAAATTGTTGAAGTAAGGATTCTAAAGATGGCAAAATAGTGTCAGGACCTGTAGAATTCAATTGGAAAGTCATCCGGCTCAGGGGCCTTGCCTCCAGGAATAAGTTTAATTGCTTGTAATATTTCCCCCCTTTCAATCGGTAGGTTTTGTAATTATTCCTGAATTTAGCTTGACACTGCCAGACCAGTATTCCAGCTTCTTTGCTCCAAATCCCATCAGAAGATTTCAGAACCACTGACATGTGTTCCAACCAGAGGTAGAGCTAACTGTACTTTTTATTACGCATTGCTAATCTCGCTTAGAACTCATTGCAGGGTTTACCTGTAGGTAAAAGAATGAATTTACCATTTGAACGCAAATTCAGCTATTTCAGATAAGACTTGTCCTGGTACTAGAAGGATTAAAAAAAAGCAGCCATATGTTGCATAGGATCCAGGAAAGAGTGTGGATGAATATATGGAGTTGAGAAGTAGAAAATTCTTCAATTGTGGTCTGAGCATGATCAATTTACTCTGATCTCATATAGCTCATGGGAAAACGTTCCAATCTCTGGTTGCAGTCAATGCAGTCAGCAAAGTTATTCCATAAACTGTGTTAAGAGTGTATTTATTACCATTTTATTTTTGAGCAACCGACCCGTCCTGAACTGAGCGACAGGGCAGGGCAGGGCCAGTGCTGCCGTGCCGAGTGGCAGCTCCAGGGAGCAATGTGCTTTAAAATGCATATGTCTGTTTTGCCGGCCATCTTGCAATGGCTGCCAGTAATGCACATTTCAAAGTTCTCGAACATAGCAGTTTTAGACAGCTAGGTCAGAGAAAGTGCAGGGAGAGAGACCGCTCAACCAATCCTGGTGCTGCTCTCATGTTGTGAGAGCAGTGCCAGGATTGGTTAGTGCAGTTTCCTGGTCCCACGTCGGAGCCTGCCTGGAAGTGAGACCAGCAGTTTAGGACGACGTTGAGTCGTGCCTTAAGTAGGTGCTTAATTGAATGTTATTTTTTTTACTCCCCCCTCCCACCACCCTATCACCCTAGGAACATGGCAGCGCCACTGGTGCTTACATAGTCACATACTTTAATTGTGTGACTAGTGTTTGTCTGGAATTTGTATTTTTCACTGAGTAGAGTGATACTTGCATCTCGATTGCAATATTATTTCATCAGGTTTTACATTTATATGGTCAATTGCTTCCTTTTTGTCACGAACAGGTGGTCCAGAAACTAATTAGGTGACCAAAAGATTTGGGAACTACAGATTTTTTCGTGAGCACATTGTTCGCCCAAAATGCACATAACATTCATAGTTCTCAAGTGAACAACAAGTACTCTGCATAACAAAATTACACGACTTCTCATAGCAAGGTCAGAGGTCATTTATAAGCAGACTGGTGAGTCTGGGCCACCCCTGCCATCCAACGCAACGAGGTGCCATGAACACAGACTTATGCTGAAAGTTGTTTTAGATGCATTGGACTTTTGGCCATTTTTATCCATGTATTGTAACACAGGTTTTGACCACAATGTTTGTCGCACTAATTTTTACTTTTGTACCGATCTTGTAATGACACAGTCATTTTTAGGTCTGGCTGGCATTGCAGCGCTTCGCGCTGCCGCCAACGAGACTTATAGCCGCCTTGCTGTCTCCCAAGGGAGACAGAGCTGTGCACGAGCCGATCAAGACCTGTGCACGAGCCGACTCAGGTCTGTGAACGGCAACGTGCATGCTCACGGCATCACGCTCCTGCCCTCCGGCGTCTCTTCCGAGGCGCGCACCAGGCCGATGGGCTGCACTGCAGGCTCCAGCGCGACGTCAGGTAGGCTGCATTTCACCCTTGTTTTTTTAGTTCGCGCGCCCTGAGCATAACATACATTTAAACATATTGACTGAATCTGTATCTCTGTGCTTCTCTGGAAGCTCTATGAGATCAGTTTCAGGGAGCCATAGAAAGAAGCGGAGGCACAAACAAACGGGAGGAATCAGTATTTCTAAGCTTCCGGGAGGCATGAACAGACGGGGAAGTTTAGACGGTTAAAAAGAATCACTTACGTTTCTGTGTCTCTTTATTTTAAATGTGCGAAAACTGTAGTTACAACATTTTTATGCTCAATATTCCAATATGACAAAGTTATTTTTATAGATTGCCTGAAGCAGTATTTCCGTGTATTTCCGCACCTTCCATGAGATCAGTTTCGGAAGGCATGGAAGGACGCGTAAGCACCAACATACGGGACGAGTCAGTCTATCTAATCTTCCCATTCGTTTCCGGAAGATATTAACAGACGTGGGTCTTAGACGGTTACAACCTCGTTCACGTGTAGAACAGCTACACAGTCTTTTCCGGGGCGGTTTCTTTTCTTTTTAGCCAATTGCAAGCTTTGTCGGGCGGTGCAGCACTCAAATCCTCCCAGTACTGGCGGGTTCCCTGTCAGTCAGAATAAAGCAGTATTCTGATTGGCTTCGTTTGCAGTCAGTTTTGCCAGAAGTTCAGAATCGAAAGTAAGACAGTGGCTCTATGGCAGTCAGATATATTTAAAAGATTTTCATCCGGTCAATTAGAAGTAAGTCGGCGTTGTCTGATTTGAAACGGGTGGCATGTAATTTGTGTCTGCGGGAACATCTGGCATGAACGAATTCCATGTGTCCTTTCATAACTCAGAATGCATATCTGGTCCTAGTTGCCTAGTGTACCCGGGGGCTGAGTAAATCCTTTGAACACTTTTTCTGATTGTTTCTCTTGTAGGCGCTCCTGGTCCAGCCGTTCCCTTAACGTGCGTGTTTTTTCTCAGATTGTGTTCCATATGCCGCATAGTATATGTTTACCAGATTACTCGTCTTGTCACGAGGACTCCTAATTCCAGGTACTGGGTTTTCCTTAATGAACTCGATGCATTCTGGGAGTTGTAGTCTTAGTTCAGTGGGTAGAATCGTCTAGACTGGCGCCTGAAAACTATATGTGAAAGGAAAGTTAAGCTTAGACAGGCCCACAACAAGACTGTGTATCGAGATTGAATCCTGAATCGAAATGAGGGTCTAAGTGCAGATCGTGAAGGGAAGAGATGATGGAAATGGAGTTGTCTGCAGCCACCGGGAAATACACTTACAAATCTAGCATGTTTTATGCCTGGTTTCATCTGAGAGGACCCGTGCGATCGAGTAGCAGCTGGGTTAAGTGGTCACCGAACTGGGTAGAAAGATTACCCTAGTCTCGCTTTTTTTGTTTCTATACTTTCACTTCTGCACCTACTTGGTTTTCCTGTTTATTACCGATTCATTCGCTTTGTTTCTCTAGTATAGTTGATTTTCCTTTCAACCCTTTTAAGAAACTTTACGACCTTAATTTGGTTCTGGTTTACTCACCCATTGCCTCGACCCCGATGTATTCCTGTTTCCTCCCGGAGCTACACCAGCGCGCTCGAAGCATCCTTAATTAGTTTATAGTCTACTCTCCTCTGTAAATACGCCAGCAAGCGTGTGCCAATGGAAGATTGCATTTTTACATGTCTTCTTTACAACTCTGAAGTGGCTGCATGCACGCATCTGCCTGTAAAACGTAAGGATAAAACAATGTAATACCTGCCTTTCAAATATGTTTCAAGTTGGAAGCCGCTGTATTACTCTTAATGATCTATCTGCAAAATGTACATTCCCGACCTTTTGGAATTGTTGATGTATTATTATCCCGTGTCTTCTCACTCACATCTGCCACCCCTCCCTCACTCTCTGCTCATGGACACCCTCATAAACCACTCATGTTGTAAAACGCTTACAGGTTCAGCCCATATGTTGCCCTTAAGTATAACGTAAATTGTATTATACATTTTTGCCAGTCACTAAAAGAAGAGTACTTACTGCCCATGCAGAGTATTCTGCTCCTTAAGCCCGCATATATTTGTCAACATAGATAGCTTACATTCGTGGAGAATATTTTTCTGCGGTTAATGTCAGGCTTAAATATGCAGTCACAGTGGTAAAGTAACACAGCCAGTGTCGCCAGAACTGGAAAATATATCTTTCCATAAGGGTATTATGCAAGCCTTTTTGTAGAGCAGAGTCATGTAAGATTGAGTAGAAAATGCTAGCATTCAAATCAAGAATCCTACCTAACAAATGATATTAATTTTTTTCTTTATTTTTTAGTTTCCAAATTTTATTTTAATGTTTCTGTTTTTACAAGGCACTGCACTTATAAGCAGGGTCTGAGGTTAAGGTTAGATGAGAGGAAATGATTCAGCTTTGAGGTTCAGGCATCATTTAGTTTGCATCTTGTTGTTTTGTGTATTTATTGTTGCTTGTCATTGGTGCAGCTTGACAAATCTCAAGTGAAGGCTGTTGTCCTCTCTTACTATAGCATTCCTCCATTCTGCCTCATTTCCTGGTGTCTGATAGAGTCCAAGTGTTGTGTCTCGATTTCAACAGTGTGTATGCCAGGAACTCGAGTTCTGCCCTTCTTGTGCCGAGGAGGTGACGAGGCTATTTTTGTTTTTGTATAAAGTAAAAGGGATGACTGCTTTCATATTTTTGTCCCACTTAGAATATGTTTAAAACATTTAAAAGTGTCTCTGAAGTGGTGATGTGTTTTACCGTAGCACAACAATAATTGAATTCACTTAACAATCGTGTATAATCCCAGCAACATGCAGTGGTGTTTATCGCTAAAGCACCTTTTGATTCTGCTCCAAAAGAAAGTGTCACGTAAATACAACCCATATTGCATTACAAATGCTATAGGTGTCACATTTGCGAAAGTTATAACTATTGACATTGTAAATGACAAAGCAATTAATTTCGCTATTTTCAAAACCAACACATAAATCAAAAATTGTCATTTACAGTACAAATAGCTCAAACTTTCCTAATGCGAGACCTATTGCATTGCAAATGCTTGTTAAACATCTGAACATAACAGCAAGGATGGTCTTGTTCTTTTACATATCGTTTTATGAGCGACATGTTGCCTGCGGGATTCGCCTCTTAGTTACTAATCCTGTTGATTTTCCTGTCATTGATTTGCAAGCCCAGCTATCCACCACTTCAGGCACCAAGACTCTGCCTGGATCTCCTCTCTTAAGCCCCATCTCGTATGTTTATTCCAGTCTTCTCTGTCTCTCTACCCCAGTTTACTCTGTCTATTATAGTCGGTCTCTCTGACGAATTTTCACCCTTTGCCCCAGTTTCTGTTGTCCTCTCTGAGCCGTCATTCCCTTTCCCTTTCTTACACTCACATTTACTTCCCCTCTCTCTCCCTCAGTCTCTCATCTTTTTTTCTGTCCCACTTTCTTTCTCCGCCCCAGTCCCTCTCTCTACACTAGTGTCTCTTTCCTCCCTAGTCTCTCTACCCTGGTGCCCGCTTACTGTAGTGGGCCCTCTCCCTATAAACTGGTCCTGTCTCTTTCGTGTTTTCTCCTCTCAGTCCTGGTTTTCTCTCTCTCTACGCCCACTCTTTCATCTGCTCTGTTTCGCTTTCTCTACCGGACTCCTTTCTCTTTCCTAATGTCTCCCCCATTTATGGCTTTTCCCTTCCTCTCTCTCTCTCTTTAGTCTCTTCCTCATCACCCGTTTTCTAAATAGTCTCTTCTCTCCACCGTGGCATCAGCGTTCTCCTCCTTGGTTCCCTCTATCTATCTTTCCATGTCTCTCCTGGTCCTGTCTCCCTTCATTTTCTCAATTTAAACTGGGCTCCTCTCTCCCTACCTAATTCTTCTCTTTCCACCTTTAGTTTCTTGCTCTCTACCACAGGCACCTTTACCCTGATCATCTCTCTCTCTCTCTCTCTCTCTTTCCTGGCTTCCTATGTCTCTTCATCTCCTCCATCCTGATCATCTCTCTCTCCCTCTATTTCTCTACCCTCACGCCTCACCCCTCACCCCGGGACCCCTAAAGTCCTCTCTGCTCTGTCAATCCTGGCCTGAAATCCAACTCTCTTGACCCAGGTGTTGTCTCTTTGCCCAGCCTCTCTGTCTATCATGGAGTTTTTTTTGTCTAAATAAAACCCCCCTTTCTACTCTGTATAATCTCTCTATCACCGTCTCATCTTTCTCTCTCTACCTTTATGCTCTCTCCTCTTTGGTCTCCTTTCTCTTCCCCATTCTTCTCACCTCCTTCTCGTTCTCCTCAGTATAGCCTTGTCTCTCTCAATTTCACCCTCCTCCTCTAAGATAGTCTTATCTCTCTCTAGGCTGGTTGCGTTCACCTGATACGAACTTCTTAATTTTATTGTGGACTTTTTTACTCCCTACCCTTTCAACTGACCCTTCTTTGTTTTTATTTTCAGCGGTATTCCAGGGAAGAAGTGTGGAACTATCATCCTATCAGCAGAAGAACTGGGGAACTGCAGAGTGAGTCAGACTCCTCCTCCCTTACCACCCCTGTCCCTGCCTTCAGCACCATCACTCCATCCCCTGCCAAAAGCATCTGTTTACACTATTATAAATATGTTGAATTACAATGGAGCACTCGTTCGGCAATATTGTACATTTGATACACTAAAATTGAGGATGTGCAAAATGAGCGACTTTGTTCCTGCAAATATCAGAAAATATTAATAAATGTCTTTTGTGAAAGTAGTGTGGCTACCAAATCATTGAATACATGTTTTATTGGAGAACAAACTAGTTAAGTTACACTTGGTCGCATAAAAATAAGTGAAACATCCTTGGAATATTTTTAATGTAATTAATTTAACTCTTAAATCCTAATCAAGTTGATCTGCTGTGGCTGATTTGCTTTTCTCGACTCCTAAATGGACATAATAAAACAATGTGCTGGCACACGAATTACCAAATTAGGACCCTTCACACTCTGCCACTTTACACTCCCCTAAAAATAGTAAACTAACTTTGGAACGCAGTAGAGTTTCTATAGAGTTCAGTTCAGTTCATACGTCTTTATTTCGAAATATTCCATCATAAAAGGGATGTATGACGTTACAACGCATACTTTTACCACGCCTACCATTACCACGCAATTTTTACAACGCAGAATCCATTACAACGAAGTACCATTACCACGCATGTATTTACAACGCATATACCTTTACAACGCATACAATTACAACGTAAGTATTGGTAAGTATATCATATTTTTTTTAATTTAATTTAATTAAAATTAATATAATGTAATTTAATTTAATTTAAATAATTTAATTTAATTTAATTTAATTTAATTTAATTTAATTTAATTTAATTTAATTTAATTTAATCAATTTAATTTAATGTAATTTAAATATAATTATATTTAATTTTTACCCTGTACCCTTTTACCCAAAAACCCAAAACTGACCCTGAACCCTAAAAATACCCCTTTACCCAAAAACCCCAAACTGACCCTGAACCCTAAAAATACCCCTTTACCCAAAAACCCAAAACTGACCCTGAACCCTAAAAATACCCCTTTACCCAAAAACCCAAAACTGACCCTGAACCCTAAAAATACCCCTTTACCCAAAAACTGAAAACTGACCCTGAACCCTAAAAATACCCCTTTACCCAAAAACTGAAAACTGACCCTGAACCCTAAAAATACCCCTTTACCCAAAAAACTGAAAACCGACCCTGAACCCTAAAAATACCCTTTTACCCAAAAACTGAAAACTGACCCTAAACCCTAAAAATACCCCTTTACCCAAAAACTGAAAACTGACCCTAGACCCTAAAAATACCCCTTTACCCAAAAACTGAAAACTGACCCTAAACCCTAAAAATACCCCTTTACCCAAAAACTGAAAACTGACCCTGAACCCTACAAATACCCCTTTACCCCAAAACTGAAAACTGACCCTGAACCCTAAAAATACCCCTTTACCCAAAAACTGAAAACTGACCCTGAACCCTAAAAATACCCCTTTACCCAAAAACCCAAAACTGACCCTGAACCCTAAAAATACCCCTTTACCCAAAAACCCAAATAATATTTTAAATAAAATAATATACTTACCAATACTTACGTTGTAATGGTATGTGTTGTAAAAGTACCTGCGTTGTAAATACATGCGTGGTAATGGTATGCGTTGTAATGGATCCTGCGTTGTAAAAAATGCGTGGTAATGGTAGGTCGTTGTAAAAGTTGCGTTGTAAAGGTTGTATACCTCATAAAAGACATCATAAAAAGATATACATAAAAACACTCTGCTTTTAACAATATTAATATACACGATTACCTTAGTTAAATAACATTAAAACTAAGTTGATACAACCTAGATTACAAAGGTTATTTTCAACACCCAAATGATCACGACAAGGGGTGTTTAACAAATCAGCCAGACTCATAAAACATAAAACGTAATTAAATTTACGATTAAAGACGTACTACTATAATAAGGCTAGAAACTATTAATTATTCATTCAACTCACTTCTAGGTACCTAGCTCTAATAATCCATGCCCACCCCAAAAATTTTGCTACTGCTATGGTCACAATCTCAGATGTGTTAGTTCTTAAAAGCCACAGCG
Organism: Lissotriton helveticus; assembly: GCF_964261635.1. Lineage (NCBI taxonomy): Eukaryota > Metazoa > Chordata > Amphibia > Caudata > Salamandridae > Lissotriton > Lissotriton helveticus. The sequence continues at coordinate 1,339,981,726 of NC_136065.1, read as the reverse complement.
CCTCCGCACCCACCCGTGTTGTCATCTTACTACAGATTGGTTTTAACCATTTACTCCGGGGTGCTAGGTAAGCGGGGCAAGCAAAGAAAATGTGTCCTATTGATTCATTTTGATCCTTACACCAAGGGCAATACTCCGATGACTGTCCACGCCATTTGTTTGTGAAGGTCCGCACAGGTAGTGTCCCAACTCTAAGCTGATGATAGAGCTTTCTATCATTGCTCCTGGCAATGACATCCCAATAATCCTCCAAATGGGGGTCAAGCTTATGGACCAAAAACCTGCCAGTCAATGAAGTGAACTCTGTCTGGACAACATGATGGTGTCTTGTGGGTGCCCAATAAAGTGCTTTAAATTCTTTTTTCGATGGAAAAACATTGTTTCCAGGGGCCGTCCACAGCAGGCTCAGACCCATATTTCCCAACACAGATTTCACATCTCTGAACCATGGAAGATTACCAGATCCCACGATTGATCTTAGATCTAGAATTTCGTTAGCAAAGGGGGCCAGTTCCGGGGTTGACCAAATTCTCCTCCAATGTGCTACCATCCTATACCGTGCTACATCAACTATAGAGCGACAGCCCATATCAAGCAATAAGGGTTTCAAAGGGGTGGATTGTGGAAGACCAACCAAATTCCGTAAACATTTATTTTGAATTCTGTCTAATGGGGAAAGATCTGAAAAACCCCATAAATCAGCACCATACAGGATTGCAGAGGTTATTTTTGCATCATAAATTTTTAACGCAGGCGCTATCCTTTTGGTTAGAGAGGTTCTTTGTTCCTTAGTTAAGCACCCTGTTAGTCGAGCAAGTTTTAGACAGAGTGCATCGAGTTGTGGTTTCCATCTTAACCTATATTCCAAGACTACCCCAAGATAGGTCATAACTTCCACCTGCTCTAATTCAATACCATTCATGCTAACATGGCTCTTCATCGGACTATTTTTAGTTAGTACCATGAATTTGGTTTTGCTCACATTCACCTGTAAGTCATTAAGTTTACAAAAAGCCTCAAACTTATTTATTGCAGTTTGGAGTCCCTTTTGAGTTTTGGAAAGAATGAGGGTATCATCTGCAAAGATAAGAAGGGGGAACTTTGTGCCACCCAAGATAGGGGCATCATTTATTGAGTCTGCAAAATGCTGCACGACTTCGTTTATAAATAACAGGAACAAAGTCAGAGCGAGAACACACCCCTGTCGAACACCGTGGGTGACAGGAAATCGCTTAGTTACCTGCCCCTGTCTATCCCATCTAACCCTTGCAAAGTTATCCTCGTGTAATCTTATTACTAAATCCAAGAGTTCACGGGGCATTCCCATTTTTCCCAAGGTAGCCCATAATTTATCTCTGTGGACAAGGTCGAAGGCGGACTTAAGGTCCACAAACGCTGCAAAAATGGTTCCTCCACCCAAGAACACCACCTTCCAGTATATCAGAATAAATCTGAACACCTGATCAATTGTACTGACGCTAGATCTAAAGCCAGCTTGCATGGGGATAGAATATTCTCATTGTCAATCCAGACCTGAATTTTGGCCAGCACCATCCTAGTGATGACTTTCTGAATTGCGTCTATAAGGCTTATGGGGCGATAGTTCGACGGAGTAGAACGATCCCCCTTTTTAAAGATGGGTAAAATTTCGGCCTCTCTCCAAGAGTCGGGGATCCGTGCCCCATTTACAATGGCGTTAGCAAGTGTCGTGATATAAGGCACCCAGTTCAACTGATCATGTTTAAATAGAACGGCCGGGATACAGTCCAAGCCTGGAGCTTTACTGGCTTGGACCAAACCCAGCGCAGTCTCTGCATCATTATCCACAAACACCAGGGGCGAACCTAGCGTTGTGAGCAAAGGTGCAGAGGTGTCCAAACCACACACAGGTTCTGACTCGGGGCCCCTAAATTGGGATGCGAAGTAATCTACCCAGGCCTCGGCAGGTACGCAATTCGCAGGGGTTTGCGAATCCAGGTTCCCACCCCATTTGACAACCTGCCAAAACTTTATCTGGTTTGAGGACCTACTTGCTTCGTATAAGTCCTGCCAACGACTATCGTCCCATGCTCTTTTAGCCTCCCTTTGGGCCTTCTTGTAAGTAACACTAGCCATTCTAATATCTACTACCACTCTGGATTTTATGGCTTTAATCAAGGAACTGTGTGCCTGCCGGCATGATTTGTTATACCATTTGTTCCCTGATTTAGGTGCAGAGACTATCCCGGGTTTGGGGGTTTTAGTGAAAAGAGCTTTCAAATTTCCAAAAAGCTGCTCATGGAGAGCAATTAGATGGTCAAAAGACCCTAAGGGGTTGGACAGCACCTGCACGGCACACTGAGTGGAGGAGACCTCAAGCAAGTTCCTATCTAGGATGGCAGGGTCATCTATTACCCTACTCCAACGGACCCTACGTCTATCGTTAGTGAGGAAGGCCTCTGCAGTGGCACACTTAGTCGGACTACTACACCCAGGGCTATCTTCAAGTTTTAAACTTAAAACCAGCAGGTTGTGATCACTCTCAGGACGAATTGAAACTGACATATCATCAAGTAGTGACCAATACTCAATTTTAATTAAAATATAGTCAAGTCGACTTGTGCTAATGCCATTATCAAAAGTTGCCTGACCTATTTTATCAGAGTGTGATCGACCGTTAGCCGCTCTCAACCCCCACTCAAGACACAATCCCAGCCAATGAAGTGCTTCATTGGTCCCCTTCTTGATTGGGTTTAAAACAAGATGTGGGACGTTCCATACCGCATCTTCTTCGGCGTAGATGTCCTCTCCCTCACATGAAAGGGGTTCAAAGGTGCAGTTTAAATCCCCAGCCACAACTAAAAACTTGTCCCTGCCAATTGAGTTCAGAAACAAGTCTAATTCGCCTATAATTGTCGGGCACCGCCCTCCAGGTATGCCACGTGCATAGATGTTTACAATAAAAATTTCCCGGTGGTTTTTCTTACTAAGCTTGATCCCAAGAATATCTAAGTTTTGCACTGATACTTCTATAGGCCTATAGCTAAAGTACTGCCTCGCCCAGATGGTTAGGCCACCGGATGCTCTACCTTTTTTTCCCCGGATGGCAGGTTTGAAAAAGTTGAGATACCCCAAACGAAACATGGGGTCAGGAGCCCAACTTTCTTGAAAAATTTAAATATCATAGCAATCCACAAAGTCTGCCCACTCTCCTAAGTCTAATTTCCCCTTAAGCCCTGCGACATTCCATGAGACTATTTTAAGTAAAGACTCCTGGATGGTCAGTTGGCTTGAGTCAAGAGCCCCTAGATTAGATTCTGCTGTCCTACCATCCACTAACGGTGATTCTCTGACTCTAACTGGGGATTCGCTAGGCATAGGATCAGGGGGAGAACTTTTTACACCATTTTCGTCATCCTGTCTCACCTTGACCTCCTCCTTAGGCCTACACTGTGCGGGATCACTACTAGCAACCACACCAACCTCTGAAATACATGATTCCTCGGGGGCCATTCCGAGACACTTGGGCTGAGTGTTACCACCAGACATGACCAAAAGTCAATCGACTCCCTCTAGCCTTGAGAGAGGCTCATATCGATTGAACAAGGGTGGAAAAGGTGGGAAGTGTGTTACACTATCATGGGGGAGACCTCTAATAGGGCTTCTCCTACGGAGCACAGGGGGGTGATAAAGAGGGCCACTTCCTCTTTGGGGATAGAAATAGTGAAAGCCTAATGATTGGACTTCACCCACCCTTCCAAACCTTGGTTCTCTGCTTATGAAGTCAACCACCCAAGGGTCATTGAAGTTTATTATGACACAATCTCCCTCTAAGTCCCTGGAGCAATGTCCCACCCAACTTACTCTTCTGACATTTAGAATCTCCGTTTTAGACGAAGGAGGGAGAGTTCTGTTTTTATTAAGCCAGAAGATGACTTTATTTTTCAACTCCGTATATGATTCCATTTTAGCCTCCCCAATAGCTGGAACTCCCGTCAATATAATTGTATAGGGGGCAGACTCAGAGTGTAGATTAACACGTGGGAGGCACTGTTTAACAGCCTTCTTCTCTGGTTTACTATGCCCTTTTTGCTGCCTGCCATTGTCTGGAACACACGGAGCGGACTGTGTTCTAGGCACCGCACCTTCCTTTGTGACCATACCCTTGGTAGTAGCCAGAAAGTTATTGCAGACGGGAAGTTTCTCCAATCATGGTTGTCCTGGCTGGGAATTCGAAGAATCAATAGTGACTGGAAGGGCCACCTTTAATGCTTCGCTGGTCCCTATTCTCTGGGAGTCAATGGGAGGGTCCTTTTGTTTTTCCAAACCTTTTGCTAGGTTATCCAGCATATTGGAATTAACTTTAACTAAATTCTCCAGCTGATCTAGTTTAGAGTTAATCAACCTCGTTCGTTCTAGTAGGGGTAGCATCAGAGATTTAACAAGAATTTCAATTTTACCCAAAAGATCATCATCTATACTACGGGTGGGACATTGATCAACAGAGTCGGTGGGGACCACCGTGCAATTGGTGGGGCAATTTGAGACATATAGGGGCTGACTTGGGCTGTTATTCTTTGGAATTTTTGCGATGCCCCCTTTCTGAATTACATCCCCTCTTTTCCTTTTAATGGGATTTGGATTTTTCAAAATACCCATATTTTGGACTTTTCGGACAGGACTACATTGCAACAGAGAGTCTTCATCCCTGTGGGTTAAACTATTATTAGGCGTGCTGGTAATAGTTGTGTTTGGTGTGGGGGAGACCACCTCAGTGTCCAGTGTCCAGTACCACAGGTATAAAGTCAGGACAAGGACTTTGGTTAACTATAAGATGGCTTAGTGTGGCGGGGGAAACTGCTGACCCAATATGGCCTAAAGACGAGCGTTTACTCGTTATAAGATCCACAGATAAACGTTTCTCAGCAAAGGCTATTTCTTTTTCCAAGAAACCAGTTGCCCTTTTAAAAAAATGGTCCAAGGTACCAGTGACCACTTAGTTCTTAGTTGTAACTTGTACAGTTCTTTCTTTTCCTGAGCGTAAAGCCATGATAATTATTGTCCCAAGATTTTCAGTCCAATCAATAACTCAGTAATAGAGGGAAAAACCAGAAAATACAGAGGCTTAACAAATAAGGACAATGTACAATAAAGCTCAAACCAGAGTTACAAGGGGGGGGGCCCAGCCCGGCCTCGTTCGACCTCGGACGGCCTCAGACGGCCCGCCCTGTGCCCGGGCTTTGCCCGGCGCACACTCGCGCGCGTCCCACGTCGCGGGACGATGAGATCGATTATATCCTTCCTGGCAGGGGGCGTGTCCACCGAGGGAAGAGGCACCAGCTGTGGGATGTGGAGCCTGCTGGTCCTCGCAGTCCCCCGGTGATTACCCCTACAAGCAAAAGACAAGGATTCGCCAGGCTGCACCCGTGTAGTGGGGACCGCAAGCCACAGCAAGGTAAAGGGCTCGGAACCTCTGTGAACTCCACACGCCTCCGAAACAGGTAAGCAGCAGTCCGTGGCAGGAACCAAAGTGAGCGGCACCCTGCGGAGTGGGGGCCGCGAAAGGTTGAAGTAGGGGCCTGGCGGGGGGCGTGTCCACCGAGGGAAGAGGCACCAGCTGTGGGATGTGGAGCCTGCTGGTCCTCGCAGTCCCCCGGTGATTACCCCTAGCAGCAAAAGACAAGGATTCGCCAGGCGGCACCCGCGTAGCGGGGACCGCAAGCCACAGCGAGGTAAAGGGCTCGGAACCTCTGTGAAATCCACTCGCCTCCGAATCAGGTAAGCAGCAGTCCGTGGGCAGGAACCAAAGTGAGTTTCTATACTAATAAGCATTATTACTTCAATAATAATTTAGAATAAGTCAACAATTGTGTGTCAACACATCGGATCTGGACTGTACACTACTAGGGAATTCCCAGACATTTTGGCACACTAACGTGTGCTGCTCCTCCTGTGAAATGTAATGTGTTTTTCAAAATATTTTCTGAGTATTTATAGCAATGATAACTTTTAGTTTGTGTTATGACTGTGCCGTAGTTTTGATTTTGGCATATCCATAGTGTGTTATTACAATGGCAATACCACTAACCACGCCACTTCCTTAAAACAGATTTAATTCTATATTTTTGTGGCACATTTTGCATAATGGTTTAGAGTATTGTCATTTTTTACCTGCCTCAGATTTCTTCCACAATAAAATACTCAAGATCTACAGTAACTTCATACCCTAACCCACCTCAGAAGACCTCATAGGGCAACTGGCCACCCCCACCAAGACTGTTCATCAACGAACAAACTGGATACTCCTCTACAAAGAAGACACTGCTGGGATCATGAAGACCATCCTTTCAGGGCCTCCGACTGACCACTGCCCTCACCACATGTAAACCTTGGGAGGAGCACTGATCAGCATCATCCTCACCACCATCATTAAAATCTCCATCCTCAGTGAAACCTTCCAAGTTAACTGGAAAACACGCAGTGGTCACAAAACTCCTAAAGAAACCCCCGGTAAACCCGGAAGAACTCAGCAACTACAGACCTATCTTGCCCCTACCATTCCTGTCTACAAAGTAATGGATAAAGAGATCAACAGGCAACTCTTGTCCCACCTAGAACAGCACCACCTACTGGACATCACTCAGTCAGGGTTCCGCAGCAACCACAGCACAGAAACCGCCCTCTTGGCCGCAACAGACGACATCTGGACCATCATGGACAGAGAGGAAACCGCCGCTCTTATCCTCCTCTGCCTCTCAACATCACACAGCATCCCCATCTCTAGATTTCATGACTCAGAAATTCATGGACCCACCCTGAGATGGATCACTTCATTCCTCTCTGACAGAACATGAGTCAGATTCCCCGGAAACCTCAGAAAACAAGAAGCTAATTTGTGGAGTCCTCCAAGGAGCAGGTAACCCTTTTCAATGTGTACATGGCACTGCTTGCCTCATCATAAGAGTCCATCAACTTTGTCTCCTAAACCAACAACACACAGCTTATCCTCTCCCTCATCATTGAGAAGAACAGCATCAGGACTAAGTTCACCTCCTGCATCACCAGTGTGGCCAATTGGATGAGAGAGAACTGCCTAAAGCTCAACATGGACAAAACGGAAATCCTGATCTTCGAAAACAAGAGCTCCCCATGGGACTCCTTCTGGTTGTCAGCTGAACTGGGACCCAGGCCCAGGCCAACCCCTACAGACCACACCAGAAACCTCGGTATCATCCTAGATGTCAAACTCACAATGACTAAACAGGTGAACGCAGTGACCTCGTCCTGCACCTCATACACTGTATGCTCTGCAAGATTTTCAAATGGCTCCCCGCGTACATGGGACACATTGTCACACATACCCTTGTAACCAGCAGACTGGATCATGGCAATGTGCTATATGCCAGCATCTCCAAGAAGCTCACTCAAAGACTCCAGACCATCCAAAACACTACTACCAGACTCATCCTAGACGTTCCCAGGGGATCTCACATCACTCCCTACCTCATAAAACTAAACTGGCTATCCATCCAGAAATGATACCAATCCGATATGCTCGTCCACACCTAAAAAGCCCTCCACAACACCAGATCGTCGTAGCTCAACGACCGACTTCAACTCTACCATTCAATCAGATAGCTACTCTCAACAGTCCTCTCAAGTCTTCCCCGCATCCGCAGAAGCAATTCAGGAGGGTGCTCCTTCTCCTACATCACAGCCAACACGTGGAATTAACTCCCTTAACACATCAGGATCACCCAGTCGCTCCTCAACTTCTGCAAGCAACTGAAGACCTGTATGTTCAACTAGGCGCTCCGCCTGACCTACATTCCTGCTCCAGCGCCTCCCTCTTAGGTGATAAGTTTCACCATACATATTGACTTATCATAACAACATTTTAGATTTACACCATATTCAGAGATGTACAGAATTGATGCACATATATTAAAACACAGAAAGTGATTATACTGCATAGTTATCTTATAACGTTTGCACCTTCAATATCTTGACATGAGTAGCAAAGACACCCTCAGTCAAAATTCATTGAGGTGTTATATTAACCAACAAACCAGACAGCAATACAGAATGAAATGAACAACGTACCATGCCCACATTGATTTTAAGTGCAAGTTAAAATTGTGATAACAAATGTTTCACAAATAAACAATATGGTTAATGGAAAAACAAGGATATATTATTGATTGGCAAGGAAAACATTCCATAACCCCTATGAGCAGGATCAAAATCAAACAAAAATGCTCAAAGATCACGAAAAGGAGTCATTGTTGATTTAAAAAATCTATACCTCAGCCCACGGGTGTTCACTGGCTAGGATGGATGTAGTTACCTAGGTGCGGCAAACCTTCTGTGGGATTCTTTTTATTGCAGGTATATAGAGTGGCTCCCTTGTAGTAGCTTGTAAGCAGTTATTGCTCATCCCATTTTGGCTAGTCTCCGCTGAGCCACTGCTATTCCTTCCGCTGGAACCAAGACTTCAATTGTGGGTCCAGCACACAAGCTAATTGACTTCTTCCAAAAGTCCACAGGCTTTTTCTTTCTATGTTCTTCTCGATTTCCTGGAACTTCCCAGAATCAGGGAATAAACTCCACACCATTCCCCTGTAGGCAAAGAGTTTCCCCACAGCTTGTAAAAGTCCACTCAGTATTCCCACATGATGTGAAATACTTAAGGAGTATGGAGAAGGGACTGGGTCGCAAGGTCCACCGTTTTGCAATCTTGCATTTGTTTTTAAAGCCTTGCTAGCTTTGCAAGTGCATAGCTTTGGTGTTTTTTTTAAGGTACTGTTTCAGCAGCCCTTTGCAGCAGTGGGAGAATGTCCCACTACTGCGATTGGCCACACAAGGCCCGTCTGGCCTGCCATTGGTGACACATTCCTGTGGATGTATGTCCCACCCATAAAGGATGAGACATCATGCAGCAAGAAATCAATGTGTGCTGGGGTGGATAATCAGACACCCACTGTAGCTGGACAGTCTTCAGAGGAAGAGGAAGAGGGGCAGAGTGCAGCTGCCATGAAGGAGCAGTCCACCTGCTGCCCCCCCCCCCCCCCATGGCCCACTAGAGACAAGGGGAACACTTGCCTGATAAGTTAGAAGGGACCGTAGAGGTGCTTTTTCCAATAACCTTGCAAAACTTTGCTCTTCGAGCATCTTGCAAGGAAGTTGCGAGTAAGCTATCTTCATTACTTCAAATACCTCTGGTTGAAGATCTCGTGTGTGCACTGCAGGCCCAGCTTGCAAAGACCCAAAGTTGCCCTGTGTGGTAGAACAGAGCTATGAGCTGCCCTCTAGGTAATGCCACCATCTGTCTACAAGTTTTCTCTCCAACAGTGCTGCTGACGGACATCGGAAGCCTCCCTGCGGGCCAGATGTATGTAGAAATATACTCAAGACAGTCTTAGCTGAAACAAATGCATTCCTGTGAGTTGGTGAAGTGCCACGGCCAGCTCTGGCACTCCTGAGCGTCGAGGCGCTTCCTACTACCCTATAATCAGCAGAGGACCTCACAAGGGCACCATTAGGAGAGGACAGTGAAGAAGCTAGAACTAAAAGAGACAGCATAATTTAACCCGCCGGACTCAGCCTGGTCACTATCTGTTCTATCCAGGCGCTTTTAGTCTAATGTCTTCCTTTCTCTTCCAAGCGCCTAAAAGTAAATTCTGAGCACACCAAGCCCCGCCGCACTGGGTACCCTGCAAATTATTCTGTTTCAATAAAAATGCTTAACCCTGTACCTGTCAGTGTGTCACCATTCATGACAATCCATCTTCAACTCCTCTGCCTTGTCCTCGCTGTGGCATGTATTAAAATAAGCATGAGACATAAAACAAGATAAGTGATAAGTGTTCCTTTCTCTTTGACTTGCGTTGATCCGTGTTAACACCATCAAACATCAAAGTACCGTGCGTGTAACCCATGAATGGCGCATCCTAACCACAGCTTTAAGAAACACTTTCTCTGGAGGCTGGTAGCATCTCTATGAACACAGCTAAAGACATTTGGCTGCAGTGCTCTAGTATGATGCATTTTAATATTAACTATAGAAAGATGCTTTTCCTGTCAGGCTTTGAAGGCTGAAGAAAGTAGGTCAAACATGCCTTAATGTTTTGTACGAGTTTGTTATTTGTAAACATTTAAAACAGTCTTATCTGTCAAGGAACCTTTATGACCACTAGACATGGGGCTTGTATCATACTTTTGTGGTATATTTCTTGTCTTCTGATGCGCTGGAGAGAGAGTCCTTCCTTGTTAATGGTGGGCATAGAAAATTTGTCCTTTAAACCCCATTCTGGCCTGTGGCCTGACTTTTAGCTCACCAGTGATTTTTCCAAAAGTATGTTGGTGCTGGTTTTATGGATAACTAACTGTGGTGCTGAGCTAGGGTTCCCAGAGGGTTGGACGGCTGGTGCTTCCAGGGGGAACTTGTTCCATGTAGTATACTCACTGCAGCGTGCAGCACTAGAGGAGGGTAGACCTGGGCAAAATGTGCCTAATTTTCTTTGCATAAATTCGATGAAATTTCACAAAAATGATGTGAAATGTAGGCCCTCATTATGATGCCAGTCCGGCAAGTGTCCGACCAACATCATAGCGGGTATGAGACTGCCAGACAGGGAGTCGAAGGTCCCAACCACCGAATTACAATGCGTCGGCCAGCAAGGTGCTCGGAAAATACCCTTTACTATTTCGGCTTGTGCTGCTGGCCGCAAAAGGGCCGCAGCAGAAGCCGCAATTGTAAACAGTATATTTTCAAACATCCATGCACCATGTGCCAGGCACAATGTGGTGCCTGATATACCAGGTATGGATGTTTGGGGGGGGCACCACATCTACCCCCCTGGGCTCATTGCAGAGGCCCGCGGGTGACGGGGGCCCTGCAAGGACCCCCAAAGTTCCATCCAGTGTGCCTTTACTTGGAGGTCAGACTGCCAGGTAAAGGCAGAGGGAAAACGGACATCATTATACCTACAGTGGTGTCTCCACAGGCCCCACCCCCATTGTAGGGTATTATGCTCCGACCAAGGTTCCAACTGGCTCCTTGAACCTGTTGGAGGCATTGGTCGGTCCCTCCCCCCGTTGCCTCCGACCGCCCGCATCACAATGAGGCGTTTGGACCGGGGCACCAGATGTCTGATGGACCGCCACAGATGGCCTGTCGTGGCAGTTTGTCCGACTTCGTAATCGGGCCCTAAGTGTTACAATGCGAAATGCCGGAACAGCATTTTGCTTGAATTGCATCATTGTTTCCATTTGAATGCGAGAATGCATTTCGTGATTAGAAAAAGCACAAACTCGCATGTGACTAAAACAACAATCACTCACGTTCTGTCCATTCGCGTTGCTCTCGTTCTGCCACACAAGATTTTTACCAAAACTAAATGTCAATTACACAATGTGGTGTAGATGCATAATGTTGGTTACCTTAATAACTGCAAAGTGAAATGAGCAAAATTACTCAGAATGACAGCAATGTAAATCAAATCCCCCCTAACCGTGTGTTGTGCTTCTTCTAGAGTTTGTTTTTGTGTATGAGACATCTGATATGCTGGTGTCTAAGCTGTCAGTGTCCCATCTGGCTCTGACCGTGCTGCACCTGTTCCAAATAATGAGAAAGCTATCGCTGCTGTTGTTCGTGCTGCACATGCTCTGACTAATAGACTGGTTTTGTAACTATACAGCATTTACTACCCCTGATGAGACGCTGAGATGCACTTCTGCTCCAGTTGCTTATGCTGCACCTGCTGTGTTTACCAGAGGGGTTTTACCCTGCTTCTAGCAGTGCTTCACATGGTTTCCATGTGAGGGATGCAATGCAACATGCCCCTAATTTATTAGAGTAAGAGCTAATGGCATTGTAAATGACAATGTCTTTTAGCTATGTGTGTTTTGTTGTGGAGTGTATTGGATGTATGAACAGAGACACAGCTGCAGCACTGCCTAGAGAACTTAGAACAAGGAATTATCACTGGGACCAGAGAAGCAGCTGCAGCACTGTCTAGAGGACTTAAAATGAGGAATTACCAATGGGACCAGAGAAACAGGTAGCAGCACTGTTTAGAAAACTTAGAATGAGGGATTCTTGACAGGACCAAAGTTGCAGCTGCAGCACTACCTAGAGGACTTAGAATGATGAATTACTGATGAGACTAGAGAAGCAGCTAGCAGCACTGTCTGGAGGAATTAGAATGAGGAATTTCTAACAGGACAGGGTAGCAGCTAGTAGCACTGTCTGGAAGACTAAGAAGGAAAAATTACCAACAGGGCCAGAGTAGCAGTTAGCGGCACTGTCTGGAAGACTTAGAATCAGGAATTACCGATGGGACCAGAGTAGCAACTAACAGCATTATCTAGAGGACTTAGAATGAGGAATTACCACTGGACCAGAGACGCAGCTAGCACCACTACCTAGAGGTCTTAGAATGACGCAAAACAGAAAAGCTGACCCTGAGGCCAGAAATACAGCTGTCAAGCCCTGGACCACTGGTAGGTAGTGGAAAACACTGACACAAACTATCAGAGGCACAGAGAAGCAGGCCTGGTGATTATATTTCACTGTTTAATAAGCAGACATCTGTTATCAGTGCCAAGATTAGGAAACCTGACTTACCTCATGGAAAACACCCTCTGTGTACATGCAGCTGGGCCAGGGCTGGAGGAGGGAGGGCTGGGATGCTGAGACTGGAGGGGGAAAGAAGAAGAGAGTTGAATAAAGAGGTAGGGGCAACAGGTAGGAGCAAGAAGATAAGAGGCAGGTGTGATGAGTGTACTAGGAGGATGATAGAAGTGTCTCTATGCGAGTGATGTAACAGCCTGGGGGGAGAGAGACTGCAGGAAACATGGGGCTGTTGCACCAGGGGTAGGAGGGACTTGAAGAGAGAACATCAAGGGGCCATGACAGGGAATATGTAGCAGCTTGGGGGCGAGAGGCGCAAGGAAAATTGGGCTTTGGCCCTTAAGGCAGAAGGGACTTGAAAAGAGAAAGAGAGAGGACTGAAAGGGGCCATGAGGAGGAGAGTAGGCCACACGATGGAGGGTAAGTTGATGTGGAGGTTAGGTGGGTGGCATAAAGAAAGAGACACACAGAAGTAAAGCCTGAAAATGAGACACCAAACATTGAAGAAGAGATGAGAGGTGGAAGAGAGGGTGGGGGTCACTAGGTTGGAGACTAGAGAAGCCAGGTTTTAGAGATTGAGGCAGGTAGTAAACACGTTTCAGACTACATAGAGAGTGAGTGAGGCACAAGACAGGCAGAATAGAGTGTAAGGCATCTTCAGAGGGAAGTAGAGTTTACAAAACCTCAATCTGAGACTAGAAAGAGACTAAGGTGGAAGGGTGAAGAGGTGACCGGCTGCACTGGGAAGAGTAGAGGCAGAGGAGACAAGCAGCGGGAGATCACAGAGGGGGCGAGAGAGAGGCACTGAGAAGAGACTACGGAGAGAAAGAGAAGAAAGAGAGCGATGAGGCTGAAGACATTTGAGACACTAGAAAGAAAAGAATCCAGGGACGGCGGGTGGCGATGGGGGAGAAAGGAGAGAGACTGATGAGATAGTAGTTTCAATATAAACACACTAAAAAGGCTCCTTTCGAACAACCGTGCTTGCAAACAAAAACACTATTATATTGCAGCAAACAGTACAGTCATTTTAAAAACATAAAAACATAAAAGTAGATGAAACTTTCAATAACAAATAGAAAAAACACAAATTAAAAATATATGTAGTTTGGACATCATTTATAAATGCATCAATGCTGGTCTACATTTGGTGAAGACGTGCTCTTTAAGGAGAGGAATTAAAAACCTAATTGAAAACGTTTTGTAAAACTTAGAAAAAAATGTAAAGTGCAAAAGTGACTGAGGAGAAAGCAGCAAAATAAAGTTATATTGGCCTTTAGAAAATGATAGGTAACACTGAATAATGCCAAACCAGAATTGGCAAAGAAGACTTCTTCCCAAGGATAAATAACAGTAAAGAAATACAGCTCCATCCCAAAGGTGTTCAATAACATTGCATATTCTCTCAAAGGGGTTTAGGTAGCTCGGGCCCACAAATCATCATGTGGGTTTTCGTGAGGTTAGTATCAAGGTCAAGGTCATCCATAAAAGAAAGAAAATAATCCATAACTTTCTTCAGACCACTGGCTTTGTGAGAAAGTAAGACTGCATCATCTGCATAAAGCATGGTTGGGATAGACCTACGACACATGAGTATAATTTCTTGGCCTTTAACTTATAAATGCAAATTGAGACTATTAATATACAAAATAAATAGAACAGGAGCATGAACAAGACCCTGATGATTTCCCCTATCAAGACTATAAGAATCAGTACATTCGGCTAAAGCCCCAGACCTGCACAGAGGCAGACTAATCCAAGTGTAGACATCAAATAAAATTTTTAAATCTATTCCGCGATCCGTAGTCCCATCATAGAACTACACTGAACATTAGTTAAAATGTTATCAGTGGTCCACGTCAAGATCCGATTCAGAAGTACCCTACCTGTAACTTTGACGATGTAGTCATTCATTGGTATTGGTCTAAGATATCTAGGGTCATCATGACAATACTTCTTAAAGACAGGCACTATCACAGACTTAGATTAGGAGCTAGGTGATTGCGATTTACTAGCAGAGTTCACAACGTAGTTCACAGACTTGCCCACTGCTTATTATTGGACTTATGCAGGTCTGTTGGGATGTCATGAGGCCTGGAGGGCTTAACATGGGGAACTCAAATAAATGGCAAATACTCATTCAAATGAAATGCGGATATCACTCTTAGATCTCAGAGGGCTACCTAATGACTCCCTACGATCGTCAGAGCAAAATATATATTTTAATTAATTAACCCACTGATCTGCAGAAATATTGGTGATGAAACATGGTCCAAATCCTTATTTAAAAGTTGGCAACTTGCCACTTTCCATAACAGGGAAATATCTTTGGTTCTACAAACTAATTCCCATTGGGCATAAGAGTTAAATTTAATATCAAAGTTCCTATTCTTAAGAGTGTGTTTATAAGCAACTCTGCAATAGCGATCTCTGCTTTGCATCTTGGTTGTTTATCTAGGATAAGGCAAAGTCTTCCATTAGCCTGAGAACAATCAGATTTAAACCATTTGTGAGTAGATGAATTAGTATTGTGTACGAGTTTAGTTTACAACTTCTTTGTACGGGTTTAGTTAACAACTTCATTGTCCCTGCACACAAAGATTTGAAAGAATTTAACCTGGAAGCATGATTCAAATTCAGGAAAAGGCATGAAATAAAAGTTACACACACTAATGCCCACCAAAATATAGAAAATGTATTCAAGTTGACTATTCTCCAATCAAGTCTCAACCCACCATCCTTGATGGATTTGCATTGTTCAGAGGAGGGGATGAAATAAACATCTTGAGAGGACAGATGAAAATAATGAAGGAGTGGTTTGTGGTTGCTGTGATCACTCTCCCTAACAGAGTGATATAACAGTATTAAACAAATGCGTAGAGGCAAATATAGAATTAATAATAGATAAACAGTCACTCCAAGTAAATGTGAAGTGGTCCTTTAATCAGGTTTGAACTGTTCATGAACATTCACTAAATCACACTCAGCAACAAAACCATAAAAAGCAATACCACGATGATGGGGAGGGGGAGTTAGTGAAGGGACATGTCTTTCTTAAATAGGGAAATAGGATTTCAATGTGTTCGGTTAATGTCAATTTGGGTGTTAAATTCATCACCATTAAACTGTTGAGGGGAGTTTTTACGCCATCATTAACAGGGAAAAATTAGAACATTAACCATGTTAAAAAACTTTGAAAGTTTGTGGAAGAGAAGGAAAATGAATCATAAGGGCATGCTTCAGGTAGTAAATGCAGTCGTGAGGGGAGTCCAATGGTTGATACCATATTATTATTGGTATTATTGGAAGGAACATTAGTAGAAGGGACATACACGTGACTCACTTGACACAGAAATGGGCACGGCACAGTGACTACAGTTAGGGACCTGACACCCGTTGTGGGTGAAGGGTCACTGCGAAAAGTGGCAGCAACATCATGGGCAAGACCCGTGAAAAGCAACCAATATCAGGGAGTACGAACCATCTACAGCACTGGCAGCTGCCTGAAGAGCACATGTAGCAGACGTAATGGCGGGAGATCTAAGGTTATCAATATCTTTTTCATCTGCTACAGTCTATCTCTGAAAGATGTAACACCTGAAGTAATCAAAATAATTCATTTTGCTCATAAAGTTCTCGTACAACTATCCAGGAGATCTCTCAGCTAGGGAGCTGTCAATAACTCATCAGGAGCTCTGCTCAGATGCTCGGTTTTTTTGGGCTGTAAAATGGCTGCTGCTTTCCTTTGATAAGCAGCTGGGCTAACGGATGTGTCTTCAAAGGTAGGAAATGTAGTAGGACCTGGGACAAAATCATCACAGTCGAAGAAGCATGACCCCCTGGAGGTGCCAAAGGTGCAGAAAGTAGAGGAAGCTGAGAAGTGCTGTCAGTAGAAAGCTGCCTTTCTGCTAGTTCAATTCTTTTCGTAATTTAACCCATGCCACACTCAAGAAAACGTCAATTGTAGTATGAAAGGGGCGATTCCTCCCCAGCAGAAAGTGTCCTGGTGTCTTGGGTTTCCCTTTTGGGCTTAATAACCCAAAATACTAGGTCAATAAAGAAAGGAGGAAGGCTCAGCCCATCCTCCTCCAGTCGCTGACGGGTGCAGATGAGTCAGGCCTTCGCCTGGGCACACTCCTGCTCTGTGGATTTGAGAAACACTCAATATAGCACTTAGCTGCTCCTCTCCCACTGAAGAGGGAAGCAATGGGGGCTGGGATGTGTAGTTGTTAGGCACTCTCCCAGGCAAAAGAAGCAGTCCAAATACGCCTTGAGCTGCGGGTGTGGAAAGCATGCTATATAGAGCTCAGCTCCTCCTCCCCTTCAAGACAGCAAAACGACTTGCCATGGGAGTTTCAGTTGTTGCTTACCTTCCCAGCACAACAAGTAATCTAAATGCGTTCCACACCACAGGTGTGCGAAACAGACTATGCAGCACCCAGCTCCTCCTCTCAAGAAAATCAAAGCAATGGGACCTTGCAGTTGTATTTGTTGCTCATCCTCCAGACAAAAAAAGCAGTCAAAATGCATCCCGTACTGCAGGTTTACAAAAATGTCTCCTACAGCGTGCTGCTCCTGCTCCACCCCAACAAAAGCGA
The DNA here is from genome assembly GCF_964261635.1 of Lissotriton helveticus. Classification (NCBI taxonomy): domain Eukaryota; kingdom Metazoa; phylum Chordata; class Amphibia; order Caudata; family Salamandridae; genus Lissotriton; species Lissotriton helveticus. The sequence continues at coordinate 1,339,964,515 of NC_136065.1, read as the reverse complement.
AGCAGTGAAGTGTGAGATTTGTAGTTGCTGGCTCAACCTCCCAGGCAAAACAAACAATCCAAATGCATCCCAGCACTCATTTTTGGGACTAGGACTTATTTTTCATCATCAGAATTTGATCCAGAGTAAGAGAGAGAAAAGGGAACATAGAGAGAGACAGGGGAAGGTAAACATAGGAAAGCAGTGACAAAGGCAGGAAGCATGGATGAAAAAACACCTGAATGGAAGAGATTACAAGCATTAAAAATGCAACAGGTCTCAGCTTTGTAAAAGTTAAAGCAATTCTGTTTGTAATTAGATGGCTTTTTAGCTTTGGTTTTATTAGTGTTTTTCAAACTTTCATGTACATAACATGCATATATGGCCTATATGTATGCATGCATTTATATTTGTATTTATATATTATTTATATTATTCTTATGATCGAGTTCTTGTATAGTGCATGGCGATCCTGCCCGGATTTCGCAGCCCTTGGAGACCTGGCAGATCAACCTAGGGAGAGCTAAAACAACCATGTTTTCAGTTCCTTCATTAAACAACAGATGTGTTTGCTTCACTCTCTCACATGGAAACATGTTCTATTAATTTTAAATTGTGCTCAACTTCTGTCTCGCGTACCTGATTCCAAAGCTGACACTGCCCCATGCGCTTGGAAAAGGACAGTGCGGATGATGCTGATGCGATGCTGGTGGCATCATCCGGGCTGGTTTGTATGTTGCTATGTTGTGCATCCTCGCCTCGTCCTTTTATTACACAGTGTCCTACGCACGTCTTTGCTTCTCTGCGGGCCCTTGTCTCCCCATGCTCACGATCCTGTAGGAAGGGGGGAGTGTGGGGGGATTAACTGCCCTATCTACCAATCTTCGCACCTGCCACAGCCGCCATCTCCTGCCGGAGCTGGGAGGGGTGCAGCAGCTTTCATTCAAACATTTGGCTCCTCATTGTCACGTGTGTGCGGGTAGGGCGATCAATTAGAGCGCGGTGCGGTGCATAAATTATGAAAATTCGCATCTGCTGATGCCTCGGAAGACTTCGTCAGCACTGTTAAAACAAGTCTGTGCCTTTTCTCGCTGGACAGACGGGCAGCATCCTCTCAGCCGTCAGGGTGGTAGGGGGTTATTTATTTAATTATTTATTGACCCATTCCCCCCCACCCCCCATCTCTGATGCCTCTGTGCTGTTTAGTCTGCAGCTTCCGGTATATGCAAGAGTTCATTCATTCTCCTGCTCAGTTTTGTTTCACGAATGAATGAATGATCTGGTGAAGCTCCCGGCTGTGGGTGCTTCCCCTGAGGCATGGTTGGTCTGTGGGTGGCACACGCCCGGCACCATTGAGATGTTTTCTGTGGGGTTTAGTAGCGCCAGCGCCCCTCCCGCGTATGGGTTGCTGCTGGTTTCTCCCCTTGGTCCCGCGGCTAGCAATGATGCCCTGGGGCAAACTAAGTAAACTCCCCCTTTGACTGCTATTGGGGGGTAATAAAACAATTATCAGAGTACAGTGGCCCCTGGCGCAGCTGCGCCTACTGTAGCTCCCTCTCTCCCGCCCGGCAGCAGGTTTCACTTTTCTCAGTCTCCGCCTGCGTTTACTTTGGTGTGTTTTAAGACTAACAAAGACAAGGCAGTGTGATTGCGTGGATACCTGTTAGTCGGAAGGACTGTCTTTAGAAGCAGGGGTGTGGCAGGGTGGCTGGCACTGTGTAAAAGGTGTGTAGGAGGCATTGATACGGTCATTGCATTGTCTCGCAGAAGGAAGTCACTGCCATTCCCACCCCACGAGAGGGAGTCGTGCCGCATGAGTGACTGAGACAGAGTGCAAGCGCGTCGAGTAACAGACAGCCTCCCGGCTCAGTGTCCCCTGCTGCAGAAGGAACTGTAGAAGTTAGTGATTCCCTGAGATCACCTATTGCAGGAGGGTGCGCCGGGAGAGTCTGGCACTGTGTGAAAGGTGTGGGCATGACTTGCACTCTAACTTAAAACAAGCACTCGCCAGGCAGCCACGGTTTATTTTTGCATCTCACTTTCACTTTAAAGTGAAATCGAGATGCAAAAAGAAACACCCTGCGGAGCTTGTCTTTATGGGGCCATGTGTTTGAAACACATGGCCCCATAAAGATAAGAAACATTTGACTACGGGAGAAAGGCAGACGAGCCCGTCCAAGTGGGCCGTCTGTAAAAGAGAAAAGTCTACGTCACACAAACCTCTTTTCCAATGGCTCAGTGTGGCTCAATGGTTAGAGCGGCAGACCCTGATGCAGTTGTCTGGCTGGGACCAGGGTTCAATTCCTGCCTCGGCGGGTCTCGGGCTCAATTTCCTCAGACCTGATAATTCTTGCTTCGGTGCCTATTCTAATCATGAGTCCCACTCTGCACCTCTGGGCAATAGCTTGCTTAATCTCTACAATGGCCCCAACAACGCTGAGGATGCCTGACTTAACCTTGGGGGTGCCCAGGAGTGGGCTCCTCACAGGGAAAGGCCAGGAAGGGTTCCTCGGTGGTATTCGTACAAGCGCCGAGATGCCTACGGGTAGTCGTGCGCTATACAAGTGCGTAATCATTTCATTTCATTTCATTTAGCATAAACGGTGACGCCGGCCAATGGAAAAGAGGGGCGGGACTTAAAGCCTGTTACAGAAGCTACTCTAAAACATAGAATCTCGCTGAGCGAGCTGCGCATGTGCGCAGCCACGCTAGCCGAGACCTAAAAACAAGTGTAGGGTGGTGGAGGGAGGGGGCATGCGGTGGAATCAAGATTAAAGAGACTTGATATTTGGAACTCTCCAAGTTCAGCAGCAATTGTTGAGAGCTCGCAACAAATACTTTCATTCCCGAAACTTGTTTTTTTTCACAAAGGAAATACTGTGTCACCAGATTTGTCTCTGAGGTCTGACGACTATGACTGTAGGATTAGTGTAACCGAATAGGTTTTGCTGATACTTGAGCCTGTTGGGTCTTGGCAAAATGAGCAGTTGCTCTGCTGTCTAACAGTTTAAGATATATACATAAACAGAGGGATAGCTCTGCTTCTTAAGCCTGGGCTTTTGCGATATTTGTAACTTTACATTTTGCCATCCAGCCCCTTCCATGTATTTTACCAGTCATCATATGTCACATAGAGTCTGTGTCGAATCGTTAGAGAGTAAAACAAGTATAAGAAACAGCAGGTAGAGGTGATGAAAGATGATGATAAACGTTTTGAACAAAAATATGAGGCCATGTCAATCTACATACCTAGATTGTTTGAGATGACAATAAAACCTGTGGCTTCCAAAATCCCCTCCCCCAAATTCTATGGAAATGTGTTGTAATCTGATGTGTTTTACTCCATTTTGAAATATTTATTTGGAGCCTGCTCTGACTCAATCTTCCCTGGAAATGACGGGGCTACTTGGCAGACATGGGCATAAAGCAGTGGACTATCACTTGTATGATAATCAGTATTTTTTCCTTGCACTGGTGCCCTCATTTGGACGAATCCACACTTTTGGTTAAAAACCTGTTGAATAAAGAGAACTATGTGAAGAATATTTTATAAGTGCCCCTTCCACTATAATGCTTTTTATCAGTTTCATGGCCCCCTCTTTGATAGTCTGGATTGTTCACTTGCACGTTTTATGTGGAGCTGTTTGACCCAGGTACAAACCACCTACCTCATGACGCTGTTTGACCCAGGTACGCACCAACTACCGAGTGAAAAACAACCTGCCGCCACTGAAGACAATATACTTCCTTAGCATTATGACGGAGAGTCGCCCCGCATGCTGCGCGCGCAGCAGGCACAAACATTAATAAAACGGTAGTAAATGCCATTTTATTATGTGTCGCAAGCTCTCTCTGTTACAGCACAAGCGCTGGCGGCCGGGCTGATTAGTGCAATTGCACTATTACTTCAGCCCCTGTCAGTGCGCATGTCAGATTGGCCTGCTGCCTAGAGCCGGCCAGTCTGACATGCGCACTTCAGAGCTAGCAATCCGAGGGCTATGAAACAGCCATGGGATTGCAGCCGCGGGCCCCAGCCCCAAAATGAGTGCTGGGTTAGCCTGCTCCAACCAATCCTGCACTGCAGCTCCAGGGTTGGTTGGTTTCACTTTGCACAAGGGAGGAAGTCCTCTTTCTACCCCTAGTCACAGCCGAGGAAAGAGCCAGGAGAAGAGAGAGACCACAATCAGACCCTGCGTGCCAGCAAATGCAACACATACATGGTGTGTTTTTGGGGCATCGCGCCCCACTATATTTTAATGTTGCCAGCTGCTACTGTATCCTTAGCCTGCCAGCTCACCGTGATGTCCACAAGTCTGCATCTCCGTGTGGTTTCACAGTTCATAACATCAGAGGCAGCTGCGAGGCATGATTGAGGGGCACTGGCAGAGCTGAGTGTGAGTCCCAAGCCTAGATTAATGGGGAATGCCGCAGACCAGTGCAGCGCAGAGAAGCAAGCGCAGGAGCTGAGTGAGTGCACCCATGCAGAATAGCATAATGCCCTGAGTGCAAGGTCTGAAGTACACAGACAGTTCTGGGAGGGCACAGCGATTTGGAGCAAAGACCTGAGGTGACATTACAGCGGTGTGTCGTGTCCCATTACCATTACTACAAAATCACATGGTACTGCAGGGCAGATTGTACCTGTAAATATAGAAATGTGTGGAGATGTGAAATATTTGCATTGACATAGAGGGCAGAATTAAGGAACATTCACAGAACTATTTACGGTCCCCAGAAATGAGGACATCGTGGGATGTGCAGTGAGCTGGTAGATACAGCACTGGAGTGGCGTGCTGCTGGGCAGGGCGGGCATCCCCTGGCAGAGCTCAGAATGTCGATAAAGCATTTGCAGCCATTAATTTTACCCTGAGTGTCTTTTCTGTTTTTTCTGTAGTATGTGGTGAGGGAGGTGTCCCCCCACTTTTTAGTCCGCATCCTCTCATAAGACTTTCAGATTAGCCCTGAAAAGCTCAGATAAAACAGCCTTTTGAAAGGCATTGGGCTCTGAATGCTCGTTTCGTTGCACCTGGGCTTGGGGCCAGGAGGCCTGGCAGCTCGTTTGCACTTCAATCAAATCTCAGGGCTCGCACCTGTCAAGGTCTGGTGCTGACCACGTCATTGGTGTCTGTTTTGTTCTAAGTTTAGCTTTGAAAATGCCATTTTTTATGAGCGAGGCACTTGGGTGAGAGAGATCTGCTTTGGCTTAACATCTTTCAAAAGAACCAAAAACCAAGGGATCAATCCACAAAACGCCCTTTCTGTATACACCACGGGTATATAGTGCTCTACACCAGCTTCTTGAGGGGAGGTCCCATGCTTGGTACTAGGTATACTTGTGGAGTCAGTTTGGAAATAGATATTGTTTTCAATTTTTCTATCTCAAACTCTTTCGCTTCAACTTGGACCCCTTCCCACTCCCATTGTCGTTCTTCTGATGTCATCATTTGTGTCTCTTTAAGCCCTACACTATTGATTTGCAGTCTCCTGACCAACTCTCTCACTTTGCATTTCTGCTCACTCATGACTTCTTTCATCCTGTTCCTCCTCTACCATCAGCCATCTTGGCCTAGGATTCTCTCTGACAGTCAGCAGTCGTGTCTTCTTCTTGGACTTCCACCTGAGACTCTGGAGTTCTAATCGTTACATTTTAGTAATGTCAGCCCAAACAGGATGTTGGGGACTGGAGAGGTGCAGTAGAGATTGATACTTTAGAGGGTGTCTGATATGGGGTCATTGGTGTGACCAATCCTTGCATATGGAATGTCCTGGTCTGAGTACCAAGACAGACCTGTGGTTTGAAAGGTTTGAGCCTTTTTTACATCTCTGTTGCTAGGTCTTAGTTTATTTATGGTCATGTATTGGGCTGTTGGTGCTGGACTTGAGCAATATCTAAACTGACACTTTAAGGTTGAGCTTTACTGTGTATTGTGGTCTACCTGTCACCTGAAAGCTGTATAATGGTCCAATGTCCGGCCTTCTCTATACGTCCTGGGGAAGCCTGTAGTTACTGTATCAATGGTGGACACTGTTGGTTACCCCAAGTCCCAAGGTCGCTGTTACTGATGCTATGCAAATGATTAATTAACCAAGACACACGTGGTATACTTGTATACATGACTGTCCAAGAATGGGGGTGTTGGGTCTAGCAGGCAAGCCTCACTCTAAGAAAGATCTAGGTCCACTGAGAGATGCCCGTTAGGGAAAATACAAAGCCTTGTAGAAGATGTTGGGCAATGAATAGGTTTGTAATGGTTAAGAACCCAGATGCTATAATCTTATAACATTGACATCAATGGGGGGCTTTCGAGGACAAAGGTTGCTGGAGCCTGATTAACCCCTTGGCGCTAGGGGGCAGGGGGGGCCGTGCGGCGCCGCAATGCTCGTGACAGAACCACTCCGTCACGAGCCGCGGTGGCGCTGTGCTTGTGACGGAATGGTTCTGTCACGGCCCCGCCCGCTCAATGGAACGCTCAGCGCAGGCGCGGAATCAGCGCCGCGCACGCTCGGAGGCCGGGCCGTGACGGAACCATTCCGTCACCAGCACAGCCCCACCGTGGCTCGTGACGGAATGGTTCCATCACGAGCCCGCAAGGGGTTAAAAGAGTCAAAGAAGAGTGCCTAGTAAACTGGAGTTGGTTATTTCGCAGTTTTCGCGGTTTTCTCTAGTTGTCCACAGTTCTTCACAGATGTCACAAACTTGTCCAAAGTGAATCTCCAGGGCGGCAGTTGGGCATGGAAATGAAATTATATGAAGAGCTGACACCCGAAGGTTTTGGCAAACGTGAGAGGTCTGCAACTCAAAACTGACCAATCCCTGTCCTAATTGTTAGGTATCAATGGATCCTTGGGCTTGGGGACTTCCACAAGATGAGATTGCATGCTTTGGAAACATAGACACCATTTCTAGTCTTAAGAGGAAGCCATGAGCTTGGAAAAATGTTAACTTCCAGAGTTCAACTCAATAAAGCCAGCTCAAAGGTTTGAGTGCAAAGGGGGGAAGTTTATGCTCTTCATATTGTATTATAAATGAATTATAGAAAATATACCAGGAAGTCGATGAGCGTGAGGCAATGGCAGGGAATGTAGTTGAGTCACGTGATCAGCACACCCTGAGACATGGGTCCAGGACAGCAGCATCAAGTTCAGCATTTTTCTGAACATCTGTAACATGGAAAGAACAAGTGAACAAGGATGCAGGGCAGAGTTACAGCTCAGATCCCCAGTGGGTATTTTGGAATGTGTTCTTCCTTACCAGGGTGCCGGTCCTTTTGGTTCCTGGCCTGGATATTTCTCGAGTTAGGCATCGGTGCAAATTGGAGTCTCAAACGGGCCTTGATTATTGGCCCCTACATCAGGAACCACTCCTCTCTGGGTAGTCCAGATACATGTCTCCCAGGCAGGACACAGCAGATTTGGAACTGTCTCACATGTGCAAACTTGGCTGCAGTCTCTGACGTGGCCTACCTCATGTATATTAGGGATTCTCCTTGAAGTCAAGATGATTGCAAAGCTCTAGTCTTAGAGAGTGAGTAGTTTTTTTAACATTGGGGCACTGGAAAAAAGCCAGCGCTATATCTGATGGTGTGCCTCTCTCAATTATGAACTTCCCAGAGGGCACAGAATGAGGAGCATTTTCCCCAGCTCCTTTTGAAGAGGTAGCGAAGAAAGATACCCGTCTCAGACACTGCCACAGGGCACTTATGAATAGATTGGAAATCTAGACTCACCACAACAGCAAGATTAATCTAATGAACGTGGCCTCTGTTCTGCAGCCTCCCGGTGACTGCTACTGGAGGATAACACATCTTTAGGAAGAAAGCAGCAAAGCACATGGGCATTTACCAGCCCCAGTCATGAGCCACTGAATGCCTTTACTGAAAAGACCAGTAGGTTGGTGCAGATGGAAAGGCCAGCGCGGCTGCAAATCAGAATACTGCCACCAGTCGCCACATTGCCTGGTATAAAGACAAAAGCGGCCCTCCTCTGTTGATGTGGGTACGCTTCCTGTACACCCGGAATCCAATGAAGTCTAGTACAGTCCTTAGGGCACCAAAACCTGCAGTGATGTGAAGGATGTAGAGGTCACTGAGGAGAACATAATGTTTCAAAAACGGCAGAATGATACAGCTTCTTCCCACTCAGCACCCGATTAAGGATGCATGTGGGTATGTCTACAACTAGAGAAATAAGGTGGCAATATCCCTGCTTGACTCCCGACCTTCTAAGTACCAAGAGGATCCTTTGGCATTGAATTGACAGAGCAGCCTGAATATTTCAATGAAATACATTGAATTAGATGTATTTGTCCAAATTGTCATAGAGTAGTAAATTTAGGACTTGAGACTCTCACGGGTGAGCAGTACGCTTGATTGATTGATTGATTGAGGACTTAATATATTTTAATATCTCCCAATTATGACAAATAGGAAACTGATGCACTGGAAGATCAATTGGGTTTTCATGTGGGTAAATATTTATACCGAAAGTTCTAACTCTGATCTCTTGGTAGCTGAACTGGCAATTTAACTTATGACACCGCCTAAAGAAACAATAACACATTCCTTATTAGGGCAGTGTATTTGCGGAGGTTTTTTATTAACAACTTTGCGAAGCTTTTTTTTTAAACTAAAATTCTTGAGTTTGCAAAGTTTTTGAAAAAAGTAGCAAATAACACGGCTAAAGTTCTGCTAAAAGTTAGTTTGCATGATAAAATCGCCACAAAACAACTTTTGTCTAGCGTACTCTACCCCAAAATGTTTCCGCTGAAAACTTGTCCTGAAAATATTTTTTAGCATTAAGCTACTTTCACACATTGAGTGACGTTGCAACACTTGAAAGACTTCTCAACCTGTGTGAAGTTTGCTAACTTGGTCCAACTTTAAGCGTGAAGTTTTAAACTCTCTACGCACGCACCGCCGATTGAAATGGAAGTGAAAGAGCGTTTACTTGCCAGGCGCTTGAGTGCTGGACCGAGAGTCCAGTGGGAGACCACGGGATTCCTGCCACCTGCGTCAGAACTGCCCAAGTGCCAGCACTAAGCACTCAAGTGATCTCCCTGGCATGGAGAGCTGGCAGAGTCTCACTTGAATTGTGCGGGTTGCACTGTGGCAAACAGGAGTTGCCAACACCTAAATAATAAAAGCTAATGTTCTTAAAAGCCTCTTTGGAGACAATTCCTACAACCAGAAAATAAACAATGGAGGCACACAGTAAAATGGGTTTCTGGGCGGGATTCAAACTATCAAAAAGAGGATATGTGACTTGTTTCTTTTTAAATAATGCACGATGTAATCCAAAGGCCATTCTAATGTCAGTCATCGGTACTCCTTTTGTTATGTATGGCTCCTATAGAGAGCCCTTTGTGTAAATACCGAGTCCAGAGGTTCACTGCTATGATGCACCAATTATTGGCAGAAAGCTTGACATTCGCTGTTGCTGTGTCATGAGGGAAAACTCCTCACTGTTCCTCTGAGACCCGAGGGAGGCAGTGGAATGGCTGCTGATGGTCTCACCCACTTTACTTCAACTTTCTTGGGTCTTCACAGACCTGACGGAGGAGAGAAACCTCCCGGGTGGCCCTCTTCCATCAGCAGCCAGCCGAAGGCCTATAGGTACCCACTCTGACAAGGAAAAATATGGCGGTCTGGCGAGCGGTCCTCCCACAGTTCCTCTAAGCACAGCAGTGGTTCTTGCTATGAGAGTGAAGAGCACGGGTTTGGGCAAGGAGGAGGGAGGAATAATGAGTATTATTGTATTTATATAGAGCAAACCTCACCCCATGAGCAACAGAGCATTTCACATAAAACAACATGATATACAGGACCAGACATCAACACAGAGGGTTCAAACTATAGATGGGTGAGCTAATAAATCAATAACAAATTACGCTGAGTCAATAACAAATAACTGCTACATAATAGCAGTGGATGGGCTAATTAATTATTCACTTTCAGGTGCTGTCTGAATAAGTGAGTTTTATAGAGTCTTATGGAATGATAGGAAGTTTGCATTTTGTCTGAGGGCCTTGCGAGGGGACGGGGATGGCGGTCCAGCCACGACGGTGGTCCGACCGCCTTATCAAAACGTTTGCAATCGGACCACCATTGCACTGCTGCAGCTGCCAGGGAAATGCTGTTCCCTGGCGGTAGCGCCGCGGTCATGGCCTCAGTAATGTGCTGGGGGTGCTGCAGTTTCAACACCATGCATATTACAGGTTTCTGGACCGTCAGCAGTGTCATGGAGGTCTTTATTCCATGAAAAGGCTGCTAGTCCTGAAAGACAGGGGGCCCTACAGGGCCCCTGTTGCTGACTTGCATGGGGATGCATGCAACAACATGTGCCCCCCTGTGTGCATGCACCCCAGTTCCTGCATGGTATGGACTTTACAGTCAATGCCATGCAGGAACTTTTTGGGCGTTCCCATTGCGGTGCCCATTTTCAGAGGCACCCCCATGGGACCACCAAATAAAGCCTGCCAGGCACAAGGAAACTCGTAATCTGGCAGGCAGTGGGCATACAGGTTTGGCGGTGCGGGAGCGGGCCACCGGCTTGGCAGTCCCCTCCTGCGCGGCCAAACTCATAACCAAGCCCTGAGTGTTTCAGGGAGGATACTCCAAGTTCTAAGTACTTGGCAGGAGAAAACCTGGTTAAGAGGTATTTTTTTTTTTTTTTTTGGTCATGGACATATCAAAAAGTTGACATGATTTTCTTTTGGTGTTCTCTGTCTTTCTGTGGTCTGGAGATTGTTTCTTCGATAGGAGGTAGGTCAAACCTAGATGACTCACCTCGTGTGTGAGACAGGTAATTTTGAAGCCACTTCTGCCCTGAAGAAGCTGCCAATGGAGGAGACGTATGCAATGCAATCAAATTCTTTTGCTTTCTTGAACAGAATTGCAACAGAGAGTATGATGCCTCTGAACGGTGCCACAGAGGCTTTACAAGACAAGCTGCTGCCATTCAGGTGAGACAGAACGAGAGATTTCCTGAGGAGGTAGAGATAGAAATAGACAGTGTTGGTCATCTTAGCTGTGGGGGCTTGCTTAGTTAAATTCTGGCCGATAATAAATCTATGAGATTTAGCTGAAAGGTCCAATGCGGTTGAAATACCCAAAGAGGACAGTATGTGCATCCATCCAAGAACTTATGGCGTGAGGACGTTCATTAGAATCCAGGAATCGGAACTCTGTTTAGTCAGGTTTTAGTTAAAGAGAGAACATGTACATCCAGTCTGTCAATCTAGTCTGTGTTTTATGAGTTGGAGGTTTTCAAGTAAAGTTAATGTTGTTTGCATACTGATGAGTATTTATACACTTTTCTTTGATCATAGTGCACTGAGGTTTCATAGATTGAATAAATAATGTGACAATGTGGATGCCTCGGACAAACCACATTTTAGAAGTTAAATGGTTAAACCAAATTATTCCATTTGCATGAATTGAGATATTGATGGCAGGAAGAAGAACCATTTTAGCGCTTGAGATTCAATTCTTATTCTCATGGAAAGGACAGTAAGAAGGGCTTCAAGGTTTAAAGTTCCAAATGCTGATAAAAGGTCTAGTATCATGACAAGGAGACATGAGTCACTCCCATCCAAGGTTCAGAGTAAGTATCAAGTACTACAAAGGTAGCTGTTTCCATGCTTGGCGAAATTTTGATGGGTGAGAATTTAGGAGGTTATTTTCAGATGTGTGCCAGAAGTTGTATTGAAATAGCTTTTGAATTATTTTTCCAAAAAAGGAAATTTTGAATACTGGTCTGAGGCTTTATTAGTCTATTGGGACATGATTGGGCTTCTTCAGCAGTGCTGTAATCTGAGCTAGATTTAATGATGAGAGGAATGTCCCCTCTCGACTGATGCATTGACAGTTTTCAATTTTAAATATTAGATGGGCAATGTCTTGTGTGCATATATATTTATTAAGTGGGTTGCATGGCATCATCAACAGTAAAAATCGTGTGCCATGAAAACTTTTCCCCGCAGGGAATTACAACGCGGTCCTTACAATGACAGAGTTGTAACCATGCATACCATTACTCCCCAAGTCGGAACAACGACTTGCGGAGGGGGGAAAGAAGGTGCTGGATTTGAAATCCAACACCTTCCCTACTGTCCGCACAGACTGGAGTTGGAATATAAAATTATACTATTCCAAGATCCAGCACCACCCCTCCGAAAGTCGTGATTACGTTGTGCGGGGTAATGGTATGCGTGGTACAGAGCGGTCGTTGTAACGAGTGCGTTGTAATTCCCTGCGGGAAACAAGGATGCATAAAAAAGCGGTATATTCATCATCAACACACAATGAAGGTTTTGAATCTTCAATTATTGTCTGTAAGACTTGGAAATCAAATTTATTGAAGCATGGTCATTTGGTAATGGATCTTTGTGGAATTTTAGAGGCTGGGCAAGACGTAATTATTCATGTGGAAATTTTCTGGTCAACAATTCTGGTGGCGACGTGATTATTTATTTATCTGGAAATTTTATGGTAAAAAATTCTAGTGGCAATGGTCGAAGTGTAGGATTGCTGGGCTTCCAGGTTGATTTGATACATTATTTGTTGATTTGGAAGAGTGATTTGGGATGCCTTATTGATTTGTTTTATAAAATAGTTGATTTTGTCTTCATTAATAGATCCTTGTGCATTCCTACTCTTTTTAAGGCTTGTGGAGATTCATGTGTTTCTGTTTGTAGTTTTCTCCATGTTTTTTCACAATTTCTAATAACTCTTTTGCTTGTGTTAATTTCATTTGCATACCAAGCAGTAGTTTTTTTTGACAGATTTGAGAGTAAGAGGCTCTAGCTTATTTTTAATGTTCAGAGACACAGTTTTGTAGTAATTTGATAGATCGTCTTTATCTCAAGAGGTATTTAGGTTCGACATTATGATTGAGGTGTTCTGATACTTCAAAATGGTAGATGTTCTTAAATGGGTCTTCACAGGATCTTCCTCGGTTTACCACTTATATGGAATTTAAAGGCTCTGAGTAAAAGGCCATTCCAAATGATCAAACTAGTCTAGCTTTGTAGGTTTTTTAAAAATTGTTTATGGCTTTCTGGTGTGCTATGATCAGTTTCAAAGTGTTTCCCTTGTTGTGGAATACTGTTTGCGATTATAATAATCCGAAATTGAGTGGACTTTAAAGAGGTTCCAAGGAACATAAAATTCTCCTAGACAGATCTTGATAGAGTAGTGCAATAGCATGAAGGTAATATGATTGCTGAAGTAATCTGCAAAAGATAAAGTTATTACCTGGTGGGCCATAGATTGTGGAAAAACTAATAGATGTTTTCTGTGTAAGCTTGGTCAATACTGACATCAGTTCACAGCAAGAGTAGGAAGGTTTGCAGGACTATTTGTTTTTCTGAATGATGGATGAGCCTTCACTGGTTTTGTCTGGTCTATCATTGTGCAAGATGATATATCTGAAAGGTAGCAGAATGTTGATCACATGATCTGCTATCTCTGCAATGTGCACTGGGCAGATCTAGCACTGCTAAGATAACACTTGAGATGTTAGCCGTGTCTTAGTGAAGAATATTGTGTTGAAGAGCTAGGGATTTGTAGTCCTATGAATGCCTTGTCAAGGTTTATTAAGGAGCTCGTCATCGTTACCATACTAACTATAGTGGTGATGACCATGAAGGGATTGGTTTGCAATAGAGGAATGTATGTAATGTGAAATAACATAAGAATGGCATTGAGCTGTTCCAGGAGTACAAATGGAGTACAAACGTACTGGTGGTGTTGTGGGGTGAGGGGTGGGGGTTTAGGCGAATGTTTTACAGGGGTGATGGGTGAGTGGAGGGAATACTCAAAGGTAGGTGTGAGAGGGTCGCAGGGTGCCAGGTATAGATTTATTTTTATGGAGGAGACAAGTGAAAGGAGTGGAACCTAATTTCAAAAGTGTTTTGGTTGTGTTTGACTCCTCGACCCCTGTGCTGCTCACATGCGTATGGGAAGAGGGTACAGGGGTGATACATACCATAACATTGTAGATGGTTAGGTGTGAATGAAGGAAACATTTGTTCTCTCTGGCTTCTAGTGTCATCGTAGACAACTGAACTTTGTTCTTGTTATCTTTTTAATATCACTCAGAGCATCATATGAAAGATATCCTTGTCATTCACAGTTAACCATCTATAATTCTATGTATTGGCCCATTAATGATGAGAGGCTGAGTGGACCACCAGAATTTACACTGGTGACCTTCAGGTTACACGCAGATTTCTCTGTAGAAGATGCATGTATTTGCTCTGCACGGCACACCTGTATCCAATCACCCTTGTGACTGGGTTGCTTTGCTTGTACTTTGCCTCAACAGCTGCGGCAGAGCCACAAATTGGCATCCATTACAAGCCAGCCCTTCACCAAACAAACAAATAATTAAAATACTGAGACATTTACCTCACTTCTAAATGTATAGTACTACATGCTGCCTATGGACCGTTTCAAGACCATGATAATTTGATACATTGGCACTTTTAGCACAAAAAATATAAAATATATTTTTGGGGACAAATTTGGCATGTAAATTCCTGTTTTTAAAGTTTATGTTAAGATATTTTCAATAATCAAAGATTCTGATGTTTCATATTCCACATTCCCCCTTCAACCAGTGAGAGGAGATAATCTGGCAGAGGAAATTGGTTGCATTTTCAAGATAGGTGATATCTGTGCTCCTAAACGGATTCCCAGGTGCCACTTGCATATCTGATTATGTCTCAGCGAGGCATACTGCAGCCCGTTTCATTGCTTCGGTGTGGCATCAGCTATTGCATAAAGATTTTCCCTGGGGATACTGGCATAGCTGGATTACAGGGAACCGAAAACAGCTTTTATTTTTTTTTACCAGTCTCACATTGCAGTGTGCAAGTGTAAAATTCAAGTTTACCTTATGCAGCAGGGTTCAGGTGGTTCTCTCTAAAGAATTTTTTTTTAATTCACACCAAACACTGCATTTTACATACTATAATCAGAATAAATCGACGAAACACTCATAACTAACGCAAGTACTTCTGATGGTGCAAAGTTCACATAATGCACCCCTTCTTAATATGTCACAGTACCCAGGATCAAGATTTTTCCACAGCAGTAAACCATACCAGTAATTATGAGAAATTTGCCCAATACAAAACAATGTATTTGCGCCACATGGTATGTAATGCCTCGCTGATACAGTGTGCATCACTGGAAGAATAACTTATGTCCGGAAAAGTAACCCCGCGTTTAAATACTAAGCTGTAGTATAATGACACTCAATGCTCCTGGGCCAATTAATAGCCCATTAAAATATATGTACTAGAAAATAAAATTCTATAAAAATTAATCCAATCCTATGTCAAGCTGCTACCATTCTATTCCATGGACACAGCACAATTTTTCAGAAGAGATAATTCATACAAATATTTCTCAAAATATTTTGAGCTAAAAAATTTAATTTAATTCAGTGTCATCGGGAGCAGTCTGTAAATACAGCAAAACTAAACTTTTTACGTACATAATAAACACAATACTATATAATGTGAATAATATTAAAAACATTACCAAACCAAACATTGATGAGGTCAGAATAGAACAGGAAAACAAAATATAAAAAATACACATATAGAGGATCGGAAACAAAAGGTCAAAACCCATATAAAAGCAAATTAAATTACTTATTTAAATACATTTCCAACCAATCTTTATCTGTCAAGATTTCAGTCTTTAAAAATGCAATCCTGCGCAGGCCATCATCAGGATATATGTGCATACTCTGTAACCTCCTGCCTCATCAGTTCTAATAATTACTAGTGCAGGGGAAAAATCGCAGTAATTTGTGCAGCTCAAGTATTGCTGCTGGAAGTAGCCTGAGGAAATGTCTTGGGATTATCGATGACCTCTGGCTCAAACAGGTGACTGTTGACCTTTCAGGTCAAATTACAACAGCATTTTAAATTGAAAGATTGCCTGTCTCTAGACTCCTGAATGGTATTGCAGAGATATAGGATTATGGGTTTGCCTGTGAGTGTCCCACACCATCTTTGCTAAAACTACATGGATGTGGCTCACTGACTCTGACTGAAAAGACTATCTTTAAACTTTGCACCACTGTGATTCTTGTTGTAGTTGATGGAGCGAGATAGAAAACAAAATTTTGTTTAAACTCGCAAAGTCACATTTCCATAACATGAATAAAATTATTAATGATTTGTGATATGTCGTGCTAATACAACCTAGATTAAACTTTACACGTGGGGGGACTAACATGTGTGCTCATAAACGTGCATAAATGTTGCATCTTTTTGTTCGTGCAAAATAATAAAATAATTTATTGTTTTCGTTTTTGTCATTATTAACTGCTGCATATTTAAAATAAGCATGTGCTTGTTTTGCTTTTCCTTGTCTGTGTGATGTCATTTCTACTATTCTAGGTGCATATGGGTCTCATAGAAAAACGGAGACTGGTAAATATAAACGCTGCTTTATTTGTTTGCAATGGCTAGGTAACATTTTGATTAATCGGGTGGGTTAATTATTTAGTAAACCATGGGGTGGATACAGAATATACTTTATTTCTTACATTAATACTTTTCTTGTGTTTGTTTTATACTAGAAATCATAAGTTGCCTGCTTTTGAGGCCTAGCTATTTGAGCCGCACAAAGAGAGCTAATCCATATTTCTGCAGAAAGTCACGAGACGCCCATTCTGAATTAAAACGTTTATTGAAGCTGCATTCACAAAGCAAAAACTGATGAGCTGACATCATTCTGTCGGACATGGCCAAGGTCGAAAGTGAACTTTTTGTCAGTCCTTAACTTGGCATCCGCGGAAGTTGCACTGTAAGACTATGGAAGCTGCGAGGATGACTTAAAACAAAGTTGCAATCGCAGGAAGCCTCTGGCTTCACGTGGAAGAGACAATGGTCTTTGTAAGACATGATTTTGTGGAACTTTTTAAGAATCGGGTGACATGTCACTTGTCACTCTCAGCCAATGGGACGTCGAGTATTTCTGAAAACTTTCCTTTGCTAGTTTAGTTAGCGTAGAAAGGTATAAAAAGTCATGCCCTTAGGGTTGGGCTGGCTGCTGCTTTCTGACTTTCCGATGAGGGTGATGTGCTGCTGGACTTTGCGTGGAGCACGTAAGAATCCTCAAAGAACTTTACTTTAATTTCTGTCTATTTAGCTCAGTTAGGGAAATAGGTTTTAGAAATGCTAAACTTTATATAATTTCTTTAAATTGATTCAATTGCTTAATTTGTATTTTTCTTATTTCTTACTATCATGCTTGCTTTATTGCAAATAAATTTCATTTATAAGACTTACAACATATATACCATAATTTAGAAAATAAAATCTTACTTTTGACAAACAAGCTGGTCTTGGTTATTTAGAAGTATAGGTTACCATTAGCTAGATCACGTCGCCTATGGTGGTCGTTTAAATGGTTGAGTTTTATTCTAATGACGATATTCTTTCTGCAAATGTATAAAAATGTATATATTGTGTAGATAATGTGTATATAGATTTATTCTGACCACCTGATTCAGTAGGCCCAAAATATATCAAGTTCATAAATGGGTCCATGTATAGTTTAGAAATTTGTTTATAGGTTATGAAGTTGGGTAGCGTAGTTTATGATATATTTTCTATAGCCCGCTGGATCAATTATCTGGTAGCAGAAATTGATGGTTGCTAAGGGGTAACCAAGGTAACATGTTGGTTGCTAAGGATTGCGTCATGGTATGCAAATAGGATTAATGTTTTAACACTCGTTAAGTTCGTTTTTCGTGCCTATCTGTAAGCTATACCGGTATAGATTGTGTGGCGAGAAATTAGTCACGCAAGCCATCTGTTCGTTTGTAGTGATATCGCCGAGTATCACAAGAGGTATCGCCGTGTACCATAGTGTTGTCGCCGAGCAGCACAGTTTTAGGGCTAGGTCTGAATCTTGTATAGTGAGGATTTTCTAAGAAATCAAAGCAGCATGAGAATAGGGACAAAGCGCCTTCCATAAAACTCACTGTGATGAGAGTATTAGTTATATCCAAGCTTGAATGAAGGGTAAAATTAGCGTCGGTGCATGATTATCTATAAACAGGTTAGAGTCCTGTACGGGTACATGTTTCATATCTATAAACAGGTGAGAGCCCTGTACGGATAACGTCGTTATTTTGCTAACGGTGCATGATTTCTATAAACAGGTGAGAGTCCTGTACGGATTTCGTGTGTGTTTGAATTTAGGGAATTTTCCGTGTAAAAGTGCGAGTTTGAGTTGTATTTTATGTTCAAGTGGAACTCTTAGAACTTTCACTTCGCGGTGGGTTCAGAGCAAAGCGAGTTCATAATTATACGTGTTAGAAGGGTGGGGTAAGGTTACTCTACTGACAATTGAATATTATCCTTAGTGTGAATAGCGCCGTCTATTCCGAAGTGTGGATACTTGAATGTATGTAAACTATCCTAATTAGTGAAACGAACAGATGTTGTCTTTATAAGTCATTGTTAAGAATTAATTTACACTGAAAAGTGTTCTTAAAATGGCGCTGTGAAAAGATTTTGTGAAGGAGGGGTAAGCGCCAGGAGTGAGAAGCGAGAAACCGCAGCTGCTGTGTACGTCACAGAGCCGCGCTGGGATTGGGTGACCTACGTCACAAGCTGTATTCTGATTGGCTCCTGAGTCTCTGACGGCCTGTGAGCTGATTGGTCCTTAGGAAAATCTCCAAAATTATTGGTTGAGCAGGAAACTGACGTAACTCAACTGCCATTGGCTTGTTGGTGTGTTTCGCGCACGGATTGGTTGTTTTGCGGAACATCCCGGAAATATTTTACGAACGATTTTGTGAATTAAATTTAACTTTTAAAAATGAGTTATCATTTTAAACATGTTGAGAAAAAGACAACATTATTTCAGAAATTTAAGAATTTATTTTCACCTGACAAGAAAATCGAAACGCGAGGTGGTAAACTACTTCATAAGTATAAAACACCTGCAGCGTACATGGAGGGTGAATACGGATATCATACTGTCTTATGGTTCGACAGTTGGAAACGTTATACTAAAAACGATGGTGTTTTGGCTTGGCCTGATGATGGTTCATTTAATGTAAGAGTTTTAAGAAACTTACGAGAGAAAATGAATGCTCTTGTTCCAAAACCGAGACCAACTCAATTTGAAGCTTTAGTTGAGTGGGAAGATGAGATGTATCAGTTACAAAGAGAAGCTAGTGGAATTAAAAGACCTTCTAAAAGTCCATCATGGAAAAGAGAAACTCATGAAGATAGATTACGAATGTGGAGACAGGGAAACATGAGTGAAGGATTGTATTTAATTCATGAAATGGTAATGGGTTCTCCTACAGGGAAATCTATGGAAAGTGAATCTGAGGATGGAATTATGGAAGAAATATATACAACTACTAGAAATAAACAGCCTAATCAGCCTTTGAGACCTTCTAGATCATGGTCTACTCCGGTGGTTTCTACTGAAACTTCACCGAGTGCACCTCCAATTAATGAAGCTCCTAAACTTTATCCAAATAATTGTGAAATCACTGAAACTCCTAGAAGACCAGAATTTGAGAATGCTCGAAATGAGGGTAGACATTTTTCAATGACTCCAAGAGCAAGGGAACCTCCAAAAGATTATACAAGAGAAACAAGAAATGTTGATGAGGTCGATTATAATGAATACTTAAGGTCTAAAGAAGAATTAATCAAAAGAATGACAAAAGGCATGGAAGCTGTCACAGTTCCAGTAACAATAGGTCCTGTTCAGCCTGTATTTGATCAAAGAAATACAAACAAAACTGGATTAACTATTCCTTTAAATACAGAAATTCAAAAGCCTGCTGAAAAATTTTATTCAGATTTGACTGAATTAAACACTTCTAGATCGAGAATGCCTGATTTAACCTTTAATGAGGATTTATCTCCAAAAACACCAATGGGTGCTATGTCAGATGTAGGAAGTCCTGAAGTCAGGGTAACTACACCAAAGCTTGATGTGGCCAAATTAAAGGCGAATATAGAAGAATTAATAATTGGAACAATTGGCCCAGATAGTTTAAATTACTATCGGGATGATGAACTATTATTCATTTGCAAAAGTATTCAATGGAAAACGAAAAATAAATATGATCAATTAGAGGATCTAGCTGCAGAACTTGAAATCGATGTGAGTAAACAAAAGAATTTTGCAAAACATTACAGATTAGATTTCTCAGAAAGCGACATTGAGAGTTTGAACTCAATGGGAAGAATAGTTCACATTAAAGATTTAATTGTCTATATCAAAAAGCTAGGAGAACTGAACAAATGGAGAGTGAAATGGACTAAAAGGAAGGAAGATGAAAGATTAGAAAGAATGTCAAAACAATTTCCAATGAGAGAAGTTGCAGGTGGAGGATATGTTCATGTCCCATGGTCGAGACAAGACATTCTGTTATTTACAAATGATTTTCCTAAATTAAGAGAGAAACCTGTTGAGTGGTACAGGCAAGTCGATAGATTTATCAAAGTGTCAAAAGTTCTGTGGATTGATTTGGATGGATTTTTTGACATTGTTGTTCCATCTGATCTTTGGACAGAATGTAAAATATCTATTAGTTGGCCAAAAACAGAACCTGAGCGAATCAAAGAAACAGGTGCCCCAAATCCACTCGTAATGGATTTTTATGAGAAAGTAATTGTTTGGATGAAAAACAAAATTCCACCCAAAGAAGTTGATTGGGTTAAAATAGAAAGAACAGAGCAGGAAACAAAAGAATCAGTTCATTCTTTTTATGAAAGACTACTGTTAATCTTTAAACAATACAGTGGTTATGAAAAATTAGATGAGAAAGACATGAGTCATTTTATCTATAGATTTGTTTATGGACTAAAACCTGAAATTGGAGAAATGATCAGAACTAGCATTGTCGGATGGCAAGCACTATCTATTGATGATATTCTGAGAAAGGCAAAATATTGTAGCGATGAATTAGAAGTAAAACAGAAGAAGCTAAAGGAGAAAGCCATGTGGGCACAGGTAAAGGTAGCTGAGCAACAGATTGCCAGCATGGGAAATAAGAACACTAATTTTGTTCAAACTGGAAATACGAACCAGATACAAGGAAAGTTTAAAGGTAATAATTTCCAAAAGAAATTTAGCCCAAAGATAGAAGAGCTGAAACAAAGATTACCTTGTTTTAATTGTGGCGAAATTGGACATTGGAGGGACGAGTGTCCTCATCCTCCTAGAAACTTAAAGAATCCCTTATTGAATCCACAGATGCAGAATGGTGTTAACGTACAGCAACAGCTACAGATGCAACAGGGGTTAAATGAATTTAATATTCAGCGACAATTACAACAACAGCAACAACAACAGGTGAATAATCGTCAGGACCAGTTGCCACAACCACCTTTTCCGAATTGTGGGGGAGTTCAAAAATATAATCCAAACGTGGGATTTCAGGGATGTGAACAGGTAATAAAACCACAAAAACAGCAAAAGCAGCAAAGGGTTCAAATGCAAAATGCTTCACAACAATTTTTATTAACAGAAAGCCAAGACAGTGATTCTGATGATTATTGCTGACGGTGCCCGAGAGAGGAGGAAGAGTGTGTTGTTGGAGCCACTCTTGAGGTTGACCAGTCTGGTCCTTATGTAAACGGGAAAGTTAATGATGTAGACATCACTTTTCTAGTGGACACTGGTGCTACCCGTTCTACTGTTAGATCAGTGGAAATTGAAAACCTACCTCTCTCTGGGGATACCATCCAAGTTGTCGGAGTAAGTAATCAGCAAATTAAAACAGATTTAACTGATCCAGTACCAGTTGAAATTGGAAATTACAGAGACAAACACAGATTTGTGGTTTGTAATAGTAGTCCAGTAAATCTATTAGGTAGGGACATCCTATGTAAAATGAATTGCAGAATATATTGTTCTCCTGAAGGAGTTGAATTACAAACAATGGAGGAAGATGGTTTGTACAGAATGACAATGATGATGATGGAAGCAGAAGAAACAAAATTGTTTCCTGCATTTGAAGAAAAAGATTTACCTGAAGAGCTAAAAGAAACAGTGAAATCTGAAATATGGGATTTTACTGGGAATGAGATGGGTCTGATGAAAAACGTAGATCCTGTTAAAATTGCATTGAAACAGGGAATAGAATTTCCAAACACTCCACAGTATAAAATGAAAACAGAGACAATTGAAGGTATTACACCTGTAATTGAAAAATTAATCAAGCAAGGTGTGTTGGAAGAAATGAAGAGTAGCTCTTGTAATTCACCAATTATGGGAGTTAAAAAGGCTAACGGAACATTTAGGATCGTACAAGATTTGAGAAAGGTTAATCAAATTGTTATTCCATGTTGTCCTGTGGTTCCAAATCCAGCAGTAATTCTATTTCAGATTCCATATGATGCTGAATGGTACACAGTCATTGACCTTTGCAATGCATTCTTTACTGTTCCTCTACACCCAGACAGTTATGAAATCTTTGCTTTCAGATTCCAAGGTAAGACCCTTGGATGGACAAGAATCCCTCAGGGTTATACAGAAAGTCCTTCAATCTTTAACGAACTGTTAAAAAGATCATTAGAAGATTTAGACTTACCAGGTAGGTCTACGTTGGTGCAGTATATTGATGATTTGTTAATAGCTGCAAAGACAAGAGAAAATTGTGTAACAGACACAATAATTCTGTTAAATCGCCTTGCAGAAGAAGGACATAAAGTGTCCCCAGCAAAACTACAGTTTTGCAAACAAGAAGTGAAATATCTTGGTCACAGAATTGCGAAAGGAAAAAGACAAGTAACAATAGAGAGAATAAAAATGATTCAAGCAATGTTACCGCCAAGAACACAAAGACAGGTCAGAATGTTCCTGGGAATGGTAGGTTACTGTCGACAATGGATAAGTGGATTTTCAGTAATTGCAAAACCACTACAAAGACTGACCAAATCAGATGTAAAAGATCCAATTATTCTCAGTGATGTTGAGATGGAATCTTTTGAAAACTTGAAAAAGAGCTTATGCCAAGCTCCTGCTTTGGGTATGCCAAATTATGAGAAAGATTTTGAACTGTATTGCAGCGAGAGAGAAGGATGTGCATTATCTGTGTTAATTCAGAGACATGGGAACCTAAAGAAACCTATTGCATATTTCTCTGCAGTTCTTGATCCAATTGCAAAAGCATTACCAGGTTGTTTAAAAGCAGTCGCAGCTACAAGTATCAGTCTTGAACAAAGTGAAGGAATCATTATGGGATTTCCTGTAAAAGTTTTTGTGCCTCATTCAGTTGAAATATTACTGACAAGAGGTAAGACTCAACATTTAACAAGTAGCAGATTGACAAAGTATGAGAAAATCATACTAGGAGCAGATAATGTTTCGATTTCAAGATGTTTGAATCTGAATCCTTCTACATTACTGCCTGATTCTGAAATTGTTAATGACATTGAGACAGAACATGAATGTTTAGATGTCATGGAATTCTGCACAAAACCAAGAAAAGACATCAAAGACAGACCTTTGCCTGAATCGGATTTTGTCTACTTTGTAGATGGCTCATGCTTAAGATCCGAAGGTGGTGTCTTGAAAGCTTCATACTCAGTTTGTACAGTCGAAAACATTAAAGAAGCATCATGTCTTGAAGGAGTTCGTTCAGCACAAGTGGCTGAATTGATTGCTTTAATTCGTGCATGTGAAGTATCAAAGGATATAAGAGTTACAATCATTACTGATAGTCAGTATGGGTACGGAGTTGTGCATGATTATGGACAACTCTGGTCACAGAGAGGATACATGACATCAACAGGATCACCAATTAAAAATGCAGTTTTCATTAGAAGATTAATTGAAGCAATACAATTGCCAAAAGAAATTGCCATAGTCAAGTGTGCAGCACACACTAGAGGGACTGATTATATTTCCAAAGGAAATGCCTTCGCAGATGAAACAGCAAAGTACTGCGCAAGGAAAAATTATTCTTACAATCGGAATAGAAGTACAGAAACTGATTCAAATTCATTAATGCTAACAACTATTGTAGAAACATGGAATGAGATTAGAGATTTACAAAACGAAGCAGATGATGAAGAAAAAGACCAGTGGTTAAGATCAGATTGTAGACAACGTGATGAAGATGGGGTGTGGGTTTACAAAGATGGCAGAGTAGTTTTACCAAATTGCATGATTTCTGACATGGCCAGATTATATCATGGTCCTGCACATTTAGGAAGAGATTCTATGGTCAGACTGTTTAAAGAAACATGGTTCAATACCAAATTTAGAACCATTGCAGAATCTTTTTGTCAAAGGTGTTTGTCATGCCAACAAATGAATCCAAACAGAAAATCAGTGGTGGGGACAGGAATAATTGGTCGAGAGGGTGGTCCCTTCACCAGGTTACAAATAGATTTCATTGAAATGCCCTCACACAACTGTTTGAAATATGTACTTGTAATTGTATGCTTGTTCTCAAGGTGGGTAGAAGCTTTTCCTACACGACATTGTGATTCAATTACAGTAGCTAAACTAATGCTCAGAGAAATCATCCCAAGGTACGGTTTTCCAGTCACTATTGAGAGTGATGGAGGAAGCCATTTTGATAATAAACTGTTGAAGTTAATTTGCGAAGCTATGAGTATTGAGCAGAAAATACACTGTGCATACAGACCAGAGGCATCAGGTGTAGTTGAACAAATAAATGGAACTATCAAAAACAGAATTGGAAAAATGTGTCTAGAGACAGGAGTTAAGTGGACTGATGCTCTTCCACTTGTTTTGATGTCAATAAGAAGTACACCAGATAAAAAGACAGGTTTGAGTCCTCATGAAATTTTGATGGGAAGAGTTATGAGGCAAGCTTTTGTACCTGTAGGTAAACTGTTGAGCATAAATGACAGTGCAATTTTGGATTACTGTAAAAGGTTATCTGATATGGTAACTTCTGTGTCTAATCAGGTGGGAACTGAAGCACAATCAAATGACAAAGTTTTGACACATGATCTGAGACCTGGAGACTGGGTCAGAACGAAAGTACATCGGAGGAGGAATTGTCTATCTCCTAGATGGCAGAAACCTAGGCAGGTAATCTTGATCACTACTAATGCTGTAAAGTGCAGAGGATTGAAGCGCTGGATTCATCCAAGTCATACTATTCCAATACCAACTCCTGAGAGTTCTGATGTTGAAAGTGATACCACAGATGACTCTGATTCTGAAGCAGAAGACAGAACAGAAGGTGAAATAATTCCAGATTCTGAAGATCGACAAGAAAGTCGACATCTGGAAATTGTGCCAGTGAATGGAAATTTGACAAGAAAAGACTTAGAAATAATTGAAATAGATTCTGAAGGTGAAGAGAATCTGCTAAAAGGAAAGATAACTGAGGATTCGGTTGTCTATGTTGAAGACAGAGAAGCTGAACCAAAAGAAGTTTCAGACCAGGAGAGTATCGAAAGGCAGAGAACAAGCTCTGAAGTAAGGAACAAAAATCCGAAATCTGGGAAGCTAGAGGTAATTGAGGAAGAGGAGGAGAATGAATTACCGAGTACCAGTGATGGAAGACAAAGTGAAGTTCCTGAAGGAGTAAAATTGCCGAATAGAGAAGTTCCTGAGTCAATTGAAATTTCAGACTACGAAACTGAGGAAAGTGACGTGGAAGGTGGAAGTGAAAGCAGAAAGAAAAGGACTTGGAAATCTGAATCGAATAATTCTGAACCGAAGAAAAAGTACGTGAGAAAAGCAGACTACTGGCCTGGTGGAAGATTGAGAGTCAGATTGATCAAAAAGCCAATAGAACAAGTTGAAGAAATCAGTAGTCAAAAGAGTCCTGGAAAAGAGGTTGGAGTTGGAAGGAAAATAGAAGTGATATCAAGAAAAGGGAAGAGAATAATTAGACCAAACCAGAAATACAAGTCTCCTGAGTGGACTTACTTAGTAATTCCACCTGTTATAGACATATATGATAGTAGTGAAGAAGAAAACGAAATCCAAGAAATTAGTGACAATGATTGAAGTACAAAATTATTAAATTGGCATAAGGCTGAAGAAATCCTGTTAGTTGACACAAGGTCGAAGAAAAACTGTCTAGTAGAAGAAAACTTATGTATGACATAAGGTCGAAGAAATCTTGTTTAGGGTTATAAAAGAAAAATATATTTTAAAAGGGGGGTGTATATAAATTTTAAAATTTATTTTTTATTTTATTTTATTTTTGAGGCTAAAACTAACCTAAAAATGCCTTACATTAAGGAGAACACTTCAAAATGCTCTGTTTTTAAAAGATGCTGTAAGATGACTCTGGTGTGTCTGCTCATTTTAGTTCTGCTCTGGTTGGTACTAGCTGTGATTATACCTTTAGAAATGAATAGAGAATTACACAAAGTTAACTTAACAAGCAAAGCTCTGGTTAGCCAAACTAAACATAGTGCATCTGCAAAAGTAATTGATCATCAGCCTAACATTCATCAAGATAAATCAATAGGTGATTTTTCAAGCAATACTTTCACAAAGCTTTTGAGTGAATATGTAAAGGTAATGGATGCAAAGGATTGTTATGTATGCGTTAAGTTACCCGCTTCTGTTTCTGAGGGAGTAACATATAATATGCTTCCTCTCACTTATGCTGTTACATGTAGTGTATTAACTAGTTTATTTTATCAAACTGGTCGTTTAGAATATTACTATTCAAATTATGATGAGATTTTTGCTAATGTCAAGATTGATAATGCTTTAAATAAGCATAAGAAAGCTAAACAATTGAGAGAATATTTCCTTGTTACTAACGAACTCACTTATGAGTATGCTTACAAGAATAATCTAACATGTAAATTAAGTGCTGAAGGAAAGAAATTTCTGAATATGGTTGAGGAGAGAAGAGCAATTTATAAGAGAAATGAATTAGTCAAGCAGACTAAGTCATCATTCTGGCAAAAAGAGGATGAGAAACTAAATGGCAAAATGCTTGAAAATATTGCAATTCACATAGACAAACCTGTTAGTGGAAAGCTTTGCATTAGAAGAGATAACACACTTTTTGATAATTATTTTGTAGGTGCAAGCAACTGTGAAGATACTTATCAGATTATGGGAGGTTGGGGATTTAAAGGTGGAAAAGATCCTATCTTTCCTGGAATTTATTTTGTTTGTGGTGACAAAGCCTACTACAACCTTCCAGACCATTGGTATGGAACTTGTTATGTGGGAATTGTTTTTCCTAAAGTGTTTCATGTTGACAGAGATTCAGAAGGATTATTTAAAATCCATAATTATGTAAATAGAGCTAAAAGAGAAACTTTTACTGAAGTTCTGGGAGATATTTTTCAAGCTGTAATACCTTTTGTTGGTATAACCCTAAATGCAGGGAGAATCAGAAAATTGTCCACTATAGTTGATAGATTATCAACTGACACTGCTGATGGGTTTCAATTAGTGAATGTTGAAGTTATTGCAATTAGATCCATGGTAATTCAAGACCGTCTTGCTTTAGACATACTCCTAGCAAAAGAGGGAGGAGTCTGTGGCATTTTACATGTCCAACATTGCTGTACATATATACCGGATGAAAGTAAAAATATTGAAATGTATATTAAGAATATTACACAAATGCATTCTGAAATAATTCCTTTAGAAGAAGAAGATTTTACTGGGAAACTTTCAAATAGGTTTCAAGCAATTAAAAACTGGTTTCATAATATCGGAAGTTCAATTCTTGGCAAGATTCTGGCACCTTTGATTATAATTATATTTATTTTTATTTTGACTAAAGTAGGTTGTCTGTTGCATAAAAGAAAGAAGCATATGAGAGAAAAGAAGAGAATCTATAAACTCAGAAAAGAAGAGGAAAGGGAGATTGAGTTGCAGGAGTTACATAGAGAGCGTCATGTTAATTGTAAAGATTATGCTGAAACAGACTTTTAGGTTTACTAATACAATGAATTTGAATCGATTTCTTATAAATTAAATTTACCAAAATTTTGAGTGCTGGTGTGGTGATTTGTTAATCACCAGATGAGGGAGTTGATGGAGCGAGATAGAAAACAAAATTTTGTTTAAACTCGCAAAGTCACATTTCCATAACATGAATAAAATTATTAATGATTTGTGATATGTCGTGCTAATACAACCTAGATTAAACTTTACACGTGGGGGGACTAACATGTGTGCTCATAAACGTGCATAAATGTTGCATCTTTTTGTTCGTGCAAAATAATAAAATAATTTATTGTTTTCGTTTTTGTCATTATTAACTGCTGCATATTTAAAATAAGCATGTGCTTGTTTTGCTTTTCCTTGTCTGTGTGATGTCATTTCTACTATTCTAGGTGCATATGGGTCTCATAGAAAAACGGAGACTGGTAAATATAAACGCTGCTTTATTTGTTTGCAATGGCTAGGTAACATTTTGATTAATCGGGTGGGTTAATTATTTAGTAAACCATGGGGTGGATACAGAATATACTTTATTTCTTACATTAATACTTTTCTTGTGTTTGTTTTATACTAGAAATCATAAGTTGCCTGCTTTTGAGGCCTAGCTATTTGAGCCGCACAAAGAGAGCTAATCCATATTTCTGCAGAAAGTCACGAGACGCCCATTCTGAATTAAAACGTTTATTGAAGCTGCATTCACAAAGCAAAAACTGATGAGCTGACATCATTCTGTCGGACATGGCCAAGGTCGAAAGTGAACTTTTTGTCAGTCCTTAACTTGGCATCCGCGGAAGTTGCACTGTAAGACTATGGAAGCTGCGAGGATGACTTAAAACAAAGTTGCAATCGCAGGAAGCCTCTGGCTTCACGTGGAAGAGACAATGGTCTTTGTAAGACATGATTTTGTGGAACTTTTTAAGAATCGGGTGACATGTCACTTGTCACTCTCAGCCAATGGGACGTCGAGTATTTCTGAAAACTTTCCTTTGCTAGTTTAGTTAGCGTAGAAAGGTATAAAAAGTCATGCCCTTAGGGTTGGGCTGGCTGCTGCTTTCTGACTTTCCGATGAGGGTGATGTGCTGCTGGACTTTGCGTGGAGCACGTAAGAATCCTCAAAGAACTTTACTTTAATTTCTGTCTATTTAGCTCAGTTAGGGAAATAGGTTTTAGAAATGCTAAACTTTATATAATTTCTTTAAATTGATTCAATTGCTTAATTTGTATTTTTCTTATTTCTTACTATCATGCTTGCTTTATTGCAAATAAATTTCATTTATAAGACTTACAACATATATACCATAATTTAGAAAATAAAATCTTACTTTTGACAAACAAGCTGGTCTTGGTTATTTAGAAGTATAGGTTACCATTAGCTAGATCACGTCGCCTATGGTGGTCGTTTAAATGGTTGAGTTTTATTCTAATGACGATATTCTTTCTGCAAATGTATAAAAATGTATATATTGTGTAGATAATGTGTATATAGATTTATTCTGACCACCTGATTCAGTAGGCCCAAAATATATCAAGTTCATAAATGGGTCCATGTATAGTTTAGAAATTTGTTTATAGGTTATGAAGTTGGGTAGCGTAGTTTATGATATATTTTCTATAGCCCGCTGGATCAGTAGTCCATATTTGTCATTAGTAATTTGTAATGCGGATGAAGCAGTGGGACGATAAGCAGGTGAGGGAAGCCGGATGCAGTGGGAATCTACAGGATGTACAGTGTGGATAGATGCAGGCACCACCAGGTACAGGAGTAGCAGGACCAAGCAGATCTGCTTCCAGTTGATATTCAGTGCAGGTGATGGTTGGAAGACTGCACAAGATGATGTCCTCATCTCACAGTTCTGAAGTGGAAATAAAGGAAGCAGATATCTGTACTTACCAGGAGGGAGATGTGTTGAGCACGGCTGCGAGGATGCCCCCTTCGATGCCCTCCCAAAAGTATACAGTATTTGTTTTCAAAGTCAGATAACACAGCCACCTTTTCTCAGGAGTGGTAGTTTGTTTATGCCAATTTGGTGGCCCTTTATGCGGAATTAAGGCCCAAGTACTTTTTACGCTATTGGATGTTTGTATCGCACTGAATTCGCCAATTACATAATCTCTTTTATGTGGAAAACAGTCTGGATTGTGATTCGTTCAGTGCAACTTCTCCAATGGGGTTCTCAACCACATATGTGGTTGTTTGGTTTCAAAAGTGTGGGTTATCCTCTTGAAGGATCTCCATAAAGAGGTGCAGGTCCTGCATCCTTCAAGAATAACGCGTGTGAATGTTCAGTGGGTACTGGGATGCCTTTGTCTAGCTGACGTGCCAGGGGGAGATCATAAAGTTATATCTAAGGATTTTAAAGGCCCCAGCAAATTCTCTAAGACAACAATTGAAATCCATCTTCGAGGGGCCTCTCTCGGCCTGGCCCACCAGCCTTGGCAAAGCTCTCACCACACTGAAGAGCGAGGAAGAGAGCATCCCACGGATGGAAATCCCAATTGAATGCTTGGAAAAAAGCCATAAACAGACAGGTGCGCACCATATCTTTTGATTTCGACTATAAATCTCTCTGCTCGAGCATCCTTTTAGACCCATTGAATAATTCCTATATGGTGGGTAAAGCACAACCCTAGCTAAGTGAGGCCCTCACACCACAAGCCCGAAGTAAGATTCTTTTTTATGAGACTAAGCACACTAGGAATTGCTGATTTTAACCCTGCATGGGCCCGCAGGGGGGAAACTCCAAATTGAAGACTGTGCTCCTACAGGAGGAATGTTGGTTGCACCTCCTATGCTGCTTTCCCAACTCAACAATGATCGTCAGTGACTTTTGCGCCCCGTTTGTATCACCAACAGCATAAAGTCCTGCAGTGAGGCGTTAGCCTTGTGCTTTTCTGCAGCAACCACGATGACACTAGCAAGACTCAGGAAATTTACGCACCAGATTCAGATCTCCCTAAAGGCTGCCAATGAGCACAATCAAACCCTGGAATCAAACACACCAAATTCAGGGGAAGAAGGCAGCCAGGCCCTCAAAAAGTAATGAGGCGCTTACCCCTCTTCATCCGCCTAATCAAGACTGCACCACTTTATGTACTTTAACTGAAGTGCCTTGGTAAACGGCTTTTAGACTGTATAAGCAACTTGTTTTTAGCGACTACTGAGGGCCGCCGGTTGATCGAGCGGGCCCGGGGAGAAGTGGGGGGTGATCACATTTCCCAAACACAACCTGAAGTTTTGACTCATTTTAGTCTTGTTGACGGTTTTTTCTTTTATTGTAAAGATTTTAATTAATTGTACAGTTAATAAATAAATACAGAGGCCTCTGTCTAGTGGTTTGCAGTGTGTGGTTGGTCTTAAGGTCCTCTGCATAACCTGTCCAGCTATGGTGCCCCTCTGTTCGACCTAGATGGTTGTGTGTCAAGGTATTTCTAGAGTACTGTTTGTTCTTTCTGTGAGCTGAATTGTTCCTGATCTAAGTTTAAATGGAAAAATACCCTCCTGGATTCTTGTTGCCTGGTTTCATTGTAGTGGTGCTGGTCTAATCCCAGCTTGCACTATTTCTGTTGTTCTTGGGTGTAACCTTAGTGTGTTACTGTGTCCGATGTGCCCGGCTCCAATGCCACTCTATTGTGAGAATGCTTCTTTCCTTGTAACCCTGGCTCACCATGCTAGGGGTTCCCCAGTCTCACCTAAGCCTCCTCAGAGGTATTGTCTCCCCAGGCCCCCTGGTGCCTCAGACAGACAGAAAAACAGACAGGTAAGGCCATGTATTCACTTATTTCGATAGTTCACTTAACGAGCCATAGTTCTTTAATCTGTAACCAATGTGGCATGTCTTTCTTACTTACAATAAGTGGGAGATAGCGCTGCTGCCCAGGATATGTGAACGATAACTGTGTTGTCTGCGTTGAGCAACATATCAATCAACAGAGAGTGATACATTTGCCAACGTCGAGGGGTAGTTCAGTTTTCTTTCGCAAGTGAAAAATAACTGTGCTGACTGTGCCATGTGAGTAGTAATTCTGTTGTAAAATGTGGCAAAGAAGAGAGGAGCAGATTGCAGATAATAAAGAAGTGTATTCCTAGACAAGTGTCCACACCAGTGGAGTGGTGACCAGCCAGTGTTTAATTTGAGCTGGTGGTTTCCGGTGCTCGGCACTGGCACTTGATTGTCAATGCCACGCTTGTGACAGTCTGCTACAAGGTCGGGATATCTGGCTAATTTAGAGAGCGCCACAACAACAGTTTATTATTAATTCAAAATGCATTAACAATATTACATGCTCCCTAAGCCATTCTTATAGCTGTGGGGGCCTGGGATAGTCCGAATTGTCACACAGTAGGAGGGTGATGGTTAGTAGTTGTGTTGTTACAATCAGCATTGTTACAAGCCAGAAACTGGTCCTTGGATGCTTGTTTCCAGTCCGGGGAGGACCTGGCTTGGCAGTTCGGGCTGGACTGTTCCCATGGGGCACAGGGTCAAGACTGATTTGCATATGGCTGGGTCCAAACTGGAAAGGCATGGTGAGAAAAAAAACGATGGATTTAGGCCCAGATCTCTGTACTGGGGTGAATGTATGACATTGTTCTGCATTCTGTCCATCACCTGTTGTTGTTATAATCATCATGACAGGGGTAATGTGTGGTTCAGACTACAGTGGTCTTCTGACGAGAACCCTGGCACTTATTTATTTTTTTAACAAATTAAGCACTGGCGACCAAACGAGCACGACTGGTGACTAAGTGACTCGGTACATTTCTACAACTCAAATCAATTCTAGCCTTACATCATAAAGAGCAGGGCATCTAGCGCGAGCAGCCCGTGCCAGCATCACGTATTATTACTGCTGCTCATCATGCGATGCCAGAACGAATGTACTGATGCATGAGGCACATACTTAAGTACTAAACTACAATATCCGAAAAAGTTGAGAAGCAGCTACGCGTTCTGCTGAGTGAAGGTTACGCCAGCTGAGTGAGGGATGGCTCTGCTGTTAGTAGTGGGTGATCATGTGGGCTATTGCCCATGTTTCTGGAGTCGTGAGACTATCTATTTCCTTCCATGGAGCTGATGGGTTTTCAGAACTCTGCTCGGTCAGACTGCAGAGAGGGACCCGCCGGCTGCTCTCTTTTACCCACCAATGCATTTATCTTCAGGCAGAGGCAGGTCTCTTCTCTCTCTAACTAAACAATATATTTATCAGAAGAGCGCAGGGTTGTGGAGAGAGTTTAAAGGCTTGTGTGCTAGGTGAGTGCAAGTCACACATTTATCTACAGTTTGGGCTTTTGGGAGGAGAGGGACACCAGGGTTTGAGCTGTAGGTCATCATCTAGTATATTGGGACTTACTGATCCCAGGGCAGGACAGCCTCGGTTGCTTAGCTCCAGCGCTGACCCTGTCAGTGTCCAGTTGTGTAGCACCGGCACTGCTATGCTTGTCCACGACAATGCACGCTTTGGAATGGGTATAAGCCTATGCAGGGAGTAGAATTCTCTGTTTTATTCTGAGATTTCTGGGGAGAAATAGATGAATGTATGCATACATGCAGGAGTATATGCACACATACCTTACTTCGTGGCTAATATTCTACAAATCTTTAGTCCACTGCACCTGGACAGTGACGTAGGTGAAGAGACTTGATTAGCAGAATTGTCGACCCACAGTGATTAGAGAGAGATGTTTTCTACAAGCCTAGACTGGAGCTTCTAGGTACCTGGGGGCATATTACCAACAACTAGCGATAATTATCGCTATGTTGGTTTAGCGGCAATATTTTTATCGCCGAGCTGCGGCGATTTTTATCGCTTAGGAACCTTGCTATTATCAAGGTTTATCTCCTAAGCGATAAAAATCGGCCGAAATGCATGAATATCGCTGAAAAGTCAGCGATATTCATGCTTTACCGAGCTAATGCTCTTAGCCATGTTATCCACCTCCCATTGGATAACATGGCTAAGAACTGCTCAGGGGCAGGTGTTAGCTTTTGGAGATATTCGCGCTTAGCGCGAATATCTCCAAAAGTTGGTAATAGGAGACTGCGATGTTAGCAACTGTTTCCAGTCGCTAACATCTTGGCACGCCCACTTTGCATGTCATTAGTGATAAATATCACTGACATGCAAAGTGGGGCCCAAGATGGTCGCTATCTCCTACTAGCTGTCGCTAACTGGTGTTAGCGACAGCTAGGTAATAGGAAGATAATTTTATCTCCGCTTTCTTGGCTTTTAAAGCCAAAAAAGCGGAGATAAACCCCCTTGATAATATGCCCCCTGGTGTTTCCCCTGTAGGCTGGCGGGGTTCAGGCAGTTTCACTGCTGGTGGCCAGTTTTGTTGCTGGGAACTGGACTGTTGCGTATCGTGTCTCCAGAGCTTATAAATAAACAATGCAAAACAAATGGTTTTAAAGCTTCAACCCCATTTGTTTTTGCATTTGGGTGTGTCCTGTTTCCTGGAGGGTAGCTAAGAGCAGCACTGACTTCTGGGCTTAAGAGGGAGTGGGGTGAGTGGTCTCCTGTTGCTTAGCTCGGAGAGTCCAGTAATTACATGATGAAGACTCTTTTAAATTCAAAACAGTGTATGTCTTTATAATGTGATCTTTGAAATGCTTTTCAGCACTTCTCCATTGCTGTTGTTGTTGCGATTGGTAGAAGTAAAAGATTCTGATCAGGAATTTTGAAACAAGTCACTACCATCAGCGTCCTGATGATGCTATTGGTGAACCAAGAGGAAAGCTGTCTTGTGTTGTTTAGATGGAGTAAAAGTTATAATATTTTGCTTTTGTGCAGTACACACCCCTAATTTTTGTATTTCAAGGTCCTCTTGGGAAAAGGAGGCATTGTGAAAAAAGAAATGCGGTCACGTGGGAGCTGGGATTGATGCATCGTTTCTGTGCAGTTCAGTCACTAAATGGTTAGTTACCTCATTATTTCTCCTCTTTTAGATCAAAGCTTGATGCTTTGTGTTTATTTCTTTCAGGAGCTAAATTAATGCACTGTATGAATTACATCCGGGCTTTGCATGTTTCATAAGGATTGGTGGTAATAGTGTTTGGAGGGGGTGAGTTTTTAATACGAAAGCTAAAATAAAAACCAGAGCACCCTACTTTGGTCAGTGCATTGCGACCATTTGCTTGATACAGCTGAAAGTGTTTAGCCGTTCTTGAATTAATTCATCCCCTCCTTACTATTCAACTATTCATTCTTTGAGACATGCAGGCCTGTGTCCAATCTCCATCTATTCACTCAATGAGTGAACAAGGCTCAATAATACAAATTGTGCTGTTAATTGTGCCATATTTGCAATTGTTTCAAAATGTTCATTCAGGTGAACTCTCCCAAACCCCGCTTGCATTGATCAGGCTTGCTTACTCACTACTTGCAGTGTAACGACTGTTCTAACAACACTGCCAGGGCTTCTTTTAGTTCCCAGTCCGGCCCTGGTTTTCTAGACATAGGTGTGTACTGGGGAGACAGCTTTGTGCAAGTTTCATTAACTTTGAATGTGGTATGTGCCCTTTTAGTGATAACATGTTGTCAACTACAGGTGGGTGTTCAGTGAAGTGGCTGGTACAGGCTTGATCAGGCAGAATGTGGTTAACGCCCAGATTAGGCTCAGGGTGGAAGGTGACAGGAAGTTGAGGGATGCTGTTTTTGGTATGGTATGTCATGCAATGTTGTCTGAAGCTATGTGCAAGAGGGTGCTGGTTTATATTCTTAAAGTCCATGTGCCATCAATATGTCAGATCTTGTAAGATAATATGAAGTTATGGCATGCAAATACTGTAGTGTCTTATGGGATATTTTATGTTGCGATGTTATGATATGGCATGGCTCATGATGACATTGTACATGGTGCTGTGTGATTGCCTTTTAGGCTGTATTATGTTTTGCAATAGAATGGGATGGGCTCCTATGTGGTGGTATGGCAGGCTGATTTAAGGCATAGAATGACATGGTGTGTAATAGCATAATAGTTTGTGGTATGGAATGGAATGGTAGGCTATAGAAAGTAGAGCATAGAAAGCATAATGAGAAGGAATAGATGGGAAGCCGCTGATGATAAGCCACAGCTCAGAAAGCGTAGGCTAGAATGCTCAAGTGTAAAGGCACATATGAGAAATTATCGGCTACCTTATGTTAGTATTCGTAAAGCACAGTGTAGGCAAATTACTTGGATTCTTAGCACTTTTTATGAACATGAGTCTTGAAGTAAAACTCCTAAATGGAAGAAGCCATTGTTGCAAATCATTTCCACCCATATATTACACCAGGATTTTTTTGAGTCTTGATCACCTGGTTATAGGACCTTTATTGTGGGTGAGTCCCACAACCCTAGTCTCATTCACTGTAATTACATGGTAATTGGACTGCACGTGTTTTCTGCCAGTGTCTGCCTTTTAAGATACCGTCACTGCAATGCAGCTAGAGTAATGGGCACTGGGCTGGTTACATGTGAACGTGTGCATTCTTGTGTGCACACATGTGTAGGTTGCACATGTCAGACTACCGCCATGTGCAGCCCTATAATTGCACACAGGCAGTCTGTCACAGAAGAATCCCTTCCAAGGTAGGGACGCACCTGGAGTAGGCCTTCTAATATTAGTAGTCATTCATAGATAGGTCAGTATAGTTTACTGAAAAATCTGTATTGTCACTGTTATACACATCATTGAAATGTGCCTTAAAGAGTAGTTCACCCCTCTATCCAGCGAGGTGTTGAACTGGGGTGAAACAGGCATGCTAAGTTTGGATATGCAAGTCCCAATAACATATGTATAAATCTTATTGGTCATCCAGATTTGTCATATTTGAGTGGCTCGGCTCAAAATTAGATTCCAGGGCTTTTGATCCTCTGCTGGGCTAAGTTAATTACTCTGCTCACCAGCAGAGGGAACAAAAACCTCCCCACACCAAAGAAGAAATTATCAGTGCTTGACTCAGTTCCTGAAGTGGAAGGGGAGGAAAATATGAATCAGGTAATTAGCAGTCACACTGTACTTGAGTTGGGACAGCCCAGGCAGAATGAACAGAGAGGGAGCCCAGACATTTGGAGCCAATACAGGAGGAGCTCCTCTGTGAAGTTCTGGTGGGAAAGTATCTGGCAGTGATGCCTACTAGGGCCTCCTCTGAGTCCCTCAGAAGAGGTCTGCACATATAAAACTTGAAAGCACCATACTTGTTTATCCCAGAATGCCACATGGGAGGACTTGGACTGGGGCGGAAGGATGATGTGGCACCCTAAGATTGGACTGGGGTGCCTGGCATCTAGAATTTGTCACCCGCACTTAAAAACCCTTGTAAAAGAGAGAGACAGTGAACAAGACCCTGGACCTGGATGGCAATGTTGGTAAAACTATGGGCAGCTGGAAGGACAACTACCAATAAAAAATAAATAAAAACAAAAACAAAAAAACAGCCCATTTGATGGACTCTGTCTTCAGCTGACCTCCAAGAATAGATGGATCTCTTCAGGGCCAGTGACACTGCCGTCCTTAAATCTCCTGAGGACCAACTGGGAGAAGACTTGGGCTCCTTTGCCCCCCTGATGCCCTTCAGGACTGCCAGGAGGCCATGGATCTGTGGAAGGCAGAGCAGAGGAGGAGGCTGGTGGAAGGAGCCAGTAAAATCAGCTCCCCGCAAAGTGTGCCTTTTAAAGGTGAGGAGGCTGGCTGAAAATGCTCCTGGTGGCTAAAGCTTGCCACCAAGAGCAAAATGAGTCTCAGATCTTTGAAGTCGACCCCTTAAAGAATTTGTTTGACCCCAAATAGTGCAAGAAATGGAGCATGTGGGGATCCACCGTTATCTCTGACAAAACCCACTGGGGATGGACAAGCTTCTGGGGTTCGGCACACAATTTGCTATTTTTTTACCGTTGGGGAGGGGGAGTGTGTTGGCCCCCTCCCAGGTCAGGACTTCAGCTCCAGGGACCCCATGCCCATAGGACCTGGTGAGAAGAAACAGAAGAAAGCACCACAGTGCTAGATTTACATTTGAACCTGGGCATCCAGAAATTGTTTAACAAACTTGCCCTAAGTTTATGGGCACTTTAGACAAGGGGTTCATTCTTTTAAATATTATTTTAACCTGAAGTTTTTGCTCTACAACTTGGAAGTATGACCCTGGAGAGTGGTCCTAAGCCATAATTGTATGTGGCCTATGTGTGTAAAAGAAATATTCATATATATGTTATTTTGATTTTTAGTACTTTAATTAAAGTTTATTGCTGACAATGATTTTGTAAACATTGCAATCCTTTTATTGACAATAATAATTGCAATTAAATGTGGTTCCTGATCTGATGGTGATTTTTAACATGTGGTCATTGTTATTTGATTATGGTGACTCCTTGACAAAACCAATAGGCTGCTTTGAATTTTTGTGTGGTGACCCATTGACAAAGCCAATAGTCCTGTTTTATTTAAAATGGCACCCCCTTATATTGTGATGTTCTATCTGGTACAGGTGGAGGGTATTGTTATTTTGGGGGTCATGACTCACCAGGGGTAAAATGTGATTTCAAAATGTGACCAAGGGTATTTCCATCTACCTTTTGTACATTTGTGCAATTTAATGCTCCCCATTTAGTAGGCCTGGGTGGATTTTTTAATTCTGCCTGTTGAATCAGAGGAATTTGGATTGCTTTGCATTGCTGTCTTAAAAGTCATCATAACACACAGTATCATTGTGCGTGGTCCTTGCAGGAATCACTGTTAGTCACAAAAACATGTGTGCTAGAAGGTGTTTACATATCAGTCAGGTGGGAATAAGCTCATTGAGTTTGTGGAGAAGGTGGGTGAGCATCAGAGTTGCTTTCGAGGATATGAAATCTGCATTACTGGAGGTGTTTGCACCTTTCATTGAGGATCAGGAAATGGCAAAGTTTGTTAATGCTTTTCTTACTGGGCAAATGGAAATGGTATGGCATGAATATATGTTGTGAGCAAAGATATAAGGGAACATTGGGTCTTTAGGAAATCTGCCTTTTCTACATGGTCATCACAGATGTTTCACTTTTTGCTGAACCCTATATTTCTGCTAGCTTTAGAAGTCTGCTAACCAGTAGTAGTGAACTGGGGTGGCGTGGTGAGCAACATAATGATGGATTAAACCCAGATCTGTGACTGGGGGTGAATTTTTTGCCAATGTGCATCATTCCGTCCATCACCTTGTGTGAATTGCAACCAGTAGTAGAGTGCCAGTTCTGCCCAATTAAACTTGGTTGAATTAGCCTATTCCTAACTGGTATATTTAACTTGCCTATAAGTCCCTAGTACATGGTGTACGTGTAAGTGTCACTAGTGGACTGCAGCATCTATAGTGTCATCCACTACAGCAGCAATGTAAACATAGCTTAATGCCTTCCTAGTGTAGTCTTGCTGTTGCCACTAAACATACATTGCAACCTGTTCAAATAAACCTCCCTTTCAAAGTCACCCCAGATAACCAGTTAGAAAGTTAATGTTCTCATGTCCCTATAGTGACAAGGCCCAAAAGCTCTTTTCACTGTGGCCGGCAACACTGTCCTAAGTAGAAAACCAGTACAGATTAAAATACTAATACTGCAATGCAAATTGAAAGGGGATTGAGGCAAAAACAGATTGCACCTATCCTTCGAACATTGGATACCACGCCCCCACACCAGCAGATATACAGCTCAGACAGTTACTAATGAAAAAACATGGAGGATGTCCATGCAATGGGATCTTGCCCGCTGCCAACAATAGTAACCTGGCAAAAGAAGAGAGACTAATATTTCTAATTATATGTCAGATCAATCAAGCAAAATACCAGATGCAATCACACATTGCCAGACTACAGAGGGAGAAACTGCACAATGCAGCAAATACAGCCAAGGATTAGAAACAGTGTGTTTTGTTCTGCCCTGAAGTAGTCTGCGAGGACGAAACGCATTGGCTACGGTTTTTACCTTGTCAGAAAAAAGAAGTCATCAATAAAGGATTTAAAAGAACAACTCTACCGAATTGCCATTCTTGTTTTGATACATGATTCGTAAACAAATATTTATGCCATACGAATGATCACTTTTGTAAACCTTTTTGTAAATGTACAGATTCAAATTCAGTGTGCTGGACCACTGTGTTATTTATAAAATACTAATACTGTATCTTGGGAAAGGGACCAGCTAGAAAAATAATGAAACAACCATTTTTCCTATAAAAGAATATCCAATTCAGTTGTGAAGTCAGATTTTGAATAGATATTATGGAAAGGTACCTATTAGAAAATTACCCTTTACATACCTAAACTTTCCAAAAGCTAACTATCATAAGCCTCTGCCAGTTCTCAGCCTTGAATAGCTATGAAAAATGTGAGAAATGTTTTTCAGGAGCAAACAATAGGCTGACCAAAATGGGCAGAGATTACTTCTCTGTGTTCCACAGAATATGCAGGCTGGGGGCATCTTGTTTCACACTGAAGTGTCAGATTCTGCTTGAGAGGTCTTTTGAGAATCATTCAACACTTGGGATTCACTTTAAAGGCACACTTGAAAGGGAGAAAACAGGATCACAAGACAATTCTCATGTAACCACTGTCGAGTCTCTGGAGGATCCACTTTTGTCCTCAGTCTCTGGATTTGTCGTGGGTGCAGTACCTTCCTCAAACTGGATTTTAGTATTAAATGTGGGAGGATGCTATGATTACCACAGTACATTCCCCACACACACATCCTCGCCCTCAGAGCCCTTGTTGTGTGTGGCTGAAGACTTTCCCCATGTTGAAACTGCCCTGACGCTTGGAATTTTGGGCCTGTTTGCAGAAAGGCAAACTGAAACTGTTGCAAAAGTGGGTAAGGTTACCACTGGGAACTTTTACCTATTGGATAGAACATGCCCATGAGTCATTCCCACCCACTAGCTAGTGCCAGAAATGAATGTGGACCTGCGGAACAGCAGAAGAGCACCAAACTTGCTGTTTGTGACCTGAGAAGAGCCCTGAAAGACAAGACCTGTTTGCCTCTTCTACCCAGGGCAAAAAAGTGGACTCCAATGATCAGGTGGCAGACCTCCTATATGGCTACAGGGAGACAACACGCTGCAAAAAGCCTTTTCCTGGAAGTACCCAGCTGGCAAGTAACAACTGAACTTGAACTAGACCCTGCTGTTGGCTTCTGCCTGACACCTTGTGAGTCTCTAAGTTCCTCCCCTGAGGCTTTAGAATTGTACTTCTGTAGTGGATTGGGTCTTGAAAGACTAAAGTCAGAAGACAAACTCTTTGACCAAGATGAACCTAGATAGTGTATCCAACCCATGCGCGATTGCGGTCAATGTCAACTTGCACCTAGGTCCTGAAATAACGCAACCATTGACTATCATTGGCACTTTTTATGGTTCTTGGTGCTATTCTTACTTAAACCTTTTAAAATGTAGAGCTCTGGGTCCCCTTATTAGATTTTTTTGTTGTAGTGTAATTTTTTTTAATGAAACGTTACTCTATTTTGCTAATTTGTTCTGGATTTTATTGTGTTGCATTTCAACGTTATTACTAGTTTGGTACTGATACATAATTTACACATTGCCCTTAGTTAAGCCTTTCTGCTCTGTGCCATAGCTACCAGGGGGTTGAGCTTGTTTTAATTTAATGACTTTGAAGTTTCACCCTGACAAAGGTTGTGATTCTTCATTTGAGGTGGGTAGTAACCCACTTCAAATAATTCAACTGCTTACACACACCTATTGGCTGACCTCAAACATGATCCAGCTTAGCTTGTTATATTGTGATATCCAGCAGACAAGCTGTGCTAACATCTTCCAGCCTCTGTTTATAATTAACTGAGTTAGTGCAGCTTACTCTGTCACCTTTTATCTGCATTGCATGTTTCATTGGCCCAGTAACAAACTCTAGCATATGAGCTTATTTGACAGTCTTTCCAAGCTTCTGCCAAGCCTGGGGCTTTTGGTAATTTGTCTATTCAATCAACTCTTATCTCAGAAATTGCTGCTTCTATTCTGCGATTATCAGATAACCAGTACGAACAGCGTGCTGCTCTGTAGGGCAACATTTTTTTGATGCGCATATAAATCTTGATCTCTGACAGGTGTGTCTTCCTTTGAAGCCATGAAGCCTTATGGACACTAGCCTACCTCTTGGCCCAGGGTCCACTATGTGATAGCTCGCTGACATCACAGCCTGAGCTGAGTTCCAAATACAGTCGGATCCCCTGATAGAGACCTGTTAGAAACTGGGTTTCTGGTTGGCAGAGGTATGCACCCTGTCCAAGCAGGAACCACACTCCTAGTCAGGATACGTGTAGTACACACTAAATGTCTACCTGTGCTCACCCCAGTTGCGTGGAACAGAGCATTAGGTCAAACTAAAGAAGCAAGGTGTAAAGGATTTGTGCACACACACACACATACACATGCACAAACACACAGTAATACAGTGAAAACACCACAAAAGAACAACACACAACTTAGAAAAATAGTCAATATTTATCTGGGTAAAACAAGACCAAAGTGACAAGGTTCCAACATACACAAGTCAAGATATGCATTTTGCAAGATTAAATCAAAATACAGTGCTTAGAAGTCAATAGCTCCAACTGGGGCTATTTGGTCACGCTTGACCGGGGCATATACAAAGTTCTGTTTGACAGCGATTGAGCGTGGGCAAGATACAAGAGTCAAGCAGACCCGCTGACAGTACCTTGGATGCGTTGAGGCTCAGGGACGATGCGCCGACCAAAGGAGGGGATGTGTTCCTGTCGAAGGTGATGCGTCATTTCCGAAGTTGGGCAACATTGTTGATGCGTCAATGTCAAGAGCACCATGCATCGGGCCGATGTGTCGATGTCAAACCACTGGGCTCAAAGTCGCGTAGGGCTGGGGTGCGTCAGGGATGTTGCATCGCAGACGTCGGTGATGCGGTGTCAGAGAAACATTCAGTAGCGGCTATTCAGAGGTGCTGTGCCTGCAAAGTTGGGGCTGCAGTGCAAGTCAAGGTTGCTGCGCCACGCAGTCGGAGAGTGGTGTCCACAGCTTCTGTGCAGGCAGCAGTGATGCGGTGATATCACAGAGAAATACACTGGTTACGAACGACACTTTGGTGTTGATGCTTTGGTTTCTTGGGTTACAGCATCATGCGCACACTTCCAAGGGCCCAAGACTGGATTTGGCACCACTTGGCAGAGCAGGTCTTACAGCAGAGGAGCCCACTTGTTTGTAGCAAGATGCAGGTGAAGTCTTTGATGTCCCTAAGACTTCAGTAACAGGAGGCAAGCCAAACAAGCCTTTGATGAACCTTTAGAGATGCAGGATGTAGAGAGTCAAGTCCAGTACTCTCACTCCTAGGCAAGAAGCAGGCCAACACAGCAAAGCAAGCAGCAAAGAAGCAGTTCCTCCTGGCAGCACAACATCTCTTCTTCCTGGGAAAATGTCCTCAGCTCCAGAAGTGTTCAGAGTATATGGTGTCAGAGGTCCATTACTTATTCCCATTTTAGCACCCGATGTTATTAATATTTTTTTTCCATTCCTAGTTGCGGGGAGGGGCGGGGCTAGCTAGAGCAGGGGCCAGGTAGAAGTGTGCATGAATGTTTTACCGGCTGTCTTGGAACGGCCAAACATTCATGCACACTTTTCATGTACCCCACCAGGCTGCATTACACAACCTGGTGGGGAACATGTACAGGCTCCTTGTCTGCGCGACAAACCACAAAGCTCAAACCAATCACAACGCGGCAATGCAGCATTGTTATTGGCTTAGGGGAACTTAGGAAAACCACTCACAATTCCGCATTGCAGCGTTGTCATTGGCTTAGGGAGCCTGGGAGCCCGGGAGCTTCCCCATCGACGAGGAGATGTGGCAGGGAAGCAGTGGCTGGCGGCGCGACCATCAGGAAAGTTTTATAAAAAAATATCTTAATTTTTTTTATTTGCCTGGCCTTTCCCAAGTGAGAAGTGCACCCACTCTTGTAAACACATCTGATAATGCCAATAATGTTGAATTTAGTGGCACATTGAGTACAGACAAAATTGACCAGTTCCCAAGTTGACAGAGTGGCGGATACAAGAATCCCCTCACATTGCAACACTTGGCCAAGACATAAACGAAATGAGAATTGGGCAATGGGGTCAGAAAATGTACCACCTAGAAGGTCAACACACAAATGTAAGTGTAACGATGGGTGGGACATTGTTGAGCGCTGCATAATACACTGAAGAATATGAGAGAGGGCCAAGTAAAGTCAATAGGACAGCACATGTTATGCAAAAGTAGA
The DNA here is from genome assembly GCF_964261635.1 of Lissotriton helveticus. NCBI lineage: Eukaryota > Metazoa > Chordata > Amphibia > Caudata > Salamandridae > Lissotriton > Lissotriton helveticus. The sequence goes on along the minus strand of NC_136065.1, from coordinate 1,339,920,379 downwards.
AGAGTGAATATAGCAAATCAAATCTCACCCCCTTGGCATGTCCTTCACTTTGGGAGAAGGGTAAGGGGGAAGATAGAAGCATGAGTTCCCCTCTGTTTTGCTGCACAGCACCTATGAGGGTAAAGATAAGATTAGGGCACCCCTTTCCCCCTGCCATGTCATCCTGAGCTTGGGAGCGTAAAGGAGAGATCAGGACAACATATATCTCCTCTGCCTTGCAGTAAGGCCGTCCCTGTCCTTTAAATGAGGGACTACTAATGAGTGCAGGGAACAGAAGGGCAACGCAAACCCCCATCTGCCTCTTAGATTCCTACAAAGGAAGCTGTGTGTAACTTATAACAACGCGGGACAACATGTGTCTCGTCTGCCTTGAGAGATTCATTCATGTGAATCCTTAATTGATAGACATTGGTCTCTCTCTGCTTTTGATTTTTAGTTATCCTCCTTGGGTTCCTCAATAATTTTATAGCTGCACAAGACCTATCTGGGATGTTGCACTTTAATAATATGAGATAGATGGATAGATAGATAGATAGATAGATAGATAGATAGATAGATAGATAGATAGATAGATAGATAGATAGATAGATAGATAGATAGATAGATATCCACGCTCCCTTCCAATATTTTACCACATGAGAGGACCAGGAAAGAGCAGGGTATCAAACAGCTAGGTCTTGCTGGATTCCTCCACCCAAGCGCTGCAGCTGCCTTCATCCGATTCCTGTACTTGGAGCAGCAGCGTTGTGCCACGGAGGAATTCCAAAACCTACAGGGATTTGACCCTATCCCTAGTTGTACTCCAGTTCGTTGAAGCACTCCACAGTTGTGTGTAAATGGCCCGCCCTGAATGGCTGCCATGTTCCATGAAAACAACCATCCTTCCCTTGTGCAGAGAAAAAAATGCCGGACACAGGAATATTGTTTGCCTTCGCTTTCTTATTGTCTACACCTTATCGGCATGAGAGAGTGCAGGAAAGAGGAGAGGGCACACTCCACCTGCTAGATTCCTTCCCATCCGCAGTGGTAGAAGTGGGGGGGGATCGGTGGGCACGGCGTGCCCCTACTTCTAAAAAATTGTTCAGTCCGATCCCCTACTTCTTGCTTTCAAAAAAGAGTCCCGGGACGGCAAGAATAGTCCAACTTTAAAACTTTTTTCATTCGCTTCCAGGGGCTGCTTGCACTTCTCTGTTAACTCCAGAGGCTGCAGCAGCCCCTCCCTGAGCTCGCACAGACTGAGGGCGGCCCATTGTCATTCCGATTGAGGCTGATTACCTCTTTCGAATGACAATGCGCCGCCCTCTGCCTTTAACATATCAAGTGGCCCTGAGATTAGAGTTGATGATTAGAGATGAGCTTTCCCCAAGCAGGGTACTGTGGGGAACTTGACACCAGTGGCTATCTTGTGACGAGTTGTGAGTGTGTGTGTGGTTAGTGGATGAAGGCGGCAAACTCAATCTAGCCCCTGGCGCTGTTAATGCTCTACAGATAAGTGTGAATGCGTGGCTTGTTATCTTCACGATCTTTTTTTTTTATTTAATGCATTTTTATGTAGCGCGGACTTTATCCGAAGGTGATTGCAGAACAACTTCCTCAGCACCGATCAGCCTCCCCAAGTGAGCTCCGTCGATATCCTGCAGACAGGATGCTGTGGCACAATTGTATCAGCAACTCCTGGCCCATACTTTTTAGTAGGGGGCTCACATGTGCGAATTTAATTACGTGTTACCATAGTGACTACATATCAGCCACTATGTCTGTTTTCCTTCTCTCACTTCATGGTGCTGCTGTACGCTAACATTTATTCTAGTCAGGATTTAATTTCACCAGTGAAATGGGTTTCAAAACTTAGAAAAACAGATGCACTGGTGAAGTGCCACCGCGTGGTGCGCGCAGCCTGCTGTTTCCTTTAGCAACCTGCGGAGGTGCATTAGAAGAGCCAGGAGTGCAGCGAGGAATCTGTACACCATTATAAGAGAAGGGTTGGAATTGTCTGTATGACTGCAGAACGCCATGCAAAACTTTTTACTGTCTTTTTGTGCTTGGCTGAAAGTCAACATGTGCAGGACCTGGTGAGTTTAAAGTATTTGGCATTGCCCTGGCAGAAATGTTAAATGGCTGTGTGTGTGTTTTCAAATGACGTGATTTGAAAGTCTTTCTTCTCATCGCTTTGCAGAGCAAAAGAGCGAGAACTGCGTTAAACACATGAAGTGCAAAATAATGTTTCTTTGTGAATAATTTTAAAGAGCTAGCAATGACACGTTTTGACCTGTCAAGAGTATTGTGCTGGTAGACCCATAAGACGTATCATAAAAGTACCCAGCACCAAGCTTTTTTAACTTTTTCTCTTTTGTTTAATAACACTGTTCATTTTACGCTACACTATTGGTACCAGGCTTATCCTGTCCAGTCAACAATATACCATACCTCCCTTCCTCTTTAGCTTATGCCTACTTATGTTTGCTCACTAATTGATAATTGGTGTCTTCCTTTTACACCCCACCACTTTCAAACTTTACCAGCCAGCACTGCTTGACACCTTTGTCAATGTTGTACACAGAGTGAAGTGAGCTGGGCAGGAGCAGTGACCGGACAGAAGAGGCGACAGGAAAGGAGAGGTACTAGGGCAGGAGAGGTGACGGGGCAGGAGAAGTGATGGTGCAGGAGAGGTGACTGGGCAGGAGAGGTGACTGGGCAGGAGAGGTGACTGGGCAGGAGAGGTGACGGGGCAGGAGAGGTGACGGGGCAGGAGAGGTGACGGGGCAGGAGAGGTGACGGGGCAGGAGAGGTGACGGGGCAGGAGAGGTGACGGGCAGGAGAGGTGACTGGGCAGGAGAGGTGACTGGGCAGGAGAGGTGACTGGGCAGGAGAGGTGACTGGGCAGGAGAGGTGACGGGGCAGAGAAGGTGACGGGCCATGAGCTAGAGCAGTAACCGGGTGTGAGCGGTGAAAGGACAGGAGCGGTGAAAGGACAGGAGCGGTGAAGGGGGCAGGAGCAGTGAAGGGGGCAGGAGCAGTGAAGGGAGCAGGAGCAGTGAAGGGGGCAGGAGCAGTGAAGGGGGCAGGAGCAGTGAATGGGGCAGGAGCAGTGATGGGGCAGGAGAGGCAACAGGGCAGGAGAGGTGACCGGGCAAAAGAAGTGACAGGCAGGTGACATGACAGGCAGGAGCAGTGAACGGGGCAGGAGCAGTGAAGGGGGCAGGAGCAGTGAAGGGGGCGGCAGGAGCAGTGAAGGGGGCAGGAGCAGTGAAGGGGGCAGGAGCAGTGAAGGGGGCAGGAGCAGTGAAGGGGGCAGGAGCAGTGAAGGGGGCAGGAGCAGTAAAGGGGGCAGGAGCAGTAAAGGGGGCAGGAGCAGTGAACGGGGCAGGAGCAGTGATGGGGCAGGAGCAGTGATGGGGCAGGAGAGGCGACAGGGCAGGAGAGGCAACAGGGCAGGAGAGGTGACCGGGCAAAAGAAGTGACGGGCAGGTGACATGACAGGCAGGTGATGTGACGGGTAGGTGAGGTGATGGGGCAGGAGAGGTGATGGGGCAGGAGAGGTGATGGGGCAGGAGAGGTGACAGGGCAGGAGAGGTGACGGGGCAGGAGAGGTGACGGGGCAGGAGAGGTGACGGGGCAGGAGAGGTGACGGGGCAGGAGAGGTGACGGGCAGGAGAGGTGATGGGGCAGGAGCATTGTATAGGAGGAGCCCTGCATTCATGACCTCAATGTTTGAGACAAAAAATAATCATGGATTTCTGAACAATGAGCGTAAAAGCATTAAGGTAACATGTTGTTCCTGGTTATATTTCACACGCTTTACATAAACCTGTATTCCCTATCAGTGTTTGCTTTATTCTGAATTAAACCTCAAATAAACATATCCATTCTTTTAATTAAGTAACGTTATAAGCTGTAACGGGTCAGTGAAATGCTAAACGTACTAAAAATTGGTATGTTTTGCTATTTCTAGCCACACCCCTGACTCCGCCCACTGATCCAATCTTCGGTTATTCCCGCCCCCTGATTCTCCACCCACAGTTCCCCTACTTTTTTTCCCCCACTTCGACCACTGCCCATCCGAGAATGTAGGACAGCCGTCTGTGGCTCTAGGAGGAAGAGCGGTCATGCGAGCTGTGTGGCCTGCGGTTTCCTCCCCAAATGAATTGTGCAGCTAATGCCGTCCATTAGGGAACAGCCAGCCTAAAAGCCTCTAAAAAATTCAGATCTGCCCTGCTGGGGGGCCAACATAGACCTCATAATTCCCGTCCCGGCCGTAGGCCAAGATCTCACGCTTCCTTCCGGTCTGTGGTCTCGATCACTTAGGGAGCAGATTAGCCGTCGCGTGCAGGTCTCCCGGGCCTGAGGCCGCAGCCATACCGTGCACCACCATGGATGCTCCCTTGTGCCCAGCTCTCCCGCCCAGCGTCCCCGCTATAATTAACCCTAATCCAAAAGCGGAATTAAGCAGCAGAAAAAGCGACAGAGGCGGCGAGGCTTTGCGAGGAGAGCGGGAGAGAGCATGCAGTGTGAGCGCGCGGGAGCTCACTGCGCGCTCCCTGTCGCACCACACGCAGCTTAAAGTCACCTGTCATGCAGCGTTACATGGCTTCCGGGTCCTTTGCGATGGAGCCAAATGTGTGTGTTTATTTTCCTCCCTGAGGATTTTTTTCCCAACAGTTTTAACCACCTGTGGAGCGCTTGAAATTCGTATTTGTCTTGCAAATTGATGGGAGTCTGTGGTGCATCCTTTCATCGTCATGAGCTTGTGTGTACCCGACAGTGTCATGGATGGAGGAGGCACGAATTAGTTGAACAGAAAGGAGATTGCTGAAATCAAGGGCGTGGGGCCATCATTGTGGCTTAGAAGTTGCAACAGAGTATGTAGACATTGTGTCCAGTGACTTGCGCATTAAGCCCCCACAATGCCGTGAGCATTGCTAGTGTCCATTGACCCATTGCTTCTGAACATATAAAAAGAGACAACCATTTTTTCCAAAGATTTCCAGTAAACAGCCCTCATTTTATCACTCACATGAATTAACAGCATTCGCTATGGCAAAACCGTAGTCAGTAAAAATACAAAATGCTGATCTTTAAAACTTACTAATGATGTATTAAATCAGTCTTACTACTATTCCCATTAAGCAAAGGAAAAACAAAGAAGCACAGTGTAGGTCTAGACAGTTATAGGCAAACAAAAGCAATGCTCAAGTACACGACTGACAGAGATTGTTAAAAGGGTCAATATTCTTCTTTTTATTTGGCTACGCAACAAATTGTGGAAAGGGTGTCCTGATTTGCTTGGCTTAATAGGAGATTGTGGAAAAGGTGTCCAGGTCATTGTTTAGGACTGCCTTATTAACACAATTCTGTCTGGAAAGGGTATCCAGAACCCACATTCTTTTTTTGGTTCTGATAATTAAATAGATTGTGAAAAGTGTATCCAGATTTATTTTTTTGGGCCTGGATCATTAAAGAGATTCTTGAAAGGGAGTCAAGATTATTCCTTGGGATTGGTTGAATAACAATGGAACCAACCCATCAATGGAGTTACCAGCAACATCTTTCAGTGCTGATGACTTGTCGAAAGTTCTATGTAGAACTTGCTGATGTATTTTCCCCTATGTGCTGCCAAGTGCCCGAGTAAAGTTATCTATTGTTTCGACTCATCACCTCATGCAGACAGGGAACAGATCTAATAAATTACTGACTCTAGGCTGGTGGCTGAAGACCTCAAATTGGCTCAATCCCATGGTCATTTCTCTCAGCAGTTTCTCCAATTCCTTCTCTTCTACCAGTCTACTTAGCCTAAACAGAAATAACTGGATTGCATTTTCATTTGTTAATTGTGAGAATTAAACATCTTTTCATGGTAAAAGAGTTTTACTCTTCTTATTACCAATTAATCATATTTGTAGCGCCTTAAAGGATCTGTTTTCTGTCATTGAATGTGAGTTACTAATAATTCATCCATAACTTTATTGAACGATACTAGTCTTCTGATATCTTTGCATCCTTTTCATCATTCAGAGGTATACAAAAGAGTTGTAGATCATCATCAGAACCGGTCACATCTAAAGAATACCAATGTATATATTGAGAGTGAAAGATTTCTGAACATGATTAGCTGTGAGATACTGCATATTCCATTTAAACTTAGGGGAAGATGTGGAAGCCCAAGGGATTTTCTGTTCAGCCCAATATTATTGGGGTCACAACGGGTAGAACCCTTTAGCCCAAAAGAGAAACATAGTCTTTTTGAGTAAAGTAGACCGGATGGATGTCTCGCTCTCCTCCTTCAGTGAGTTATGCTCTGTTAGACAGAGAATGTTTGGAGTACAGCAAAGTTGTCAGAGAATCTCTTATCTGCAGGTGGTGATAAAACGGAGCTTCACCCTTACAACTCCAAATACGTGCACACACATAATCATTGGTATTTGAATGAGTATTACTATTTATCATACAGTATTTGTTTGGCGATCACGTTTACCAGGCTGATCCTGTTTTAGATAACTGAGCAGCAAATTTGCAAATTTTAACAAATGTGAGCTAGAGCCCACATACCCCTAACCTATTAATATCTCCCTTACCCAGAGTGTCTAAAATGTTGTCAGCCATCTAACTGATATGGCTGTATTAGTTTACTAAGCTTGTTTTATGCCAAGCTGTGAATGGTTTTCCGTCAAACCGTATGCTGTCATCTGAACAAGCAGCTGAAACTCAGCCAGTCAGCATCTGCCCTCAGCAACTAGTTCAAGTGTATACCCCCAACCTTGCATTGGTACCAAATATACCTTTATCACCAGTAATGTCTTTTGGAGCGAGGAGGTGGTCACTGTTGCCCAGCTCATGTTTTGGCCAAATTCTTTTTTTACCATACAATGCTTCTTTGCAGCTAATGTTACTTTTTCCTTCTTCCTTTCAAATGGCGCTCCGCCAGATTTTTATCTTCCCATGTAGCAGTGGTTACAATGTGTGCAATAGAGAAGTGAAACATTTACTGTCTTTATCCTGTTGATTTGAAGGATCTTAAAAATCATGGAGTTTCAAAGCTGGAAACAAGGCAATCGAGCACATAGCCTTCTTTCCTAAGCCCTTCGCCTATAGCACTCTCTCTAATATTAAAATGCAGTTGCGTTTACATACCACCAGGCCTGTCTTGCATATAACAAGCATTATTATCATACGAAAGCCCTGTTACACATGACAGGGACGCAGCACTTTGATCGACAGTCACTCAAAGAGAGTTATTTTACTATGCATAGACTTAGCTGTGCTGCCACATGGTTACAAACACATTATCAAACAAGCATCTGAAAAAGTTACTAGGTCAGGCATAGGCAAGCTGGTTGGTGATTACATTTCTTTCCTATTTTTATTGCAAGCATATGTCACAAAAAATTACAAGAAAAAAAGATAGCATACCGCCTACATATGGCAGGCATATGTTTTCGGTAAACATCTTCCATAAAAATAATTATTCAACAGGATCAGTACGTCCTAGGAAGCAGGTGCATTTAGAACAAGTATAAAAACCTTTTAATTTTAATTCACCTCACAGGAAAATGCTTCTAATTATATATATATATATATATATATATATATATATATATATATATATAATAAGAGACACAACTGACTTCTTGTGTAAACTATCTCAGGTATGCTGGAATAAGAACTATATACTGATGACACTGGACATATGTTCTCTTTATACCTCTATAAGGCATATGGATGGGTTAAAGGCGGTGCAGTTCTTTCTGGATAAACGTCCCTTGTATAATGCACAACACAACAGAATGCTTATGGGGATGTTAAAAATATGTTTACAACAAAACTTCTTTACATTCAGTGGCCAAGCCTATCAACAGCTCAGAGGGGTAGCCATGGGGTCTTGCTTCTCCCCCAGCTTCGCATGTCTACACATGGGGCTGTGGGAGGAGCAGACCCTTATGGGACAGCACAGAACAACTGTTGAACAACATGTAATACTGTACCTCAGATATATAGACAACCTGTTTTTTGTCTGGAGGGGCTCAGAGGAGAGTGCTGTTGACTTTGTTGCTAAACTGAATGTCAATGACTTAAACTTACAGTTTATTTCAACTATAAGTGACCATTCAGTGAATTTCCTGGATGTGGAAGTGTATGTTGATAAGAACAAACTGGAGACCAAACTACACAGAAAGGTTACCGCCGGTAACACCTTGTTACATGCCTCCAGCAATCATCCTCGCCATCTTATTCGCAGCATCCCCTATGGTGAGATGCTGCGCATAAAGCGCATTTGTAGCACAGATAATGAATGTAAGTTAGCCCAGAACATGTGCAAAATGCGTTTTTTGGAGAGAGGTTATAGTCACAAAAAGATAGATGAGGCTATAAGAAAAACATTAAAACTGACTCGAGAACAACTATTGGGTAATTGTCCTGACATTGGCAGCGCAGTTGATACCAAAGCTGTAACCAATGAAAAAGTGCAGTGCAGGGCAATTGTTACCTTTAGTCAACAGCATGCTGAGATTCGCAGGATCTTTTAAAAAAACTGGAATTTGGTAAAAGGGGATCCTGTGATTGGGGATCTAGTGAAAAATAGACCCGAGATCACCTTCAGGAAGTCCCCTTCATTAGGCAGTGCGATTGTCAGCAACACCCTTGACGTCCCCAAGAAATGGTGGGAACGGATTACAGGTTTTAAAAAATGTCAGGTCTGCAAGGCCTGTAAGCACGCCATCAATAAAACCCATTTTTTAAGTCCCTTTCATGATACACCGATTGCTATCAAACAAAAGCTGGGATGCAAAACTGAATTCGTGGTGTATATATTACTGTGCCCGTGTGGCTTACAGTATGTTGGGAGTACTCGTCTTCCTGCCCACAAGCGCATTCTACAGCACTTGCGTGCAATCTCAGGGAAAGATAAGTCCTATCCAGTAGCGAAACATTTTGAGAAATGCCATCAGAGCAATCCAGACCTGCTAAAATATTACCTGGTGGACTCTGTTCTACCATTGAGGAGGGGAGGAGATAGAGATGGTAAATTACGTCTCTTAGAAACACGATACATCCTCGAACTCAATAGCAAGCAGCCTGGGGGACTTAATTGCAGTGAAGATCTCTACACATGTTTATGAATTGGTGTTGAGATATATAATATACCTTGTTGGCGTGAGTGTATTCGATGAGCTGTGTGACATCTTTTCATATATACTTATTTGGTAGCCTGATCATTAATGAAATTTTATAAGCAACAGATTACATTTTATTTCACTGTCACTTTAAGTAATGTTTAAACCGACGACCCCCAAGGAAGTAAAAAGTAATAAAAATATAGGAGATAGATCTTTAGATGGAGGGTCTATATTGCCATTACCCACTGTGGTATAATTTGCACTGAACCATGACATATATTCAACTTCAATTTACTGCCTTAAAGAGTTATGCACGGCAAAATCTTAGTGTTATTTAAAACTGTAATATACATAAAGTTAAATTTTGGGATGAAATAGGCCTGCTTTATGGGTTTCTTATTAAGAAAACTGACTGTAAATAATACTTTGTTGATTTGGTGTAAATATATGAATTATGGATATTTTCTCAAAGAAACTACACATTTTTTTGAATTATTCTTATAATTTTGTATATATGCCTGTCTATAGCTTTAAAAACAACATGATGTTAACGGTAGTGAATATATGTACATAATGATTTGATGTAATATGGTTTGAGCACACAGCTCGAGTTATGAACATTGCAATAATATGGCACTGCGCCCTCTATTCCTTCTTGAATTGGTGAATACCACTTTAATTTGTAAAGGATGTACTACTGATCATGTGACCATCTATACTACTTATGTCACTTCCTTTCTTCTCTACATGACATGTGATCAAGCCTCGGCTGAGGCGAAACGCGTCATGGCGACTGGTGGGCTGTTATTCACTAATAAACAGCACTGAAAACGAGAGCACGGAGTTTGTGGCTTTTCTCAACTTTCGTTATCAGCGTGAGCGCAAGCTAAGTTGATTCCGGACTTTTTGAATATATATATATATATATATATATATATATATATATATATATATATATATATATATATATATATATATATATATATATATATATATTCACGCTCCAAGGTTGTCCACCTTATGAGTAGCACGCGAGCAGCAGCTTTATTTATGTGTAGGTGAGGACGGGGATCCGCTCATAGACGCCGCTCCGTAATGGATCTGCCCGACGCGTTTCGAAGCTCCATCTGCTTCTCTTCAGGGGCTTTAACGTAAGCGGTGTGAGCGGTGTGCGCATTCCAGTAGCAGCCGTACATGGAATCGAGGACGGGCCCACTTGTGGAGTCCATACAGGACTTGATTGTGTGCTTTCCGTACTACACTTCCCAGAAGTCTCACTGGAGCCTCCCATCGACGGGCGAGTTATATAATTGGAGAAGTGTAGCGGGTGCGCACACCGCTTGCTTTGTGAAAAAGCAATGCCGGCTCCTGCAGGAGGCAGGGAGCCGGCTTGGACCGTAAGGGGCATTGGGGCTCCCCCCGCGGTCCCCAACGAAAGGCCAGGCCCCGGGGGATGGGATCCCCGCGGCCATGATTTGGCCCGGGAGGGGGGACACGCGGCCCCCCTCCCCCATGATTAAAAAATATTTAAAAATTTGCAAAGGCCGGCCCCAGGTTATGGGGTCCCGGGGCCATAAATTGCCTTAGGAGGGAGGCCGCGCAGCCACTCTCCAATAATTTTAATTTAAAAAAAAACACTGGCCATGCCCCGGAGGATGGGGTCCCCGGGGCCGAATATGGCCTCGGGAGAGGGGCACCCTTCCATTATAAAAAAAATATAGGGGTCAGGCCCTGGAGGATGGGGTCCCCAGGGCCAATGAAATAGGAATGGGGGGGCACACAGCTCCTCTTCTTAAAAAATTAATAAAGCAAAAAAAACGGCATCGCACCGGAGGCCCCGCCCCCTCCCTGCAGCACTCTGCAAATACGCCCCCTCTGGCGCGTTTTAGGTCGGGGAATTAATTCCTCTTCAATCCTGAGGGTCCCTCGGGCTCAACTAGCCCACCAGGTACCTCCATTAAGCGCCACAGAGCTGTGTTGCAGAGAGGTGTAAAAAGGGGTGTGGCCTCTGAACACCTCTCTGCAACACAGCTCCCTGGCACATACTGGAGGTACCTGGTGGGCTAGTTGGCCCCCAGGGACCCTCAGGATTGAAGAGGAATTAATTCCCCAACTTAAAACGTGCCACAGGGTGTGTTTGCACACATGTCACCTCAGGCCCTGGTCTCGCTTCCAAAACCAAAGCAAGTTTGCTATGACAGGGCGAGAGCCCCACGGCTTCCGCCCTGTCATAGCAAACAGCAGTGTCCCAGGTGTAAGCGCCCCGGGACACTGCAGGAGTCAGCCCTGGGGTGGCGGTCCCCAGGACCATCACTGGCTCCAGGAGGGGGGCCGCATGGCACCCCTCCCTCCATTTCAAAGCCATGGGGAGGTGGTGGTCCCTGGGGCTGGGGGTCAGCTACGGACCCCCAAATCTCAATCTTAAGTGCCCCGGGAAGGTGGTGGTACCCGGAGCAGTGTGGGGGTGCTTGAGCACCCCCACACTAATTATGTTTTTTAGCCCCGGGGAGGTGGCGGCCCCCAGGGCTTGGAGGGCCATGCCAATTAGCATGAATGCTCCGGGGAGGTGGCAGTCCCCAGAGCAGCGTGGGGTGGGTTCAAACCCCCACACATTTCTTCAGGTAGCCCCAGGGAGGTGGCGGTCCCTGCGGCTATGGGGTGCTGCGTGCCCCCCACATTTGTTTTAATAAACCCAAGGGAGGTGGTGGACACCGGGGCTGCGGGGGCCCCTGCAGGCCCCCACAACATTATTTATAAGTGCCCCGGGGCCTGGCCCACCCGGGGGCTTTTTGAATACGAAGCGAGGGAGCCCGCACGTTTTTTATTTTTCCCTGCCGGATTCTCGACCCCACTTTTTTAATGCTTTTTTTGACCCAGGGAGTCCTTGTGGGACCCCCTGAGCAGGCCTAGGGGGTCAGGGTGTTTCTACCCTGCCCCCTTTTCTTTTTCTCACCTTTCTTATACTGTTTTCCTCTGACTTGGTTCTACCAAGTCACAAGATGGCTGCAACACTTCCTGGTTTGGAGTGTTGGCAGCCAATCACAGTGAAGCTCGTGCTCGGGGGTTAAGCTCAGCCCAGATATCAAAACTTGTATTTTTTGAAATTCTCAGCAACTACTGAACGGATTTACACCATTTAAAAAAAAGGTTGCTTTCTAATCCAAGCACTACCTTTTGGCCAAATTTGGGGTAATTCCGTTCAGTAGTTTCGGCTGTAGACTTGCCCAAAGTTTCCTATGGGAAATCGACTTTTTGACTCTTATTTTTTTAATTTCTCAAAAACTACTGAACGATTTACACCATTTTAAAAAAGGTCGCTTTCTGAACCAAGCGCTACCTTTTTGCCAAATTTGGGGTAATTCCGTTCAGTAGTTCGGGCTGTAGCCCTTCTCAAAATTTCCTATGGAAATTAACATGGAGAAAATGCGTTTTGGGACCCCCCTTTTTTTCTCAGCCCCCGTTTGATGAATCACCCCCAAAACTTTCAGGGTAGGAGCTGACTTGGATAGACTTTTTGTTTGGAGAATTTTATGAAGATTTGTCAAACAACGCCAAATTTATTAGCATATCAAAAAAGGAAATTCCTATTGAAACTAGGTTCTAACTATAACTACCTACTGGCGATCGCCAGTAAGTAATATATATATTTTATATTTATGTATTTTTTGATTCCTCAATGATAGCAAATCAGCTAACGCAGTCTCTAAGCTAGACTTAAAACTGGAAATCTGGTTACAAATATGTAGCTTGGTAGATGCATTGGATTTCAAATCTGATTAGGCTGAGTCGAGAAAAGAGTGCAGGTGTCTGATTAGGAAAGATATATTGTGAACTTACCAAGAACACAGAGGGCCTTGGAGCCTGCCCATTTTTTACCATTGGTTGATTTCCTGTTACTTTAATTTACCTGCCTCTTATTTGTACCCCAGTTTGTCTCTCTTATGCTTGTCACTCTAATGGAGCAGAGTGTCTTTACCATCTCTTTTAATTGACTGGCTTCTGTGCTTCAGTTGCTTGCTTTTATAGCGCTACTGTTTTCTTTGTAGTTATGCACTCCAAAAGAGTACATATGTTTTCCAGCTGTGTTCCTTGTGTTCTTATCTTCCGCTGCACTTTGTGTTACTCACTGTTGCCCATGTGCTTCTCCCCATCCCTTACATGCTGTGCTCTCTCTCTTGTGTCCTGCCCCATTGGTTTCTCACCTGTGTGCTTCTCCCACACCCACTCCACATTGCTGTCTCGACTGTTTCTTCTCCCCACACTGCCCTCTTTGTTGCTTCTGTTCCACCTGCCCTCTTTGTTGCTTCTGTTCCACCTGCCCTCTGTGTTGTTTCCTCCACCTGCTCCCCCTTCTCTGTCACCACTACTTCTCCTCCCCACCACAGCATTGATCCTTCCACCCGTATCCTATGTGTTGCTCCCCCTCACCCACACCCGTAGTGTTGCTCCCCTCACCCTAGCACTTCATGTTTCTCTCCCTTGCCCTCACCCACCATGTTGCCCCCTCATCTGCGCTTAAAAAAGGACAACTTTGCATGTTTTAAAAAAATGTATTTGCCAATCTAACTACTAATGCCAAATAAATAGGGAAAAAAACAGCCACGTCTTTTTACAGATGCACAGATGCAAAAAGAATCAAAGGATTTTTTTTTATATAGCCATGCATCTGGATGCTGTACAGAATGGCTAAACATCTTTGACAGTCAATAATTCTCAAAGACAAGATCTATTGGCTTTGTCAGTGCTTGTTTTTCAGTTGCCATAGAACCTAAGAGTACATAACTTCATTTGTGGCAAAACCTGTTCCTTAGAAACATTGAGGATTTTTAAGAATCTGTGCGTGAATAAATATATTAGGCTTGCTGGTATTTAATTTTCTTTGCACACTGAAAGCATTACATTTCACAAGATCTTTTCCATCAAAAATGTTACATCAAAATCCCATGGATTAAAATAACAGGAGTCACACAATTTTTGTCATCAATGACAGATGTAATTGAATGATAATAGCCCCAAGAAACTAGCAATTAAAGCAATTAAATAATAAGGAAATTTTGAGGTTTAAAACATAGTAATCAGTTTGTTTAAATTATATAGGATTGCAATGCATCAGCAGCAATTGCTAAACATAGTTTTCGCTAAATGACATTCAGGCCCAGGAGCTATGCTTTGATACATTTGCAATAGGGGAAAGCTGTGTTAATCTATTTGGCACAATGTAAGCTTCTTTTAAAAACAATTTATTTCTTGCATAATAGGAAATTGATCAAATTAGTTTTGTTTCATGCTAAGCATTTTTTACATTTGAAATATGGAGATCAATTCGTTCTTTTATTTCCTATTGTCATTTTAGATGTCATGAGTGATGTCATTGACCATGTCATGAGTGATTTAATATGTGAGGTCATGAGTAGTGCATTGCGGGGGCGTAGGTTATTCGTTAGCTCAGGTAATTATATGGCTGAATTTCACTAGTTTTGTATGAGTGAAATCTGAGCATAACTATAACGTTCCTATAACCTTTGGTTTATTCAGTGAATTTCTAAGTTTTGTTTTATTCTATTCCCTCACTATAACGCCCCTGTAACATTTGTATTTTTAGTGAATTACTAAGGTGTTTTTTTTATTTTATTTCATAACTGTAACCTGTAACCTTTGGGAGTGGCTGTGTGAGTGGCTTTATGGGTCTGTGAGTGGGTGTGTGGGTGGCTGTATGGGTGTGTGAGTCACTGTAGGGGTCTGTGAGTGGGTGTGTAAGTGGCTCTATGGGTCTGTAAGTGGGCATGTGACTGGCTGTTTTGGTGTGTGACTGGCTTTATTGGTGTGTGACTGGCTGTATGGGTCTGTGAGTGGCTTTTTGGGTGTGTGAGTGGCTGTATAGGTCAGTGACAGGGTGTGTGAGTGGCTGTATGGGTCTGTGAATGGGTGTGTTAGGGTGTATGAGTCGGTATGTGAGTGGATTTGTGGGTCTGTGAATGGGTGTGTGAGTGGCTGTATGGATCTGTGAGTGGGTGTGCGAGTAGTTGTGTGGGTTGTGAGTGTTTTTGTGAGTGCCTTTGTAGGGGTGTGAATGGGTTTGTGAGTCTCTGTATGGGTCTTTGAGTGGATGTGTGAGTGGCTGTATGGGTCTATGAGTGGTTTTGTAGATGTGTGACTGACTGTATGGTTGTGACTGTGTGTGTGAGTGACTATGTGGATCTGTGAGTGGATATGAGAGTGGCAGAATGAGCGTGTGAGTGGGTGTCCTAGTGTCTGGGTGTGTGAGTGAGTGTGTGAGTTGTTCTCTGAGTCTCTGAGTGAATGTATCAGTAGCTGTAATGGTGTGTGAGTGGCCGCATGGGTCTGTGAGTGGGTGTGTGAGTAGTTATATGGGTGTGTAAGTGGCTGTATGGGCCTGTGAGCGGTTTTGTGGGTGTGTGTGAAGGTGTGTGGGTGACTATATGGGTGTGTGAGTGGCTGTGTAGGTCTGTGAGTGTATATGAGAGTGGTTAATTGGGTGTGTGAGTGGGTGTCTGTCTGGGTTGTATCAGTAGCTGTGTGATTGACTAGGACAGAACAGAACCTCACCTGCCCATTTATCCATCAAAAGAATCCACAGTTTTGCACACACTATCAACCCTACTGGAGTACTTTGTATTGACTAATTAGTAAGTGCTGCCTTGTTGGGTAAATGCCAAGTGCATAATCTACTCTACAGTGGCATAATGGACCCCTAGGAAATGTCTCCAGTGACCTGGTGTGCATGTAATTTTGGAAATGTGATTGTTCCTCGAGGCCTTCATCCACAAATCTGGGGTTATATGAATCCTTTCTAGAGAAGATGAAGGGTTAATTCTTTCTAGAGAAGATGAAGGGACTAGAAAGAGGGGAATCTTCACCAAACAAGGGTACTTCCTCTGAATTTTATGAAGTAAGTGCTTCTTTGTTTGGTGGAGATGTCATTGGATTCCTCTGCATCAAGAATGTGTCACCAAATTCAGCGGAAAATGCACTCAGTTTTTTTTTGGCAAGCTGTCCACCAACGTGGGAAAAGGTGGGAAGACCTTTGCATACTCAGGAATACGGATGGGGCCAAATTGGCGGAGCTTGCAGATGATCTTTTGCCTTTGCATAATCAGTGTAATTAAAAGAGAGAACCATGGAATCTGCTTTCATCATGAGATGGCAAGAAAGAAACCACTTGTCACAGTCACTACATATTAGATTGCACTCCAATAGATCAACAATGCATTCACCTCCATTAAGAATTTCAAGGGGTGGGGGCGACATGGCCACCCCCATCGCCCTGGACCTGGCCTCTTGATACTGGGTGCCTTTGAGCGCATCAGGGCACACATTGTGCAGCATTGGGGACACCTTCAGCAGAAGCCAGCATTGCTCCTACACGAAGGGAGCAGCCACAAATGCTGTTCCCTGCATGTGGGAGCAATGTTTTCATCTGTTTTCCGGCCCACTTGACAGCGGGCAGGAAAACAGATGAAAAGTCTACAACCAGTGATCCCGCCCCCTGGGAGCAGCTTACAGTTTGGTTTTGCTTGGTGGGAGCTGTCATAGCTCCCACCAAGCGACAGCAAACTTCTTTGTCTCAAGGGTGGGCACCTCGGGACATAGGGAACCGTTTCTAGGGGGTTGTGGTCCCTAGGGCAAATAATGGCTCCTTTAAATGTGAATGACCTGCCCTGGGGGGGGGGGGTGGTCTCCACAGCCGAATACGGCCTTGGGGGCATTGCCCCCTCCCCCTTTGTTTATACTTCTTGCTCGAGGAGGTGGTGGTGCCTTGGACCCTAGCAGTCCAAGGAGAGGGTCTGCCCGTTCCCCTTCTAATACATTAATTAAGCCCTAGGAAGGCAGTGGTCACTGGGGCTCTTTAGAGCCTCAGGAGGGGGGTCAGAGCGGCCCTCATACAGTTTAAAAATTAAGTCCCAGGGAGGTGGTGATCCACGGGGCTAATAAGAGCCCCACATATTATAACTGGCAATGCCCCAGGACCTGGCTCATCTGGGGGCTGGGGGACCCAGCACTAGGCCTAGGGGGAGTCAGGTATTTCTACCATGCCCCTTTTGTCTTCTCCGGGTTGAAGTGTTGGCATCCAATCAGCTCTCTGCACGAGATTGCCACCCAATACCCCACCAACCCCCAACTCTAATAACACCTTTACCACCCAATACCCCTAAACCATATGAGCACCCTTACCACCCAATACCCTCACTCACCCTAATCCCTAAAACACCCTTATACCCAATACCCTCTCTCACCCCTAAACCCTAGAAACACCCATACCAACCCTTACCCACGGCTAAACCCTAAAAACTCCTTTACCACCCAATACCTTTACCCATCCTTTAACTCTACAAATACCCTTACAGCACCCTTACCTCTTTATATCCTTATCCACCCCTAATGGCCTTATAACACCCTTACCCTATTAATTCATAATATATATATATATATATTTACTGAAAAAAACAAAGGTTACAAGGATGTTATAGTTAGGAATTAGGATTTTAAAAACCTTAGAAATTCATTGAAAATACCAAAGGTTACAGGGACATTATAGTTTGGCTCAGATTTCACTCATAAAAAACCAGTGAAATTCAATAGTTATAGTTAGCTGAGCTAATTATAACTCGAGCCCCCGCAATGCACTGCTTATGAGCTCACATATTACATCACTCATGACGTGATCAGTGGCATCACTCATGACATCTTAAATGACACCACTGATGACTTCATCCGGTGACTGTGTTTAAAAAATGTTTATGAGTGTTAAATATATATATATAGCAAGGTGTATTGGTGAATCAACAGTTGTATGAGTGCCTGTATGGATGATTAAGTGGGTGCGTACTGACTGTATAAATGAGTGATTGGTTGTCTTAGTGAATGTATGGGCGAGTGACTGGGTGTGTGAATGTCTGTATCAGTCTGTCAGTTGGTGTCGAAATGGCTGCATGGGTGTGTATGTAAATGAGTGGCTATTTTAATGAGTGATTGGTTGTCTGAGTCCCTCTATGATTGTCTGAGTGTCTGTGTGGGTGGGTGAGAGGGTGTGTGACTGCCTGTATGGATGAGTGAGTGGGTGAATCAGTGGCTGTATGAGTTAGTGAGTGTGTGTGAGGGGCTGTATGTGTGAGTGTGTGTATGGCTGAGTAGGTAAGTAACTGGATGTGCCAGTGGTTTATGGGTGAGTAGCTGGGTATGTGAAATGCAGTATAGGTGGGTGATGGGATATATGAGTGACTGTATGGGTGAGTGAGTGAATGTGAGTGGCTATATGGATGAGTGTGTGCCTATGTCAGTGACTGTATAGGTGAGTGGGAATATGTTAGTATCTGTATGAGTGAGTGGGTCTGTGTGTATCTGTATGGATGAGTAAGTGTCTGTGTGATTGACTATAAAGGTGAGTGACTGGGTGTGCGAGCAAGCCTGTGGATACAGACAAAACGTGTTACCAAGAACGAAAATTAAAAGGAGAATCTTTTTAAATCTTTACCCGAGTCCTCTTGTTGGTGTCCAGGAACTGGGAGGTAACTGGAATTGATGCAAATTTATATATATATATATATGCATATATATATAAATATGCCACAAAAAAGAGTTGCCTCCAAGATGAGGCCCACACGGGTGAGGATTTCTGTGTTTCTTTTAATGAAGACTGCAGCATAACAGGTACACAAACAACAGCCAAAGTTCTTTCGCCGACGCGTTTCGGGCTCCTGCCCTTCGTCTTGGGCTGACTTGAACAGCTGTGAAACACGCCACTGAATGAGCCCTTCCTTAATATAGTACCTGCCCCCGTGGGCGTGGCTGCTCCCGCAGCCTCATGGTACTTGTGGTACTGGCTCAAACAACTGGAACGAGTTAGTGTTACTCATGTGAGTTGGCGTGCAGGCTGTATAAAATAGTTCAATAAAAACCACAGTGGGGTGCTGCTGTCAAGTGCGCTCTGAAATGTTGCAGTAAATAGCCTCCATAAGAGCACCTCGTCCATAAACAGCAATAGTCGAATTGACACTGCCAGGATCCGTCACAGCGGCCGGGCTCTCATCGCGGCTGGGCTCGCCGCTCAAAATGCCACAAAAAAGAGTTGCCTCCAAGATGAGGCCCACACCGGTGAGGATATCTGTGTTTCTTTTAATGAAGACTGCAGCATAACAGGTACACAAACAACAGCCAAAGTTCTTCGGCCGACGCGTTTCGGGCTCCTGCCCTTCGTCTTGGGCTGACTTGAACAGCTGTGAAACACGTCACTGAATGAGCCCTTCCTTAATATAGCATTTGCACTTTCAACTGCCTGCTTGCACGAATGCTGCTATTAAAGATGGAATCACTTACCTGCCTGCTGGCTTCCTTCCATTGGGGCGACCTTTGTTTGTGTGATATATATAAATATATATATATATATATATATGTATGTATGTATATATATATATATATATAATATATATATATATATATATATATATATATATATATATATATATATATATATAGAGAGAGAGAGAGAGAGGGGTTCACTTATCTAATATATTAAAATATACTTAAAATGTTGCTGAAAAGGCATGCATGGTAATGGTATATGCGTGGTAAAGACTTGCATGGTAAAGGCAATGCGTGGCAAATGCATTCAGTGGTAAATGATGCATATTAAAAACATTTTGAGGTAAATTTTGTGTTGTAAAGGCTGTTTCCCTACTGTGAGTGATGGTGCCCTTTCCTCTACAGGGTGCAAATCCACACACAAAGTATTTCCATTCTGTGCCAGTGACTATTATGGCAGTATACTTTTTGAGACCAAATAATATTTGTGCTTTTAGCCCTTTACTTTTCTTTTTTTTTTTACTGACGAGGATCATTCACTTTCTCTAATAATAAAGTTTTGGGGAAAAATGACAAAGTAAAACGGGCATAGACAAAACAAAAAGACTAGCAGCCAATACCAAATCAACTGTTGTTGCCAATGCTTGTTTTCATCTAGTGCAGAACCCCAATAATATGTTATGCTAATGACCGTTGGTACTCTCGCTGGGGCATAGAGACAAATGTACTCCCTCCAACAGTTAACATCAGCATTCCAGGTGGGTTGATTTTCTACTTGTCCACACGTTCTCAGACCGGTCCATGTGTAGATCGCTTCTCCCATATCTCGTATGTTACTGCTGGAACCCAGCTTCACACACCCTCATGCCCTCTTTCATTGCTGGTCTAAATCTCCTCTCTCCTTTTACATTTATTTTTGACTCTTTGTTCCTATGTTCTTAGACCTGTGCTGACCATGTCTGGCTTTCTCATACCACGGGTTTCCTTTTAAATCCCCAGGATGTTGCAACCATGCAGTTCTGTGCCAACAAGCTGGACAAGAAAGATTTCTTTGGGAAGTCGGATCCTTTCATGGTGTTCTACAGAAGCAACGAAGACGGAACGTAAGTAGGTTAACTTCAGAAAGTCCTGGAGCCCTCTATGATACTTGGAGAAAGGTGCAAGCAAAAAAGACCAGATATCTCATAAAGAGATGAAGGGAGAAACAGAAAGACAAAAGGTTTATAGAAAGAGGGAATGTGGCTCAGGCGGAGAAAGCAGTGTACAGGGAGGGGAGAGCAGCATTATTGAATATAAGAAAGAGATACCAATTGAACAGGGCATGAACTAAGTATGATGGGGAGAAAATGACCAGGGCTAGAACTGAAAAGGGACGCTGGGCTGAGCAGAGCTGAGCAGAGCTGTAGAGGAGAAAATGAAAGAAGGATAAAACATAAGTGGCACTATGAAAAGTGACAAAAGAAGCTAAGGAGCAACATGGGACAGAGGACTTAGGGGTGGGATGGAAGATATTTTGTTAATATGACAATAAAGGAGCTATGCGTAGAAGAACTTTTGAAGAAGCGGCAGACAGAGAAACAAAGTTGAAGGGATAAAAAGTGAGGTTAATGGGGATGCAGGAAATAGTGAAAGATAAAAACACCACAAGAACCTAAGAAATAACTTAAACGTGGACGAGAACCAATCAGCTGAACACAGGAACATATTTTTTAGAATTCCTCCTTCACATCAAGAGTAAAATAGTAAGTAAAAGAAAGTATTATATGCCTTGCCCAGCTGCCTGGACTCATCTCTCATTAGTGCCAAGTAATTGCCAAGAGAGGCTACTTTAAACGTGTGTTATGTACCTCAGAATAAAATAAATGGGCACCTACACTATACTAGACCCAAAAGAAACACCTTCTGTATTGTTAATCTCAGAGTAATATCTTCAGTATAAACGAACCGAAATGGTGCTCCCATTAGATATAACCCACATTCACCAAGTTTCACTAGCAAGGTAGGCAAACACTTTTCAGCCATACAATAAGCACAGCCAACTGTGTGGCACCCTCCGACAACACACAGGCTATAGTGCGTTGACCTCCGCATAATCACTGCGTGCCTGCAAAGATGTAGGTCTGGGACACACCACAGTTGATGCTTTAGCCTGCATCCTGGGCAGGACTGTACAGCAGATAAAATGAACAAGCGTGGCATGAGCTACATACCAGGGAAACACAAATTATTCAAAATGCAGAAGTGCAATAGAATCCTTAGGGCACTACGGAAGTAAACTTCACCCTAAAACGACTATTTCAATATTAGATCGGTTTTAGTGGTAGCTGTCAATCAAACAATTAGCAGGTGGTAGCTCTGTGTAGAGGTACCTTCAAAGTATAGATAGTATAGATATGCCAAAGCAGCAAGTCAGCACTGTATACATCCACTCTGTGCCTAGCGAGGTATGGGTAAGAACATAACAAGCATTTGCAATGCAATTGGTCTCGCCTTTGGGATCTTATATGTATTTTGCAACGCAGCATTTTATCCTGGGTGCGGAACATCTACTGTTTGCATATTTTTTTTCAGGCATGCCCCTAGGTCATTTAGACAGTGGTGCTGCTGGGGCAGCAGGTTTGCCCTGTGAGGAAAAGGTGTAACCCAGCATTCCACATTTCTGCATTGTTGGCAGATATCCAACAAACCCAGACAAAAATGACACTGGGCCAATATTCTGTACTGAAAGTGGTGTGCAGAAGGCGCTGTCAGTAGTGGTGTTCTTGTTGCCGCTAGTTTAGAAAGCACATCATGTTGGTGGTCACATCATTCATCGTGAGGTTGATCAGGTGGCTTCATGTCACAGCGTTACCATGTTTACTGCTCTGATTTACGTTTCCGTTGAACAAATTGTGTTTTGTGGAGGCTAGTCCAGTTGTTTAGTTTTAAAACTTTTAAGCTCCTTTGCTTGAGCCGGTATATTACATGAACACCCAGCGCTAGAAATGTTGGCTACCAGTGAGCTTTAGCCATCGCAAGCAAAACATGAATGGAAAAGTATCACTGGATTAGGTTGTCATGATACTACGAGATAGCAAGAGATTTTTGTGTCTGCGTTGCTCTTTTTGTGGTACCCAATGCTCTAGAAGCATTCGTGAGTGTGTTCTTCAAGCTGGTGATGAGTGCACGTTTTGTAGAACTGAGTAACAGGAAAAAGATGGGCTTTACAGCCGGCATTAGCCGTAGGCAGACAAAAATGGTAACCTCCTCCATCAACCCTATGGGGGAAGAGAGTCCACGCGAGTTCTTTGAACCCCAGCAGTGACCCTTTTGGAGCGCGTTTGAGTCACGCAGCAGATGTTGCAGTAATAAGAACAAATTGCTGTTCTATGTTATGCTTGGAGACATGACAACTGTTAACATACAGACTTGTTGCTCCATAGCGCTGTTATAAGCTGCCATATGATATACTCAGCTTTCACTACTTACTTTATCAACTTTAGATGGATGACAGGCTGTGTTTCCCCATCAACAATTCAACCCTGCTGTTTTTACACAGAAGGTTCACAGCAGATGCATTAACCAGCTGAGGTATCCCAAGGACTTCCACATACGTGGAACGCATAATTTCCAAGTATGTTAGCTTTTTTGTTTTGCACTTATAAATGCCACCTGGTTTCTGAGGGCTATGCATCTATGTCTGCAGCTCTCTGAAAAGGATGGCCCTGCGCAGCCTGTTAGATTTTTGTTTTCCTTTTTCCACTGGGGGAATTCTCAGCGATTAAAATGGCTTTAGGCAAAATAATGCAACAGAACCACTTGTGACCTCCAGCCGAAAAAACACAGTGCTAGCTGCAGACTCTTTTGTCAGAGAGCCGATTGGGTCTTGTCAATGCTCCTTTAAATCCATTTGTGTTTATGTACTATGTGCGTAGTGTTCCTAAACTATTCTGTTTGGCATAAAGGAGCTTAAAATTGGATGTCAAAACCACTGATATGATTTCTGAAAATAGATCAAGTGAAAATTTTGCGATGGGCTCCTCATTGAACCCACACCCCACCCTATCCTTTTCGAGAGCCAAGGTGTTTAACCTTAACACCCTCATGTTTTTCACTCTGGAAAATTGCAGATTCTATGAGGTTTTAAGTTCAGCCTGCTGATATTAAATGTCTCCTGTAATCAATTGCTTTAATCTTAGACTAGGAAAGACGCCAGGGGCGGTTGCGAGCAAAGGTGATGCTGGAGATAACAGCGCATCCAGCGGAGGGACATTAATTAAGTTTAATCAATGTGTGTTTGAGCGGTGCTCCACACAAGCCGCAGGAAGTGACGTTACAGCAAGTTTTGCCGAATGAGAAGGCAACCAAGCAGAGTGATTAAGCTGTGAACAAATGGTGAGTGTGGGCGGGATAGAAGCCCCCTTTGAGTATTTTTTTTAAACACAAGAGGTTGTCGCCATAGTGACAGCGCATGCGTGCTGCCTGGAGGCTCGACCTAACAAAGGGGCGCAAGGTTCCAGATTGCAAGCTCAACATGTTAAACAGCTCTTCCCTTTTTGTGGGTCCGTATCACTGTTTCTGTTTTTGTATTGTGCCAGTGCAGAAGGGATATGTGCCCTTCTTTTTTGGCATCCTAAACACAGACATATATCCGAGGTAAGCGCACGTCTTGTTGACAGCAGAGTAATGAAACACAGGGCCATAATTGCCCCTTTTGTTTCCGAGCTCTGCTGTCAGAAACATCATGCACTAACTCGGAGATACTTCCAGTTAATGTATGCGTTGAAGACGCTCAAAATAGCACACAGACCCCCTACTACGCTGCATGGTGCAGAAGACAGCATCATTATGTGGCCTCTGGAAGTGTCTCATAAAATAGTGCCTGCTTCCTAATAATGCGCATGGTACTCTACGTGGTAAGGATACTGTGTTTTCACATTAGCAGTATTGTATTCTCTTGTTCAGTGCATTGTAAATAAAGACAGTGGCCCTTACGAGGGTAAACAACATTTACCCCAAAACGTTTACAACGCAGGGAATCACAATGCGGTTGTTACAACGACACCGTTGTGATTCCGCATACCATTACTCCGCAAGTCGGAACAACGACTTGCGGAGGGGGGGAAGGTGTTGGATTTAACATCCAACACCTTCCCTAGTGTCAGCACAGACTGGAGGTGGAATAGTAAATTACACTATTCCAACATCCAGACTTGCGAAGTAATGGTATGTGGAATCACAACGACCGCGTTGTGATTCCCTTTGTTGTAAAAGCCAGCGGAATAACGTCATAGATTCCCTCACGAGTGGCGCTGAGAGAAACCACAAATAAGGGAATTATAGCGCCTGGTCAAACCTGCTGATGTTTATCAGCAAAAAATACCTGGTAAATACCGGCATATGCATTTTTGGTGCAGTAACCACCAAAATCTGCATGTTAACCCCCAAAAACTAAAATAAATAAGGTCGTTATTGTAATTGTTAATTACCAAACACCATGGTATCAGTTTTTATCAGATGAAATGATTGTCACGTCTGATAGCGACTAGTTATTGATGAGGGCCAAAGAGAGGCCTTCATACCGTCATTGAAAGGTTAACAGCCTTTCTAACAAGCTGATCTCGTTACAAGCAAGTCTTTTTTTGTGTAGGCCCTAGACGATGAATATTCTGAAATCTCACTTAGCTAGCCTCGGAATAATCAGAAACCACACTGAGGTAGCCTATGAATACTCAGCAAACCACACTGAGGCAGCCTACGAATAATCAGAAAACATCCTGAGGTGGCCTACGAATACTCGGAAACCACATTGAGGCAGCCTACGAATACTGGAAAACCACACTGAGTTAGCCTACGAATGATCAGAAACCACACTGAGGCAGCCTACGAATAATCAGAAACCACACTGAGGCAGCCTAGGAATAAACGAAAACCACACTGAAGTAGCCTACAACAACTCAGAAACCACACTGAAGTAGCCTACGAATACTCAGAAACCACACTGAGGCAGCCTAAAAAGAATCAGAAAACACGCTGAGGCGCCTATGAATACTAGGAAACCACACTGAGGCAGCCTACGAATAATCGGAAAACATCCTGGGGTGGCCTACGAATACTCAGAAACCACATTGAGGCAGCCTACGAATACTGGAAAACCACACTGAATTAGCCTACGAATAATCAGAAACCACACTGAGGCAGCCTAGGAATAATCAGACCCACACTGAGACAGCCTAGGAATAAACGAAAACCACACTGAAGTAGCCTACAACAACTCAGAAACCACACTGAAGTAGCCTACGAATACTCAGAAACTACACTGAGGCAGCCTAAAAAGAATCAGAAAACACGCTGAGGCGCCTATGAATACTAGGAAACCACACTGAGGCCGCCCACGACAACTCAAAAACCATACTGAAGTAGCCTATGAATACTCAGAAACCACACTGAGGCAGCCTATGAATAATCAGAAAACATCCTGGGGTGGCCTATGAATACTCGTAAACCACATTGAGGCAGCCTACGAATACTGGAAAACCACACTGAGTTAGCCTACGAATAATCGGAAACCACAATGAGGCAGCGTAGGAATAAACGAAAACCACACTGAAGTAGCCTACAACAACTCAGAACCCACACTGTTGTAGCCTATGAATACTAGGAAACCACACTGAGGTAGCCCACGACAACTCAAAAACCACACTGAAGTAGCCTATGAATACTCAGCAAACCACACTGAGGCAGCCTACGAAGAATCAGAAAACATCCTGGGGTGGCCTACGAATACTCAGAAACCACATTGAGGCAGCCTACGAATACTGGAAAACCACACTGAAACAGCCTACGAATAATCAGAAACCACACTGAGGCAGCCTAGGAATAAACGAAAACCACACTGAAGTAGCCTACAACAACTCAGAAACCACACTGAAGTAGCCTATGAATACTCAGAAACCACACTGAGGCAGCCTAAAAAGGATCAGAAAACACGCTGAGGCGCCTATGAATACTAGGAAACCACACTGAGGTAGCCCACGACAACTCAAAAACCACACTGAAGTAGCCTATGAATACTCAGAAACCACACTGAGGCAGCCTAAAAAGAATCAGAAAACACGCTGAGGCGCCTATGAATACTCGAAAACCACACTGAGGTAGCCTACGACAGCTCAGAAACCACACTGAAGTAGCCTATGAATACTCAGAAACCACACTGAGGCAGCCTATGAATAATCAGTACACACACTGAGGCAGTCTACGAATACACGAAAACCACACTGAGTTAGGCTACAACAACTCAGAAACCACACTGAAGTAGAATAGGAATACTTAGAAACCACACTGAGGCAGCCTACGAATACTCGGAAGCCACACTGAGGCAGCCTACGAATACTCAGAAACCACACTGACTCAGCCTAACAATACTCAGAAACCACACTATGGTAGTCAACGAATACTCAGAAACCACACTATGGTAGTCAACGAATACTCAGAAACCACACTGAGCTAGCCTACAAATACTAAGAAGCCACACAGAGGCAGATTACGAATACCCAAAAACCACACCGAAGCAGCCTGGGGATACTCAGAAACCACACTGAGACAGCCTACGAATACTCTGAAACCACACTGAGACCGACTATGAATACTCGGACATCACACTGAGGCAGTCTTTGAATGCTCAGAAACCACATTGAGGTAGGGTACGAATAATCAGAAACCACACTAAGGCAGTCTAAGAATACTGAGAAACCACACAGAGGCAGCCTACGAATACTGAGAAACCACACTGAGGCAGCCTGCTCATACAGAGAAACCATACCGTGGCAGACTACGAATACACAGAAACCACACTGAGGCAGTCTACGAATGGTCAAACCACATGGAGGCAGCGTACGAATACTCAGAAACCACACTGAGGCAGACTATGAATACTCGGAAACCGTACTGAGGCAGTCTATGAATGCTCAGAAACCACATGGAGGCAGCGTACGAATACTCAGAAACCACACTGAGGCAGACTATAAATACTCGGAAACTGCACTGAGGCAGTTTACGAATGCTCAGAAACCACATGGAGGCAGCGTACGAATACTCAGAAACCACACTGAGGCAGACTATAAATACTCGGAAACTGCACTGAGGCAGTCTACGAATGCTCAGACACCACATGGAGGCAGCGTACGAATACTCAGAAACCACACTGAGGCAGACTATGAATACTCAGAAACCACGCTGAAGCAGTCTACGAATGCTCAGAAACCACATGGAGGCAGCGTACGAATACTCAGAAACCACACTGAGGCAGACTATGAATACTCGGAAACCGTACTGAGGCAGTCTACGAATGCTCAGAAACCACATGGAGGCAGCGTACGAATACTCAGAAACCACACTGAGGCAGACTATAAATACTCGGAAACTGCACTGAGGCAGTCTACAGAGCTCAGAAACCACATGGAGGCAGCGTACGAATACTCAGAAACCACACTGAGGCAGACTATAAATACTCGGAAACTGCACTGAGGCAGTCTACGAATGCTCATAAACCACATGGAGGCAGCGTACGAATATTCAGAAACCACACTGAGGCAGACTATGAATACTCAGAAACCGCACTGAGGCAGTCTACAAATGCTCAGAAACCACATGGAGGCAGCGTACGAATACTCAGAAACCACACTGAGGCAGACTATGAATACTCGGAAACTGCACTGAGGCAGTCTACGAATGCTCAGAAACCACATGGAGGCAGCGTACGAATACTCAGAAACCACACTGAGGCAGACTATGAATACTCAGAAACCGCACTGAGGCAGCCTACGAATAATCAGACCCACACTGAGGCAGCCTAGGAATAAACGAAAACCACACTGAAGTAGCCTACAACAACTCAGAAACCACACTGAAGTAGCCTACGAATACTCAGAAACTGCACTGAGGCAGCCTAAAAAGAATCAGAAAACACGCTGAGGCGCCTATGAATACTAGGAAACCATACTGAGGCCGCCCACGACAACTCAAAAACCATACTGAAGTAGCCTATGAATACTCAGAAACCACACTGAGGCAGCCTATGAATAATCAGAAAACATCCTGGGGTGGCCTATGAATACTCGTAAACCACATTGAGGCAGCCTACGAATACTGGAAAACCACACTGAGTTAGCCTACGAATAATCGGAAACCACAATGAGGCAGCGTAGGAATAAACGAAAACCACACTGAAGTAGCCTACAACAACTCAGAACCCACACTGTTGTAGCCTATGAATACTAGGAAACCACACTGAGGTAGCCCACGACAACTCAAAAACCACACTGAAGTAGCCTATGAATACTCAGCAAACCACACTGAGGCAGCCTACGAAGAATCAGAAAACATCCTGGGGTGGCCTACGAATACTCAGAAACCACATTGAGGCAGCCTACGAATACTGGAAAACCACACTGAAACAGCCTACGAATAATCAGAAACCACACTGAGGCAGCCTAGGAATAAACGAAAACCACACTGAAGTAGCCTACAACAACTCAGAAACCACACTGAAGTAGCCTATGAATACTCAGAAACCACACTGAGGCAGCCTAAAAAGGATCAGAAAACACGCTGAGGCGCCTATGAATACTAGGAAACCACACGGAGGTAGCCCACGACAACTCAAAAACCACACTGAAGTAGCCTATGAATACTCAGAAACCACACTGAGGCAGCCTAAAAAGAATCAGAAAACACGCTGAGGCGCCTATGAATACTCGAAAACCACACTGAGGTAGCCTACGACAGCTCAGAAACCACACTGAAGTAGCCTATGAATACTCAGAAACCACACTGAGGCAGCCTATGAATAATCAGTACACACACTGAGGCAGTCTACGAATACACGAAAACCACACTGAGTTAGGCTACAACAACTCAGAAACCACACTGAAGTAGAATAGGAATACTTAGAAACCACACTGAGGCAGCCTACGAATACTCAGAAGCCACACTGAGGCAGCCTACGAATACTCAGAAACCACACTGACTCAGCCTAACAATACTCAGAAACCACACTATGGTAGTCAACGAATACTCAGAAACCACACTATGGTAGTCAACGAATACTCAGAAACCACACTGAGCTAGCCTACAAATACTAAGAAGCCACACAGAGGCAGATTACGAATACCCAAAAACCACACCGAAGCAGCCTGGGGATACTCAGAAACCACACTGAGACAGCCTACGAATACTCTGAAACCACACTGAGACCGACTATGAATACTCGGACATCACACTGAGGCAGTCTATGAATGCTCAGAAACCACATTGAGGTAGGGTACGAATAATCAGAAACCACACTAAGGCAGTCTAAGAATACTGAGAAACCACACAGAGGCAGCCTACGAATACTGAGAAACCACACTGAGGCAGCCTGCTCATACAGAGAAACCATACCGTGGCAGACTATGAATACACAGAAACCACACTGAGGCAGTCTACGAATGCTCAAACCACATGGAGGCAGCGTACGAATACTCAGAAACCACACTGAGGCAGACTATGAATACTCGGAAACCGTACTGAGGCAGTCTATGAATGCTCAGAAACCACATGGAGGCAGCGTACGAATACTCAGAAACCACACTGAGGCAGACTATAAATACTCGGAAACTGCACTGAGGCAGTTTACGAATGCTCAGAAACCACATGGAGGCAGCGTACGAATACTCAGAAACCACACTGAGGCAGACTATAAATACTCGGAAACTGCACTGAGGCAGTCTACGAATGCTCAGACACCACATGGAGGCAGCGTACGAATACTCAGAAACCACACTGAGGCAGACTATGAATACTCAGAAACCACGCTGAAGCAGTCTACGAATGCTCAGAAACCACATGGAGGCAGCGTACGAATACTCAGAAACCACACTGAGGCAGACTATGAATACTCGGAAACCGTACTGAGGCAGTCTACGAATGCTCAGAAACCACATGGAGGCAGCGTACGAATACTCAGAAACCACACTGAGGCAGACTATAAATACTCGGAAACTGCACTGAGGCAGTCTACAGAGCTCAGAAACCACATGGAGGCAGCGTACGAATATTCAGAAACCACACTGAGGCAGACTATAAATACTCGGAAACTGCACTGAGGCAGTCTACGAATGCTCATAAACCACATGGAGGCAGCGTACGAATATTCAGAAACCACACTGAGGCAGACTATGAATACTCGGAAACCGTACTGAGGCAGTCTATGAATGCTCAGAAACCACATGGAGGCAGCGTACGAATACTCAGAAACCACACTGAGGCAGACTATAAATACTCGGAAACTGCACTGAGGCAGTTTACGAATGCTCAGAAACCACATGGAGGCAGCGTACGAATACTCAGAAACCACACTGAGGCAGACTATAAATACTGAGAAACCACACTGAGGCAGCCTGCTCATACAGAGAAACCATACCGTGGCAGACTATGAATACACAGAAACCACACTGAGGCAGTCTACGAATGCTCAAACCACATGGAGGCAGCGTACGAATACTCAGAAACCACACTGAGGCAGACTATGAATACTCGGAAACCGTACTGAGGCAGTCTATGAATGCTCAGAAACCACATGGAGGCAGCGTACGAATACTCAGAAACCACACTGAGGCAGACTATAAATACTCGGAAACTGCACTGAGGCAGTTTACGAATGCTCAGAAACCACATGGAGGCAGCGTACGAATACTCAGAAACCACACTGAGGCAGACTATAAATACTCGGAAACTGCACTGAGGCAGTCTACGAATGCTCAGACACCACATGGAGGCAGCGTACGAATACTCAGAAACCACACTGAGGCAGACTATGAATACTCGGAAACCGTACTGAGGCAGTCTATGAATGCTCAGAAACCACATGGAGGCAGCGTACGAATACTCAGAAACCACACTGAGGCAGACTATGAATACTCGGAAACCGTACTGAGGCAGTCTATGAATGCTCAGAAACCACATGGAGGCAGCGTACGAATACTCAGAAACCACACTGAGGCAGACTATAAATACTCGGAAACTGCACTGAGGCAGTTTACGAATGCTCAGAAACCACATGGAGGCAGCGTACGAATACTCAGAAACCACACTGAGGCAGACTATAAATACTCGGAAACTGCACTGAGGCAGTCTACGAATGCTCAGACACCACATGGAGGCAGCGTACGAATACTCAGAAACCACACTGAGGCAGACTATGAATACTCAGAAACCACGCTGAAGCAGTCTACGAATGCTCAGAAACCACATGGAGGCAGCGTACGAATACTCAGAAACCACACTGAGGCAGACTATGAATACTCGGAAACCGTACTGAGGCAGTCTACGAATGCTCAGAAACCACATGGAGGCAGCGTACGAATACTCAGAAACCACACTGAGGCAGACTATAAATACTCAGAAACTGCACTGAGGCAGTCTACAGAGCTCAGAAACCACATGGAGGCAGCGTACGAATACTCAGAAACCACACTGAGGCAGACTATAAATACTCGGAAACTGCACTGAGGCAGTCTACGAATGCTCATAAACCACATGGAGGCAGCGTACGAATATTCAGAAACCACACTGAGGCAGACTATGAATACTCAGAAACCGCACTGAGGCAGTCTACAAATGCTCAGAAACCACATGGAGGCAGCGTACGAATACTCAGAAACCACACTGAGGCAGACTATGAATACTCGGAAACTGCACTGAGGCAGTCTACGAATGCTCAGAAACCACATGGAGGCAGCGTACGAATACTCAGAAACCACACTGAGGCAGACTATGAATACTCAGAAACCGCACTGAGGCAGCCTACGAATAATCAGACCCACACTGAGGCAGCCTAGGAATAAACGAAAACCACACTGAAGTAGCCTACAACAACTCAGAAACCACACTGAAGTAGCCTACGAATACTCAGAAACTGCACTGAGGCAGCCTAAAAAGAATCAGAAAACACGCTGAGGCGCCTATGAATACTAGGAAACCATACTGAGGCCGCCCACGACAACTTAAAAACCATACTGAAGTAGCCTATGAATACTCAGAAACCACACTGAGGCAGCCTATGAATAATCAGAAAACATCCTGGGGTGGCCTATGAATACTCGTAAACCACATTGAGGCAGCCTACGAATACTGGAAAACCACACTGAGTTAGCCTACGAATAATCGGAAACCACAATGAGGCAGCGTAGGAATAAACGAAAACCACACTGAAGTAGCCTACAACAACTCAGAACCCACACTGTTGTAGCCTATGAATACTAGGAAACCACACTGAGGTAGCCCACGACAACTCAAAAACCACACTGAAGTAGCCTATGAATACTCAGCAAACCACACTGAGGCAGCCTACGAAGAATCAGAAAACATCCTGGGGTGGCCTACGAATACTCAGAAACCACATTGAGGCAGCCTACGAATACTGGAAAACCACACTGAAACAGCCTACGAATAATCAGAAACCACACTGAGGCAGCCTAGGAATAAACGAAAACCACACTGAAGTAGCCTACAACAACTCAGAAACCACACTGAAGTAGCCTATGAATACTCAGAAACCACACTGAGGCAGCCTAAAAAGGATCAGAAAACACGCTGAGGCGCCTATGAATACTAGGAAACCACACGGAGGTAGCCCACGACAACTCAAAAACCACACTGAAGTAGCCTATGAATACTCAGAAACCACACTGAGGCAGCCTAAAAAGAATCAGAAAACACGCTGAGGCGCCTATGAATACTCGAAAACCACACTGAGGTAGCCTACGACAGCTCAGAAACCACACTGAAGTAGCCTATGAATACTCAGAAACCACACTGAGGCAGCCTATGAATAATCAGTACACACACTGAGGCAGTCTACGAATACACGAAAACCACACTGAGTTAGGCTACAACAACTCAGAAACCACACTGAAGTAGAATAGGAATACTTAGAAACCACACTGAGGCAGCCTACGAATACTCAGAAGCCACACTGAGGCAGCCTACGAATACTCAGAAACCACACTGACTCAGCCTAACAATACTCAGAAACCACACTATGGTAGTCAACGAATACTCAGAAACCACACTATGGTAGTCAACGAATACTCAGAAACCACACTGAGCTAGCCTACAAATACTAAGAAGCCACACAGAGGCAGATTACGAATACCCAAAAACCACACCGAAGCAGCCTGGGGATACTCAGAAACCACACTGAGACAGCCTACGAATACTCTGAAACCACACTGAGACCGACTATGAATACTCGGACATCACACTGAGGCAGTCTATGAATGCTCAGAAACCACATTGAGGTAGGGTACGAATAATCAGAAACCACACTAAGGCAGTCTAAGAATACTGAGAAACCACACAGAGGCAGCCTACGAATACTGAGAAACCACACTGAGGCAGCCTGCTCATACAGAGAAACCATACCGTGGCAGACTATGAATACACAGAAACCACACTGAGGCAGTCTACGAATGCTCAAACCACATGGAGGCAGCGTACGAATACTCAGAAACCACACTGAGGCAGACTATGAATACTCGGAAACCGTACTGAGGCAGTCTATGAATGCTCAGAAACCACATGGAGGCAGCGTACGAATACTCAGAAACCACACTGAGGCAGACTATAAATACTCGGAAACTGCACTGAGGCAGTTTACGAATGCTCAGAAACCACATGGAGGCAGCGTACGAATACTCAGAAACCACACTGAGGCAGACTATAAATACTCGGAAACTGCACTGAGGCAGTCTACGAATGCTCAGACACCACATGGAGGCAGCGTACGAATACTCAGAAACCACACTGAGGCAGACTATGAATACTCAGAAACCACGCTGAAGCAGTCTACGAATGCTCAGAAACCACATGGAGGCAGCGTACGAATACTCAGAAACCACACTGAGGCAGACTATGAATACTCGGAAACCGTACTGAGGCAGTCTACGAATGCTCAGAAACCACATGGAGGCAGCGTACGAATACTCAGAAACCACACTGAGGCAGACTATAAATACTCGGAAACTGCACTGAGGCAGTCTACAGAGCTCAGAAACCACATGGAGGCAGCGTACGAATACTCAGAAACCACACTGAGGCAGACTATAAATACTCGGAAACTGCACTGAGGCAGTCTACGAATGCTCATAAACCACATGGAGGCAGCGTACGAATATTCAGAAACCACACTGAGGCAGACTATGAATACTCAGAAACCGCACTGAGGCAGTCTACAAATGCTCAGAAACCACATGGAGGCAGCGTACGAATACTCAGAAACCACACTGAGGCAGACTATGAATACTCGGAAACTGCACTGAGGCAGTCTACGAATGCTCAGAAACCACATGGAGGCAGCGTACGAATACTCAGAAACCACACTGAGGCAGACTATGAATACTCAGAAACCGCACTGAGGCAGCCTACGAATAATCAGACCCACACTGAGGCAGCCTAGGAATAAACGAAAACCACACTGAAGTAGCCTACAACAACTCAGAAACCACACTGAAGTAGCCTACGAATACTCAGAAACTGCACTGAGGCAGCCTAAAAAGAATCAGAAAACACGCTGAGGCGCCTATGAATACTAGGAAACCATACTGAGGCCGCCCACGACAACTCAAAAACCATACTGAAGTAGCCTATGAATACTCAGAAACCACACTGAGGCAGCCTATGAATAATCAGAAAACATCCTGGGGTGGCCTATGAATACTCGTAAACCACATTGAGGCAGCCTACGAATACTGGAAAACCACACTGAGTTAGCCTACGAATAATCGGAAACCACAATGAGGCAGCGTAGGAATAAACGAAAACCACACTGAAGTAGCCTACAACAACTCAGAACCCACACTGTTGTAGCCTATGAATACTAGGAAACCACACTGAGGTAGCCCACGACAACTCAAAAACCACACTGAAGTAGCCTATGAATACTCAGCAAACCACACTGAGGCAGCCTACGAAGAATCAGAAAACATCCTGGGGTGGCCTACGAATACTCAGAAACCACATTGAGGCAGCCTACGAATACTGGAAAACCACACTGAAACAGCCTACGAATAATCAGAAACCACACTGAGGCAGCCTAGGAATAAACGAAAACCACACTGAAGTAGCCTACAACAACTCAGAAACCACACTGAAGTAGCCTATGAATACTCAGAAACCACACTGAGGCAGCCTAAAAAGGATCAGAAAACACGCTGAGGCGCCTATGAATACTAGGAAACCACACGGAGGTAGCCCACGACAACTCAAAAACCACACTGAAGTAGCCTATGAATACTCAGAAACCACACTGAGGCAGCCTAAAAAGAATCAGAAAACACGCTGAGGCGCCTATGAATACTCGAAAACCACACTGAGGTAGCCTACGACAGCTCAGAAACCACACTGAAGTAGCCTATGAATACTCAGAAACCACACTGAGGCAGCCTATGAATAATCAGTACACACACTGAGGCAGTCTACGAATACACGAAAACCACACTGAGTTAGGCTACAACAACTCAGAAACCACACTGAAGTAGAATAGGAATACTTAGAAACCACACTGAGGCAGCCTACGAATACTCAGAAGCCACACTGAGGCAGCCTACGAATACTCAGAAACCACACTGACTCAGCCTAACAATACTCAGAAACCACACTATGGTAGTCAACGAATACTCAGAAACCACACTATGGTAGTCAACGAATACTCAGAAACCACACTGAGCTAGCCTACAAATACTAAGAAGCCACACAGAGGCAGATTACGAATACCCAAAAACCACACCGAAGCAGCCTGGGGATACTCAGAAACCACACTGAGACAGCCTACGAATACTCTGAAACCACACTGAGACCGACTATGAATACTCGGACATCACACTGAGGCAGTCTATGAATGCTCAGAAACCACATTGAGGTAGGGTACGAATAATCAGAAACCACACTAAGGCAGTCTAAGAATACTGAGAAACCACACAGAGGCAGCCTACGAATACTGAGAAACCACACTGAGGCAGCCTGCTCATACAGAGAAACCATACCGTGGCAGACTATGAATACACAGAAACCACACTGAGGCAGTCTACGAATGCTCAAACCACATGGAGGCAGCGTACGAATACTCAGAAACCACACTGAGGCAGACTATGAATACTCGGAAACCGTACTGAGGCAGTCTATGAATGCTCAGAAACCACATGGAGGCAGCGTACGAATACTCAGAAACCACACTGAGGCAGACTATAAATACTCGGAAACTGCACTGAGGCAGTTTACGAATGCTCAGAAACCACATGGAGGCAGCGTACGAATACTCAGAAACCACACTGAGGCAGACTATAAATACTCGGAAACTGCACTGAGGCAGTCTACGAATGCTCAGACACCACATGGAGGCAGCGTACGAATACTCAGAAACCACACTGAGGCAGACTATGAATACTCAGAAACCACGCTGAAGCAGTCTACGAATGCTCAGAAACCACATGGAGGCAGCGTACGAATACTCAGAAACCACACTGAGGCAGACTATGAATACTCGGAAACCGTACTGAGGCAGTCTACGAATGCTCAGAAACCACATGGAGGCAGCGTACGAATACTCAGAAACCACACTGAGGCAGACTATAAATACTCGGAAACTGCACTGAGGCAGTCTACAGAGCTCAGAAACCACATGGAGGCAGCGTACGAATATTCAGAAACCACACTGAGGCAGACTATAAATACTCGGAAACTGCACTGAGGCAGTCTACGAATGCTCATAAACCACATGGAGGCAGCGTACGAATATTCAGAAACCACACTGAGGCAGACTATGAATACTCAGAAACCGCACTGAGGCAGTCTACGAATGCTCAGAAACCACATGGAGGCAGCGTACGAATACTCAGAAACCACACTGAGGCAGACTATGAATACTCGGAAACTGCACTGAGGCAGTCTACGAATGCTCAGAAACCACATGGAGGCAGCGTACGAATACTCAGAAACCACACTGAGGCAGACTATGAATACTCAGAAACCGCACTGAGGCAGTCTACGAATGCTCAGAAACCACATGGAGGCAGCATACGAATACACAGAAACCACACGGAGGCAGACTATGAATACTTAGAAACCGCACTAAGGCAGTCTACGAATGCTCAGAAACCACATGGAGGCAGCGCACGAATACTCAGAAACCACACTGAGGCAGACTATGAATACTCAGAAACCGCACTGAGGCAGTCTACGAATGCTCAGAAACCACATGGAGGCAGCGTACGAATACTCAGAAACCAGACTGAGGCAGACTATGAATACTCGGAAACCACACTGAAGCAGCCTACTCATACTCAGAAACCACATGGAGGCAGCGTACGAATACTCAGAAACAACACTGAGGCAGACTATGAATACTCGGAAACCGTACTGAGGCAGTCTACGAATGCTCAGAAACCACATGGAGGCAGCGTACGAATACTCAGAAACCACACTGAGGCAGACTATAAATACTCGGAAACTGCACTGAGGCAGTCTACGAATGCTCAGAAACCACATGAAGGCAGCGTACGAATACTCAGAAACCACACTGAGGCAGACTATGAATACTCGGAAACCACACTGAAGCAGCCTACTCATACTCAGAAAGCACACTGAGGCAGCCTATGAATAAACAGGTCTCACACTATGCCAACCTCTGAATAAAGAGATAACAAACTATGCCATCCTCCAAGCTAGCAGATTCCACACGTGCCAGTCTGTGAATAATCACAAACCACAGTATGCATCCCAAGAATAATGCAGCAATCACTCTAAGGCAGCCTCCAAATAATGAGAAACCACACTGTGCTGGGTTCTGATTATATAAATCCTCACCGAAAGCCTGAATGAGCAGATATCACATCATGCAAGCTGCCAAATAGGCAGATCTAACACTGTGCCACTCTGAATAACCTATCCCACTCAGTGACAAATTCAGAATAAGCAGATCCCACACTGTAACCATCTCTAAATATTAATCCCTAAACTGTGCCAATTCCCGATTAGCAGATGCCACAGTTTTTTCCTACAAATAAGCAGATCCTACACTTTGACAGATTCCACATACACATCTCCCACACAGTGCTAGTCAAACACACTGTAACTTTATCATTTTCATAATACTCACACCTCATGCTGCCAGCATCTGAGTCACTGCAGCCCAATCCCTGGTAGACTCAGAGTAATCACATTCCTGACTGGTTGAGTCTGAGAGTGAGCACATTACACACTGGTTGAGTCTCAGTCAGCAAAATCTGCTTTATGCCAGCTTCAGTATATGCACACTGCCACAAAGTATCAAGTTCACAATAAGCACGCCCAATGGTGGATCTCCCTGTGAGGAGAGACACCCTGAGACGAAGATTCAAGTCTCCTGAGGAGAGGAGACCTTGCAAGACCAGCAGAGGCCTGCACAGGTAAACGCGGTGGGGCGGGGCAGGGCATGGCGCGGCATGGGGGAAGCCGACAGATGACGGAATAGGTATAATTAAATAAATAAAAAATACCTATTCTCTCATCTGTCGGCTTCCTCCTGCCGCGCCCTGCCCCGCCCCACTGCTTCACTGTGCTTATCTGTGCCGCCACCGCTGTGCAAGACCACCCTTCGGCGATGAGAGGCAGCAGCCATAGTATCATACTCCTTTTACTTACCTCATGCCCTACTTTGTGGAATAATTAGTCCAAACCTACACAATGACAATGTTATATCAGCCCTCCTGCTTAGAATACCTGTTTTCTCACTTTCTCCCACATACCCCTTGTTTCTACACACAAAGATAGGGGACAGCTGGGGACCAGGCTGGGCTGTGTGAGAAGTGCAGGCAGGAGATGGGCAGACTGGAGACACCTGGCAGCCCCTGTCTCTTGTCAGACTAGATGTTTCTGCTAACCCCCCACGTCTGAGCCTGCCATGGTAATGCCTTGTTTGTTGATCAATGCTGTTGATTCATGTTTGGAATTTAGCCATGTTTGTTTTATGATGGATATTTGTTTTTTCAAGGTTTACAATCTGTCACAAAACAGAAGTGGTGAAGAATACACTGAACCCAGTCTGGCAGTCCTTCTGCATCCCCGTGCGAGCCTTGTGCAACGGGGACTATGACAGGTAGGAGCTCAGTCACGGCCCAGCTTGTGGGAGCACCAGGGATGACGTGGTGTGCCTGCGGGTTTCATACTTTGGACTGATGTTTGCCCGCTTAACAGGAAAACAAGCACCAATTGCTGATAACCGAGTGTAAATTAAGTGCATGATAAACACCAGAAATTCTCCCTTGACTCCACGTGAGACTCCTCAGCGGCAGACTTAGCCCCAAATAGTAGACCACTGTGGGCCAACCCATGCAGGTGCTCTCTAGAAGTCCATGAGCACTTGTCTCCACCCCTTGCAGGTGCTCTCTAGAAGTCCATGAGCACTTGTCTTCACCCCTTGCAGGTGCTCTCTAGAAGTTCATGAGCACTTGTCTCCACCCCTTGCAGGTTCTCTCTAGAAGTACATGTGCACTTGTCTCCACCCCTTGCAGGTTCTCTCTAGAAGTACATGTGCACTTGTCTCCACCCCTTGCAGGTGCTCTCTAGAAGTCCATGAGCACTTGTCTCCACCCCTTGCAGGTTCTCTCTAGAAGTACATGTGCACTTGTCTCCACCCCTTGCAGGTTCTCTCTAGAAGTACATGTGCACTTGTCTCCACCCCTTGCAGGTGCTCTCTAGAAGTCCATGAGCACTTGTCTCCACCCCTTTCAGGTGCTCTCTAGAAGTCCATGTGCACTTGTCTCCACCCTTTGCAGGTGCTCTCTAGAAGTCCATGAGCACTTGTCTCCACCCCATGCAGGTGCTCTCTAGAAGTCCATGAGCACTTGTCTCCACCCCTTGCAGGTGCTCTCTAGAAGTCCATGAGCACTTGTCTCTATTCCTTGCAGGTGCTCTCTAGAAGTCCATGAGCACTTGTCCCCACCCCTTGCAGGTGCTCTCTATAAGTCCATGAGCACTTGTCTCTACCCCTTGCAGGTGCTCTCTAGAAGTCCATGAGCACTTGTCTCCACCCCATGCAGGTGCTCTCTAGAAGTCCATGAGTACTTGTCTCCACCCCTTGCAGGTGCTCTCTAGAAGTCCATGAGCACTTGTCTCCACCCCTTGCAGGTTCTCTCTAGAAGTACATGTGCACTTGTCTCCACCCCTTGCAGGTTCTCTCTAGAAGTACATGTGCACTTGTCTCCACCCCTTGCAGGTGCTCTCTAGAAGTCCATTAGCACTTGTCTCCACCCCTTGCAGGTTCTCTCTAGAAGTACATGTGCACTTGTCTCCACCCCTTGCAGGTGCTCTCTAGAAATACATGAGCACTTGCCTCCACCCCTTGCAGGTGCTCTCTAGAAGTCCATGAGCACTTGTCTCCACCCCTTTCAGGTGCTCTCTAGAAGTCCATGTGCACTTGTCTCCACCCTTTGCAGGTGCTCTCTAGAAGTCCATGAGCACTTGTCTCCACCCCATGCAGGTGCTCTCTAGAAGTCCATGAGTACTTGTCTCCACCCCTTGCAGGTTCTCTCTAGAAGTCCATGAGCACTGGTCTCCACCCCTTGCAGGTGCTCTCTAGAAGTCCATGAGCACTTGTCTCCACCCCTTGCAGGTGCTCTCTAGAAGTCCATGTGCACTTGTCTCCACCCCTTGCAGGTGCTCTCTAGAAGTCCATGTGCATTTGTCTCCACCCTTTTGCAGGTGCTCTCTAGAAGTCCATGAGCACTTGTCTCCACCCCTTGCAGGTGCTCTCTAGAAGTCCATTAGCACTTGTCTCCACCCCTTGCAGGTGCTCTCTAGAAGTCCATGAGAACTTGTCTCCACCCTTTGCAGGTGCTCTCTATAAGTCCATGTGCACTTGTCTCCACCCCTTGCAGGTGCTCTCTATAAGTCCATGTGCACTTGTCTCCACCCCTTGCAGGTGCTCGCTAGAAGTCCATGAGAATTTGTCTCCACCCCTTGCAGGTGCTCTCTAGAAGTCCATGAGCACTTGTCTCCACCCCTTGCAGGTGCTCTCTAGAAGTCCATGAGCACTTGTCTCCACCTCTTGCAGGTGCTCTCTATAAGTCCATGAGCACTTGTCTCTACCCCTTGCAGGTGCTATCTAGAAGTCCATGAGCACTTGTCTCCACCCCATGCAGGTGCTCTCTAGACGTCCATGAGCACTTGTCTCCACCCCTTGCAGGTGCTCTCTAGAAGTCCATGAGCACTTGTCTCCATCCCTTGCATGTGCTCTCTAGAAGTCCATGAGCACTTGTCTCCACCCCTTGCAGGTGCTCTCTATAAGTCCATGTGCACTTGTCTCCACCCCTTGCAGGTTCTCTCTAGAAGTCCATGAGCACTGGTCTCCACCCCTTGCAGGTGCTCTCTAGAAGTCCATGAGCACTTGTCTCCACCCCTTGCAGGTGCTCTCTAGAAGTCCATGTGCACTTGTCTCCACCCCTTGCAGGTGCTCTCTAGAAGTCCATGTGCACTTGTCTCCACCCTTTTGCAGGTGCTCTCTAGAAGTCCATGAGCACTTGTCTCCACCCCTTGCAGGTGCTCTCTAGAAGTCCATTAGCACTTGTCTCCACCCCTTGCAGGTGCTCTCTAGAAGTCCATGAGAACTTGTCTCCACCCTTTGCAGGTGCTCTCTATAAGTCCATGAGCACTTGTCTCCACCCCTTGCAGGTGCTCTCTATAAGTCCATGAGCACTTGTCTCTACCCCTTGCAGGTGCTATCTAGAAGTCCATGAGCACTTGTCTCCACCCCATACAGGTGCTCTCTAGACGTCCATGAGCACTTGTCTCCACCCCTTGCAGATGCTCTCTAGAAGTCCATGAGCACTTGTCTCCATCCCTTGCATGTGCTCTCTAGAAGTCCATGAGCACTTGTCACCACCCCTTGCAGGTGCTCTCTAGAAGTCCATGAGCACTTGTCTCCACCCCTTGCAGGTGCTCTCTAGAAGTCCATGAGCACTTGTCTCTATTCCTTGCAGGTGCTCTCTAGAAGTCCATGACCCCTTGTCTCCACCCCTCGCAGGTGCTCTCTAGAAGTCCATGAGCACTTGTCTCCACCCCTTGCAGGTGCTCTCTAGAAGTCCATGAGCACTTGTCTCTACCCTATGCAGATGTCCACTAGAAGTACATGTGCACTTGACTTTACACCTTGCAGGTTCACACTGAGAACAAGCCAGTTTGGTGCAGGTGGGCGATGGTGTCAAACTCCTGAAGAAAATAACACAATTGATTAAAGAAAGCACATTACAACATAACTAGGCAAATCACTCATGAAGCTTCTTTGTCCAGCATTTAACCTGGGGCATTTGTGTTGGTTGCTATCAGCAGAGGGCGCTAGACACTATCAAGGACATTTGATGTTCTTGAAACTCTCAAGCTACTGTCTCCCTGTGAGCTTCTCGGTGTGTCACCCACACTGATGGAATGGCCAATTGGCACTATTCAGGAGGGTGAAGGCTGAGCGCTACTCCATCCTTTCTTACTGTAAACCCCTGTAGCACCACCTCTGGTTCAATAGCCACCCAGGCTGAAACAGTGGTGAGGCACATGCACAGACCTGAGCGTTCACACGTCAACAGGAGCAACAGACGGGGGCATGCGAGGGAAGGTCGCATCCATTAGGGAAAACTTGTGCTTGTTTATTCTACCAACACTCCTGTTTTAGTGTAGTGCACCACAATCTCAATCAGCCTCACGCTAAACATAATCTTGTTTATTTATTTATTTATTTGAAAGTTTTATAGAGCGCGAACAAGACCCTTGCAGGTATCAGAGCGCTTCACAGTAAAGAAGTGTATAGGCATACAAACAATAAAAATAAGCGGTAATGTAAGTATGGCATCAAAAGCAAGTGACACATCAAACATTTAAGGATAATAAGGACCAAAAAGGGTGGCAGCAGAGAACAATCAATGGTTAGAAGGGAGAGTCAAGTAAGGTGCAACACAGTACCGATTGGGTTTGATGGATTATGAAAATAATACATTGAAGGTAAAAACGACAAAAATAAGTGGCGCAAAGCTGTACATGAAGGAGCCAAGCATTAAATGGGTGGGAAAGAAGACTGGATGGAAGATGATAATGCATTGATGGTAAAAACAACAACAGTACTTAGAGCAGGCAGTACATGTAAGATCCACAGTCACGTGAGGCAATGATTATGTGAATTTAGCCATAAGGATGCTTTTTACTTCCAGTTTGAAGGAAGAGGAGGAGGGGTTCAGTCTTATTTCTGGTGGTAGGGCGTTCCAGATCCTAGGTGCCATTCCTGAGAAGGAGCAACTATAGGTTTGTTTCTTTTTGAATTTTTGTGATTTCAGAAGGAGGTTGTCCGCACTTCTTGTTGATCTTGAACCTCCAGATATTGTGAGTTTTTGTGTGAGATAGCTGGGCGCATTGTGATGTAGAGCCCTGTGCGTCATGCAAGCTATTTTCAGGTGGATTCTGGCTTCAAACGGCAACCAATTTAAAGATTTTAGATCAGGGGAGATGTAGGCCCTTTTTTTTGAGCCAGT
Organism: Lissotriton helveticus; assembly: GCF_964261635.1. NCBI lineage: Eukaryota > Metazoa > Chordata > Amphibia > Caudata > Salamandridae > Lissotriton > Lissotriton helveticus. The sequence goes on along the minus strand of NC_136065.1, from coordinate 1,339,876,380 downwards.
GATTAGTCTTGCTGCCGCGTTGGTAGAGGCTCTTAGAGGAGCTGTAGTGGTCTTGGGGAGACCCCATAAAGAGACGCTTCCATAATCCATCCGAGCCTTCAGGTGAAGATCAGTGACAAGCATAAGCAACTACATTTAGCAATACAACTTTGGTGTAGCAGGTTCCAATCCACCCTGTACAAATGCATGATATACATAACACTACAAATATGGACAATATTTCCCTGATTTCAAAACGCTTTTAAACGGTATAGACCCCATACCTCCCTGAAATATGATCAGTGCCCGAGAAAAGCCTGGGACTCTCTGCGAACCTGACGTTAAAATCACATTCTACTAAGATGGATAAATTTTCTCCGAATCATCTTGCAATGTGCAGAACTGATAGTTTTAATAAAAATGAATATCTTGGGGGCTACTGGTTATATTCTCCTTGAAATCCTTGCTCAAGCTTGAGCTGCCTGTAGCTGGGGAGGGCTTGGAAGGGTTGAGTGGAGGCTTCAACGGGATGAGATATCAGAACAATGATGAGAACAGTGTGGAATGTTGCAGGTTATCTCTGCCGTGAAGCTCAACTTAGTCCGTGCTCAGAAACAGGGCTCCGTAGAGACCAACCCACTGTTTCAGTTTGATGCCAGTACCAATTTCCTTTGATATCTCAAATCTCAAAGGGTAGATTTTGGGGACGATTTTCTGTCTGTGCTTCTTTTACAGGGACTACATTTGGCAGGAAGGTTCATGTAGGCTAATAAATTCACTGAACGCCTTTATTCATTCATTGAATTTTGTAAAGCTTTTAGATGAAGGTATAACCTGTGTGAAACTCGTCCCTCCGATTTTCCAGTGGTATTGGATCTGATCTGAGAGAAGTCTTGTCTTAAACAGATGTGCATTTTCAGGTCTGAAAGATTTAGCTGGATCACAATGCCCCCTGCATCCCTAATTTGATATTTTCAGAAAACATTGTGGGGAGAATGAAAATAAGAGGATGACCTATTTAACACATCATCTGCAGTTCCCATTCAACCAGGCAGACGGGCCTGGATGACACTCTATCAGTCACCGTGAAGAACCTAAGAAACATTACCCTGAGAAACTTTACAAGCCAGTCTGTTCCTATGTTTTACCTAAGGAGTCAATTGGTAAAATACGGAGGGATGAAATATGTCAAAGGTTCTTTGCTTGGATATCTGACCATAGAATGTCCCCTAAGGCTATAGAATGCCACTGATAATGTTGGGCTGCATTAATTCTATCGTTTGATATCTCTAGGGAAGGCAATGGATGTTATAGCTTGGTATGGGACGGGTCTGTGTTGATGCTGTTAGAGGATACAGGTGTAACAATCTTGAAGTACTGCTCACCGGAAACTTTCTCATTTGAACTAATTTTAATATCCAAATAAAATTAATGTATCACCCAGTTTTGAACTGACCATGCACATTATTGCTCCTTTTTCTTTGCAGTGGTCAAGTGATGGTTTGTGACTGTAAAATTCAATCACTGTTTATAATTATTTGATTCTCACAACCGTGGAGTTAGTGTTTTTTCAGGTGCAACACCCGAGCACGGCAGAATTCACCCTTATGCTATTTGCATACGTGCTACTGTCCATGCCCAAATGCCTCAAGCTTTTTGACAGCTATTTGAACGTGGACAAATACCATATGTGTAATAAGCCTATAGGTAAGAAACCGCTTAACTTAGGGTTTGGTACCTGACTAGCATCATGGTTGAATTCAGTACATAGATACCTCATTAAGGGCCATATGTAGGTAATCCAAATTTACCGATTTTAAAATACCGCATTTTACCGATTCGGTATTTCAGAATCGGTAAATGGTATGTAGCTATTGATTTGGTAAATTTAACCGAATCAGTAAAATTTGGTAAATACTGGTTCGGTATTTACCGATTTGGTAATTCCAATTCATTCCTATGGGCCTGGAGGCCCATAGGAATGAATTGGAATTACCGATTCAGTAAATACCAAATCGGTAATAGGGGGAAGACTTACAAGGGTGGCAGGGTGTCACATTGACACCCTGTTGCACCCCTGAATAGTGCATGGGTGCACATGTGGCACACATACTTTTGGAAAAGCACAAATGGGCTTTTTCAAAGGTTTTCGATATTTACCACCAACTTTTAGTTGGTGGTAAATACCAAATCCTTAACTCAGAAATGCACTCACTTGAGTGCTCCCTACATTAAGGATTCGGTAATTTACCGAATCAGTATTTTAAGGTATCTGTAATTTACAGATTCCTTAAATTACTGATTCAGTAAATTACAGAATCCTTAAATTTGGCCCCTACATCTCAAATGCCCGATACCGGTTGGTAACGGCCGAAATCCGGTATTGGGCTACCTACATCTGGCCCTTCCACCAGTAACGGGATTGCAAGTAGGACATTATTTGATAAGGTGCCAATTGAACGTGCTCTTTTTACCCACGTAGAGTTAATATAACGGAGATTATTTTCGCACAAGATTTGGTAGAGAAAACCTGATCAGTGTCTGTAGGCAAAAAGCACAAAATGTCAGTTTGCACACCATGATACGCGTTTTCATGAGTTTTACCACCAGGTTCTTGGCCAGATTTTATCTGCTGTAGTTTATGGCATTATAGCACGGGGCACTCAAATTGCACATTGACAAACAGTACATATCCAAAAAGCTCATGGACAAATGTCAGCCATTGTGGAATCCCAATTTGAGATGCAAACAGGAGTTTGCTCGAGAAGTGGATTAATCCTGTTATAATGAGGGCCTATGTGTGTGGCTAGCAGTCGGCTTCAGAGAACTTGTTCACCTCACTTATGACACATAGAAACATAGAGCCAGCTATAGCACATTATAACGCGTCTGTGTTAAAATAAGGACACATCTGGCCTTGCGTTGCTAAGTATGACAGACTCTTCCCTACATACTGAAACCCCAAGGCATATTACATGGTAGTCTGACTTCAAAACTGCAGCTGATTATTCAAATTATGTTCGCATGTGTGACTTCTGTTGCTAAGGTGTCTTCTATTCGTGAGGTCTCCAAGCCCTGTATTGTGAGTTCATGATCATTTTATGTAAATTCAATAAACCGAATGCTTCACATCGAAAGGGTGGAGATCACAACTCAAATGGGTGGCCTCATCGAAATGCCTGCCACCTCCGTCCCAACCCTATGGATTCCAACATAAGCCGAGTGTGGCGAATCAACAGACCCTTCCATGAAACTGACCTCTTTCCTTTAGCAAGCAATAGGTGAACTCTCTTATTTCACAGGGTTTAGTCATATCAATCAGGGTGGACAACACTTGCATTTTCTAGGGGACCCTCATTGTACCCAGAAGGAAATGCACAACATCTTTCTCTTTTCCCCTCAGTCACCGCTGCAGAGTGGATTATTCCTCATCCTGAAATCGTTAATGGTTTCCTTGCTTTGACTAGTCTGAGTGGACATTTTACCAGTCATTGGTGGTGGTGGAGGGGGGGGCTTAGACCATTCTACATAACTAGTGGCAGCTCGCAGATGGAGGGCTGCGGGGCGGTGAGCAGGGCGGTAGAGGAGCAGGGTGGGAGGGTAGTGGACTAGGACATACGACGGAACGGAGTAAAGCAAGTAAATAAATAAATAAAACTACATTGCGCACGCTGCATCCCCAACTCATTTATTTATTTACTTTACTCTGTTCCGATGTATGTCCATGTCCACTAGCCCCCACCCTCCCCCACCGCCCGATCACTCCCTCTGCGAGCAGCCACTGAACATAACCCTAGTTTCAACTAGATTACTCATCCTTTGGGGCAAATCCACAATGCCCCTTTGTCTGAGTAGATACTTTTCAGCATATTTACAAAATTCGCTACAGAAAAATGACTCAAAAGTTAGGCAAATATAAATATAAACATGGGCCATTTACATTCTAAAAAATGCAAACAAATATAGGTTTAACAATTATGTTTTCCAAAAATAAATCCAGGGAAGAATGGAAGTGCACATTTCGGTTGGCAGAGGATTAAAAATATCAATACAGTTGAATTCTCTTAGCAACTTCATAGTGTTGGAATTTTGCATTAATGTTGTGTTAAATCCTAAAGGTTCCCAAGCTCTTGCGTTTAGCAGAATTTGTGATGGTTCAATTTACATTTATATCTTTTGAAGGTGGTGGGTGCTGCTTTTGGTGGTTGTTTTGGATGTCCAAGAATAGGAGTTCTCAGCCCTTAATCCCAAGACCTAGGGCATGGGTAGAAGGCTTTGTCTCTCAAGGTGCAGCAGTAGTCAAGCAATCAGGGATAACTCTAGGCGTTGGATAGGGGTTTCGGCTGTGCATGTGAGCAGTCCAAACACTCACCCCTTGCTTTAAGAGAGAACAAAGTTGGAAAATCACTTTACCTGGAAAACATAATAAACAGACCAGCAGTAGCACATGCATAATCATCATACTTATCGCACATCCATCAGATAAACATCTTATCCTTACCTCCACCATTTTATCAATCCCCTTGCTACACCCTTTCTCTTCTCTTACACTGTACTCCTGCTCCTCTCTTATTCAGCCCACCACTATGTTCTCATTCACCTCACCCTCACATCTTTAACATGTCAAGCCTCTAAATATCTCCCTTCACATTTCACACTACACCCCCTTACTTACAGAAAATAATTGTGCCCTATATTCCAGCCAGGGCCCTGATGTCATCAACTCAACATCTGCTGTGGGTTCCAACATTTTGTTTGGCCAGGAAGGGCAGACACTCCTTCCAGGTGGTAGTGAGCAGACTTTGGAACATGCTCCCTTTGTCTTTGAGACAAGAAGCAGAGCTTCTGAGCTTCAGACGCCAACTGAAGACCTGGCTGTTCCATCAATAATTGAGATTTGTGTATGACTAGGAGTAAATTGGGTCTCTCTTTTTTGGGTCTTTTGCTTAATTTTCTCTTAGCGCCGGGACACTCCTCGGAGCAGCCGTGAGCTACAAATACCCTATAACATAACATTACACTTCAAACTCAGAACTTCCTTTCTCCCACTCAGCACTACTCCTACCGTAATCACTCAAGCATCACTCCTTCATTCTGACCTCTACAATCTCTCTTCCCTCATACCATGCACTGCAACTGGACTTGCACAAACTCCCATCTTGTATCTTCATCTCATAAAATGTAGTTCTTACCTCAGGGCTCTACCCCACGCCACTGTTGCCACATCCATCAATCACAACTACATACTTCCTACACAGACTCCAGCCACACCACCATATCACACCCATGTCACTCTGTACTGCTCTCTGGATACTCAGTGCCATAGTTTACATGTGTATACTGAGAAGGAACTCTGGCCTAGCTGAGTTCTTTTTTATAAGGAGGGATTATTAGGCATAGGGTCATATTCTATCCAAGGCTTCTCCTTTGCATGCAGGACCTGAGTTTAGATTGTAACAAGGTTGGCCTTGTCCCTCGGAGTGCCCTGTGTGCAACACAAAGTGTTTTGAATGATAATTTTCTTGCCAGTGAAGTGCTTTGGCAGCAGAAGTAATATAATGGGGGCAATGTAGATAAGTTAAGAACTTGCTGGCTGCTGCAGTCAGGAAATTTTGTAGAGACATGATTTTGCATAATCTATATGGCTTATTACTTGGGCCAGAGAGGCCTGTATTGGCCTGTATCCTGTGTGCGAGGAGCAGTTAGGGTAGAAACGTCAAAATATTCCCATGATATAATATGTATCTCCTTCTTGATTTGGAGATCAAGAGACAGCTTTGAGCCCATGACCACTCCAAGGATTTTCTCTTTGTTTGATGTTGCTGGCGGCTGTTCCATTTTGGAGAATCAGTAGGATATAAAGTTATAATTTTCTCTGGTTTCACAAGTTTCAAAATACTGACATCAGTTTGTCCCTGTCTACTGTGCTAAGGGCCTGATCACAAGTTTGGCGGTGCAGGGACGGTCTGCCATGATGGCGGCCTACTCCCACACAGCCAGATTATGACTTTTTTGTCAGTGGCGGGCGGTTCTTTGGCGGTCCCATGGCGGTGCTTATGAAATAGGCCCCGCAAGGGAACGTCACAGACAGTACCTACATGTCATAGACTGGTGCAGTCCATGCTGTGCAGGTACTGGGGTACATGCACACAAGGGGACACAATATGTGCCCCCCTGCATGCACTCCATGGCCCTGAGGTGGGCCTCCTTTGTTTCCTCTCCGCCACGGTTTTCATGTAGTAGGAACCGCCATGAAAATCGTGGCACAGAGGAAACCTGTAATATACTTAGAGGGACCGCGGCGGTCCCGCTAAGCATACTGCTGCCTCAAGACTGCCGCGCCAGGTATCTGTGATCCCTGGCTGTTGTGATGGTGCAATGGCGGTCTGACCACCCTAGTTGTAATTGGTCGGATGGACTCTCGGTGCATCACTGGGTAGACTGCCACCGCTGTGCCCCCGCAAGTCTGGTAGTCCCCGAACCGCCAGACTCATAATCAGGCCCTAAGTCTTTACCAACATCCCCACCCCCACTTCTATCTGTTCTCACTGTGGCACAAATAATGTAATGTCAGTTCCTGTGATATTCCTTCCTTCAATGTCATTTCTGATTGCCCACAGGTGTAAAGGTTGTGCCTTAAGGCATCACTAATCTCTGATGATTGTTCTATATAAAAGTGAGAAACACATTTGGCTGTCTAGCTCTCAACACAGCTCCTTTGGGTATTTTGTGCTTTTCTTTAATCGGATTGAGCTCTGATCACAAGACAAGTAAATATTTGGTACATTTTCAAAAAGAACTAACTCATTCCTCAAAGGAAAGGCGGAGGAAGTCGCTCCATTCCCTGTTCTTAAAAATGAAGATGGTAGTCTAGTTAATGAATTAATCTTTACTCTACACTTTGGGTAGAATGTGAAAAAATATGCATAATGCAGCTAACTACGGGGTAAATGTATACAGTCCCCATTATCTCAGTCATGCCATCTAATAAGGCGCTACTACACTTTTGTCTCTCTTCACGTCACCTCGTGAGCAACAGGTGAGCTGGAAACTCTTACACAGGATTGGTTTCCAGCTCACTTTTGGAAGCTCAGCCAATGTCAATTATGGGTGTCTAAACCTTCTTAAGATATTGATGCCAGCCTCAGATGTTTTTGTGTTTTGTTTGCTTTTTAATGGCTAAGACCTTAGTTCAAAGCCCGCCCCCTCCAAGGCTCCGTCCCACATCACAAGTAAATATTTTTTATAAGTTTGCAGGCCTGTTATTCTGCCTCTCTCAGTGGTTAATTTGTTAAAAAAAACATAAGTGCCTGGGCTCTTGTCAGGAGGCAGCTTGCATCAGCCCATTTTTTCCGTTAGTTCTGCCTAAAACCTAACCAAGGGGCACATTACGAGCCCTGAGTAGGAGGGAACGTCCGCATGTGCTGCGGTGTTCCCTCCTGTGCAATTAGGATGTGACCGCCACCCTGGCGGTCACATCCTCTATTTTTAACATTGCAGCGGGTGCGGCTTCAAGCTGCACCCGCCGCAATGTTAAAAACGCATGCATTGCATTTACATGCACAAAGCGGCAGGCACCGCGCGGTGCCTGCCGCCTTCTGCATGTAAATGCAGGGGGGTACCATAGGTACCCCCCATGTGCACCCCCCCACCTCCCTTCACCCAGGGGGCCCACAACGGGCCCCCAAAGTGAAGATCCGTATGCTTTTGCACGGCGGAGAACCCGCCGCGGAAAAGCATGTCTGGGAAGCCATCCTAATATGTCTGGCGATGTCTGAGAGACACCGCCACCATATTAGAGCTTTTCTGCCGCGGTTGTAAGCCGACCGCGGCGGAAAAGCGGCAGACTGAAACCAAGACCCACCAGCCATCCTAATTTGGCGGTGGGTCTTTGGTGGGTCCGCAGCGGATTTTCCGTATCCTCCGGGCCAACGGTGGCTTCCGCCGGCCCGGAGGATGCGGAAAATCCGCGATCCTAATCGACCCCCAAGTACGAACCATGATGGTGAGGAGAGGATGTGTTGTAATGGCCAGAGCTTCGGAGCTGAGGAACCAGGTTTGAGTCTTGGCCTCAGCTAAACATCCTCTGATTCTGGGCAAATTACTTAATCTCTCTGTGCCATAAATTAATGTGTCCTTAACTGGTGCCATGCAAAGCACCAGTGTTGATGGTTGAGTGCCTGTGCTGAGCACTGGAAACCACTGATTCAAGTTAAGCACTGGCCTCTCTCTGCAGTGTGCACTTGAAACTCTCAGGAAAAAAAGCCAAAAGACTATTTTAAAACCTTGATGAATGCCCCATTTGGGCCAAGTCCGCTGCGCGTCATCAATGGCTCCTGCATTTCAGTAGCACCCAGAGCACCTCGTTAGAGGCAAAGTATTTGCCTGGCATGCTAAGGATATGTAAATGTATGCTAATCAGATGGAAAGCAGGCGATTCCCTGGGCACCTCAGAATGACCCAGTGCGGATGGAAGCGCTATTTATAGAAGCACGAACCTCGACTGCAGGTAGTTACAAGAAGTGCTGTGCAGAGAAGGCAACTCCATCCCTCGACCACACCCGGAGCCGATTCAACAACCAATATAAGTGACATTAATTTGTTATAATACAGCGCTTCCTACCAGAAAAATGTTCTACTTCTTGGTACTGTAACTATTTCCCAACTCAACTGCACTTATTTTTAGAGTTGGGGGAGCCAATAAATTAGCAGCGAAAGTAAAGCCAAGCCATGGGTCCACGTACGAGCCGAGTCCTGCAATACTTGGCATGAAAATCATCCCGCAAACATGTTGGAATATGCAAAGATGACTTAATATTTTTTTTTAAAGTGTATTTCTTTAAAACGCTGAAGCATTTAATCTTAGTTCAACAGATTTTATCCCTGTATTGAGAAGTACGTATTAAAAAGTGAGAGTTTTTAAACATGCACTTAGAAAGATTCCAGCCCACTCTCTCCGATAACAATACCATTGGTGAAGTAAGAGGCAAGTCAGTTGTCATGTGGATCCTTTATAGGGCCTAGATTCTCATTATACATGGATTAACATTACAGGCTATGAAATCAAACACAAAAGAGTTTTTCTAGCTCACATACAGATCTCACGTATTTGAAGGTGCCCTCATATGTGATAGTAAACAAAAACATGCATTTGCAATCCAATCAGTCTTGCATTTGTGAAAGTTAGAGCTCTTTGTGTTGAAAATGACAGTTTTTTCTTTTTTTTGTATGCAGCTGACTCATGATATTTGCATACTGCTATTGCCATTTGTATGAACTTGTAGTGCTGCAGAAACAGAAAATGGGAAATACGTTATGAGAGAAGAGATACAAGAGTAATATGCTGGTTGGAAAAAAAAGTAACAACATCTGAAAAAAGCAAACTCTCCTAGGGAATGCAAGGAGGGCTGCAGCATGTATTTTGCTACCCTCAGAGACCCCTCACCTTGACACCCACATGCTGCCACTACAGGCTGCGTGTTTTGATGTAGTCCAAACTAAAGAGTTGAAATGGCACACCTCCCTGTGTGCCATGCCCCCCAACTCTGCCTGTGGCATGGGTAATTCACCCCTCTAGCAGGCCTTACAGCCAAAGGCTAGGTCTCCAAGAAACCATGGAGACCTTTAAGTCTTCACCCAATCTCCAAGTACCTCCTTTTGGGTTAGAGGCGCCAGTCCCCAGCGTCCGGCAGTATAAAGACCGCAGTAGTTGAGGACCGACACTTGTGCCGACGCGACTCACTACTGCAAACAGAACCCCAAGACTGCCGGGGTAGATGACCGACACTTGTGTCGACGTGAATCTGCCCTGCCAGGTGAAAGCACTGCAGCTGGTCGGCTTCCATAAGCTAGAGGGATCATCTTGACCCAAGATGATCCCAGCTCCACTTCCAAGAGTCTGTACCCTCTTCCAAGTGGCCCTGTTGGCCTCCTCCTGCCCCGCCTGCTCAACTGCGGTCTCTCCAAAATGTCCAACATTGGCGGAACTTCTCCATCCCCATGACTACGACTGCTGGGCTGGTGGGGCCTCCCTTCGACCTACAGTGACTCACTGGTAAGGTCCGTGGCGGTACCAGTGTTGGCAGCCCACTGACTCCCAATTATCCCCATTGTTCTCCGCTGACTGCAAGAGCAAACATCAATGCCAGTATCGACTGCTTCAGCGTAGATACTGAACTCTGCACCCAGTCACCCCAGTCCCGCTGGTGGTGCAGTGCCCAGCTCAAACTGACCCTTGATCAGGGTCGGACTAACCCTCGAAGACTGGCAATGTAAGTTGTGTACTTACTCGCTGATCAGTAGCGGGCTGTGGAAGTAATCTAAGTCGGGCAGGCGGGCGGGGGTAGAGAGGGTTAAAGTGACAAAAAACAGGATAGGGAATGTAAAATAAATAAACAATAAAGCCACTTAAGTTGCACTCGCGCATGGTCGAGTCAGCGATGCAGCGAGCGCAAGGTATGTGGTTCCTTTAATCTATTTATTTTACATTCCCTATCCCGTCATTTGTCACTTTCACCCCCACTCCCCTGCCACGTCCCCACTTCACTGTGCTTACCTGCATGGGCTGCTACTGCCGCTGACGCATTTCACTGTTTTCCTTCATTAGTATTGTATTGCACTTTATCGATTACGTGCAACTATCTATCTTTTACCAGTACTGAATGTTACTGTTTTAAATCGACAATACCAAAGTAACTCCAAGACCATAAAGTATTCCTACTGCCTTTTTGGAAGTATTACCTACCTATAACTGAGTTCAACTTGGTTCGTAGGAATAAAAGTAACTGAAATAATATTTTTCTACAAACATTAGCCTTGAGTCAGTCACTGAGTGTTTTTTCCTGCTTTGTATGAGAAGGTACACCAAATGCATTCACACTACCCTTTAATAAGCCTAACTGCTCAGTACAGCTACCACTAATGTAAGAGTAAGGTATTATCTTCTTTAACCTCTGCCATATCTTTGGGGACTCACTGGACTCTGTGCACACTATACCTCTTTTAGGTATAGTACACATAGAGCAGGCTTCCTACACTATCTTACAGGAATTCAAGGCTGCTTAGATAGGGCTCTCCTAGAGTCTATAATTGCAGTGCTGAAGATCAGAAAGCACAGCCTGTGGAGAGGAGGAGAGGTGGGAAAGCATAGAGGCTGGTTAGGGCCGGTGGCCTTAGGAAAGGTATTTTACATTTGGAACGGAGAGGAGCGGCCATGTACAATATATTTCCCTTAATACTGATCTGCCACTGTGTAGCACTTGAAAGCAGAGGCAGATGATGTTGGGGCATACATAAAATAAAAATATACATGTGTAAATGTAAATATTAGGAAAGCTTTTCATCTCGGGGGGGGGGGGGGGGTTGAGTGAAATCATAGGCAGCTTAAGCATCACTTTCATTGTCTATTGGATGTCACTCCGAACCCTTTGGTGAAAACCATCCCAGTTATTTACTGTTACCCATCTATAATTGTCTATGCTGCAGAGATCCTTGTGTTACATTCATATTACGAGTTACAGTCCTTATGTTATGGCTAAGTGAGTTATGAACTGGCATCTAGGAGCTGTATGCAAACTGTAAGACATACGTTTACAACCATACCGTTTTTCTTCAAAGTTTCCTTATTTTAACATTGCTAATAAAGGTTCCTTTAGGTAGTAATAAGCACTTGTACATAAGTGCTAAATTTGGTCATTAATTAGTTACTGATATAGACAGATATATCTGGCATTCTTACAGTCATGTATCCCTCTTCCATACCATCCTCGAAATGTCTAAAAACTGCCCCTAATCATAGATCATCTCTTAAGCACTTGCAGAGTGTCTTTTTTCCCCTTGATGACATTGGCATAAAGGTGTTAAAGCTCCACTCAGCATCTAAGCGGGATGAGACTTAAACAAAATGAGTGGCGATGGCCTTTAAGTGAGGCATTTGTGTTGGGCACAACTGGAATTGAAAATATTAGGACTTCCTCAACCCCTGCAGGTTGCAAATGTGTATATGAACCACCCAAACAATATCAGGGAAAGGCAATAAGACATATTTATCATATTTCATTAGGGCTGGCCCTGATCCAGCTCATTAATAACTGCTGGACCCCCTCTTTTCCATCTCTGGACCCAGCTCAACCTATTTTACTGAAAAGCAACCGCTTAACTTGCTGAGCTATTTTATGGCCTCTAGAGTTCACAGTGAGACAAGTTCGGAGAGTATTCACATGAGTATCATTTTGGCAGAAAATCTAATTTTTGTAGTATTAAATCTTTAAAAACCTAAAGAGCCCATTCTGCACAGAAAAGTAAAGGCGAGTCATTCCTGCTATGTTAAAACTGGATGAGTGACTTTTTTAATCATATGCAACTATGAAAACTAAACAGCTTGAAGGCGTTGTAGCATAGTCTATCTAAGGAGAGAGAAGAACAACTATATTAAAAAGAGAATTTTTGTTAGATGTTAACGGACCATTAGATACATACATGCCAACCCTCCCGATTCAGGTGTGAGACTACCGATATCAAGGCTAGTCTCCTGCTTCCTGATTCCTGTATGCAAAAGCCCGATTCACCTGCAGGTTGCAGCCCACAGGGACTGGTCTTGCGTGACTGGGAGTATGCACTGCCATTAACCTGCTCCTACAGGTCAGTGCCCAACATTTTTATAATGCTCTCTCTGCCTGCCATAGCGCTTTCTCCTTGCTCCTGATAGATAAGAAAAAAAACGTATATTTGCATCAGACTTCAAGTACTATACATGATAGTAACCTGATTCAGTCCTCAATAGAAGGCAATGGGGGAAACACGTTCTCCCTATTATTTTTTTGAAATCTCCCACTTTTCTCTTCTATACTGATTGCATTATGTAAATATCCCAGATGATAGTGAACTGCTAAGTGAAGGGAAGTAAATGCCACAATCAACGGGGTCATTTAGAACTTGGAGGATGCTCTGTCTGTCCTCCCTGGCAGGCAGCGGCCGGCTGGGATATTGGGGAGGGAGTGGTGGCCCGCCCTTTTTAGAATATCCCTGCCAGCCTGGAGTTTTACTATGTGCTGTGACCGTAACTGCTGCTAAGGCAGCTCCCCTGACCACACTGAAGGTTTGCTGAGCAGACCGTATTTATAGCGCCCCCTGTGCATACTTTTTATTAGTGAAAAGTAGATCTCAAGCAGGAGATTTACTCTGGACCAAAACAAAAAAGCCTGACACATCAGGACATTTCTCCTTTCACATCCAGGCCTGGCTGAATTTTCCCTGCCTGTGTCTGCTGCGCAAAGCATGGTGGAATGGGCAATTAAAATTAGTGGTGGTCGCCCCGCCATCAGTGCGCGTGATGGCCTTCGCTGTGACATGGAATGCGTTTGTGGACGGGCAACCAGGTCTGAGGTTGTCAGTGTAAATACTGTGCCTCTGTCTTTAGAGAGGGGAAACCACAGGTTTGAAGGAGCAGGGTGCACCGCCAATCCCCAACCATGAATTTGGCTGTTAGAGTTGTGAACCGAGAAACACAGGCACCTTTGCAATCACAGAAGAAATCACTCAGAGAGTGAGGAACAGACTATCACTTGATTGGGTTCATGCTTCTAGTACGTACAATGTGCCTGGCGTTGCTCAGTCTCACGGAGTTGAGTTTAATTTAATTTAATTTAATTGTGGGTTTATATAGCGCTAGGAATCGACTCCCGGAGGAGTATCTCCACACTTCGACCGCTGGGGAACCCGTCCTGGCTCACCCTGAGAGATGGTCCCTGATGGGTATCTCTAAGGTGCGACCAAGCATCCCCGGCGATCTGGGGGGGCTGTTGTGAAGATGAGGCAAGCTGATGCCCAGAGTTGCCGCGTGTGGTCTCTGACTAGAGTAGGCACCAAGGCGAGAATTATCGAGTCCGCTGACCCTGGTCCACGACCCTGCCGCGTCGGGAATCGAACCCTGGTCCCGGGCCGTTCTCTGCTTACGGGTCTGCCGCCTCTAACCAGTGAGCCACACTTCTCCACAGTTGACGGTCTTATTATGAACTCCACACACAGCCAACAAACCCTGGTAAAGACTGCAGACTCAGATTGACAACTCTTCTCCCTGCCAGAAGACTGGCTGCACAGTCACATAATGGCCAGTAATCAGGAAGTAATATAGAGTGCTGCAAGTAGCCACTTGACCCTCTCAGTCCTTACATCAAGCAGCTCACCTGACACCTCAGCATCTGCTTTGTCAAGAACAAACAGGAGAAGTCATTGTCACTGAGAGAGCTGAAAAGAAAACCACATCAGATACCCGTGGAGGAGAACAGGATAGCTCAGAAAGAAGGGAATAATTGGAGATAGTACTGACCTGAACAGAGAAAATCAAGATCTTAATGGCAATTTGGTAGAAATCATGTACCATTGAATGACCGGCCAATAGCCAATATGTTTTTTGACTCAATAGTGAACAATGAAGTCTTTGACCAACTTTAATTAGAGAGGATTAGATTTGATCCACTTTTCTACTGTCAAGGAGATGTACTCCAGTAAGGTGATGTGGCCTATTGGTTGCCATCATTTAGTATAGGCAGTAACACAGGAGGAATCGGTTTTGAGAGACCCTTAGCTGCTAAGTCAGTAAAAAATCGTGTCCTTCGGCATTCTGCTCTTTCCCAACATGGGTTACACAGCCTTTCCCAGTGATAAAATGCTTACAGCTAAATTAGTGGACAAAGTAAAGCATCCTTCTTCTAAAATAATAATCAGCATCATGCTCCTCAAATCTTAACACATTTAATAAGCAATTAATTTAATGTGAAAACAGAATACTATATAAGGGGCCTATATAAAACCCACTAACCAATGAATAAATCCAAACAAAACACTATCCAATAGCACCAGGGATATTCTAAAAAGTGCCCTTGCAGCAGCCTACATATACTCTTATTGGTGATACTAGCAAAACTATGATGAATTGCTGGATACAAAAGAAAAGTACAGAAAAAAGTTTTAAAGTACTGAAAAAGTACAGAAAATTATTGAGTGGTACACTGATGGAATGCCAGCACTGCATAGACTGTGCCAGGAAGTAAAGTAACCACAGCTGAAAAGTGAGAAGTAGTGCACATGAGCCTATATAGGAACTTCTCCTGAAGAATAGCAGCAGGATTATGCGTTCCTCCAGTTTTTTTAAAAATTAAATGTACACATTACTCCTTTACCTTATTTCACATAATATTAGCAACACAGGCTCCCATAGGTTGTTTAAGCATATCAATAATATGGAAAGATAAGTGTTAAGGAACCATGCATCCCAGCACCATATGAGCTTCAAAGATCTAAATAAATCCTGAAAACCCGAAGGTCATCCTTCCTCTCCCAACGATTCCATATTAATCTTTCGAATGGATGCTCACTTCCACCTGTGGCGAGCCCCTCCTCAGAAGGATGCACTGCTTTTCTTCGGCTCTCTTAAAACCCATACCTTCAGGCCCTGCCACTGATCTAGAAACTAGCATGTACCTGTGACTATCGACCAGGGGCTCTCCCAGCTGAAGCTGACATTGCCAATCAACTCCTGCAGTGGTGGAATTAGGGCTGATGCTCCCATAAGACTAGTTAGAGCTGCAGCTTTAAGGTTGCCAAATTACTGGGAAAAAACCCAAAGCTGCCGTTTTTAGTGCATGGGAAGCACTCTAGTTGGCAAATTATTATTTTACTGTAGAACTGATAAAACGCTGACACAATTTCCGAATTATAGATCGGAGCAACGACAGAGATCCTTACAAATATTTCTGACAATTTCCGTAGGTACAGCCCTGGACATCCTTTCTTCTTCACTTTACAGGCCTTTTGTGGGACGCACTTCTGTCAACAGCCTGCATGAGTTCACAACTTACCTTTGGACTGCTCATTGTACCACAGAGCCCCACAGATTATCAGTATAGTTTGTTTGGTCTTACAGCTCACCGCCACACACACAGTTGGAATCAATGGTAAGTAAGCCTGGGCGGAGTTGTTGGAGTTCTGCTATGCAAAACTCTGCGACGTGACCAAAAACCTCCACTGTGCTATTAAGAATTCCGTAAGCGTCAGAGTGTGTTAGGTCATGCCATTTGTGCTGATTTTTAGCGCTGGGTGTTTGTCCTACATTGGAAAATCAGCGTGAATGGCACCATGCGCAGCACAAGAGGACGCTGCTTCTTTCTGCTGCTGGAGTAGATGTTCTACTTGAGCAGCAGATTACTTAACTTAAACAGAAGGCTTCTCAACGTGAGCGGTACACACATCCACGACCGCCCGGGTTGAGAAATCTCGTTGGGAAGTGGTCTGAAATAAGATTTTCCTCACAGGTTACCTTAACTTAACATTGGTGAGTGCGAGCAAGGAAAAAACTCTGCTCCATGAATTTCGGAAGTCCACATGCAACGCGGAGCGCTGAGTGGGAAAAACACCGCAAGCAGAGCGGAATTTCAAGTCCAGTTCTAATGGTAAGACCTCAAACACCCTTACAATATTTGTTTAACCATTCCTGCCCAAGTATTTCTGAGCCCTATTGCTTCAAGTCTGCAGCACCCCCGAGTTAGGCTTCCTCTCGGGATGTAACCTTTCTCGCCATTTCCTCCAGTTTTCAACCTCTTTCAAAAAGACTCCTCAAGTTTACCAAGAGCCTCTGCAGGTTGCCACTGTACTAGGCTTTGATCTTTACTACCTAGGTCTGAAAATAACCAGCTGGGAACTAGACCCACTAATCAGTCAATACCACATACAAACTCTAGTATCGGGGACTGCGTTATATTCTTTAGGACCATGTGGAGGTCGGAATATTGCTCCAGATGAAGGTATATATAAATGCTCCAAGCAAGCGCACGTCAACGTAAAAGTACAGTGGTGATGTACATGATATAGTGCACCTCTCGGAACCTCACATTTGACACCAAACACTTCCCACATAAGCCACACTGCATCCACATGCATGTCTAACCACACATACATGTTCTGGCCTTCACCAAAGGATAAGGTGAGCTCAATAAGACTGAGTATTACATCAATGAAAGGATTGGAATAAATCTGCTAATCTGAGTATTTATTACCTGCCCAAAATCTCTTAATATATCTACCCCCTCTTGTTGAGTTGACCAGGTTGTTAAACAGTTCACGTCCCAGCTGTGTCATATTCTTTTGGTCCCAACAGGCCGCAGTCACAGAGAAGACTGCAGCTTAAGGTTTCAAAATAACATCAGAATAGAGAATCTGTGAATGTGTGTTCACCCTTTGGACAGTGCACTACAAAATGCCTAGGCATACCCTTAAAGCCAGGTTAATTGACACTCACTGAATTATGTTTGTTCTCCACGATTCAAGAAATAAACCTAGATGTTGAAAATGTAATTCCACAACCTGAGCATTAGGAACCAATAGTGATGGCATGAAACCTAGCACAATGCCAATGTTGGCTGCAGAGCCTTCAAAGATATGGAACCAAGAAATGTAAAACTAGAACAACAAGTAATTGGTACCTATAAAAGAATACCCACAAATCAAAATATTTTGGCACCAAATGATTAAAAAGCCAAATACATGATAGAAGAGATGACACAAGTTAAATCAGAAATCACAGACGTAATGGATTTCATCCGGAAAACAGTTGCCTTCTATTGTTGAAGGCAGGAATAATCAATTGGAAGATCACTCCAACATCGATTGAAAAAGGACTAAAACCCTCATGCAGACACTAGCAACAGTTGTCTGCCTGGACGGATCTAAAAGCGAAAGCACTGGCAGCCTCAAGAGAGTGAAATATTCCATGAGAGGATCTTCAAAATAGGATGATCAGCGTCAATTAATTTTTGAATTTTAATGTCTGCACACCTGGGGTCAAAAAAAGAAAATATCCTTATGGATATATCAGACGCATAGCTCATCCAGAGATTAATTTTTAAAGAAATTACCCAATGCCTGCACCCCGTTTTCCCACCCCAGCAGAAGGCACAGAGGAGCAGATGACAAAAAACGGATCTATTAAAAGCAGAACCCATATTTGGGCAATCTGATAAAGGGTCAGACTCTGAGGCAATGAGTTCCTGTGATTCATACCCTATTTGGAAAGTGGGTTCTTGGATAATACTCCGACCGAATTGTGAAAGGATGGTGAAAAAAAATACAAAATATCCTAATCAGCTCTGAAAGTGGTTTTTAGCATATCCACCCAATGTGACTCACGCAAAACTGGGCCCTATATTTTGTGATGCTTTACAAAGCTAAGAAGCCAGTTAGCAATTTTAAACAATTGAAACACAGTGAGCACTCTTTAAAACAATGTTCTACAAATCAAGGCCAAAGAGCCCCACAACTAGAGCACATAACATCAGGTTCTGAAAATAGATCAGTCAGGGGATGCACTAAAGATAGCCTTATCTTTCAATGCATCCATGTAAATAACCACAAATCACCTCAAATCTTACAGCAACTATAAAACCCACTGAGGTAATGCATATGGTTTACACCTCTCCCAGTTTT
The DNA here is from genome assembly GCF_964261635.1 of Lissotriton helveticus. NCBI lineage: Eukaryota > Metazoa > Chordata > Amphibia > Caudata > Salamandridae > Lissotriton > Lissotriton helveticus. The sequence continues at coordinate 1,339,857,924 of NC_136065.1, read as the reverse complement.
AAAAGTAATTATGACCATCTATATGTGCAATCTCCTTGGGGCATTAGAAAATTAGGCCACATCCCACTATGGCTAAAAGTGAGAATAAATACTGTCAAGATGAACATTTTGTCTAAATTCTTTGTTTATTCTAGTAATTGCCCCTTTATGTTGCTTTTTCGAAAAGCTTTAAAAAATGTAAGGTTTATCTCGAGAAATAACCAATCTTGACATGCCTATAGATTGCTGCAGCTGCTTCTATTTTAAGAGGCTGGACAAGTTTAGTTTGAATGCTATATTAGTGGGTGCTTTAGGGAAATGACTAGTTCTGCTCGTGCAAGGCTATCCTATCATTGAAATGCTTGGACTTTTTTTTACAGGCCTGGTCAGTGGCATATACTTTTTAAATGTGTTAATACTAGATATTGCTAAGACATTACTAGGGTTTGAGTTGACATTAAAAGATACTTAAAACTGCCTCTAGTACATAATTATAGAACTCAGTAAAAAGAAGTTCAAATCCTACACATTTCTACCTCATCCTGAAACTCTAATTGCAGATTACTAGCTCATTGTGGGCATATCCATCATCCACCATAACTCAGTCTCTGTAAAATAGATATACTGTCAATTCTTTGACTACTTTGAAAACCTGCGCTGTTGAGTGGTCACTTGCCCAGGCTCATCAATATCTAAAGCAGTGATTTACCATCTGGGCGGAAAAATGCTTAATCTTTTCCTTCTGACCTACTTCATCTTGCCCAATATATATTCTACCCATAGTCAATAGATGATTCGGGACATTTACATAGCCAAAATATTATTAGAGAAACAGATATCCTGACCTATTCACAATGGTCAACATTTCACTCTACATAGACGGCCACTGTCTGATTTACTTCTGTCTTCAATCCCTGAATGGGCACTGATAAAAAAAAGTTTAGGACTGTCTGACGTCCAACTGCAACAATAGTAGTCAGGTGTGTAAAAACACATTCGTTTGTATTTGGCATGTACAGTCACAGATTAACTTCTACATTGCTAATGAGCTCGGGAATACTTTGACCTGCCCAAAGGCCCCCCATACCCTTTTCCAAATTAGTGAATGGTGTTTTAATCATCCTTCTCAAGTAAACAACAATCTCTTCACACTCCTCTTGAAGAAAATAACCATAGTCTTAGACATAACCCTTCAAGTTCAAAAATCGAAGAAGGCTTCAAGAAAATAAGTGATTGCTGACAAACTTCTACAGATGAAACACAGAGCTGGGGCTCTAAAATTACAATAGTATCAAATAAAACTCCCTTCAGATTTGACAGCTTGTGGAGTTCGCCCACTCCAAGGAGTACAGGTTAGTCTGTGCCAGAGTCAAATAGAGATGCTTCCAATCTCATAACACTGATTCTTACAATTCAACCAAAGAGTTACTCTGCATCTTCAAAGAGATGGCGACCCCCAGCTCTTCATCCAATCTCCTGGCATCTTTCATTGAAAGTTGCAATAATTTACTATCCTACATCTCTACTAAAATATCTTATCTAATATGGTATCACTAACACATCCAAACTTTATGCCAGTCTCAGAGGGGGAACTGTGTGAAATATTTCAGTCCTTCATGAATTCCCCCCTACTTGGTTAACTACTACACCAAAGTTTTCAGTTTGGGTTTCCTAAATCTTCACTCACTCATCAGCAAGCTAATCAACGCATTCCTCACAGCTAGGTTCCATTACTCATTCTCTCAAACACACAATCATCTCACCCATCCTCAAACAAACGTATGTGTCTTTAAATAACTATCCAAACTACAGACCCATATCTGATCTACCCTGCGTTGTCAAGGCATTGAAAATTGTTGTTTCCACCACCTTTCACCTCACCTTGAAGTAAATGAACTTCTCTTTGACTTACAGTAAGGTTTCACACGCTAGCTGTACTGGAAAACATTTCAAAATACCAGAAAAGAGCTTTCCAGCTCAATGGAAAAGGACTCTCCTTGTGCCTTAATAGTCTTTGATTTGTGGCGTTCAACATCATCAACCTTTATATCCTTCTCAAAGTTCTTGACCTTTGTGCAAGCATCAGCGAATCTGCACTCATCTGGCTCTCCTCTTTCCTATCCAATTGCTCCCATCAAGTCAAACTGGGTCTTTTTTTACCCAGGTCATCTGGAATCACATGCAGAGCTTGGCACTATCCCCAGTACTTTCAACATCTACATGTATTTACTCTCCAGCATTCTTGGCCCCTATGATAGGGGCTATCATATCTACACTAATGACATGCATTTCCTCCTCATGCTTGATGGCAACTCTGGCAACCAGTTCTCGGCTCTTCATTACCTCTTCCACAGTCACCACTGCATGCAGGATCACTGGCTTTGGTTGAATGCGGACAAAACAGAAATCCTCCTCTTGGGGATGGCTATCTTCCATCATCATTAATTTCCTTTACATGACTTGAGTGACTTGGACCTCACCCACAACCTGTGTTCAAATCTTGTAACATAGGCTCTCTGTTAGACAGTGAGTTCTTTCATACCACAGACAAATGCTATCACCAAACCTGTTTTTCATCAGCTCAGTTGCTATGCGGTGTCCTTCCACTTTTCCTACTGCCTCAAAAAATGCCATTATCATTACCACTATAATTCCCTGCCTTGACAACTGCAACAGCTTGTACACTGGCTGCACACTAAAGTCAGTCACCAAGCTCCAAAGGGTACATCACCAAGATACATTGCTACTGCTTGGACTAAACTGTTATCACCCCATCACACCTGCTCCTATAGCCCCTATTCATAATAAAGGACAGTGCAAATGTCTAAATTATCTGCTTGTCCATAAAGCTCCGCACGGGAGATCATCTGACTACTTGCGCCCATATTATTCATTCTGTACCAATCAACTAGGAAAATGACCTTTTTTAATTCAGGAAACCCCTAAACCCCTACCATTTCTTGTCGAACCTGCAGCATTTCCCGTTGCAGCTGACCCTTCATTCATCCTATAGATTTGGCCTGCTGGTTAGATGACTAAACCAAACCACTCCACCCTTGGCCTTCCAGACTGGCTGTTACATCTCACTTTTGATTATACTGTAAAATTGATGCTTGGTACTAATATAATCTGTTCTAGTGCTGGAGTCGAGTGACTCAGCTATTTAAAAACTTAACCTAAAATAAAAGTTATCCTATGTACATAATGGTTAGGCAATGGCCTGTTTATGATTCACATTGACTTGATGTCTACACAGTCTTTCGGGATATTATGTCCAAATGGAGGAACATTAAAGTCCATATGGTCCTAACCAATTCAGCCCACTATGGACCAAACCTGTCCAAACATTGGCTGTGGCCAGTGGACCCTGCCCTGTTTATACCTCTACATTTATTTTTGCCTTATATAGTGAGGACAATAATTGAGCACTAGTAATTCATTTGACAGGGTGACTGGGCATAAGCCCTCTTCCCTTCATTTGTTGCTTATTCTCTCTGTTGCACACTTTTCAACCCTTTTGATGACATACGCTGCAACATAGGGAGCTGCAGCACAGTAATGTAGTGGAAATGCCCAAATCAAACATTAGATCACCATCGTCATCTAGGACTGATGCTCGAAGATGGTCAATAACTCCGCATTAAGCATTTTGCATCACAAGTTCATCTTAACTGAGGAAATAGAAGACATAGCACCTGAAGGACGTTTGTAGTTATGAACCATACAATACTGACAAAATGCAACAAAAAAACAAGTCCCAAAATGCAGCCAGACTTCAAGGGAACATACATTCTCTAGATGGCGGGTGATACTCGGAGAGCGTCCTCATCTCTACCTGACCACTGTCGGAGATCTGCTCATGGACCATGGAAGATAACACTGTCTACTGAGCAAGCATCTCTGCTGTGATGCTGCCGGTACTGGACAGTGCACACTGTGGAAGCTAGCCAGGACAGATGCAGATGAATGCATCCCAACAACCATGCCATGTCTTACAAGAAGCGCATCACTCTGTTCTATGATTGCCCCATGTTTGTATTCAGCGAGGAAAAGGCTGGTACTGAAGAGGGAAGATTTTGCACCTCCGGCCAGGTATGCAGGACGGTGAGTGCAGATTAGACCCAGTTGAGAAGTGCCGTAGCACCAGCATAAGGAAAGCAGCAGAATTAAAAACAATATGCAGCCTCATGGACAGAAGTAAACATCTCCCATCTTAACAAATATGCACCCGAAAAATAACGAGTTAAAACTGAGACAAAATTAATGCAAATAACATTATTGCTAGAGACAAGGAACAAAACACAACTGAGTACTTAACTCAGTAGTCATCTTCAAGACAAGGGAACTGCTCATTGGGGATTTACCCCCATTCCCTATTTTCCGGGGCTTCCTTTGCTTTTATTGGATAATGTCTTTCTCAGCAGCCATGGCAAATCAACTTGGATGTCATTTGAAACAGGACATATTTGTACACACATTATTTGTATTTCTTCTTGGTCTCACTGTAAACTTATCAGCCTGAGAAATTAGCAATTGGTGAAGGTATCTGCAGAAGTGACTCCACTGATTGTTCACAGAAAAATTGAAAATAAATACATGCATTTCAAAACAAGTTGGAGAAAGTGGAACACTGTGCTTTATTCTAAATGTTTAGAAATAAGAAACGTTCTACTGTGTTATTTGGGACCACCCCATGTGATAAGGTACGTATTTTATGGGGGGAAACTTACAATTATTAGGACCAGGTGGCCTTCCAAATATAAAATGATTTTATTTATTACTATAAAACGAACTGTGCATTACTATGAAACACGTAATCATTCTGATTATAGTAAACAACACACAATTTACTAAGACCATTTTCCACAAACATATTAAAAATGTTATTGGTTAGAATGGTTTAATTTGGTGTACTGAATTAAGGCTGTTATTGTTGCTCCTCTGAACCCACTACGCTTGTCTTGGTGGAGAGGACGTTTTGTGGCATCAGGGTGTGTGTGACATCAGAGATGTTCAGGTGGATTTGCGATTGTGTGTTGGAAACTCCATTCATTTGTTTTTTCTCTATTCAATTGATGTAATTCTAACTCATTCCACCTGCAAGACTGGAAATAAAGTGGATCACAGTAATATAAGGAACAGTATGTGGTGAACCTTATGCCTCTACCTATGCATGCCTTTTTGTATTTTTCTATTCACAAACGTTCCTTGAATTATGCATAAAAACTTTAGTGATGCAAATTTGTAGGGACCAGGGCTAGATTTCCAGGTATGCATTTGACATTGACATGAGGTTTCGGGGTCCTACATGCTGTAAAACATTATACAGGAGGAATGGAGCCTCCTTTGATAATGCACTTTTTTCTCCACGGGAGACATTTTTCCCTGTGGAGAATCTCCTTTTGCTAGAACCGCACCAAGTCTAGGGATGAACTGTTCCCCAGTTCCATCTTGGAAGGGAAGTTACTCCAGCCCCTGGCTTGATAAAATGTTCGACCAATTCCAGGATGGAAAGAGGTTAGTAAAGAGTATGGGAAGGCCTACAAAGGTACATGTCTGTGGGCATTCCCAAACTTCCAAGGCAAATCACGCATTGAAAGACCCATTTCCCACCTCTTGAGTGGGATTTGCTAGCACAGGTTTCTCCGCCCTCGCAGGGCAGAAAACCACACGCATACAACCTTTGACGTCTGCCAGGACTCCCTTCATGAATTCCTGGAGGCATAAAAAAGTAGATGTAGTAGTACATGTATGTTTATGAAAAAACTTGCCTTTGTGAATCAGTCTCAATGCTCTGACTTCTAGTTATCAGCATGTATTTTGGATAGGGCCACCAGCAGGATAATTTTGGGGAAAAAAAACGTTGGGCCATATTATCAAGAAAGGGCATACATTATCGCCGCTTTTATCGGCAGGAAACTGCCGCTAAAGCGGCGATAATGAGCTTGATAATATGCCCTTGTGAATTCCCATAGAAGCCCAGGTTCTGGTGTTAACCTAGGCTTCTATGGGAATTCACAAGGGGATATTATCAAGCTCATTATCGCCGCTTTAGCGGCAGGTTCCTGCTGATAAAAGCGGCGATAATGTATAGCCCTTTCTTGATAATATTGCCCGTTGTTCCTTAGAAGAATCAGGACACGTACTTTTACTTTCCCTGAAGATGTTGGGAAGAAATAAGATTTCCTTCTCCAGATTTTTGCTCCAAAAGGACATTTTACTACTTCACTGAGGCAGAGGGCATGTAGCTACAGCAGGGAACTTACCCACCTTCTCCTCATATTCTGCTCAGTAAGAAACCAAGTTCCACACAGAATCTTCACACAGCTAGCCCACTGACCAAACTGGTGTGCTTAACACAGACCGCAGGTTCTGCAAGGGAGGTGGAGGAACCTTCCCATCAAACTGCCCCGAGTGAATGTTCTAGACAACATAGTCTCCATGAGCCATGTCAGAGAGAGCATGAGGTTGTATCAATTGGCTCAACTAATAACGGTAGCACAGGAAACATCACATGCCCTTCACTCTCAACTACACCAGAGAAAGTGATATCACACCACGTGACCATCAACAGCGACAACTGGCAAATCTATGTGTTTTTAAAAACCTTCTGTGAAAACCTGAGATCACAGATTGTTAATAAACCTTGATTCTTAACAAGTGGGAAAGCTAAAGGTCTTGTTATTTTTAAGAGTTGATTAAATCACAGGGGTTGCCAAGTAGTCCAGGCTGATTGTCAGCAACAGCACACGTGCAACAATTGTTACCCTGTGCTTCAGAGTGACTGGGGGGCAGGGAGCCTTCAGCCCTCCTTGAGACTTGCCGAGGGCTGATGGGAAGTGAGTGTATATTCTGGTACCAGTCGCAGGTGCAATCTTAGAAGTAGACTCTTGACTTTTGCGTATGTTCTACGAAGAGAAGGGCCCTTCCGTTCGGAGTGCACCAGGTGACACAGCGCACAACCTGGGGGTGGCAATATCAGGAATAATTTCTTGGGACTCACAGGGTGTAGTTAGTCCATGTTCTGAGAAGGAACTTGCCCTTCAGGCTGCACAGTATGAAATAATGCATGTCCTGCATCTCTTATGACTATGCGAGTGGTAGTGGGTGCATGCCCCGTTGAGACCATCATGGTGCTTGCTCTACTGAGGCATAAGGACGCCTGCTCTGCAGAGGTTATACTAATGCATTTTCAACTGAGGCATGAGGATGCATGCTATGCAGAGTCTCTGGTGACACTTGCTGTTCTGAGGCATGAGGATGCATGCTCTGCAGAGGTTATAATGGTGCATTCTCAACTGAGGCATGAGAATGGATGCTATGCAGAGGTTATAATGGTGCATTCTCAACTGAGGCATGAGGATGGATGCTCTGCAGAGGTTATAATGGTGCATTCTCAACTGAGGCATGAGGATGGATGCTATGCAGAGGTTATAATGGTGCATTCTCAGCTGAGACATGAGGATGCATGCTATGCAGAGTCTCTGGTGACACTTGCTGTACTGAGGCATAACGATGCATGCTCTGCAGAGGTTATATTAATGCATTCTCAACTGAGGCATGAGGATGCATGCTATGCAGAGTCTCTGGTGACACTTGCTGTACTGAGGCATAACGATGCATGCTCTGCAGAGGTTATATTAATGCATTCTCAACTGAGGCATGAGGATGCATGCTATGCAGAGTCTCTGGTGACACTTGCTGTTCTGAGGCATGAGGATGCATGCTCTGCAGAGGTTATAATGGTGCATTCTCAACTGAGGCATGAGGATGGATGCTCTGCAGAGGTTATAATTGTGCATTCTCTACTGAGGCATGAAGATGCATGCTTTGCAGAGTCTCTGGTGACACTTGCTGTACTGAGGCATGAGGATGGATGCTCTGCAGAGGTTTAATGGTGCATTCTATACTGAGGCATAACAATGCATGCTCTGCAGAGGTTATAATGGTGCATTCTCAACTGAGGCATGAAGATGCACGCTCTGCAGAGGTTATAATGGTGCATTCTCAACTGAGGCATGAAGATGCACGCTCTGCAGAGGTTATAATGGTGCATTCTCAACTGAGGCATAAGGACGCATGCTCTGCAGAGGTTATAATGGTGCATTCTCTACTGAGGCATAAAGACGCATGCTCTGCAGAGGTTATAATGGTGCATTCTCTACTGAGGCATAACGATGCATGCTCTGCTGAGGTTATAATGGTGCATTCTCTACCGAGGCATAACGATGCATGCTCTGCAGAGGTTATAATGGTGCATTCTCTACTGAGGCATAAGGATGCATGCTCTGCAGAGGTTATAATGGTGCATTCTCTACTGAGGCATAAGGACGCCTGCTCTGCAGAGGTTATACTAATGCATTCTCAACTGAGGCATAACGATGCATGCTCTGCTGAGGTTACAATGGTGCATTCTCTACTGAGGCATAAGGACGCCTGCTCTGCAGAGGTTATACTAATGCATTCTCAACTGAGGCATGAAGATGCATGCTTTGCAGAGTCTCTGATGACACTTGCTGTACTGAGGCATATGAATGCATGCTCTGCAGAGGCTATGATGATGCATTCTCTACTGAGGCATAACGATGCATACTCTGCAGAGGTTGTAATAGTGCATTCTCAACTGAGGCATGAAGATGCATGCTCTGCAGAAGGTATGATGACCCTTGTTGTACTGAGGCATAAGGATGAATGCTCAGCACGGGCTATGATGACACTTGCTGTACTGAGGCATGATGGTGCATGTTGCACAAAGGATGCGTGTCCTGCAACGGTGATGATGAGCCATCTTCATGCAGATTCATAAGGTTCGATGCTCTGCTGAGGCATGAGAGTGCAGGAGGAGGAGCCTTCTAAGCACACACAGAAGAGCCAAGCACAACCTTATTATCCCAGGTATTGTGCACCACATTGGTCCATGCGGCTACACACACCAAGCACTACTACCACTATTGCACACCAGCAACGAAACATACACTCAACTACACACAAAACCACCTTATTGGCTACACACATCAAGCACTACTAACCACTGTGGCACACTAGCAACGAAACATACAATCAAGTTCAACTACACACAAAACACCATATTATGCACTCCGCTCCACTCTACTGAAACAATCAGAATTCAGACTCCTGCGTGTGATTAAATCCATCCCAGGGCGTGACGTGTGTAAGTATCCCAACTTCGACTGTAGGGTGAGTGAGGCCTTTCTAACGGCTGTAACAACGTGGTCTGTTCCGGAGTCTGAGGGATATTCCTCTATTCTCTCTCTCTGCCTTTTCACTCCACGGAAGACGGAATCTGAAGGGGGAACACGGCGCCTGGAGGCAGGCGGAAACCTCCAAGCATATGTCGGCAGCAGATGGGGAACCTTTCCGATCAAAGACGACATGGACTAAAAATAAACCTTTGAGAGAAGTGAAGAGCGTGCATCAAAGGGACGTGACTAGAGTCGCTTCCATCCAGTATGTGCCTGCGTCAGTATTGTTTCTACCGAGCTGCTCTGCGGCTGCGCAGCTGCTGGAAGAAATGAGTCTCAGTGCATGCTGGGAACTCAGGCCCAACTGGCACAGGGCAAGAGGTCCAGCCTATCCTGTTCTTGGGCACAGCTATGCTATTCGGCCATGTCAAGGGCTGCCAAGACCATCAGATGCTACGATGGTGCCAGGTAAAGGGGAGTTGTGGCTGGGTGAACTGGAGGAAACCGATACAGTAATATATCAATTTATGGCTGCAAAATTCGATTCATCGACCCTTAGAAGATCACTTCTGCCTGGCAAAATTTACACCGCGCTTTAGAGCATGTAGTAACAAACTGCACTCCTGGAGAACCTTACAGTGTTAGAAATCTTAAACACAGTGGGGTGAGAGTTAGCTCTCTGTCCCGTAGAGCTGACAGTAGGTAACGTCTGTAGCTCACACATGCCTGGGAGTCTCTGGGCAAACTCATCTATCTTATTGGCCCACCCAGATCCCAAATCCTGGAACCGGGCCTGGGGTGAAGAGAGCTAATGTTTCCGTGAGCTTAAGATGATAATAGCCATGAGGCAGTCAGGGTGCAAGGAAACACATTGATCCGATGAGGATAAAATAACACTAGTATGACAGAAAGGGTGGGTGAATGGATTTTAATGTCCAGCTGAGCGTGTGGGACTCATAAAGATAGAGTAGGTGCAGAGAGCTCTTTGAACGAGTGGTCTTAATGTAATACAAGACTTACAGGCAGAGTGAGTGCGATAGATGCATTGCGCTCTATTGCTGAGAATAACACAAGTCAGATACTCAAAGAGGCCCCGTTTACGAGTCTGGCTGTCGAAGGGCTGCCAGACTCGTGGGGGCGCGCTGGTCTCCTGACCGCCCTATTACGATAATGGCGATGGGACCACCACAGCCCTGCTGCAGCCGCCAGGGAACTGCTGTTACCTGGCGGTAACTGGCAGTCAGAAGGCAGTAACATGCTTGGCGGGACCGCTGCGGTCCTGCCGAGCATTTTAGAAGTGTCCTCTCCTTGAACCACAGGGCTCCCTGATGCCTCACGCCCTGTGGATGAACACAGGGGGGCATGACATGTACCCCCTGTGTGCATGCACACCAGTTCTTGCACAGCATGGACTTTACAGTCAATGACATGCAGGAACTGTTTTTAACATTCCCATTGTGGTGCCCATTTTCAGGACACCGACGCGAGAATGTCAAAAACAAAACCCAAAACTGCTAATCTGGCGGGCGGTCTGACAATGGTTTTGGCGGTGGCGAGGCGGACCCGACGCCGCACAACCAAAGTTGTAATCGGGTCTAGAGTGTGAGAAAGAGAGTCCTGCCCACAGAGCACAAGCAGGGCCGGACTGGGAACCAAAACCGGCCCTGGCAAAGTGCTCGGCCGGCCCCCCCTCCTCCGCCTGGGGGAGGGGGGGATGCCACCGAGCTCTTTACCAGGGCCGATTTTCCGCCGGATTTGTTACAGGGCCGATTTTGCAGCAATGCTGCAAAAACGTCCCTGTAACAAAAACGGCCCGTAAACCAATACACAAAGTCTCGGAGTATGCAGGGTACTACCTTATTCAACACCCAGTACATGGTTAGAAGTAGGATCTATTTTATAATCACTGTAATTGAGTCTGAAGGGAGGGCTCCTTGTTTAATGACAGGTCCCGACCTCTGGAGAAGTTGCCAAACCACTGCTCACGCCTTTAACAATAGATACATTTCTGGGAAACCAGATGAGACTTTCTTCCCCAGGTTAGTTGCGCCTCTTCAGAAATGTTAATTTTCTTATGTATTTCTTTTGTTAAGCAATAGGTCAACCACTGGATGCTTTGAAGCTCTAGTTGAATCAAGGGTGTGAAACAGAGGTCCCAGCAGTAGTGACACAGTCAGAATATGTGGTTGGAAAGCTGGATCTTCAGACTCTGGTCTGGTTGTATCCATTTTGAATTGATTATGGAGAATTGGTGTCCAGCATCTGATTTTGCTGTGCAAGTTTGAGCATCTGTTGTTTCTGTCCGAGTTAAAAGTGTACTTCAGGAGTTCCTGTGCGATAAAGTTTCCTTGAAAATAACCTATTTCTGTCTGTTTCCCAGAGTTAGTTTTCTTGGAACAATGTCTGACTATAAGACCCAATTCTCCGCAGGTGTAATATTGTGTTCCTGACGAATTTCTTTCTGACCTAATGAGTCTTACCAAAGCGAGAGGTGGGTTGTTAATTATTACTCCGCTGTTAATTACATCGAGAATAATTACATCACTGACACTTCATCAGGAGTCAGGCGCGGTGCGTCCATTGGGGCGTAGGGGCGAAGCCCCACTAAGCTAAGCCCCATGGACCCACCACGTCCTCACTAGAAGCCAAACACAATTATTTTTAAAAATCGCGCTATCTGCCGGCCGGGAAACCGGGAGACACCCGACCTTCCCGGAGTGCGCAAGGGGGGGGGGGGGAAGGATCGGGCTGCTGCAGCTGCGCAAGTGTATTTTTGGGCACAAACAAGCCCGCGCATGCGCAGATCGTTTTCTTGTGAATTCCCCCTTAGAGAGAGGACCAGGGGGCGGGCCGCAGCCCCCGGGGTTACACAGGGCGACTGGGCGAGGAGTCATGGTGCCCCCCCCAGCCAATCCTGGCGCAGGATTGGCTGGTCACTACATAGCCCGGTTACATAACCCCTGACGGATAGCACGGCCGACTTTGGTGCTGGGAAACCAGGTTCGAGCCTCTTAGCGAACCATAAAAATGTATACATGACTTACGTTGGTGTTAAATAAATAGATATTTTAAAAAACAAATAAAAATGATGCTCCGACTAAGGTGTGAAATTGGTGTCGAATAAATACATGTTTTTAAAAACAATTAATATTAATCATGTATCATTGGTGCTGGAGTACAAGGTTCGAGACTGGTATTAAACACTGACAAGCTGTGTGCAAGTTATATGGTCATAAAAATACATGAATGATGGATGCAGGATGGGTGGATGCATGAATGGATGCAGGATGAATGATGGGTGGATGAATGGATGGGTGGATGCATGAATGAATGATGGATGCAGGATGGGTGGATGGGAAGATGAATGAATGATGGATGGATGCAGGATGGATGCAGGGTGGATGGATGGGTGCATGAATGAATGATGGATGCAGGATGGGTGGATGGATGGATGATGGATGAATGATGGGTGGATGAATGGATGGGTGGATGCATGAATGAATGATGGATGCAGGATGGATGCAGGATGGGTGGATGAATGAATGATGGATGCAGGATGGATGCAGGGTGGATGGATGGGTGCATGAATGAATGATGGATGGATGGGTGGATGCAGGAATGGATGCAGGATGGATGATGGATGGGTGGGTGGATGGATGCATGAATGAATGATGGATGGTGGATGGATGGGTGGATGAATGAATGATGGATGCAGGGTGGATGGATGGGTGCATGAATGATGGATGCAGGATGGATGGATGGGTGCATGAATGAATGATGGGTGCATGAATGAATGATGGATGCAGGATGGGTGGGTGGATGGGTGGACACATGAATGGATGCAGGATGAATGATGGGTGGATGAATGGATGGGTGGATGCATGAATGAATGATGGATGCAGGATGGGTGGATGAATGAATGATGGATGCAGGGTGGATGGATGGGTGCATGAATGATGGATGCAGGATGGGTGGATGCAGGAATGGATGCAGGAATGGATGATGGATGATGGATGGGTGGATGGATGGGTGGGTGGATGGATGGATGCATGAATGAATGATGGATGGATGGATGGGTGGATGAATGAATGAATGATGGATGCAGGATGGATGGGTGGATGGGTGCATGAATGAATGATGGATGCAGGATGGGTGGATGGATGGGTGGACACATGAATGGATGCAGGAATGGATGCAGGATGGATGATGGATGGGTGGGTGGGTGGGTGGGTGGATGGATGGGTGGATGGATGGATGCATGAATGAATGATGGATGGATGATGGATGGATGGGTGGATGCATGAATGAATGATGGATGGATGCAGGATGGATGGGTGGATGCATGAATGAATGATGGATGGATGCAGGATGGATGGGTGGATGGATGGGTGGATGCATGAATGAATGATGGATGCTGGATGGATGGGTGGATGCATGAATGAATGATGAATGCAGGATGGATGCAGAATTGGTGGATGGGTGGGTGGGTGGATGGATGGATGGATGGGTGGATGCATGACTGATGTATGGATGGATGCAAGGTGGTTCGGGCTCGCTCGCTGCGGTGCAATATGCAAATTAGTTTACGCCTCACCACTTTCAAATGTCACCAGCCGCCCCTGTCAGGAGTGACTACATAGGGAGTAACTTGACATCATACTTTTGCAGGTAAGCTTATAATGTTGCTTTCAATACATATGATACATAAGAATGTTGATCCATTTGAGCTTAAAACATTTTTAGTTGAAAATCTGCATATTATGCAGCAGATGACTTATGTGGCAAATGCGGCAAATCCAGAATGTTGCGGGGAACGCCATAAACGGAGATCCGCATAATTCCAGGGCGTGACGCCCCATTGTGAAAGGCACAGGGCAGATGAGCACAGGATGAGCACAGGATGTTGCGGCAGCAGCTCGCCGCAGGTCGGGCGAGGGCGCACTTTATAGCCCAGGCCTGGGCTCTGCGTTGCTGAGATCTGACGTTAATATTATGCAATGGGGTCGCTGAGTGACGCTGCTCGGCTCAGACTGCTGGGCGCTGATATGCGTGTCCTCGATCTATCAGTAGAACGCGTCGGTGCAGCCGCTGGAGGTTTTAGACAGCAGGTACCCTGGGGGCTGCCCGAAAGTCGTATTTCTATTTATTGCGGCAGCCTATTCCGCCATCTCCCCTTTCAATATCTACTCTGCCGCTTTATATTTCGCGCCTAATTCTTTATCGTTCACTCCCGTTCCCGCTTGTCACCCCCTATTTCGGGTTATTCCCTTTGTCTCCCTGTGCTGTACACCAGACTCATCAATCGGCCATTAATTCATTTAGAGAAAGGAATGTGAATTTGTGGAGTTAAGGCTACAGCTAACAGACACCTTTTGGAACTGAGGAAGCAGGTTCGAGTCCCAGCGTCGGCTCAAGAGCCTGTGATTCTGGGCTAATCCCTCATTCTCCCAGGGCCTAAAAACATGAATATGTCCTTGTGTAATGTAACTGGTGCTCATGTAAAGCGCCTTAATACTTACCGGTCGATTTCTATAGAAACAGAAATGAAGTTTGGAGCACATAACTTTACATACAGGTATCAATTGTCGTAATTGCAGGCAACTTGCTTCAATTCGCGTTCTTAAAGTGCTCACAAACACTGGGCACGTATTTATTTATGCCTGGACGTGTTTATCAGAGTGTAGTGCACATCCCTGAGCAAATTCTTGACATGGCGTCACAAGTAGAGCCAGTGGAGAAGTATTGTGTTGTTGTCATGGTTACTAGGATTAAAATATAGCCATATAATGAGGGTTAAAAACACCAACACAGGTCAGTAAAAGTAATTAAGGAGCCATGATGGGAGAGAAGATTCTATCAAGGAAGAGATTAAGGTTTTATTGAAGTTTAGCGATGGACATGAAGGTTGTCTTAGAGCAGTAATACTCAAAGTAGGGCCCGTTGGCCGCTTGCAGCCCTCTTCACCTTTACACGCGCCCCCCCCCCCCTGGTGAGCAGCCACACGGGCTGCGGCTGCAATTTACTTAATAAGGACACATATTCTGAAAAAACGTCAGATAAACGGGCAAGCATTTAGTTGTAGGTTTACTGAAGTTACGAATTAACTAAGGTGGTTTCCTGCACCACTTAACTTTAGGAACAATTCTATTTTTAAAAACATCTTGCAACAAATGTGCACAAATATAATTATGTTTTTTAAAATTTTAAATAAAACTGTATTTCATTAACATGCAGAAGCGTTTTACCAGACCTCTGCATTGAGAGGTATAATTACAAGTGATAGTTTTGAAATATTCATGTTTCCTCAGCCCACCCTAACAATAATGCTAAAAGTGAACTGAGGAGCATATTTACAAGCCCTCACCTCCACTGGAGCATCACTTTTTTTGACAGTCCTGTGGCTCAGCGCCATTTTCCATATTTACAAGGTGGCTGTAAGCCAGCTTGCGTGGCTTAACGCCACCTTTTAAATATGCCCTTTTCCACCACAGTGCTTTGCGCAAAAGGGGCTTGCAATGGGTGTTGCTGTGGGCATTCCACCACAAATCCCGTTGCTTTTGATGCTGCCTGAGATTTACAAGGTTGAGGCAGCACCAAAAACTAACACCAAGGAATACCAGGCGTTATAATGGCGATACGAGGAAAATTATTAATTTCTCCTAGTTTTTTGCTCTTTTCATGTGCCTTGCATTCAGAAGCACACATATAAGGTGCAAATAGCCAATATTTATTGTTTATGTGCAGGAAGGTGTCGCTTCCCGCTCATAAACAATCGGCCCTGCAGCGTGGCACCCTTGCAACATGGGGGCATGGTGCCTGAGCTGGTGCTAGGCAGTGTTTTTTTGCACCAGTGCTAGGGGAAATACAGGGCTGCACCATATTCTTGTGAATTCCCTGTATCCCTGTGTTCTCAAAATGTCGGAGCACATCACTGCCAAATTTGGTGCAGCTCTGTCATTTTATTATAAATATGCTCCCAAGAGGCAATTCAGTTGTCATGTGCACCCTCTGGGTGGCCTAGGTTGCTAATATACTTGGACAACATGATAATCAAACACAGGAGAAGGTATTGTACAGTGCACGTTCTGAACTCGTATTTTGAGGCCCTTTTATATGCTATAATGAAGAAAAAGGAGGCAAAGTGAAAAAACAAATTGCTTAGTATCACACAGTTTAGTCAAGGGGAAAGCTGGGGTTTGATCTTAAGTTTTCTGGCTTCAAATTGTGCAATTCAGCCACTAGATGTACATACTTTGCTTCCCCTATGACCACCTGACACAATCCCTGACCCACCCACATCCCATACCGCCATGCTGCTTTCATCAGTGCAGCCATTGGTCACACTACTGGTCACACTACAGACCATATTTTGTGGCCCATGGGCAGATGTTTGCGAGTACCCATGTCTTAGAGAGTGTAAAAAACAACAGAGAGCAAACTAAAGATGACCATAAGGAAAAGGGGAACGGAAATAAGGAAAGATAACTCCAGAAGGAAAAAGAGTGCTATGCATGCGGATCACTTCAAATCACTTTTAACGACGGCACTCTGAAGGGAGCAGAGGAGGAGAAGGAAGGGTGAGGAAAGACATAATATGTCAGGCTAGCAATTACCTGCAGCTGCGTGTGGCCGGGCTTGGCTCCGCTGAGTGCTGTTGGCCGGGCTGGGCTCTGCTGAGTGCTGTTGGCCGGGCTTGGCTCCGCCATTCCTGTTTTCTTTGCTGTGGGTGCTCCCGGCCGGGCTTGGCTCCGCCGGGGGACTTGAAGAACTAAAACCCCCAGCAGCCCCATCGCGGCAAGGACGCCCCCGCCCTCACGACCAGGAAGCGCCGGAAGGCGCATAAAGGAGAGCACGCCTCTGAGTTTTGCGGTGGGCGAAAAAGCAATTACCTGCAGCTGCGTGTGGCCGGGCTTGGCTCCGCTGAGCGTTGTTGGCCGGGCTTGGCTCCGCTAAGTGCTGTTGGCCGGGCTGGGCTCCGCTGAGTGCTGTTGGCCGGGCTTGGCTCCGCCATTCCTGTTTTCTTTGCTGTGGGTGCTCCCGGCCGGGCTTGGCTCCGCCGGGGGACTTGAAGAACTACAACCCCCAGCAGCCCCATCGCGGCAAGGACGCCGCCGCCCTCACGACCAGGAAGCGCCGGAAGGCGCATAAAGGAGAGCACGCCTCTGAGTTTTGCGGGGGGCGAAAAAGCAATTACCTGCAGCTGCGTGTGGCCGGGCTTGGCTCCGCTGAGCGTTGTTGGCCGGGCTTGGCTCCGCTGAGTGCTGTTGGCCGGGCTGGGCTCCGCTGAGTGCTGTTGGCCGGGCTTGGCTCCGCCATTCCTGTTTTCTTTGCTGTGGGTGCTCCCGGCCGGGCTTGGCTCCGCCGGGGGACTTGAAGAACTACAACCCCCAGCAGCCCCATCGCGGCAAGGACGCCGCCGCCCTCACAACCAGGAAGCGCCGGAAGGTGCATAAAGGAGAGCACGCCTCTGAGTTTTGCGGGGGGCGAGAAAGCAATTACCTGCAGCTGCGTGTGGCCGGGCTTGGCTCCGCTGAGCGTTGTTGGGCGGGCTTGGCTCCGCTGAGTGCTGTTGGCCGGGCTGGGCTCCGCTGAGTGCTGTTGGCCGGGCTTGGCTCCGCCATTCCTGTTTTCTTTGCTGTGGGTGCTCCCGGCCGGGCTTGGCTCCGCCGGGGGACTTGAAGAACTACAACCCCCAGCAGCCCCATCGCGGCAAGGACGCCGCCGCCCTCACGACCAGGAAGCGCCGGAAGGCGCATAAAGGAGAGCACGCCTGTGAGTTTTGCGGGGGGCGAAAAAGCAATTACCTGCAGCTGCGTGTGGCCGGGCTTGGCTCCGCTGAGCGTTGTTGGCCGGGCTTGGCTCCGCTGAGTGCTGTTGGCCGGGCTGGGCTCCGCTGAGTGCTGTTGGCCGGGCTTGGCTCCGCCATTCCTGTTTTCTTTGCTGTGGGTGCTCCCGGCCGGGCTTGGCTCCGCCGGGGGACTTGAAGAACTACAACCCCCAGCAGCCCCATCGCGGCAAGGACGCCGCCGCCCTCACGACCAGGAAGCGCCAGAAGGCGCATAAAGGAGAGCACGCCTCCTCGTCCCGCGGGACGCGCGCGGGCGTGCGCCGGGCTAAGCCCGGGCAAAGGGCGGGCCCTCTGTGGCCCTCAGAGGCCTGAGGAGACTGGACTGGGCCAGGACCCTTACATTGCCCCTTTTGGACCATTATTGTGCCAGGAGCGTGTAAGATATTTGATTAATATTTAATTGTTTATATGTTGATTGTTATAATAGTGAGTGTTTAGACTGAAGGATACCTGCTTGGAAGTATTAACATCATCTGTGCTTACTATGTCGAAACCTAAAAATGATAAGGTATTGGTGGGTCCTGCTACTCTGGATAATTTCCTGGTTAGGAAAGTAAGTCAGATTAATAATGACAGACGTGCATCGATGGGGAAAGGCAATGTGGTAGGGGAAACACTATTAGAAAATTCCCCTATCAGTTTGACACAAGATTGTGCAATTAACTCGAGTGATGTCATTTCTATTGACCCTCCGGCGCCCATCTCAGTAAATGTGGAGGTTCATTCTGACCCACAGGTGCTGTCAAGTTCTGATATTGGTGTGCTGAATGAGACCCAGCCAGAAACCAGGGCCATGAGAACCTGTAGAACATTGTCTCAAAGGGTAAATGGGAAACAAGATAAGTCTAAAAAAAAGGATGGTAAGGCAATTATCAGCCCTGCAATACCAACCCCTTTTGTATTCACGGGCACTAATAACGATGGTAATGGAAATGGTGTAAATATAACTCCTGATTTCCTAGCTTCGCTTATAAAAAATTTAGAAGTTTCCTTATCAACAAAAATGGAGGAGCTTATTAAACCATTAACTAATAAGATAGATAACCTAGCCAAGGAAGTAACAAGGCTGGGCGGTCTTATCATCTCAGAAAAATGTCACATCTAGTGGAAATGTACACTCGGGGGGGGAAAGGGAGAGAAAATGCTGATGTCAACGATATACGTAATAAGGCGAGGGGGAATGTTGCTGTTGCGGTGGCCTCAGGGACTGAAACTTCCATTCGACCGGATATCCCTGTTGCAGCTGCTCCGCCGCAACAATCATCTACAAAGCAACTAAGCAGTAGGGCTCCCAGACCCCTGAGGTACAATCGCTATCTTAATTTACCACCAGATTGTGCCCCGTTTGTGGCAGTACTGACTAATGTGCCCCCTTGCGGCACCCATCCCGCATCTCCTTTTGACGAATCTCAAACCTCTCTGAAAAATAAAACCGTGTCATGGCTCAATAAAAACTGTGGGTTCCCTGTCTCATATTCGGATCAAATTATGACAGTAAGACGTGTAAACTGGGTAGGGCCGTCTAAAAAGACTGGGTCAGGGGACTGTATAGTCGTAAATTTCAAGCACCCCCAGCATGTGGCAACTATTCTTTTGAGAGCTTCTGCATTGGTATACAATATGAACAGTATCTGTGTACGCCCCCTGGGTTACTTTTATGCGCACTTGTGTAAACCTCCACCACAACAGAGTTTAACCAGGCTGGGGCTTGAACCTTATACTCGTGTGCAAGAGTCTCAATTTCTTTATAATGTCACTAATCCCTGTGGGTCAGGTGGGCCCACTGGAACTTATAACAGGAGTCCGAGTGCCGGTCACTATCAATTTGGGTCGAACTTAAACATACAGAACAGGTATGAAGTGTTATCCGGTCTTGAGCAATGTGATTGACTGGGGGCACCTGCGGCTCAGGAGACTAGGGCTTCAGGTGAATCTATAAATTCTGTTAACCCGGTGGGTAAAACCCCAGGATATCTTGCTGTCTCTTGGAATATTGCTGGTCTTGCGGCCAAAATGTCTGATGTAAATTGGGTTACCTACATCAAGCAATTCTCTATTATCTGTCTGCAAGAGACCTGGGAGCTGGGCTGCAACCTCTTTTTAGAAGGGTATAAGGCCTTCTTTGTGCCAGCCTTGCCTTCATTGCGGGGAAGGCCCAAGGGGTGTCTTGTAATCTTTGTCTCCATATTAATACCATGTGAAGTTCAGAGAATTGAAGCACAACACACAGGGGTTATGGGCCTAATTCTATCTGGAGGTAATGTCCTTGTGGGCCTGGTGAATTTTTACAATGCTGCTTCTGATAGTGCGGGTAGGAGTCATATTCATGTACTTAATTTTTTTGTCTCTAATTTTATGAAAAATGTGGGCCACAACCTCATGATTATGGGGGATTTTAATTTGCATCCTTGTATAGATCCATTGCACAAGTGCTTATCAGAAATGACCTGTGCTCGTGCGGATTGTCTGCATATGGAGCACACTAATGAGGGGGAAATGTGCAATGACCTACTGAATGACCTTGACCTCTCTTTGGCTATGTCATTAAAGGACCCTTCATATCGTTTTGATACCCCTACCTTTAAGGGGCACGGAAGGGGTACCTTTATAGACCATATACTCGTCTCGAGGACGATGCAAACCTTTTTAGATTCTTTTTGCATCCTTCCTAGTGAATTCAGTGACCATAACCCTGTAACAATCTGTCTGAACTGTCCTTGGGTCAAAAAGGCTATAAGAGTACTGATCAAGGTAGATTGGGCACAACAGATGGGAGGAGGCGGTTAAAATGGTCAATGGTCTCTGCGGATATACTCTATAAGAACATCTCTGAAGGGTGTGCAGAGGACATTAACGTTTGTATTAATGGGGGGGGTGAACCTAAACTGGTTCTAGATGCTTATCAAAATATTTCGGAGAAGGTGTCAGCGTTTCTATCGGTCCCTAATAAAACCCAGGCTAAAGTAGGACCGAGATGGTTTAGCCATGATTGCACTGTAGCTGCTCGCAAACTGAGGCTTGCTCTGTCAGCTTCCCCGAGGAATCGGGAGGTTGTAAAACTCTGTAGAAAGGAATATAAGGCCATCACTATTGCTCGTAAGGAGCTACTGAAGAAAGAGGCATGGGAGGAACTGCTTGACCCCTCTACCTTGAATAGCAGCACCAAATTCTGGGCTCTGGTTAAAAAACCTTTTTTGACCGAGGACCCTGGAGATGGAATTGTCTGCTGTATAACCAAAGAGGAATGGGAAGGTCATTTTAAAAGTTTGTACTATTCTGAAATTCCTGGATCCATGGCTGTTGCCCCCTATTATAGGGATAGCCCTATTATTTTTGACAAAAGTGAGGTCTTGGCGGCCATTATGGGCCTCACTGCTAATAAAGCGCCAGGTCCTGACGGAATACCACCGGATCTTTACAAATCTGATCCAGTTTTTTGGGCTCCCATTCTGGTTGCTGTATTTAATGCTGCGGCCACAGTGGGTTGTCCGGAAACGTGGGGACTATCAACTATAGTCCCAGTTTTCAAGAAGGGAGATAGGGGAAGTGCACTTTGTTATCGACCTATATCCCTAATTGATTCAATGGTCAAGATTATGGGGAGAGTTATACTTCAACGCTTAACAAGCTGGTCGAATGAAAACAACATCTTGTCGATTTCTCAATATGGCTTTTGCGAGGGACGCTCTACCATAACTCAGTGTCTCAACTTGTTCCTTATTCTGAACAAATATACTGTCGTACAGAAGGGAGCAATTCACCTTGCCTTCATGGATCTGTCTTCAGCCTTTGACTGTGTCAACAGGGGGAGGCTGTGGCAGACCATGAAGGATAAGGGAATAGATGGGGGGATTGTGGAGTTCCTAGCGGATCTGCACAATGACACAAGAGCCAACGTGAGGTTCTCATCGACAGGGGAAACTACGGGTTGTTTTTCTATTAATAAAGGTGTACGTCAGGGGTGCATCATGGCCCCTTTTCTTTTTAATTTTTATATAAATGACCTGGAGGCTGAACTACAAGAGGTAAAATCTGATTGTCCTAGAGCTGGTGCGAGGGGTATTCCTTTGCTTTTATATGCCGACGATGCGGTCTTAATTTCACGAACAGAATTAGGTCTTCAGGCACTTCTGAATGCTTTTAATAATTTTATGTCTGATAGGGACCTTATGGTCAACAATTCTAAATCCTTTATAATGCATGTTGGCCGTCAACCTAAAAAGAAGTTCAATTTTAAATTGAATGATGTTTTGATACCCATCACCCAGACGTTTTCTTACTTGGGTGTTTTATTCGATACGAAGCTTTGTTGGGCCCCACATTTGGCCAAGAAGAAGGGGGAAATGTCTAGGGTAAATGCCTCCATCTTCAATTTTGCCTCTAAATTGGGGAAAAAGCCAAATGTGGCTATGATGAAACTATACAACGCTAAATCCATAGCCACTGCAGTATACGGAAGCGAGATATGGGGCTACACAAATGGCGAACAACTACAAATAGTTGAAAATAACTTCTTAAAGCGCCTGTTGTGTGTCCCTGGTAGCACACCGAACTTAGCTGTTCATGAAGAACTGGGCTGTCTGCATTTATCCGACATTGTTGGACTGAAACTACTGTTGTGTTGGGTAAAATTATGGCTAAGTGATGAAATTCCTTTAACCCACCTGATAGTGGAAGATCTTGTATCACTCGATCATGCAATGTGTGTACCCTGGCTTAAATATTTGAAGTCCCAATTTTTGAAGCTTGGCCGCCTGAACTTGTTTGATAACCCGAGGGATATAGTTAAGGGTGATGTTGTAGCAATTAAGAGAGCCTTTTTCCTGAATTGTAATGCTCTAAGAGATGAAGTTGAGCTCTTGAAACCTAATGTTAGAAAGTATATCATGTTGAGAACTTGTGATTCCATGGAAATGTATCTAACATGCTCCTTCACCCCCCATGAGAAATTTTTGCTGACTCGGTTCAGGTTTAACATCTTTCATCATCTTTTAATTAGACCTAAGTCGGACATTTTTAAGAAACCAGCAGCTCCCTGTGGCTGCGACGGGAAGTCTCCACAGGATATGCTGCATTTTATATTTTTATGTACATTTTATGAATATCCCCGTAGGCGGTATCTGGTTACTCTTTTAAAGAAATTAAATTTTAATCAAATCAGACCCGCCCTATGTACTTACAGCTGCTGCACTCTGACAGTGTCCTCCAGGTGTTAGAATTTTTAAAATTAACTATGAGACTAAGAAAATGTCTGGATGAGTAACTGTGCATTAACTGCAGCTCAAAGCACTATTGCACTTTTTTCTGTATATGGACTCTACTTGCACTTTTTCTTGTACTGATTTTGTCTATGCACTCTTTTTAAGAAATATTTGTGTCGTATGTAACCTAGATTGACTTTGTGATTATTGTGTTGTTTTTACCATGAATTGTTAATGTGTGTACTTTTATGGATTGCAATATATCCGAAATAAAGTCAATTTGAATTGAATTGAATATGTCAGGCTAGGATTCACATGACCTTGCCCATGTAGAGTTACAGATAGGGCAAGATAACTAGGAATGGTGCCAAGAGAGTGAGAGAGAAGCTAAGCAGAGAGAGTGGTTGAAAGAGCAATGTCATGGCGAGTGTGTGCATGGAGAATAGTGCAAGAAAGGCCTGTAGCATACACAGTGTAGGACTGACATGTGGACTCCATGCTATGGTTACAATGTCAGGGGAGGGACAGTGTGGTAAGGGAGATACAATGCTAGAGTGTTCCTTAGTTTGTGTTCCAGGAAGAGGACAACCATCTTGGTTTAGAGGGGGAAGATCATATATAAAAGACGGTTCTATGCCAATCCATGGAAATGGCAAAGCCTGTTTCCATGAGTCTTCATCAACAAACCTTTTTTGGTGAGTTTTTTACTTAGAATTACGTTCATCTTGCTGATAAAACGAACCTGGCAAATGCCCTTCTAGATGAAAAATCATTTTTATCTAGGTTGATTTGTCACCTTAATACTTTTTCCCCTTTTATTTCATAGGGATCTTCTTAAAATCCTCCTTCCTGGTCGCCCCACCTCTCCTTCCCACCACCTAATTTTCTGGCACGAAGTTTCACCCCATGTGTCAAACAGCCTCCTCCTTGTTTTCCGAGCTTAAACAGGGGTGGTGTGGCCCTATCTTGCTGTGTTTTTGCTAGCTCCCCTGCCGTTTTCCATCTTTGCTTTAGCTTTTTTGTTGATGTTCCCTCGATGTGCTTCTCTGTTCTTTCGAGTTGGTGGTAGACACAAATTCAAGACTACCGGGTCCGTTTTTAGGTCTCAGCCTGCGATGGCTGCGCAGACATGCTCAGTCTTGCTGGCGAGACTTAATGGGGTAGAGTGAAAATCACAAGCGCGTTTAAGCCCCGCCCCTCTTCTCCATTGGCTGGCCTCCTCAACGGTGGCCAGCCATTGGAGAAGAGGTCCTAGTGACGTTCTTCTTTCGATCTAATCCCCGTCCTTTTCAGATTGGGGGGTGTGTTTTTTTACTTTCTTTCTAGGTCGTAAACAGTAAAAAAAACGCCTCCCAGTCTGAAAAGGACGGGGCTTAGAGACAAATGGCGAGCGTTTCTGGCTATTAGTAGTACATAACCTAAATCAAATTTCAGTACCCACTACTTTCTTGATTAATTGTGAAGGTTTGAGTCCAAGATCCCACGTTTGCAGAATTAAAATCGTATTAGTCACCTCCTCGCTGATTAGCTGCTCAAATGGAGGCTATTAAAATTACAATTGACAGCAGCAGTGATCTTCTAGAACAACTACAGAATGCTCGCCTCCTGGAGTATCTATCCTGTCTGCACTCGCTGCTTGCTCTGCACTTAACTCATAAATTCTGGGGAGGGGGGGTCATGGGATTTGCATTCTCCAGCTCTGGAGGCCTCTGTTCAGCTGCAAGGCGGGGGGTCCTTCTACTGCTGAGCGGGGCACGCACACCGCTCGTGAAGTGCCTCAAGAGCTTCCAGGGTAATCTATGCCAGAGTGGGCGCTGTGCGGACATTCTCTCGTGCCTCCACCACACAAGGCCCTCCAGCAGCGGGCTTGATTACAGATGCGTTCCCCAGCCTCGCCGCCTCAGTGTGGTCGCGTGTTCTGCTGGCTTCGGTTGGTCCCCCTGACTTGTACCGCTGATGGCTCCGGCGCAAACAAGGCCTCGCAGTCGTGGGCTTCCTGCCAACATCTGACAATCACCTCACTCCCGACGGAAGGTTTCTGTGCACGTGCGCACCATGGAAACACTGTCCACATCCTGTGCTAATCGTTCTCAGACAACCTCCACAGTTTTTTGTTGTCATATAATTTCCTTACAGTTTAAACATGAATGTTCATTGCATTCAAGCCTTGCAATGCTGCCACCGCGTCATAGCATCATCCGCTTACGTTGCTAGGCCCACGATTCTAAACGAGTTTCGCACTCGGCGAAAAATAGAGCCCATCTATGTTTTTAACTGTTTGTGATAATTCTGGCCTCGAACAAGCTAATTTATCTTTTTTCGGAAGTGAAAAGTGCCACTGAATCTGATAAGACCACGGCTATAAAGGGAGGAAAGGGTGTGGGTTTAGGGGCAAATGTCTTCTAAGCCATAAATCATGGAATTACGCAGTTTCCTATGATCTCTCTCACCCCCCTTACCACCCCACCCCCTCCCCCCACCACACACACACACCACTTTCTCTTTTCTGTGGGAGTTCTCAGTGAACTGAATTAAAGCAAGAAGGCTTGTACTGTAGACACTGGGATATGAATATTTCTCAAAGTGTCTTTCACTTGTCCTACTTTTCATTTGTGTATTGGTTCATAATGTATATTGCTGACCCCTGAGAATGACGGAGTGCTTTACAATAAAAACCCTGTTTGTCAAGAAATGAATATTTTCACCATATTACAACAGTGATACTTCAAATTGTGAGCAGTACGTGCAGGGGGAGATACAAGGCGGAATGAGCTCTTCATAATCGATGTATAATGGCTCGATTCAGTCCCCTATGACGCATTGAGGCTCATGAGGCACAACCACGAGTATTAAAGAGTTCGCGAAATCGCAAAAACCTCTATTATAAATAAGAATTAGGTACAATATAGTTATATTGTTCACTTTTCTGTAGAATAAAGATTTATAGCATATGTGAGTAAGGTGGGGATTTGTGCCACCCCGTCCTGAAGAAGGAGTCTTGTACTCCGAAACATGTTGACGCACACCAGAGGTTAATGTACATCATACGGCATTAATAACCTCAATTCACACTTTTAATAGCCCCAGCCCGGGGGCTAATTAAAAAAAATTTGTGTCACCCCACGGGCCAGGTGTTTTTTAACTCTCACTTAACACGTCAAACCCCACTACTCACTGACCTTCAAACAAAACCCACACACACCACACATAGTCTGTGTATAAGTGCTCCCGCGTAGTCGCAGGTCGTAGCACGCTGCATCCCGTAGAGGGGTGCGAAGACCCCAATGATGAAGCATGACACCAAGGGTCCTTTTGGTTTGTGAGGGGTATTTAAAAAACACGCAGTGTTCCCCACCACAGTAGGGACCACTCGCAACCCCCTGATGGATTCTACTTTGTTTTTGATACTATGCAATTATGCGCCTGCCAAAAACTGCCCCTCTCCGACACTTCCCCTATCGCCCCAAACGCGGTGTCTCCGTATTGTCGAGGAAGGGATGTCTTGGTATTCGTGAAAAAACAGCTTTTTAAATGGGAACAGAGACGCATTTGTGTGCCGACAATATGACTGACAACGTGATGTGCATAAAGAAATAATACGCTTGAAGAAAATTGCTTGAATTAAAATATGCAGGGTTCATCGGTTTTACGGTCCGGGCATTCCCCACTGGCCCTATTCACCACAGTAACAACACGGGAATGGGGTTTTCATAGGCCGTTGTACAGCAAAAAAATGTACAGCGCCAGACTTCATCCTCAGCTTTCTCATGGGAACGCGGAAAGCAAACTCAACTGGTGGGTGCGCCCTTGCACTGCGAAGTTGAAGAGATCACCTCGGGATCTCCGTTCATGAAATTTCTCTTGGATTTGATTCAGGCGACCTCTGCTGTACATCGTCCTGAACGTATAGAGGTGTAAAACAACCACAAATAGCTGCCAATTTTTAAATTTGCGTAGTGTGACATTGCTGTGCCTGCAGAGAGCTGTGTCGCTCTGTGTGTGGCTGTGTGTGTGTGTGTGGCTCTGTGTGTGTGTGTGTGTGTGTGTGTGGGGGGGGGGCTGTGTGTGTGTGTGTGTGTGTGTGTGGCTCTGTGTGTGTGTGTGTGTGTGGCTCTGTTTGTGTGGCTCTGTGTGTGTGGCTCTGTGTGTATGTGGCTCTGTGTGTATGTGGCTGTGTGTGTGTGTCTGTGTGTGTGTGGCTCTCTGTGTGTGTCTGTGTGCAAATGCAATAGGTCTCGCATTTGCGAGAGACTAAGCTATTGGCATTGTGAATGACAATGCCATTTATTTATCTGTTTTCAAAACCAACACATAAATAAAAAGTTTGCCGTTTACAATGCCAATAGCTCTAACTTTGGCAAAGGCGAGACCGTTGCATTGTAAATGCTTGTTTTAACATCCGCTCCTTCTTTTTAGATTATATTCCTATTGTTTTAAGAATTCTAAGAAGTTGCGTCTGGTGTATTTTTTTCTACGAAAATCATTTCATAATGGAGCTTCCTGGAAAAGGCATTTTTTCAGTATGGCAATTCTCCAAAACAGAGTTTCGTCAGCCTGGTGCAACCCATTTTGGAATTTCGACATAATGAGGGAATACCATGAAAGGCAGAAGATGGGGGTCACAAAGAAAGTAAAAGTGTTAGAGGTAATTACAGTTGCAGTGAGAGGAGAGATGTCCGTGCCAAGTTGCATGCTTCTAATAATATACTCAATTGCCCCCCCCCCCCACACACACACACAACTTGGAGGCATCAAATAACTGGGTACAACAAAACTACAGGTAGTAAAATTTTGCCGCAGAGGGCACTGCCTTCCAAATGGGAAGCAACATTAGTTTGGGCATATGTCCCCTGTTGAACAGTACTGTATTACCCGTCCAACAAGGCTTGTTGGATTTCATACTGTTAGGTTTGACATTTACACCCTTGTAGCAATGTCATGCCAACTATCACTTGTTTGGGAATTGCACCTACACATCCCCGGTAATATTTGGGAGTGAAAACAATTATTAACCTAAACGTGAACAAGGCCACCAATAGGGTCCGTACAACTTGTCATACCAATGACAGGACTCGTGATATGCTTCATTGAGAGAATGCAACACCAATAACATACAGAACGCCTTACATTGTTGAAGACAAGTTCATTGTTGAAGACGACATAGATCAATGATTAACAAGGGGAAGGAGTTTGCCAGCTTTAACTTCAGCCTGATAAAGTGGGTGCACACAATTTAAATACGTTTTATTGTAGACTTTATTGACAGCATAAAAATGATAACCTTTTGTGGGGGTTGATCAATTATTAAAATGATGTGCACAAAGACAGTAATTTTGCACATATCAGCACAACTGGGAATTTAAAACACGCAGGCAACTCACTAGGGAGAAACACCCACGAAGAAGCATGCTCACACCCGCCCCACAAATGAAGAGCCCAAGGCTAGACCTAGAAGGTAAAGACCAACTTTGGACGGCCCTTCACCCCACCAGCCCCATCAAAGTCATTTTAGACCAATATTAACATAGCGGTAGATTCCTAAGACTTGTCCATTATCTTTGCCTTACCTTATTTGAAGTAACACCTACAAGGCCTACCAAAGCACAGGGATGGGTGGCAAGTAAATTCCCACCCTGTGTGGGTGATGAATGAGGAGCAGAGAACAAATACTGTGACTCGGGTCGTTTGGTTTATAAACATCTGCTGCATCCGCCATCTGATTCCTTCCCTTGGGAATGACACAGACTGGACCTCTTGCCCCTCTCAGGCCAACCCATAAAGTAATCTCACTTTAGAGGAAGGGGTAAAGAATGGGAGAGGTGGGTTAATGCTACCCATACCTAGCAGTGTGTAGCGGCCTACAAGAGCCGCGGAAAGATGGAGGGAGGAATGGAGGAAAGTAGGGACGAGTGATGGATGTAAAGATGCAGAGGGGCAGAGGATGGGTGGCAAGGTGTCAGAACAGAGAAGGAAGAGACAGGGGAAGAGAATGTCTGGAGACAGAGAGGGATACAGGAGGAACTGAAGAATGATGGAGAGAAGGGTGACGCTAGGCAGGAGCAGGGGTTAGAAGGACAAGGGTAAGGTAGGTGAGAGGATATCACTCGGAGGGAACCGGGTGCCGAATCACCAGTCAGGATGACACAAAGGAGGGACAGGAGGCAGAGAACAAAGTGAAAGAGGGAGCGGACAGCGGTGGCATTTCTCTGGTAAATCTTTACCTCCTGGCTGCATGGGGTGCACAGTGAGGAAGGTAGAGTGTGTGAGAGTGGAGCTAGCACTTCCCCCATCCATCAACCTGGTTGAGATCTGAAATGCAGCAGCTGGATGGCTGATAACAAGATGGCTAATTAACCCCTTTGCAAAGCAGTGACGGGAGCTGACAGTGCCAGAGATGTGACACCTCAACTGCGCCACATTTACGTCTTGGAAATAACAAATTAGAAACGGAGGGAAGGGCTGAGGCACACGTCATTTTTAGGCTCATTTTGTTACTCTTATGTGGGAATAGGAAGAGCAAAGTGGGTGGTGCTGAGAGGCCATTCTGGGGAGCTATATCTAACTGTACATATTGAGTTCACTTTAAGTGCCCTTAATATGACTTATGCGCCATTTCCCGTGTGTCTTGTCTGTGGGGTTTTAGCTGGTTCTGTGGATGGCAAGCACATTTCGTTCCAATATATCTACTCTACAGGCCTGCCTGTTCATCCCTATCTCACAAGAGCACCCATGTTTATCATGTAAACATACACAAGTATTATTCGAGGAAGCGGTATCATGCGACCCTTGTAGGGTTTACTCAGGTGCGACTCAAAAACGTCAAACGTATTGGTGAAGGGAGGCGGCTAATTCTTCCAGCAATTGGCAGAGCGAAGAGGCAGGGGCACCAAGAAGGGGTGAAAAAACAACTAAGCCTCATTAACAAGTATATGGTCTTTTAAAGACCGATGAAGTACTCGAGTGCGGCTGTGTGTGAATCCCGGAAGCTGTCTCTGCTCGGCTGACACACATGACGGAGGGGGATTCTGAAGGCCTTTGAGCTCGGCGTTGCACGCCTGTGGACAGTCCATTTCTGCGTTCGCACAAACATTGGGGTCATGACACAGGCCCTGGTGTTACTGGATCATTCATCGCCCATAGATGTGATGGTATGAGCTGAACCACTTTTTGGGGTGGATCTTTGGCTGGTTCACTACTAACAAATCACTCCCAATAAGTGGGAAATTCAACTTAAACAGCCTGTGGAATGCCACACGCTTCTATTAGAGGCCGTATTCTGTTCAACATGATGTACAGGAAGCCTGTGGAAGCGGCATTTAGTCACAAATTATGCAGGTGAAAATCAATGCTATGCTAAGGGATGAGCATCAGCTGGGATGCTGGAGAGCATGCAATGAAATCAAAAGCATTTCATCAGGGACATCTACCCATTAGATAATACAACTAACCAAAATCAGTTACTCAAAGGGATAGTTTGAAGTTAGTAGGAAAAGTAGCCTCAGTGCTGATACATCCAGGTATTCTCCACTAAGGCTCTCATCTTAAGATCCCCATTAACTTCTCATGGAGATAGCGGGGCTGGAATTAATGATTCAGGCTGCTATTTCCCCTTGCACATTTTTTCTCTGGAATGGGGAATAAAATCTGGGTCCAGGAGAATAACAGGTCCAAATCTCCAAAGCTTTATCACCTACATGGAGCAGATTGTAAATAATACAAGGACTCTTTTTGGTCATGTGACGGTTAAGATGGTCGAGTAGAGGGAAGGGCTATTTATATCAGATGGGGCTGCAAAGAAAGTTTTCTTTTTGCTCCAGCATGATGCTTTACGGGGGTTTAAGGGGCGGGTGCAGCATCTGCCGCACAGCTCCCACAGCCTCACATTAGACTCTGGGTCTAGTTTCTATGGGTTCAGAATTATTGGGTGCAGAGTTTGCTGACCCAATTATTTTTGGATCCAACAGATCGAATATTTGTAAATAAAATTATTTTTGGGAGGGGACCACCCTAACCCCTTTTTATTATTATATTAAAATATTTTTTAAATTGGGGGACATCCCCGCAATCCTCACTTTTTTAATTATAATAAAAATAAATATTTTCTTTTTCGGGGAACACCCTCCAACCCTCACTCCCTTTTGTGTAACCTTGCCACTCTATACCCAAATAAACACAAAAAACCCCAAATCACACTTACCAGCCTCTTACTCATTCTTTAACCCTAAATACACCCTTACCAAACTATAACTTTACCCACCTCTAAATCATAAAAAGACTCTTACCAACCCATTCCCTTACCCACTCCAATCCCTAAAAACCCCATCACCAGCCTCTACCATTATCTACTACTAAACCTGAATGTATACTTACTTTCGTATCTTTTTGATGGTGTTTAATAGTTGTTATTTTCAGGCGATCTATCACAGTTTCCAGGTGTGGATTTTTCTTTTTGGAAATCTATGTAAAAAGATAGAAGTTGGATACTATTTTATTAATTATTTGCTAATTAACATTTGTATGTTTAATAACAACTAGTAAAAATTATGTTTTATGGTAAATTGTGTTTTACTTACTTGGTTAAGTAGTTGTTGAAATGTTTATATTTATTCTGTAATGGTTTGTGAGAAAATCTGGTAGTCTTTGGAGTAGTTAGTTCTTTAAATCCCCACAAGAGCATATTGGCAACCCCACTTACACTGAGAGCATACTCCAGAGGCGTGGGCTGACCTCCTGAGAACTCATGATACGATTCTCCATGAGGTCTAGCTGAAGTTTGCCTATTTTAAGTAGGCCTGGGTGGTGAACTTTGCTCCGTTCGTGGAGTTTGCAGAGTTTTCTGCACTCCGCACTCTGCAGAACTAGCGGAGTGCAGAAAACCCCGCCTCTCGATGTGCAGCCGAGTTTTTGCCCCGCTCGCGATTGCGAACCGTAAGTTTGCGAGCGGTAAGTTTGCGACCGCGAGCTACCGCTCGGGTAGCATTTCTACCGGAGCAGCAAGAATACCAGCACAAACTGCAGTTAGCACTGCACTCTGCCACTCACGGAACTTTGCAGATTTTTTTGTAACTTCGTGGAGTTCCTCGTAGCAAAACTCTGCAAACTACGCCCAGGCCTGATTTTTAAGTCTTTCCATAACTGGTATTGGATCCACCTGAGACTCCATGGGGCAGGGCTCTCCCCTTCTGATGCCTGCTGGTGCTGTGGCGTAAGACACTGTGACCAACTACTACACATCTTAAGGAGCTGCACTGCTCTAACTATATATTGATCTGATGTATGGTCTGTACTAGGGATGCTATTGGATCTTCAATTTACATCCACAATCCAGCTTGCTGTCCTTCGTGATATGGAGGACTGCATGGCACCTAGTAAATACTCTCAGAGATGGTTGTCGAGGGCACTGGCTATAAATGTGCATACTGCACCACTGGAGGTCATCGTCCACCCCAACACTTTTGGAATAACTGTCTGAGTTTTCTAGGGTTGTGTGATGTGAAGTGGTCATTGATATGGTCTCTTTGAGGGCATCTCGGAACACTTTACCAACCCAACGACAGGCACAGAGTAGGTACCCAACACTGGGGTGCTCTCCGGATTTGTGATCCAGGATAGTTGAGTGATGCTGCACTACCCCTTACATACCCATGCCCAATGAGATCCCCCTCCTGTCCTTTTCACATGCTCACAATGCTCCCGCTTGGTTCACTCCATCTATGTATCACCTTTTCCACACAGGGAGGTGATGCACACCTGTTACCAGTGGGGGTGTTGTGAGAGGTCCTATATCTCTACCAGGAACGGGCAATTAGAGGGAACTGCTCTTATCTTATGTAAACCCCAACCGTGCAAATTCTGCAGATGGAAGGGTCACTAGGTCCTTCATGGGCGACACGCGTTATGGCTACCTGAGAAGCCCATCTGGACTCGCATTGACCATATAGTAGTAGAAGAGGTCCATACAGTCAATCAATCAATCAATCAAGCATTTGTATAACACGCTACTCACACGGAGGGTCTCAAGGCGCTTGGGGGGGGGGGTCCTCTACTGCTCGAACAGCCAGGTCTTGAGTTGCTTTCTGAAGGAGAGGTGGTCTTGGGTTAGGCGGAGATGGATGGGGAGGGAGTTCCACGTCTTGGCCGCCAGGTAGGAGAAGGATCTTCCTCCCGTTGTGGCTCTTCTGATACGGGGGCGTGGCTGGTCGATCGTAGCTGGTGGGTGGGAGTGTAGAAGGTCAGGCGGTCATTGAGGTATCTGGGGCCTTGGTTGTGGAGAGCTTTGTGAGCGTGGGTGAGGAGTCGGAATGTGATTCTCTTGCTGATGGGGAGCCAGTGCAGGTCTCTCAGGTGTCCGGAGATGTGGCTGTGTCGGGGGATGTCCAGGATGAGTCGTGCTGAGGCGTTCTGAATGTGCTGGAGTCTTTTCTGAAGTTTGGCTGTGGTTCTGGCGTAGAGGTAGTTACTGTAGTCCAGTCGGCTGGTGACGAGCGCCTGGGTGACCGTCTTCCTGGTTTCGGTGAGGATCCACCGGAAGATCTTCCGTAGCATGCGTAGGATATTGAAGCATGACGAGGAGACGGCGTTGACTTGTCTGGTCATCGAGAGGGAGGAGTCCAGGATGAAGCTCAGGTTGCGTGCGTGGTCCGTTGGTTTGGTTGCGCTGCCCAGGGCAGGGGGCCACCAGGAGTCGTCCCAGGCGGAGGGTGATGATCCCAGGATGAGGACTTCCGTCTTATCCGAGTTCAGTTTCAGGCGCTGTTCATCATCCACTCGGCTACATCTTTCATCCCTTCGTGTAGGTTGGTTCTGGCGGCTGCGGGGTCTTTGGTGAGGGAGAGGATCAACTGGGTGTCGTCGGCGTAGGAGATGATGTTGAGGTTGTGTTGGCGTGCGATGGCTGCGAGGGGGCTCATGTATACATTGAAGAGGGTGGGGCTGAGCGATGATCCTTGTGGTGCGCCGCAGATGACTTCGGTGGCCTCTGATCTGAATGGGGGGAGGCGGACTCTCTGGGTTCTTCCGTCGAGGAAGGAGATGATCCACTTCAGTGCCTTCTCCTGGATTCCGATGTTGCTGAGGCGCTGCACTAGGGTGTGGTGGCAGACCATGTCGAACGCTGCGGAGAGGTCTAGGAGGATGAGTGCCGCTGTTTCCCCGTTGTCGAGCAGGGCTCGGATGTCGTCGGTGGCTGCGATGAGGGCGGTGTCGGTGCTGTTGTTGGCTCTGAAACCGGACTGCGAGTAGTCGAGGGATTCATTCGTCTCGAGGAAGGCGGCCAGCTGTCTGTTGACAGTCTTCTCGATGACTTTGGCAGGAAAAGGAAGGAGCGAGATGGGGCGGTAGTTTTTGAGGTCGGTGGGGCCCGCTGATGGTTTCTTCAGTAGGGCACTGAGTTCGGCGTGCTTCCAGCTCTCTGGGAAGGTGGCGGTGTCGAAGGAGGCGTTGATGATGTCCCAGAGATGGGGTGCGATGATGGAGTCGGCCTTGTTGAAGACGTGGTGAGGGCAGGGGTCGGTTGGTGATCCGGAGTGGATGGAGTTCATCGTGCGGATGGTGTCTTCGGTGTTGATCGGGGTCCAGGCGCGGAGGGTGGTGGTGGGGGACGTTGGTGCGGTCGTAGGGTGCGTCGGCTGTGTGTTGAAACTGTTGTGTATATCTGCGATCTTGCTGTGGAAGAACGAGGCGAGCGAGTTGCAGAGGTCTTGCGATGGGGTGATGTCGTTGTTTCCGGCGCTAGGGTTCGAGACCTCTTTGACGATGTTGAAGAGTTCCTTGCTGTTGTGGGTGTTGTTGTCTAGTCGTTCCTTGAATGCGGTTTTCTTGGTGGCGTGGATCAGCTGGTGGTGTTTTCGGGTGGCGTGTTTGAGGATGGTCATGTTGTCTGTTGTCGGTCTCTGTGCCAGGCTTTCTCGAGGGCTCGGCAATTCTTCTTAGAGCTCTTGAGTTCGTCAGTGAACCAGGATGCTTCCTTGTTGCTGGGTCTGATGGGGGGGTCTTCAGTGGGGCGAGGTCGTCTGGGCAGTTGCTGATCCACCTTGTGAGGTTGTTGGCGGATTGGTTGGGGTTCGCTGAGCTGGCGGGAGGGTTCTGGCTCAGGGATGTGGCAAGCTGGTCAATGGTGATCTTGTTCCAGCTTCTGCGGGGGACCTGTTGCGGGTGGTGGTGGAGCGTGGTACTTCTGAAGCTAACGTGGACGCAGCTGTGGTCTGTCCAGTGAAGTCCGGTGGCGTGGCTGAAGGAGATGTCCACCTGTTTGCTTGCCCTTTGTTTGTTTGTTTCAATTGTCCCTGGTTTAGATTGACTATCATTGACAGTGTTACCTAAATAGCAGCGAACTGTGATATATGTTTGCCTTGTGTAAGCTGCAGCATGTTTCATAAGTCAATAAAGATTTGTTATATGAAAAAAGAAAAAAAAATCTTGCATGGCAAAAGTGGGGCTTTCTCCCAGGAACATATGCATCCTTAACCTCCAGCTTTCATTCTAGGGTGTGATACTACAAGGAAAGCTTGTACGTGGTGGTGGGGGGGAGTGGTCTGCATCATGTGGATGATCATGTTACCAGTAACTTCGGTTAGATCTCGTGGACCCGTCACGAATTTTATTGCACCGCCTTTCCATCTGCAGAACCCCAAAAATTGCTGAGCATCATTTTCTGGGGAACTGCTTAGCATCCAAATGAAGGGGCCAATGATTTGCAAATGGTTTGTTTTCTTTTTTTCTTTTCTTTCATATGTATGGGAGAAACCTTTTCGGATGTATTGTTTTTTTTCCCAGTTTATTTTATTGCGATGCTTTTGATGCTTTTTTCCTTCGTGGCTCTTGTTCTTCTGCTTCGCCCGCATTTGGATCTGGATGCACAGGTTGAGAACTGCTAAATAATTGGACCCGCTTCTTTCAACATCTGTCTTGTTATATCTCCAGGTGTTCTAGGGCTTTGATCGCATAGCCCTTCCCAGCAGCCAGCACAGGAGGAGTCTGCCGGTGACAGCCCTGTGAAGCCAGAGATAGTCCTGGTGTCAGCCCTCTTCTCTCGTGATTGCAAGCAGTGACAGGAGCTGCAGTGTGACAGTTCAGGCTATGAGATATCCCCAGTGGTTGCCAGATGCCCCTTCTTCTACTGTATCTCGGTATCCAACCTCTTGCTCAGTAAAGCGAATGACAAGGACGTCACTGAGGGCATCCAGAAGCCCTGTCTTAACCTTTGGCTCTTGCATGACCAGCCCTTGTTTCAGGGCCACGAAGGCAGTGAAAACAATAGGAAGTAAACAGGGCCAGAAAAGGCTTGTTTACTCCCTGTAGTTTCATCTCCTTGGTCTTAACCTCTCAGGAGGCCAATAGGTGGTCCTTGGAACCTAGGGGGTGGAATAAGAAGTCAAGACTGTGATGTCCTTTTCGATGATTGATTTCCTGATGTCATTCTCTTGACCCCTGATGTTTTAGTGAATTGTTGCTCGTGTGGCCTGAGAAAAAAATCAAGAAATGTGCAGACAGGCTGGTGCATCTGACAGGCAGGTATGAATGGGAGCCGAGAAAGACACAACTAAGAACTTCTTATATCCTATTGACAGCTTTGACGGCAGCCTGACAGCCTAGAATATTTTCCATACTAATGCCTTTCTTCTATCAATGGAAACTCTCCAGAGCCTTAAGAAATTCAATCTTTGAAAACCTTTTACAGCTTTCTGTTCTGCAAACCATTTCTGTTGTCAAAGAGGCAGGTATCCTCCAGAGGCTCTAATTTACTCATTTTGTGGAATGTGGCGGCACACACACTGGAATATATAGGTTGTAGGGTCCTTCTGGTGGAGGCCAAGATGACTTTCTGTCTAGGCACTGCAGCATGAGCATTAAGGACAGCATGAGTGCACACCACAACTACTTCATTGTCTTCACACCTACATGTCACCTAGATTCACCAGACGTTTCTACTGAACTAGATATGGTTCTCAGCCAGCATTCAGGCCGCACCACAGAACATGTCTACCAGGAAACATGGGCTCTCCCGTTCAGCCCCAGATCATAACAAAAGAGAAGGACAGTTTATGACTGAGAAGTCAATCACCAGAGTTGGATTTTCCTTTGAGGCTTCTCTGCTGCAGCTCACCT
This sequence comes from Lissotriton helveticus, assembly GCF_964261635.1. Taxonomy (NCBI): domain Eukaryota; kingdom Metazoa; phylum Chordata; class Amphibia; order Caudata; family Salamandridae; genus Lissotriton; species Lissotriton helveticus. The sequence goes on along the minus strand of NC_136065.1, from coordinate 1,339,820,587 downwards.
ATACTATCCTGGAGATCACTGCCTATTGTGTTGCGTTATCCTGTCTTTTATCATGAATTTCAGATCTGAGACAGCACGTTAGACCCATACCCTCGTCCCTAGCCCAAATGGAGACTTATATTGTCAAGTACTAAAACGTGATCTGCTCTCACCTTAAAAGTAGCCCATATAATATATGGCAACATGCTGCATGTGAAGGCTATTGACATAAACCCTTTATTTAGTGAAGGGCTGTAGTTGACCTAGGCTAGAGTGCCTCTTGAATTCTAAGGTGTATAGTGTCAAAATAGCAAGATCTACAGTGCATCAGTGCCAATAATATCTCAGGAAGAGGTTTACCACATCCCACAGGGCGGCGCGTCGACCAATGATACTCTTCTTTTTCTCAATTCACCCATGTGCAGTCTTTCTTTCGGCTGATATTGTGTTCTTGCTCTGAATGTGATAGGTCGAGAGTGACACAGTCTTCTGATGACGAAGAGAGCGGCAGTAGCAGCAGATGTGCCGCAAGGTCCTCAGCGGTGTAAGTGCGGAAGCTGAGAAATAGCAGGCGCTCTCCCCACAATAGTGAGGCCCTTATTTCACCAATAAGGAATAAGGGGGCAAAGGAGGCGTCGGCTATTTTGCTGGCTATAGAGGCGGAGTCTCTTTTTTAATTAAGGCGGGAAGCTCAACAGGTTAAGATAGAAGTTTGTTTACATATCCCAGCCAAAACAGGGTATAACACAAGACAAGTGCACGCAGCACTTAAAAGCTGCTACGGAAAGGCTATGAAGGCAATTCTGATTGGAAATTGATAAAATTGTTATTGAAGGATCTAGACACATTAATGATTAATTACTTAAAATACTGCAAAACAGTGTTGCTCATGCTTTAAACATTTGCAATGAAGTATATCTATTTTCCTCATGCAGTCTAGCTCCTGAGGGGTCTTTGTTCACAAGAGGTGCCCCCATGAGCACTTTCGGAGACACCATAACGGAAGCATCGCTCCTGGGTCTCCTCAGACTAAGAGCAAGAGCACCTCTTCTTTGCAAAAGAGGCTCCGAGGTGGATCCATAACATACATATCATTCAGTGCTTGGCTTAATTATGTGCTTTTTTTTTAAAGTAGTAAATCTCTCTAAAATCATTTTTTTAAAACTCTGTTTATTAGGTATATTGCTGCCTGCCTGGCAGCACCTCTTTTTGCTGTAAAAAGAGGTATTGGGTCGTGTCCTGGTGGCTAAGTGGCTGGTGCTTCATCATGGCACAAACATTTCAAATGCTATTTTTCGAGATTTCTAAAGCTACAGTTGGTGACAAAATAATTGCAGTTTTCCTGAGGTACATAGAATATAAATCACTGCACAACAGTTTAGCATGTGTTCATTGTTCTTCTTTCAATCTACGAAAAGTAAACCTCTAAAATCCCCTTTGCCTTCATTTGTATAAAATATTGCTGGCTGTGCAAGTCATCAGAGATGGCATACATTTTAGAAATCCTTTCCCAGAATGCAAAGCAGTCAGTAACGTAGCAAGCACGAGGACAAGGATTCATAAACAAAGTTTGGGGAAATGGTTTTGGAACTGCCATGGTTGCAAAGGACACACCAACGAATGTCTTCAGTAATATCTTTTCACGGAGATTTTGGTTGATCTGCCAGATTAGCCTGTGTTGAGAAAGGGGAGGACTGAATTAGATTTTTTTTAAGTGTTGTTGAAGATTGGACCTGACCATCCCGTTAAGAGCTAATGATGTCTCACTGATCATCACGGGCGCTTTCACCAGTCCAGACAGGCGCAGTGACAAAGGCGTCTCAGTTTTCTTAGCATTCTGAGGTTATGCTTTAAACATGGCAGTACTAATCGAATAACTCAGACATATGTCAGGGGACACTGCAGGATCCACTGTTATTAAGGCGTTGAGCCTTCAATTTCCTATATGCAATCTATTAACTACTAATGGATATTTTGGATTCATTACGATGAGCAATGAACCGAGATCAGAGGGCACACACCTTTTAAATTCAGCTCTAGAAAGTTGAAATAATTTTGTTGCCAACTGTAGGACATCTTTATCAATGCTCTGAAAAGGTCTATCCTGACAAAAAGAAGTACCGCTCCATACTCTGTTACACAGCCTATTGGGTTTCCTTCACAGAAAAGCGAGCGCACTTCTTTTTGAAAATAGACTTCCTCAGCAGCATCGATAAGCACATTATAAAGCACTCTGCCTACCTCAGTAATTGTTGAAATATATCATCTTCTGTATGCATCAGGAAAGCTCTTTTGTTATCTCATTACATATGAGCATCTCTTAGAACTGTTAGAGCGTTCAGTGCTCCCGACAGGACTTGTGCTTTATAATTGGTGAACAAATTAGATTTTCATTCATTTTAGTTTCAGGTTTTAACTTTTCTCTTTGCAGTCTTTCCACGTGGAAGTTGATAAGGGTAGTTGCATTGATTTTGCAAAGCATTCTGGGTGCGGTTATGCAAATTTAGGATCACCTTTTGCCCTTTATGGTATTTTTCCTTTCTAGGTCCCTGCATTTTCAGAAGGGCACTATGGTTGATGGCCATCTACAAAGAAATCTTGAATGTTTGCCTTTTGATCCATAATTCCCTTCTGGACTCTACCGGACTATTTTCCTTTTTGTTTTCCTGTTGCTAGTTTTATTTCCTGTTTTGGGGTCTGACTTTCTATGCTTTGTGATTTGTTCTTAACTAAGCACTGATATGCTGCTCTTTTGTAGAGACTGTTTTTCCGTTTCTAGTGTTTTTTTACTCCTCTGTTCTCCATGCTTCTTTCTTTTCAGGCATTTGTTTTAGAAGTCTTTTTCTGGGCTTTGTTTTTCAGGGCAGGTGTTTACTTGGTGTAAATTTATATTCTGTTATAGTTTTATTTTCTAAACAGTGTTACTTGTCAGCCGCATGTCTGAGAGAGTAGAAATCGGGATATGGCCATTTTGATGTTATTAAATAGTGTAAAAAGTTATAATGCACTTGTGCTAATAGAAACGAATGTCTGACAAAATATCGAAATCAAAAATATCGAAATACAAAAATATCGGAACAAAAATATCGAAGTCAAAAATATAGGAATCCTATCCCTAACAAGGTAAGTACAAAAATATCGAAAAAATAATATCGTAGTACAAAAATATCGATATTAAAAATATCGTTTTTTTAAATGTATTAATAATAATGTAAAAATAATTATAAAATACATATAATGTTACAAATATTAAATAAAAATATTAAAACATAATTAAAAAATTAAAACTAATACATATACATTTAAAATAAATTAAAAACTTAATAATTTAATGTAATTTTATATTTTTTAATTTCATTTAATTGATTTAATTTAAATTTATTTTATTTTTACCCTGTACGACTGTACCCCAAAACCCCAAAACTGACCCTGAACCCTAAAAATACCCCTTTACCCAAAAACCCAAAACTGACCCTGAACCCTAAAAATACCCCTTCACCCATGAACTGAAAACTGACCCTGAACCCTAAAAATACCCCTTTACCCAAAAACTGAAAACTGACCCTGAACCCTAAAAATACCCCTTTACCCATGAACTGAAAACTGACCCATAACCCTAAAAATACCCCTTTACCCAAAAACTGAAAACTGACCCTGAACCCTAAAAATACCCCTTTACCCAAAAACTGAAAACTGACCCTAAACCCTAAAAATACACCTTTACCCAAAAACTGAAAACTGACCCTGAACCCTAAAAATACCCCTTTACCCATGAACTGAAAACTGACCCAGAACCCTAAAAATACCCCTTTACCCAAAAACTGAAAACTGACCCTGAACCCTAAAAATACCCCTTTACCCAAAAACTGAAAACTGACCCTGAACCCTAAAAATACCCCTTTACCCATGAACTGAAAACTGACCCTGAACCCTAAAAATACCCCTGTACCCATGAACTGAAAACTGACCCTGAACCCTAAAAATACCCCTGTACCCAAAATTAATTAATATTATTTAATTACCAATTAATTATTAATTAAAATATGTACAAACATATATCAATTAATTAATTATTATTAAATTACTTCCCACCCTATTCCCCTATAAACCCATAACCCGCTACAGAACATATTTATCTATTAATACATTAATTAAAAATAATTAAAAATTAATTCTCAAATAATTAATTAATAATTCCTACTAATTAATAATTAATTTAACATAATTAAATTACTTCCCACCCTATTCCCCTATAAACCCACAACCCGCTACAGTAGTAAAAGACAATATTTAATAAAATAACATTAAAAATAAATAATAAAACATAATAAATACAATATAATATACACAAAATTTATTTAAAAATTGATATTAGTAACATCAAAGTTATTAATTTCGATATTATTAACATCGATATTTACAACTTCGATATTACTGATATCATGCCAATATCGATATTTAGACTGTCGATATTACTTACCTTCGATATTTTTGTATATCGATATTTAAACTTCGATATTTTTGCATATCGATATTTAAAAATCGATATTTTGTCTGTGTACCAATAGAAACAGCCGTTTCCCAGAATGCTTACTTTCTCAGGTGGCTGTTCACCTCTTTGGACCTGGGAGAAGCCATTGCTTGGAATCAGATTACTAATCATGTGTGCCATGCAGAGCCATATTCCAGACTTCATTATCAACTGATAATTTCAGTCATTCAGGGGCATTCATGTAGGTTTTTTTCTCACCATGTGTCTGTTTCCTCCTCAGGACAATCAAGGTGGAGGTGTACGACTGGGATCGTGATGGCAGGTAAGCAGACAATCTATTTAATGATTTCTCATGAGGATGATGAGAAATGTATAGAGCTCGGTAAATACCCTTGGGTGTCTAGGCGCTGCCTTTGATAAATACCGATCAGTGCAGGCAGAGAAGTACAATTGAAGAAACTGTAAACAACCACGTTTTAAGACCCTTTCTAATTTTAGAGAGACTGGGTTCTTTCTTCAGCATCGTGGACAGAGATTTCCATAGGCTGGCAGTTGTAGCCGTGAAACTCTTACCGCCCCATCTAACCCCGTTCACTCTAGGAACAATTAGATTTCCCAGTTCGGCAGATCTGAGGGCTCTGCCTGGAGTGTATGGTTTTAAAAAGTTTGCTTGCTGTGTTGGCCCCATGTTGTTAAGAGATTTAAAGGTGATGCATAGTGATTTAAATTGGATCCTCTTGGCTACTGGTAGCCAGTGGAATCGGACTAAGGCTGTAGAGTCTGACTCAAATTTAGAGATGCCCAAGAGTATTCTTGCTGCTGCATTCTGAGCCATTTGAAGATTGTTAATACTATGCCTCGGAGCACTGGAAAAGAGGACGTTGCAGAAGTCCATCTTCCTCACACCCCCCTCCACATGTTGAGATTACATTGTTTTATTGATTATCACTATCTTGCATTTTGTGAACAATGGAGCATGATGGGAATGGAGATTTGGTGTCTTTAGTAAATCCACTGGTTGAGAATCACAATAAGGTAAAGAATCAAGCCTGAAATTAGAATCACTATAGGGTTGAGCAAACTTCCTTTTTTTAAGCATTCATTGAGGCAACCAATCACATCGGGCCCTCACCAATTCATGTTCAAGACATAGAGCATCACCTTAGTGCCCAATAAACAGGAGACCTATATTAACCTGTGAATGCATTGAAGGCAGCAAAGATATCAATGTATACCTTGGTTCATGCTCTTCTCTTTTTAACTGTTGCAGCGCCATGATCCTACAAAAGATGTTATCTAGGCTATGCAAAACATCAGTGTCAGCACTCACTGCCCAACGTGAGCCCAATGGGGATGAGTGACAGATGACTGAAATGTGAAGCAAAGCAACTCCATGACCAGAGTACGCCAATGTGAACCAACTATTGCATGTCCTTAACAATACCACTACACCACACCTATATTGTAGCTGCCTCTCATATTTATTGAAAACATCCAGGTATACTCTCTTTCCCTCCATCTCAGAGACATTGTTTAAAAGACTACAAACCATAGGTCATGCTTTAATTGCATAATGCAATCGAAGTGGCCGCCAGTACAACAGAACATATGTGGAAGCCATTTTAAAATGGTAATGCAACGGTGAGCATTTTGCCATTTTTAATGTACTGTTTCAAAAAGTCCAGGCACCATTTTAAAATAAAAAAAAAATACATTTGTTCAGGAGCGCCTCTGCAATCTTGTATTAGCAAAGCCAGTCAGTGGGCACACTCCGTTTTAAGGCCATAACTCATGGCTTTGCCAATGGTTCTTATTTTGTTATTGCCGCAGGCGCTCTATTGTATCAGTGAATGCATGTTTGGTGTTTTCAGTATTTCTGTTCCTCTGTCAATCAATCAATCAAAAAATACTTTTATTTGATTTCATTAAAATCATAAAACAGTGGACGCACCACCATGTTTCATAAAACCAACAATCAATATTTTAAAGCTGGAAGTTAAATAGAGACAAGAGTTGTAGGAGGGTGATAAGACAAAAGGGGTTTGAAGCTAAATCATGTCAACAGGCGGTAAATTTAGAAATTAAAACATTTTTATGCTTCCTTTTTCCAAGAGTTTGTAACATAATGAAGCCATCCTGGACAGTTAGCTGCTAATACATTAAAAAATTATATGATCAGAGCAGATAAATAGCTGTGTACAATTATTTTCAAGCTGCTTATGTTAAATTGCTACTTTTGTCCAGTTATTTTGTCGCCATTTTCCAAACGTTTATGGCTCTACAAGATAATTGAATAGACGTGCCTCCGAGGCATTTTATAACTGCCGCTCCGCATGTCCTCATTTGTGTGTTTCTTAGTGCCTCTCGCAAAACAGATTTCCTGGTTACTAGTAGTGCGGGGCCGATAAATAGGAGTTGCAACAAAGACTCTTCCCCCTGTCCACATAGCCGGCATGCTTTAGTTGGCCATATGTGTTTCCATTTGGGGGTTAGGTCCTTCGTAGGGTATACCCCCAGCCTCAACAATGTCAAATAATGTTTTTTGTAATTTGAGAAATGTGCAGACAGGTATTGTTGAGGTTTAAGAATCTGGTACGATTGTATCACTGCCCAAGCGTGATTTGTTTTGCGATAGCAGTTTTATCGGTTAGTAGCGATGTTCTTTTGATCATATTATTCACAACTTTTTTTAATCCAGAGAACGTCGTGATGGTCTACCAAGCATCCTCTAACTGTAGTGCCTGGAGCGAGTTTTTTAACACTGATGTAATAAGAGTTTTTTAGCCTGGTTTGCATTTCAATCTCCTCCCCACAGCGATGTGCTAAAGTGTTCTCTTCTGCAGCTCTCATCCTCCAGTAATATTTAACTAGTGTGCCTTGTCTGGCTGGTTGCTGGTTTTTTAATCCATATTCCAGTCGGATTTGGGCTTGCGAGATATATCGGGGAATTGAGAACAAGCGTTTGAATAGGGTGGATTGTGCTGTGTTTAGTGCTGTGGCGTCTTTGGTATTCAATATTTCTGAGCCGTATGCGATGGAGGGTAGAAATTTAGCAGAGATTACCTTGAGCAAGTGCCCTGTTGAGCAACCTGAAAGCTTTTGATGTAGACTTTTAAATGCAAAGAGCAGTTGTTTTGCTTTCGGGCAGCCTTGGTCCAGATGTTGTGTGTAATTGAGGTGACAATCCAGTTGGAAGCCTAAGTATTTATACGCAGACACCCTGATTAATGGTTTCTCATCTACTTTCCAGATAAATTTAGTTTTTTTACTTGTGGAACGATGTTTGGAGAAGCACATCACCTTTATTTTTTTATGGTTGATAGTCAGTTGAACTGAGGTGACGTACGCTCCAAGTTTGGTGATGAGTCGCTGCAGACCTGTTCCTCTCTCCATCATCTCCTTCATCTAGCTGCTCAACCCCACACATTCTCAACATTCATAGGCTATGCCTGACCCTTCACGCACTCCGGTCCACCACCTTATGACAGCCCACAATTTGTTTCTGTGCATTCAGTTTGCCACTTCTTTTCAACTTCCTTCCCCCCACACACAGCATCCTCCACATAATCTGTCCCTGCCCCATCAAGCATACTGAAGCTATCATGTTATGTCAGTGGGTGCTGTCTGTTGCTTCTCATTGAGGAAGCCTGCTCAGTGTTTCTTTTTTTTTCTTGTTCCATTTTTCCCTCTATCTATATCTAGAACATCTCACTCCTTTAAAGAAGGCTATGGGTGATTGTTTTGGTTTGCATATTTTCTCAACAAAAACTCGACTCTTTTTTGTTGTACTTGTCAACCACAGTATTTCGCCCAAGGACTTTCAAAGATCGTGTCGGTACCATAACAGAGTAGGTGTTATGTAAAATAGACATATGTTTGTGTTGTAATGTTGTATTGATGGTGCATCTATTATGGAACCTCAGCAATATCAGTTATTGTGAATTACTTATACTCCTGTAAAAGGTAAAGCGTTTTAAGGCAGTATCTGATCGATCACACCCAGAGAGTTTCCAGATGCAAGTCTAGTTTTTAGAATTCGTCTGTCAAAGTCTGGTTTAGTTGCTAAACAAAAAATTTTTTTTTCCTCAGACACTATTCTGATTTTGCAGTTCCTCACCTAAAATTTGGGTTGATCTGCGAAATGGGAAAAACATATTTTCCACAATTTTAGTACTAATGTTATGCAGTATAGCTAGTCCTCCCCCTCGAAACAAGAGTAGCAGACAGTTTCATCTAGTATAAATCGAACATTGTTCTTGTTTCCTTTTGGTAGATATCCCCTGCACACCGGAATACAGAAATTGTGTTTTTATCTACCTGCTCCCATAATTTGAGGGAATGTATTTGGATTGCCAGGCCTTAAAGATTGGTTAGTCTTCAGTATGAAGTTGGAACTGTTTTTATTTACCAACGCGGACATTCATAATAGTTTCGGGCACGTTTACTTATGGCTATAATTACTTCTTGGGGTTCATTGTGTTTTCTCTGAACAAGTCAGCTGTCCTCAAATTCAACACCAGCATTCTGCCACAGTATGCGTCTCTAGTTACATTGACGGGTGTCGAGCTCCAGTTACAGAGCTATGGTCTTAGATCTTTGTTTCCATTTGTTTATGGACAGTTTCCAGTAGTTTACAACGATTGGTTTATCAGCGTAAAAAAGATATGACAGACAAATGAGTCTCAAACTTCGATGCAATGATACTTGCATTGGCTGTAGTCTTTTCTCAATGTCAGGCTGGGCAGAGTCACTCCAGGATGTTACTGGAACGATCCTTAACACCTGTTATTCTGCTGTTATTTGGAAGAATTGAGTACCATTGGACTGTGCACCTTCTGTCATTTATTGACAAACCTGTCATGAGTCTATGAAGACATGGCATTGCTCCCACTGGTTGCAAGGCTAGGTCCCTCGCGGGAAATATTTCTCTGTCAAGGGTCTATTTCACCATGTAATTTAACATGAGCTGTGACTTAACTGTGTGACGTGCTGTGATGCTTAACTATCCAGAACTGTCATCTCACGGAATGTGTTGTAGCAGGGTTTCAAGAACAGTGAATGCAGAGATAAGTTGATTTTTTTAATTGTGTTAATATTTGTACTGTCTTTTTGCGTTTTTATCCCATTCCATTTTCCCATATTACAAGTACAGGTTTCTAGGCTATGCTCTGTTGCTATGGAGAAGATGCTACCTCTTTCTATTGCTTACTACTGCATGCCAATCAAAATGAATCATCTGAATCACTTCTTATTCCAACATATAGTCCTGAAAGAGCGTTGCCTGGTTAACGGTGCAGTTTATATTTGAGACCATTCTAGATGCGTCACGTGATAAAGCGTTTTCTGTATGGAGTGACAGTCGCCTGCAGCCAGGCTCTTTCTTTAAGTATAGTGTGCTGGACATGTGGCTGAGGGATGCATTCAAAATCCCTCATACCTCAGTGTGCAAAAGATTTGGCCTGTAAATAATTCTTATATTCCCCGATACATGTCATCCCACGACAAACTTTCAGCAAAGCAATAGTTTTTGTGCTTTGAAAAGTATTCCCGAGTTTCAATCTGAGCCAGGCCTGGGGGGAGTTGCTGGAAAACTCCGCCAAATTGCGCGGAGTTCCGCGAGCGGGCAGAGTATTGCTTAGCCAGCCCTAGAGTTATGATTAATGGGAGCCTCTCCATTCTCCATCCTTAATCACGGCCGGCATGCTTCCTTTCACTCGCGCTCATAGAGGGCCGAAGCTGCTCACTCACCTTCCACCTCCGCTTAAGGGACAACTTTATCAGCCCATAAATCCAGTCCCTAATGTGGCTGCTGCTTCGGCGTGGACAGCTAGCCTTTTTGGCTGCGAGTTTATATTCAAACTTGTTTTTTTTAGCCTGTAAGCATGTTCAGTTTCCTTGCTTGGGACGCAGTCCCATTACCGATGCCATTACGTCACTGCATGTTGCACAGGAGACGTGCAGGAGCCGTTTCTAGGGGCCTCATTTATGAAAAGTGACGCATCGGTGCGTGAAAAAAGTGATGCGTTACTTTTCACTGCTCTCTCCCTGCGACATGATTGATGCGTCATATTTATAATATGACGCATCATGTCGCAAGGAGTTACAGATACGTCAGTATTTCTGACGTATCTGTAGGCGCAAAAGTGACGCATTGCTGGAGTGTGTCACAAAAGTGACGCAACTCCAGCAATGCTTCCTTTCACATGGGGAAAGCCCCATGTGAAAGGGCTTGCGTCAGTCTTACGCCTGCTGTGAGGCAGGCGTAAGATTTTGACGCAACAGCGTCCCAAAAGTGACGCAGTGAAATCTCATAGATTTCACTGCGTCACTATTACGAGGCTTTTTGCGGGTGAACGCCCCCTCTGCATACATTATACCTGACGCAGGTATAATGTAGCGCAGGGGTTTACAAAGGTGCTGCTTAGGTGCGTCACTTTGTAAATAGTGCGCATCAGGAGGCATGTTTTACGCCGCCGATGCGTCACAAAAAGTGACGCATCGGAAGCGCAAAACTCACGCAAGGCCTCATAAATGAGGCCCAGGTGTTTTGCTGCCCTAGGCGAGAATTAAAAAATGCCGCCCCCTCCCTTTTACTACCATCACTCTCTTCCACTGTCATCCAGGCTAGAAGAATTAATGCATTAGGTAACAAAATGTGCCTTGTTATGCCGCATAATTTGCCTTTTTTTGATGCATAATTTAGCCAACTCTCCGCATAATTTGGTTACCCCTGACGCTTAATTTCAAGTGGCCCTGAGTATAAATAACACCAACAATCAAAGAGCACATGGCCAAACAGCTGAGCAGGTTAACCGCTTGCTGCAGAGATCTACAGTGTTAGCTTGTCACAAATAGAAATATTTGCACGGTCTATTCAGCCTTTTATCTTTCCAAGTTAAAAAGAAGTGCCTCTGTGTTGAGTAATATTGACCTATTAGCTAAGCCCGAGGTACAATTTAATTAGTGATGTATGTTTTGTAAGTGGGCGTATGGGGCGCAAACGTAGCTGTAGAACATCACAGCGCGGTACAATAGTTGCCTGGGTACATTTGAGTGGTAAATCATATAGAGCTGCCAAACTGACTCTAGAACTAGGTGGATTGGAGAGTCTCGCTATATGATTTTATTCACGCAGGTCAAGCATCACACGCTTGATATTTAGCCACCGCTGATATGTCTCGCTGCATAAATCGTGACAAACAACCCCAAAAGCTAAAGCGCAAGAGGCAGAGCACAATGTGAACTTGTTTTTATTGTAGGTTAGAAAATAAATTATGGCTAGTCGTCTTTTTTTCACTAGACCATAATAAGACGGGAACCTGTGTTTTGGGGAGAAAAAACAAAAAATGAATTTCAGATTGATGTGATGGAAAAAATAAGCCTCTTAGCACCATATATTTTTTTTAGGTGTGGCGTGCTATTAGCCACCTGTTTGCACTGCTTAAAAACAAATGAAATTCATGAATTATTAAACAATTACCTGACAGGATTATTTTATTTCCTAGGCACCAGAGTAGCCGACACAAACAGTCCATCCCCTGCGTGTTGAGAGAGAGGGTGGTGCGACGTGCGGGACATAGTCTCCGTCATTGGCTGTTGCATAAAGCACCGCTCGGAGACTGGCCAAAAATTATGCCTAGGGCCGTTATTGGTAGCGCTTTCCAGTGCTACAAGATTGACTGCCCTGGGGACCCACACACTGGTACCGCCGGCCCGCTCCACACACCACTATGCTAGGGTGTGCTGGGCTGCATGTACAAGCAGGTGCGCTTGCATTCACATACAAATGCTGCTGCCTGACCATGAGGAAAAAAGTTGTATAGTACAGTACAACTTTTTATGATGCAGCCCATCTCTGAATGACTTTTTGTGAATCTAGGCCCTGATTCCTTGCTGCTCATACAGATTGAGTCTCCCAATAAGTTGCAGTGTTCTATGACATGGATTCTGGGAAGAAACTCTGTTTGACCCTTTAAGAACGAGCTTATTGTGCTGTATGTTGTGCTCCTTTCCGCTTTGTTATACCTGACGGCACCCTTTATCTCCACTTCTCCACATTTTTCTTTCTATTTTACTTTCCCATTTGTCACTTGGAGCACTGCAAAGTGTTCCTTGCAAACTTATTGATGTTATTTAAAATACAATATATTTGTAGCTTTTCTTACTTCTTTTACGTTCACTTATGTGTGTACTCTTTTCCATGTGTCTTCACGAGAATGGTGACATTATTTATACTGCTTTTAAAGGTAATGAAATGGGTTCCTTCCCTATGGTTTCTTTACAATACTGAAATTATAAAAAATGAAAAGAAGGATAACATACGTAAAGAATTTTACCTGCTACTTCTGTGAAATGAATGCAGACTGTTCCGGTGGGCATTGTATGCATGCACAATTTAAAAATGCTTTCCCCCTTTTGCCGCCTTAGCCCTTTTGCCACCCTAGGCAGCCGCCTAGTCTTGCCTAATGGTAGAAACGGCCCTGGCAGCAATCGAAAATATCCCATCCCTTGCACGGGCTTGGTATCTGCACGTGCTCACTGCTCAGTCAGGAATGAGGAGGATGCGGAGTTACTCTTCTCTTTAAGGCATTGTGACGCGGAGTTACTCTTCTCTTTAAGGCATTGTGACGCGGAGTTACTCTTCTCTTTAAGGCATTGTGACAGGCGCTTCTTTTGAAAAGGCAAACTCCGGCAGCTTTAGCTAAAATATGGAATAATAATACGTGGCATATATCTCTGCCAATTTTATCTGCCTTGGGGAGTTTGGTTATATGGCTCGAGAGAGCACTTTACACCGCTTTACAAAGAAAATGCTTTGATATGAATCAGATACTTAAACTACATTTCGGTTCTCTTGGTGCCCCGCCTCCCTAAATACGTGGCATTCTATCGTTTTTCGACTTATGTAATGCCAGTGGCACAGATTTATTGTATCTCATCAGGCAGTGATCCCCATACTGGGCTAAAGAGGTGGAAAGCAGAAGAAGACATCCCGCTTACATATTAAACACCCTGGACAGGGCACTCAGTGGCTTTCAGTCAGTCGCGGGGTTAACTCAGCATAGAGGCTGGACCGGGGAAGTGTTGGGAGCAGCGGTGCAGTATTGCCTCCGCAGCCGCTCGATCATGCTCGCTGCAGAAACGGAAGGCTCAGGGGCGGCTCTCTGCTGGCTCTCCTGCGTTAGCATGGCTCTGGCCACCTGGGATGAGCAGTAAGGTTGAGTGAGTGACCTGCTGGTAAACTCTGCTCCTCCGGGGGTAGGTGGAGTTTTTTTGCCGAACTTTGCACTCAAAACAAGTGCGAAGTTGCAAAAACTCTGCAAACTTCGCTGCCGGAGCAGAGTATACTGCCCACCCTTAATCTGAACTATAAACACTGTAGCAAAGTGTAAACGTTAATAAACAAACCGTTCTGAGCACTGGATTTAACAATGGATTAAAATTTAGAAAACTGTAAATCAATATCAATTGGTTTGTTAAAAATGGGGCCTCTAGTTGGCAGAGGTATGCACCCAGTCCAAGTAGGGATTCACACTCTAGTCAGGGTAAGTGTAGTACATGCTAAAGGTTTACCTGTGCTCACCCTCTGGTAGCTTGGCACAGAGCAGTCAGGCTAAACTAAAGAGGCAATGTGTAAAGTATTTATGTACACACACACACACAAAGTAACACAGTGAAAACACTACAAAAGTACTACACACTAGTTAAAACAAATAGCCAATATTTACCTCAGTAAAACAAGACAAAAATGACAATAACCCAACATACACACATTTTTTAAAATTACATCACAATTCAGTGCTTAGAAGTCAATAGCACCAACTGGGGCTTGCTGGTTACACTTGACTGGGACAAATTCAAAAGTTCAGCCCAACCGCGATGGAGCGTGGGCCGGATACAGGAATCATGCAGATCCCCTTACAGTACCTTGGATACGTCAAAAATCAAAGTCAATGTATAGCACAGAGGAGATGAGGCATCGCCGAGGCAGGTGATGAGTTAGTTCATTAAGACGGGATAAGGTTGTTGAAGTTTTGCCACTCCAGAAGATGAGTTGTGCAGAGGAGGTAATACATTGGTTGCGGGTGCGAGTACTCGGTTCCTGAATGCATGCAGCATCAATGATGTGTCGATGTTGAGCACACGATTCTTTGGCGTCAAAGTCTAACCACTGGCCCGAAGGCGATGCGTCGGTCGAAAGACACGCATTGTCAGGGATGCATCGGAGTTGCAACCGTACACCATGGGCATCAGTGGCATGGTGTCCGAGACTCATACAGCAGCAGTTCTTCGGAGGCGCTGTGGCAAAGTCGGGCTGTGTTGAAAATCAAGGTCATTGGGTCGCGCACTTGGTGAGCTGTGTCCACAGCTCCGTGTAGGCAGTGTCAATGCAACAATTTTGCAGGGATGGGCCGGTTCCGATCACCAGAATAACCTCAAAAGGCCCAGGATTGCAATTTGGTACCACTTGGCAGGTCAGGACTCACAGCAGAGGAGCACAGGTGCTGGCAGGAAGATACAGGTGAAGTCTTTGATGTCCCTGAGACTTCAGCAACAGTAGGCACGCCTAGTCAAGGCTGTGAAGAACTGTAGAAAGCAGTATGCAGAAGACAGAAGCAGCAGGCCAACACAGCACAGCAAGCAGCAAAGTGGCAGTTCCAGTTGGCAGCACAACAGCTCCTCTTCGTGGCAGAAAGTCCTCAAACCAGAAGTGCCCAGACAAGAGGCTCCTTTGGTCCCCGGCTGGAAGCAGTGGACTCCCTCTGAGGTGGTGATTTGGTGACACAGAGCAGGGAGGCGAGGCAGCTCCTTCCTGAACAGAGCGCGCCCTCGCTACTCTGAGGGTCAAGATGGCATCTTGCTTGGCTTGGCTGCGTCGACTGAGGCTTCTCCTGGCTAGGTTACTCCTGTTGTTAGGCAACGCCTAGTAGCCGGCTGTGGTGCCGCCGATACCTATAGGAACTGGAGTTTTAATTCGGCCCAGGACTCGGGCCAGGGGCAGTGATTGGGGCAACTTTGCAAATAGCTTCCACCTACAAGGGAGCACGCTGAGCTCCCGGGAGCAGTGCAGGGGTAGGCAAGCAAGGCCTGTTGGCATTGGAATGCAGGAAGGCCCCCAGAGTCCTGATAGAGCTAAATGCCTTGATCTCTGCTGAGGCAACGTGCTCTGGGGGGCCAGAGAGGCAAAGGTGAACATGCCCTCTGGGAGTGCACACACCTAGCGGTTGGTGAAGCAAAAGTACCTGGAAACTTTGATGTCCCTGAGTTTCCTACAACAGGAGGCCAGCACACACAGGCCCGTTGGAGATCTTTCTTCAAGTAGGTTCACATCAAGTTTCAGTCTTTGTCCTCTCCTTGGCAGAAACAGCAGCTGCAGGCCAACCCCACACAGCACACAGCAAAGGGGCAGTACTCCTCCCTACAGCTCTTCTGATCTTCTCATTGGCAAATGTTCCTATGTATTCGAGAAGTGATCTAAAGTTCTGGGGTTTTAGGTCTGATACTTATTCCCCAAAATGTCTTTGTTCTCTTTGTGCAAGAGTCTCTGAGCCCAGTTCAAACCAGTTCTGTCATCACTGGTGCAGTATGACCACAGGGGATGGAGAAGGCATTGTTCAAGGGAGACAAGCCCTATTCAGGTGCAAGGATATGTCCTCCCACTACTCTAAATTCAGCTGAGGTTTATTCAGCTCAGCTCAGAGTCATCCAAGAAGGGCTGGGCATACCTCAACCCCCCCCTCCCCCCTCTCCAGTGGCTGTCTACAGTGAATGCACATCACCATTATGTGTCACTCCTAAACAGGTCAGTCAATACACAAACAGGCAGAGGCACACAGAATGGTTAAACAAGAAAATGCCTACTTTCTAAAAGTGACATTTTCAAACACACAGGTATTACGTTCTGAGTTCAGAGAGCCTAAACTTTATTTTTCTATCTTGTCCCAATGGGAAGTTATACTTGTAAGATGTTACAAAGCATTTCTCATTCTATCCTATGTGGTAAGATGGTCCTTTAATGGTGAAAAACGAAATTGGCAGTGTTTCACTATCAGGACATGTCACACACACCAGTACATGTCCTACCTTTAACATACACCGCACCCTGCCCAAGGGTACCTTGTGCCTACCATAGGGGTGCCTTACATGTAAGAAAAGGGAAGGTTAGGGCCTGGCAAGTGGTTGCACTTGCCAAGTCAACATGGCAGTTAATACACTGCGCACAGACAGTCAGGGAGGTCTGAGATACCTTTTCAGGGCTACTCATGTGGGTGGCACAATCAGTGCTGCAGGCCCACTAGTAGCATTTGATTTACAGGCCCTGGCACACTTCAGTACACTTTACTAGGGACTTACCAGTAAATCAAATATGCCAATTAGGGAGAACCAATTGTAAACACAATTTACACAGGGAGAACTTGCACTTTGACACTGATCAGCAGTGGCAAACAGCCCAAAACATTTAAGTCAGCAAAAACGAAATCCAGCACAGCATCAAAACTACAGGAAGTAGAGGCAAAAAGACAGAGGAAACCACGAAAAGGATGCCAAGCCTAACACTTACATGCAATAAAAGGGAAGGTTTGGGCCTGGCAAATAGGTGAACTTTTCAGATCGACATGGCAGTTTAAAACTGCACACACAGGCTCTGCAGTGACAGACCTGAGAGAGGTTTGAACTTGAAGGGCTATTCATGTGGGTGCCACAAACAGTGCTACAGGCCCACCAGAAGCCTTTGATTTACAGGCCTTGGGCACATGTAGTACACTGTTCTTGGGACTTATCAGTAAATCAAATATGCCAGTCATGGAGAAACTAACTGCCATTACATTTTAGACACATGGGACATGCACTTTACTACTGATCAGCAGTGGTAAAGTGCCCATGAAAGCCCATGAAAGACAATTTTAAGCAAATACAAAAAAAATGGAAATTAAAGGAAGCATTTTAAAGGAAAGATAATTTTAAGGAACAATCCAAAATAACGTTAAACTTGGGTGGAGTTTCGGGCTACTGTATGGTTTTTCAGTTCAGGGATGGGTAATGGTTAGGGCGATAAGGAATTTTTAGGGGTCAGGAATAATTGGCGTTCGGGCAGGCATAAGCGTTTTTTAGGGTTTAGAGACAGGTGGAGTGTAAGATTGTTGAGGGTTTTTAGGGTTCATGGATGGATGGAGTTTAGGGCTGGTGAGTGTTTTTAAGGTTCAGTTATTGGCAGATTTGGGGTTGTGAAAAGCTTTTAGGTACAGGATGGGGTGGAGTTTAGGATGGTGAGGGGTTTTAAGGTTTCAGGGATGGTATAGTTTAGATGTAGAAAGGGTGTTTTAGGGTTCAGGGATAGCAGTTTAGGGTGATGAAGAGTTCAACTGGGTCATGGATGGTTGTTGTTAAAGGGAAGTGAGGGTTTTCTAGGGTTCAGGGATGTGTGGAGTTTGGCTGTGCTGATGTGTTTTAAGGGGTATGGGATGGGTGTAGTTTAGGCATAGAAAGGGCGTTTTACGGTTCAGGAATGGGTGGAGTTAGAGACAATGCGTGATTTTATGGTTCAAGGATAGTCGAATTTTAAGGTGGAAAGGGCTTTTAGGCTTTAGGGATGAGTGTAGTTTAGGTGTGGTGTGGGGTTTTAGGAAGCAGGGACTGATGGTGTTTAGGATTTGTGAGGAGTCAGTGATGGATGGTGTTTACAGGTGATGATGGGTCAGGGAATTGAAAGCATCTGAAGGAATTGTTTGTCAAATATATTAATATGAAATAATGACCCCTGAAGTAAAGTACTGAAATAAATATCTCCAACAAAACTATTTCTGAAAGTAAGACCATTACCATTTGCATGTGCACTTAAAAATATGCATCCAAAGGCCAGTTTTGAAATAAGGCATTTTATGATTTGGCTTCTTCATAAAGGCAAATGCCATTCTTTCTGAAAATTTCCATTAAACAGTTTAGATGAACTGGTTTCTCAGTAATGGTATTCCATGAAGTTGTTTTTCTATGAAACCACATACAACCTGATTTCACATTAAAATCAAGAAGTTTGACATCAGCAAACATCTTTTGGTGAGCTTTTTGGTTAGTCTGGCAAAATATTCTAACTAGTACCTTTGTAGGTATTCTGCTCTGGAACAGAACTATGCTTGGAACCATGGAACATCAGTGTTAGACCTGGCATCATTGGCATGAGTCTCTCCTCCATTTTTTTTTCTGTTTGCCTCTTCTGTTTACGATGTTTTTGCTGGTATATGCTTTGGGCACTGTGCCACTGCTGATCAGTGCCACAGTGCAAGTGCTCCCTATGTGAAATTGCTGTATTGATTGACTTCCATGTTTGGCTTATTTGGTTTACTATCAGTCCCTAGTAGAGTGCACCAGGGGTGCCAGGGCTTGTAAATACAAATGCTGCTAGTGGGCCTGCAGCACATGTTGTGCCACCCACAAGAGCGGCCTAGTAAAAGTATGTCTGAAGGTCTGCCATTGCCAGACCACGTGCAGTCTGACTGGCACGAGGACTGCGCAAGTACACCTACTTGCCAGTCCCTAAACCTTCCCTTAACTTCATGTTAGTCACCCCTATGGTAGGCCCACGGGCAGGGTGCATTGTAAGCCTAAGGTAGGACAAGCCTGACAAGGTTGGCATGTCCTAATAGTGAATTACATCCATAGTCGTTTTTCACTATTGTAAGGTAACCTGCTCTCCATCAGTTAGAATGGGCTGCCAGGATTATTAATGCTATAATCCTAGCGGGCTCGGGGAGCATGGTGCAATGTCGAGTTTGGTATCCCTGAACTCAGGGTTTAATAATGCATCCGTTTGTGTGGATGGTTGTTGGACTCTGTGTTTGAAAATAGCACTTTTAGAAAGTAGCTATTTTCTTGTCTAACTGTCTACCGGTCTCTGCTGGTTCTGGTGTGTGTGTGACAGGAGCTGGGTGGCTCCAGAGAGTCTGAATGAGTCAGTGTGGGATGAGTGGGGCATTTGCCTTGAGAGTAGGGGAGAGTAGCTCTTGATAGCCTGCCCTGCCTGTTACAATGTTGGCTCCGCCCCCCTGCCAGGCGACTGATGACTCTGTGCTTGCCTGGGACTTTCCTGGCCCGCCTCCTGCCGGGCAGCTGATGGCCCTGCCCCTGCCAGTAACAATGCTGGCTCCGCTCCTACTGAGCGGCTGAGGACTCTGCCCTGCCCAGTGAATAGGCCAGGTGCTCTGGCCTGGCAACACCCACAACAAACCCAGGATGGGGGGAAATTCCCCTGCATGGACAAAGGGATCAAAGCCAAAAAGGGGTATAAGAGAAGGACCCCTGAACCAAGAAATCAGATCACTTCTGACAAGGAAACCTGAACCAAGGACAAGAAGCCTGCTGATCTAAGGACTGCCTACCCCTTCTGCCAGAGTGCTGTTTGTTGGGGGAATCCTGCATTGCTTCTTTATTTTTGCCAAGGAACCAGGAGAGAGGAACTGTGTGTGTACTCTCACTCTTTGCTGAGAAAATCTCCAAGGGCTGGAAGAGTGCCAGTCTCCTGTTGAAGTCACAGGGCTAAAGGACTTCATCTGCTTAAAGTACTATTTGCTGGAGTTTGTGAATCCAGCACCTTTGAAAGGATCCAGCAATCTCGACGCCGACGGACGCCGCCGAATCCAGCTCGACATCGTGAGTAACGGCTCCAGTGTCCCGCTTCCTCGACGCCGGCCGCCGGGCCCGATCGACGCCAGCAGCAACGCCAGTGAGTAGTGAGTTCGGCTCCAGCTCCAAGTGACCCCGTGTCTGCACCGCCGCTGATCGCATCGACGTCGAGCCCTCTCGACGCCGTGAGCGCTGCTCACTCTTGCAACATCGACATCGACGACGCCGTATCCTGCTTCATCCCGTGAGCGCTGCTCCCGCCTGACTTCGGTCGACGCCGCTGCAGATCGCCCCGACTCCGAGGCCCAATCGACGCCGAAGACGCGACGCCGGACACCTCGACGCCGCTGATCATCGAGTGCTTCACTTTTCCAAGGTACTGTGTTTTTGGGGTCTGTGCGACTCCGGGCTCGACGTAGCGCTCCTCGCGGTCGACGCCGAACCTTTGGATTAACTTTGCCTCGACGTCGTGTGACTCCCGTGTGGGTTACATTGTTGCCAAGAACTTTGATTTAGAGAAGAAGAGTTGCTTTTGATACTAACGACTTTTGTGCTAAGAAGAAACCGTGCTTGAACTATTATTTTTCCTTCCAAGAGTATTTATTAAGATTGTGGTATATTTTTGTCGTTATTTGGTCTTGTGCTAAGCCTTATATAAAAATACTTATTTTTATAATACTACTGTGTCGTGTCCATTTGTAGTGTATTCACTTTATTACTGTATGTGGTCATAAATGCTTAACGCACTGCCTCTGAGATAAGCCTGTCTGCTTTGCCAAGCTACCAAGGGGGTGAGCAGGGGTTATCTAAGTGTGTGATCTCCTTGCCCTGACTAGAAAAGGTGTGTCCCTATTTGTCAGAAGTGTATACCTCTGCCAACTAGAGACAGCCGCTTCTAACATTGGTGGGTCAGCGGTGGGATTTTGAACTTTGCATTTATGACCCATGTGCAGTGATTAGTGTGCGCTACATAGTGAAAGCAGACCATAGCGCAGCCACAATCTGTTTTGGTTGGATATTCTATTTTTGTTCTCCGCTTTTCCTGAAGCTTGATTTTTGGAACTGCCAGTTTTGACCATGAGTGACGCCGGAGTCACTGCCCCTGTTGTTGCTGTTGTGGAGGAATTTGATAGGAGTAAGATAAATGATTATTCCTTAAAGGAGCTGAAACACTTTTGCAAACAATTGAAAGTCCCTACTCCAGGCCTCTCCAAGAAAGCAGAATATTTCAAAGCATTGGAAGCCTGGTTAGAGGCCAGAAACCCCTCTGATCCGGTGGGGGTACCGACAGAGGAAGGGGAGGAGGAAGTGCCCGTGACTGGGCCTGTATCCCCTCCTGGCAGCAGTGTTTCCTCCAAAGGTCTTTCCCCTGAAGAAAGAGAAGAAAGGGCGAAGGAGCGAGCCTACAACATGGAAATGGCAAAACTTAAGATAAATGGGCAGTTGGAGATAGAGAATGCAAGAGGCAGGAGAGAAGCTGATTTGGAGATCAAAAGATTAGAGTTTGAAAGAGAGAAGTTAGCTTTTGAGCGTGATACCAAGTTGAGGGAGTTGGAGCTCCAAGCTAAAAAGTTAGAATTGAATCCCTCTGGTGGCAGCATCCCATCTGTGCCTGCAGAAAGTAGGTTTTATTTTCCCAAAGATGTGATCAAAGATTTTCAGAAGAATGAGGATATTGGTCAGTGGTTTAAAGCATATGAGTTAGCATTGTTGGCCCACCGGGTCCCTGAGAAGGATTGGGGAGCGGGGTTGTGGGGTCGCTTTGTGAATGAGGGAAGAGATACCCTGTTAGACATGCCTGTTGAGAATAGGACGTCTTATGCTCATATGAAAGATGCTTTAATGTTAAGGTATGGCCTAACCCCAGAAAAGTACAGACAGGCCTTTAGAGAATGTAAGAAGTTGCCTGGTACCACGTGGGTGGAGTATGTGTCATATTTTTGCAGAGCCATGGATGGTTGGGTAAAGGGCAGCAAAGTGGAAAGTTATGATGCTCTTTATGATTTGTTTGCTTGGGAGCACTTGTCTAATAACTGTTTTCCAGAGCTGCGCCAGCACCTTATTGATAGCAAGATATCTAACCCTAGAAAACTTGCTGAAGAGGCGGACCGCTGGGTCAGTACCAGGGTCCACAAGGGTCCAGTGGGAGACTCAGCCAAAGGTGGGCAGGGTCCCCAGCAGAAGAGTGGGGGGGACAAGGGTAAACAGAAGGAGTCCCAGAAAGGGCCCCAAAGTAATCCCCAAGGGAACCAAGGGAAAGGTTCCCAGCCTCCCCCTGTGAAGAAATCAGAGGCCCCGCCAGGTAAACCTGGTCATAGGGGCCCCCTGACCTGCTTCGTTTGTAAGCAGGTAGGACACCGTTTTTATGACCCTCAGTGTCCCTTGAAGAAGTCTGGTGCACTACCCAGTGCACCACCCCGTCAGTTGGCTAGTGTAGCTCTGGGAGGGGAGGAGATGGTTGCCCATGGTGGGGAGGGTCCCGCGGAGATGTCCCTGGTCTCTCTAGGAGACATGGAATTGGTCCCTCCACCCCCTCTGCCTAGTAACACTAAGAAATATAGGCAGTGGGTGACCATTAATGGCCATAGAGTGGAAGCTCTCAGAGACACCGGAGCGAGTGTGACAGCTGTCAAGTGTCACTTGGTGTCCAGAGAGCAGGTTGTTCCCCACGCATTCTACCCTGTGATAGCTGCTGACAACTCCCAGAAAGAGTGTGAGGTAGCTCAAGTTTCCTTTGAATGGGGGGGAGTTTCGGGTACTCTTCAGGTTGCTGTGAGGCCCGCCATGCCTGTTGATTGTCTCCTGGGCAACGATTTAGAAGACTCCCCTTGGGCTAAGGTGGAGAGGGAGACACATTTGAAAATGTTGGGTGTGCCAGAGTGGGTGTGTGCAACCACTCGATCCATGACAGCAAGTAAGGGTGTTGATGGGGTTCTGGAGCCTGAAAGTATGGCCCAGGACCCAGCTGTGAAGAGAAGAGGCAGGGGGCGCGGGAAACCGTCCCCCGTAGTTCCCGTGGTCCAGGAGGAGGCAGACCTCGAGGGGGATGCCCTGGAACCCACAGGTGAACAAGTTGCCGAACTGGGAGACCTGCCCGAGCTGACCCATTGGCAGCAGGATGGTGGTCCCTCCAGGGAGGAATTCTGTGCAGAACAGAAAGTGTGCCCTTCTCTTGTGGGTATGAGGCAGCAGGCCTCAGCCCAAACCTCAGGTGATCAGTCAGGGTCACATTTTGTGTACTGGGAGAACGACCTCCTGTATAGCGAGCCTAAGGCTGCTGAGCCTGGGTCAGCCCGTGTGCTGGTGGTACCCCAGCGCTTCAGAGCCTTCCTACTGGGTTTGGCTCATGACGTTCCTTTAGCTGGACATCTGGGGCAGGACAAGACCTATGACAGGCTTGTCACCCATTTCTATTGGCCTCAGATGCGAAGGGATGTAGACATCCAGTGCAAGACCTGTCAGACTTGCCAGGCAAGTGGGAAAAGCGGGCGGAAGCAGAAGGCTCCCCTCCAACCTTTTCCCGTGGTCAGTACCCCCTTTGACCGGGTGGGGATTGACATTGTTGGGCCACTGGACCCCAAGACAGCCCTGGGCAACAGGTTCATCCTGGTCTTGGTGGACCATGCCACACGGTACCCGGAAGCCATCCCTCTCAGAACAGTGACTGCCCCCGTGGTGGGACGGGCACTAATGGGTGTTTTCTCCCGAATGGGGTTCCCCAGAGAGGTGGTGTCCGACCGGGGCACCAACTTCATTTCCAACTATATGAAGTCCCTGTGGAAGGAGTGTGGGGTAACTTATAAGTTCACCACTCCTTACCACCCTCAAGGTAATGGGTTGGTTGAAAGATTCAACCGTACCCTTAAAGGCATGATCATGGGTCTTGAAGAACCAATGAGGCGTAAATGGGACGTCCTCTTGCCATGCCTGTTGTTTGCTTACCGTGAGGTGCCACAGAAGTCTCTAGGGTTCAGCCCCTTTGAGCTTTTGTATGGTCACCCGGTAAGAGGACCTTTAAGTCTGGTCAAAGAAGGCTGGGAGCAATCTCCCAGGAAACCTCCCCAGGATGTATACAGTTACATGCTGGCCTTTAGGAACCAGACTAGGCGCTTCAGGGATCTTGCTCAGGCAAATCTGGAGGCCAGCCAGGAGGAGATGAAGCGGTGGTACGACCAGAGGGCCACTCTGGTAGAGCTTCAGCCTGGACAGAAAGTTTGGGTCATGTCCCCTGTGGAACCTTGTGCGCTCAAGGACAGGTGGACTGGACCATTCGAGGTTGTGGAGAAGAAGAGCGATGTCACCTACCTGGTGGATTTAAAGTCTCCCAGGAACCCCTTGCGGGTCCTGCATGTCAACCGTTTGAAGCCCCACTTAGAAAGGTCCGAAGTGGGCATGCTCCTAGCTACAGATGCTGGAATGGAGGAGGAGAGTGAGCCTCTTCCTGACCTCCTGTATGCAAAAGAGCAAGATGGGTCAGTGGATGGTGTTGTCCTCTCTGACACACTGACCCCTGAACAGCAGCAGGATTGTCGCCATTTGTTGGGGCAATTCCCTGATCTGTTCTCCTTGATTCCTGGTGTTACTCAGTGGTGTGTCCATGATGTAGACACCGGGGACAGCACTCCTGTCAAGCACAAGGCTTACAGAGTGACTGACAAGGTCAGGGCATACATCAAAGAGGAGGTCTCCAAGATGTTTGCCCTAGGGGTGGTCGAGTCCTCTAGCAGTCCTTGGGCCAGCCCCGTGGTCTTGGTTCCAAAGGCTGCAGCGCCTGGTGCTTCACCGGAACTTCGGTTCTGTGTGGATTACCGAGGACTCAATTCAGTCACCAAGACTGACGCGCACCCCATCCCCAGAGCTGATGAGCTCATCGATCGGTTAGGGGCTGCCCGGTACCTTAGTACGTTTGATCTAACGTCTGGGTACTGGCAGATCGCCTTAACTGATGGGGCAAAAGAGAGGTCAGCATTCTCCACACCAGATGGGCACTACCAGTTCCGGGTTATGCCCTTTGGGATGAAGAATGCCCCTGCCACCTTCCAGAGGTTGGTCAACCAGGTCTTGGCTGGACTGGAGGATTTCAGTGCCGCCTACCTGGACGACATCGCAGTGTTCAGCGCCAGCTGGGAAGAACACTTGTGCCACCTCCAGGAAGTGTTGTTGGCCCTGCGCAGAGCAGGCCTCACAATCAAGGCCAGTAAGTGCCAGATTGGGCAGGGTTCAGTGGTGTACTTGGGGCACCAAGTAGGGAGCGGCAAGGTGGCCCCCCTACAACCCAAGATTGATACCATCCTGGCATGGGCACCGCCCAAAACCCAGACTCAGGTGAGAGCCTTCCTGGGTCTCACGGGTTACTACAGGAGGTTTGTCAAGGATTATGGTAACATTGTGCACCCCTTGACTTCGCTGACTTCCAGGAAGCAGCCAAGACTTGTGAACTGGACTGACGCCTGTCAGACGGCCTTTGACACCCTGAAAACTGCAATGTGCACAGCACCCATACTCCAGGCACCCGACTTTTCGAAAGAATTTGTTGTCCAGACGGACGCTTCAGAGCATGGCGTGGGGGCTGTTCTAGCTCAGGTGAATGAAGAGGGCCGAGACTTACCTGTAGCCTTCATCAGCAGGAGGTTACTTCCCAGGGAACAGAGGTGGAGTGCGATAGAAAGAGAAGCATTTGCTGTGGTCTGGGCGCTGAAAAAGCTGAGACCCTACCTGTTTGGGACTCACTTCCGGGTGCAGACAGACCACAGGCCCCTCAGATGGTTGATGCAGATGAGGGGTGAGAATCCAAAGCTGTTGAGGTGGTCCATTTCCCTACAGGGGATGGACTTCACGGTGGAACACCGCCCTGGCACAGATCACGCCAATGCTGATGGTCTGTCCAGATTTTTCCGCCTTAGTGATGAGGACTCCCTAGGGTAAGGGTAGTTCTCCCCACATTTCAGCTGGAGGGGACACGTGTTAGACCTGGCATCATTGGCATGAGTCTCTCCTCCATTTTTTTTTCTGTTTGCCTCTTCTGTTTACGATGTTTTTGCTGGTATATGCTTTGGGCACTGTGCCACTGCTGATCAGTGCCACAGTGCAAGTGCTCCCTATGTGAAATTGCTGTATTGATTGACTTCCATGTTTGGCTTATTTGGTTTACTATCAGTCCCTAGTAGAGTGCACCAGGGGTGCCAGGGCTTGTAAATACAAATGCTGCTAGTGGGCCTGCAGCACATGTTGTGCCACCCACAAGAGCGGCCTAGTAAAAGTATGTCTGAAGGTCTGCCATTGCCAGACCACGTGCAGTCTGACTGGCACGAGGACTGCGCAAGTACACCTACTTGCCAGTCCCTAAACCTTCCCTTAACTTCATGTTAGTCACCCCTATGGTAGGCCCACGGGCAGGGTGCATTGTAAGCCTAAGGTAGGACAAGCCTGACAAGGTTGGCATGTCCTAATAGTGAATTACATCCATAGTCGTTTTTCACTATTGTAAGGTAACCTGCTCTCCATCAGTTAGAATGGGCTGCCAGGATTATTAATGCTATAATCCTAGCGGGCTCGGGGAGCATGGTGCAATGTCGAGTTTGGTATCCCTGAACTCAGGGTTTAATAATGCATCCGTTTGTGTGGATGGTTGTTGGACTCTGTGTTTGAAAATAGCACTTTTAGAAAGTAGCTATTTTCTTGTCTAACTGTCTACCGGTCTCTGCTGGTTCTGGTGTGTGTGTGACAGGAGCTGGGTGGCTCCAGAGAGTCTGAATGAGTCAGTGTGGGATGAGTGGGGCATTTGCCTTGAGAGTAGGGGAGAGTAGCTCTTGATAGCCTGCCCTGCCTGTTACAATGTTGGCTCCGCCCCCCTGCCAGGCGACTGATGACTCTGTGCTTGCCTGGGACTTTCCTGGCCCGCCTCCTGCCGGGCAGCTGATGGCCCTGCCCCTGCCAGTAACAATGCTGGCTCCGCTCCTACTGAGCGGCTGAGGACTCTGCCCTGCCCAGTGAATAGGCCAGGTGCTCTGGCCTGGCAACACCCACAACAAACCCAGGATGGGGGGAAATTCCCCTGCATGGACAAAGGGATCAAAGCCAAAAAGGGGTATAAGAGAAGGACCCCTGAACCAAGAAATCAGATCACTTCTGACAAGGAAACCTGAACCAAGGACAAGAAGCCTGCTGATCTAAGGACTGCCTACCCCTTCTGCCAGAGTGCTGTTTGTTGGGGGAATCCTGCATTGCTTCTTTATTTTTGCCAAGGAACCAGGAGAGAGGAACTGTGTGTGTACTCTCACTCTTTGCTGAGAAAATCTCCAAGGGCTGGAAGAGTGCCAGTCTCCTGTTGAAGTCACAGGGCTAAAGGACTTCATCTGCTTAAAGTACTATTTGCTGGAGTTTGTGAATCCAGCACCTTTGAAAGGATCCAGCAATCTCGACGCCGACGGACGCCGCCGAATCCAGCTCGACATCGTGAGTAACGGCTCCAGTGTCCCGCTTCCTCGACGCCGGCCGCCGGGCCCGATCGACGCCAGCAGCAACGCCAGTGAGTAGTGAGTTCGGCTCCAGCTCCAAGTGACCCCGTGTCTGCACCGCCGCTGATCGCATCGACGTCGAGCCCTCTCGACGCCGTGAGCGCTGCTCACTCTTGCAACATCGACATCGACGACGCCGTATCCTGCTTCATCCCGTGAGCGCTGCTCCCGCCTGACTTCGGTCGACGCCGCTGCAGATCGCCCCGACTCCGAGGCCCAATCGACGCCGAAGACGCGACGCCGGACACCTCGACGCCGCTGATCATCGAGTGCTTCACTTTTCCAAGGTACTGTGTTGTTGGGGTCTGTGCGACTCCGGGCTCGACGTAGCGCTCCTCGCGGTCGACGCCGAACCTTTGGATTAACTTTGCCTCGACGTCGTGTGACTCCCGTGTGGGTTACATTGTTGCCAAGAACTTTGATTTAGAGAAGAAGAGTTGCTTTTGATACTAACGACTTTTGTGCTAAGAAGAAACCGTGCTTGAACTATTATTTTTCCTTCCAAGAGTATTTATTAAGATTGTGGTATATTTTTGTCGTTATTTGGTCTTGTGCTAAGCCTTATATAAAAATACTTATTTTTATAATACTACTGTGTCGTGTCCATTTGTAGTGTATTCACTTTATTACTGTATGTGGTCATAAATGCTTAACGCACTGCCTCTGAGATAAGCCTGTCTGCTTTGCCAAGCTACCAAGGGGGTGAGCAGGGGTTATCTAAGTGTGTGATCTCCTTGCCCTGACTAGAAAAGGTGTGTCCCTATTTGTCAGAAGTGTATACCTCTGCCAACTAGAGACAGCCGCTTCTAACAATCAGTGTGTAGGGACTTAGACACCATACCATTTTAGTACCTATGAGCCCGAGTTCGACTAGCCGTAGTGCCTCACTTGCCTGCCTAACCTTACCAGAGAAACAAGTGAATTGGCATCCCAGAACACAACACTCTTGAACCTCTCATGCATAGTAGTAACAGACCACACCGTTTCGCTCTCTTACTCGTACTTATCCAAAATAAGATAACCATGAGAAGTGAAGGAAGTTTAGAATATGTATTTAAACTATTGTGCTCTGAAATACACAATTAGAAAACAAATTTATAATAAAAATACTGTTAGCATGACTTATTATCCATGCACCATGAAAATATCTGTCATTTTATAGGACAGTGTGACCTAACCCACCTCACCTGCTACTAAAGCTAAATGATTATATATGAAAGATCTCTGGGATTACTGGCAGACCCCGTACCTGAGCATACATAGGTGGGTACTCTACATCTCAGCAGATGCAGTGCTCTTGTCTCAGAACTCTTGTTCCATGTGTGAGATTTTGGTGCGTGTGTTCATCTATATGATAGGAAATGTGTGCGCATAAACAACAGCTGCATTCTTGTGTTATGTCTAGGTGCTAATGCCTGGCTAGAAAGAACAACAAGGGACGTTGTTGTTTGACCTTGTTGTCGGTGTTCAGACTAAATCTCAGGAAAAGAACAGAACGCGAAAACATATGCAGGTTCAGTGTGAAAGTACAATTTGGCACAAAAGCAAGGTTGTTTAGAAAATAACGTGTGCAAAGAAAGATAAGGCCTACAACGTATACAGTTAGGCTAAACTAGGAAAAACTACAGTGGGCCATGCAGGAAACACACAATAGTACCTAGACACTAGAGTTGACCTTTCCTGGGCATGATTTTAAAGCCTTTCTGCTCATCGATTTACTTGGGAGAAAGTGAGTGGAGATAGAAATAGAGGAATGAAGACAAACATAGGTTGAGATGGTTATTAAAAGGCAGACGCTAATGATAGTGCCCAAATGTGGTAATAATGCAATAAATGGATGGCGCAAGATAACATTGAGATGTGAGCAAACGTGTTAATTGTTTGCTATATATTTTTCAACTTATTTTGCTTTTCGTACCCCCAGCAAAAAACTGGTGGTAACTATTCAGTAGAAATATGATGAAAGCAGGCTGTTATTGCATATCTGTAAATACAGCTTTAAAACAGAATTATGCAGGAACCCACATTTCACACATTTTGCCCAGTAATTCTCTATTGTGAAACCCTTTGAAATGCTCTGACAATTGAATGAATCATTAGAGTTCATTGTTCGAAGTAAAGATTCTGCTATCATAATATTCTTGTCTAGAGCTAGTGCTTTGTCTTTGCAACTGCATGTTTGACTTCAAGTACAACTGAATAGGATTGACAGAAAGACAAAACACAACACTCTCTCATCACGAGAGATGAGAGAAAAGACAGAGGGGAAAAGACACCAACAAAAAGATTATAAGAGAGATGCTTATGGCTGCAAGTCCCGCATTGGACGGTGGGAAAATGCTCTATTTCCAGAAGGACAACATACGAAAATCAAAGGTACCTCTCCGGTTAACCCTTCTAAACCCGTCTGACACCGTTTAGTGATGCAGATATTTCTAAAAAACACACACCTGAATGACTTTACACTTAATCACAAAAATAACTTGTTTTGTGTAAACTTCCAGTTTTATGCCATATGTTGTTGTAATTTGTATCAGTGTTTTTTTTAATAATGAGCAAACATTTCTGCAACATTTCTTCATCCTCTTGTATCTTTACCCCACTTGTGTAAATCTGCACAAAACTAGGCACTCCATGTGCTAAGCGAGATGCAGATCTGTTAAATAGTGCAAAAGCTATAAGCAAAATGGAAAACTGCAGTTTCATTGGACCTGTGACTCAACCATGACCACAAACACTATTGTGTACTCTACTATAAATAAATATAATTCCATACTTTCACATTATACTGTGCACACAGGGTCCTGATCTCTGGTGAGGGATCTATTGATTTTCTCCAAGACCTTGTCTGGGAATGGTTGGAAGGAGAATGGTCCATGGTCGGCAAGCGTTGAAGGTTCAACAAGGGTTACTTCAGCAATAGCAGGACAGTTGCTTGTTTCCAAACACCTCGGAAGGTAATGGAAGAGGTCAAGGCATTCAAAATGAGTGTGAGCATGGCACTGATTGGTAGCAGTTCTTTGGAGTAGGCGTGGTGGTGGCAGGGGTCCAATGGAGACCCTGTGTAGATGGACTTCAATGTGGAAGTAGTTACTTCTCAGGTAACAAAGGGCCATGAAGGTTAGTATTGGTTCTTTGGATAAGACCGGGAGGTGTTTGGAGAGGTCTGTCCTGTCTGGTTGCAGGTTAAAGTTGCTGTAAATGGTGGTAATTTTGTAGCTGAAGAATTGAGAAAGATTGTTGCAGAGGTCCTGCGCGGGGGTGATCGAGCTGGATGCAGACACTGGTCGGGTGAAATCCTTCATAATATTGGCATCGATGTGGTCAGCCAGAGTGGCGTGTATAGTGATATGGATCATCTGGTGAGAATACACATGGCGGATTTGAACATGCTCCTTTCTGCATTGTCCTGGCTCATTTTCCATTTGTGCTTCAGTTGTTTGCTTTGTCATTTCATCATTTTGAGTTTCTGCGTGCACCAACTGGCCTGGGGTCTATCTTGTTGTATTGCTGTCTTAGAGGTGTGGCCAGGGAGTGGTGATCCAAGTGCTGAAATTCTTGATGACTTTAGGGAGGCTTTTGCTGGGTTAGGGTCAGTGGGTGTTGAAACAATTTTCCAGTCCTTGTCAGTGAGGGTGTTACAGTTTTGATGGGATAGTCTGGCAAAGGTATGCGTGTATTGGGCCTAGACGAGGATGGTGAACTTGACAGGGGAATGGAGTGTCCAGGACAATGGTGTGGGCTAATTGACTTTGATGTTGTCAAAGGTGGTGAAAATAGGATCCAGGTGGTGTACGGTGATTTGGGTAGGCCCCGTTAATCATTGGGAGAGGCCCAAACTTCTAAGATCAAAAATTAGTGCTTTTGAGTTGAAGTCAGTGTAGTGTTCCAGGTGGAAATTCAGATCTCTGAGTAGGATGAAATTGCTACTGTCAAGGGTGAGATGTGCGAAGAAGTCCTTGATGGTTTTGTGAAGTAGATGTGCAGCCCCATTGGTCTGTAGATGACGATGTCAAATAGGGTGAATTTGGCTGTCATGTGGAACTTGAACGACAGGTGTTCAGTGTTGGAGGATGACATTTTCATGGTGATGGTGCAGCTGATGGGTTCTAATGGATGATGACGATTTAGGCTCTGACCTTGGAAAGTACGTCTTGTCTGTCGATTTTGTAGCCAAGGGGGATGAAGTGGGAAATCTCTGATGCCAAAGCGGTGTTCAGCCAAGTTTCTGTGAGGAAAAGTAGGTTTGCAGCATTACCATGGAGCAGGTTCGAGATATCTGTGGCGTGTTTGGTGAGGCAGCAGGTGTTGAGCAGCATCTATGTGAGTGCAGAGTTTTTGCATTCCGCAGGCCTTCTCTTTTCCAGGACAAGCAAATTTGAGCACACCTCTCTCATTCTTTTTAATATTACACTGCACATTCGATAACACTGCTCCATTACTCTGAGGAAACTTCTCCTGGGTTGATCTAAACACATTTTGACACACTGAAGATATCTGCTGGGTCTAGATTTGCCAGAAATCAGAAACTTCTGTGGGCTAAATTCTGCTCTGCAGGCGCACCTCATTGGAATTTCCTGCGCTCACTTTAGGAGTTCCACACCTTTATTTTGTTTCCTCAAGCATGAAAAGTAATTTTTCAAGTAAGGATGTCTATATTTTTATTAGCTCTTTTTTTATCAGATTGCGTTATTGTTTGCTGCTTTGTAAAATATGTGTACCAAAATCGTTTTTTCTGTGTTTCTAAGGTCTGGTGTTTGGCTTTATTCTACTGTACAATGTTATAATTTCTTGCTTATTGATGTTATTGTCTAGCATTCCTATATTTCTCATTCTTAAGTCCTACGATTCTTAAAATGTAAAATGTAAAAGAAGCAGAAAAATATACAAGGAAAGAATGAGAGTCACAGGGAAAGGGAAAGTGGATAGAAGCCAACAGAAAGAGCGATTATAACATGAACAAAACCAAACAGAAAACAGGCAAAGCCACATATTGTAAGAAATGGGCAAACAGACAATAGAAATGAAAAAAGTTAAAATATTCAGAAAAGACTAATGAAATAGAGATAGTTCATTGTAAAACATACAAATATAATGAGAGAAGTGTCACAGAAAGAGAGCTAAACATAAGGAGTAACCAAATGGGGCGTGAGAAACAGACATACAACCGAGCAAGGCATTATTTGGAAATCATTGACAGGAAATCATCAGAAAGTTACTCCAATAGCTGCACGTTTCATGAGCTTTGTTTTTTTCTTTACAGCCACGACTTTATTGGAGAGTTCACTACAAGCTACCGGGAATTGGCCCGCGGGCAGAGTCAGTTTAACGTGTATGAGGTGAGTGTAGAGGTCTCTGCATCATATGGGATTTCTTCTAAATATGGCACCATCGGATGGCATGTTATAGACACTCTAGTGCCATCTTCAATGGTTGCATGGAGGGAGTGCCACAGAAAGGGTGCACTGGCACTGTACCAAAGGTTTGCATGGATGCTTGGAGGGAATAGTAGAAATGGCGGGAAGGAGCCTGCAATCTGCATTAGGTACCTGCATAAAATGCAATTTTGCCAATATCGATGCTAAGGGAGAAATGTTAGTTGGTTCAATTTTCATTAGATCTAAAAGGTGGCAGGGGCCCTAGAGCTGCCCACTCTATCTCCATCTTCTCTGATGTCCTGTTGAGGTCATTGGGTATACACATACCCACTCATTCTCCTCTTTTATTGAGTATTCAGGGGAGAGTCATCATCAAGGCGTCCTCCGTCTATCCAGGGCCTTCATATGGTCTTGGTGATGTCCTGAACCTCATGCGGTGTTCTTGTGCTAATTTATTCTCAGCTGCGGCCGGTGCAGGTAACAGCGGTGGGGCGGTGGGACCGTATAAGGGGGAATCCGAGGGACGATGCACGGGGAAAATTAAATAAGTAATTAATTTTCCCTGTGCATCGTCCAGCAAATCTCCCTTCACATTGCCCCACCACTGTTACCTGCACGGACCGCAGCTGTTTATTCTTCAGTTTATACAATATGCTTCAGAGGGCACCATGGAGCCGGCATGAGGTTCTGGTTGTGACTTAGGTGAGGCCATTCTATTTCCAGTGTCCATTGAATCTCCGGAAAAAAATAATCCCTGATGGGGTGTCGGTTCTACCACCAGCATTAATATATGGCACAACAAGAAAGTAAGCCCATTGTAGCCTATAAATGTTTAAAATTCGGGTTTTGGCATATAATGAACAACAGCCCATTCTAGTATCAATCGCCATTTGGCACTGATATTGGTGCTGCATACAGCGATACATAATATTTCTCTGATCTATTTAGGCTCCTACCTAAAAGGAAATGCCATTAAGCTATGCCCAATCTATCTTCAACCACCAAAGAGTTAGATGTGGCACGTCGATTGGAGATGTGCATTCTCTGTCCAGTCCCCCTTAAGGTCCTACTTCAGGGGCTAAATGTAGGGTTGTCAATCTATATCTGACATTCTTTTTAGGTCTCACCTAGCTATCGCATAATCGATGCTCTGCGAGATATTAAGTAAGGGGCTTTTAAAAGTGCTCCCAAAGTCTGCAGGCGGATCGGGTACAGTGCATGTGCGCCGGGCGCGAGCACCATTTGTCAGCCTGCGTGATCACTTTCGCGGCCGCTTTGATGTTCTCAGTGAGCCGCGTGGCCACTGAGAACATCAAAGCGGCCGCGAAAGTGATCACAGCAGTAGTGTAGTCATTAGTTTAATCTGTCCCCATGAGGTGTTCTATCAATGCCTCAGGGAGGCATGTTGTTGTTCCTTCCATTAACAAACGTACATTAGTCATTGCACTGATCTGTAATCGGCTTCTTACAGAGGCTCCTTCATTCTTCCCCAAGAAGCACAATGCTTTCTATGTCTGCCTAGTGTACTACCTCCTTTCTCCAGCTATCTAATGCGGGAGTTGTTGTTACCTTCCACTTCATCGTAACTGCACATTTGGCCAGCAACAACACTAAGCCCATAGATTTTGTTGTTATGTTCTTTCTTTAGGGTTGTTTTTGTATGCCAAGCAGGCTAGTCTCAATAGTGCCTATGTCTTGCCTCCTCGCCATGTGCCTATGACAGCCCAATAGTAATCCTTCAATACTGCGCACTGAAAAATAAATCACAATTTCGCTTGTGTGCAATTTCTCTCATGCAGTTTCTTTTCACAACTACTCTCTCATGTAGATCTTTTTAGATTAACAACCCTCATTTTCATTTTTAATAATTTATTTATTTAAGGTTGAGCATAGCGTTAAGGAGGCACAGATAGCCACAAACAGGAGGAAATCAGTGCAGGATAAAGACGACAGTGTCTCTGCTCAAGGTCTAAAGAGAAATGCAAGTGACATCAAGACTGCAATGACCATGGAACAAAAAACAGATATAAAATCCAAAAAGTTACAATAAAAAAAGGACTGCTATTAACAAAATGTTAGAAAAGTATTCCGTTTCTAAAGCACATTCTTGTTTCTTCTTTATTGCGTTAATGTTGCCCGTTTATCTGCCAAGTTGCAGACAGAAGAGGTACATATAGAGCCCCACCCTGCTCTAGCTGCTAAAGTGGGGGGTTCACAATGTCAATGCAACAGATCTATGATCTGTGGCTCGGAAGCTGGGGCGTGGCCTTTGGCGATGCTGCCCACCGGTTATTCGCAGCTGTCTCTCCCGTCTCCTTGTAACCCTGCCCCTCCTTTCACCAGAGGCTCTCTGTTTCTAACCCGGTCACTTATTTCATCTCAGCCTTTCAGTCTATCCTTGTGGCACTCCCCACCACCACTCGAGGCTGTGTCTGCGCTCTCCTAGTCACCCTGTCCCTTCCTTCACTAGAGTCTCTGCTTCTTACCGGTCTCCTCCATTAACTTCACCCATTCAGTCTCTCCTAATTGCCCTCCCCATGGGCTGTCTTTCCCTCTCCGAGTCACTCCGTTCCTCCTTTCACCAGAAGCTCTCGGCTTCTTAGTGGACTCTTCCTGCCACTGTCTTCTAGTGGTACTGCCATCCTGTACTACACGGGCTATCTCTCCCCTCGTCATTCTGTCCCATCTTTCAGCAGAGGCTGTCCTTTTCTCAACCAGTCACTCATTTCATCTCAGTCTTTCAGTCTCTCAAGAAAGACTTGAGGGGACACCAGGGAGGAATAAAGTGATAACATTTGTGAACCTACATCATTCCAGTGCAGAGAAGCAAGGTGACTGGCTGCCTTCACCTGCTGACATCTCATTGTGCCAGTGCAACAAGGCAGGGTGACTGGCTGCCTTCAGCAAATGGCATCTCATCGTGCCAGTGCATTGAAGCAGAGTGACTAGCTGCCTTCAGCAGCTGGTGCGGGGTGGCTGGCTGCCTCACACACACACACAACCACACACACAACCACACACAACCACAACCACACACACACACATAACCACACACACACACAACCACACACACAACCACACACATAACCACAACCACACACACACAACCACACACACACACGCAACCACAACCACACACACTAGCAACCACACACCCAACCACACACACACCCAACCACACACACACAACCACACACACACAACCACACACATAACCACACACAACCACACACACAACCACACACACAACCACAAACACAACACAACACACAGCCACACACACACAACAACCACACACACACAACCACACACACAACCACACATAGAACCACACACACACACACACAACCACACACAACCACACACACAACCACAACCACACAAACAACCACAACCACACACACACACAACTACACACACAACCACACACACAACCACACACAACCACACACACAACCACACACACAAACCACACACAACCACACACCCAACCACACACAGAACCACACAACTACAACCACACACATAACCACACACAACCACACACAACCACACACACACACCACACACAACCACACACACACACAACCACACACACAAGCACACACACAACCACACACACACACACAACCACACACACAACCATGAACACAACGCACACAACCACACAACCACAACCAGACACACAACCACAACCAGACACACAACCACACACACAACTACAATCACACAACCACACACACACACACACTACCACAACCACACACACACACACACAGAACCGCACACACAACCACACACAACCAAACACACAACCACACACACAACCACACATACAACCACACACACATAACCACACACACAACCACACACACACACACATAACCACACACACAACCACACACACAACAATCCCACACACAACCACAACCACACACACAACCACATATGCAACCACACATACAACCACACACACAACCACACACACAGAACCACACACACAATCACAGAAACAACCACACACACAACCACACTGTCAGTGCACACTTTCACCAGGCACAGACACCATCAGTCGTCAGTGCATGCTTTCAATGGGCACAAACACCACCAGCAGTCAGTGCACGCTTCCACCAGGCACACACCACCAGACGTAAGTGCACGCTTTTACCAAGCACACACACACCACCAGACGTCCGTGCACGCTTTCACCAGGCACACACACACACCACCAGCCATCAGTGAACGCTTTCACCAGGCACACACACACCGCCATCTGTCAGTGCACGCTTTCACCAGGCACACACCAGCAGCCGTCAGTGCACGCTTTCACCAGGCACACACACCACCAGCTGTCAGTGTACGCTTCTACCAGGCACACACACCAGCAGCTGGCAGTGCACACTTCCACCAGGGACACACACCACGAGCCATCAGTGCACAATTTCTACAGGCACACACACCACCAGCCATCAGTGCACACATCAATTATTAACGCATCCACAATTAACTATTGTGGCAATCGCAGTATGGCGCACTTTACTTTTACAATGAATATTTGAGGCAGGTGCACCGCTTTGTTATTTCCAATCTTATGAAATATTTTGAAGTATTGGGGTGCTCCACAGGAGGCGTCTGACGTCCTAAGGCGCTTGTACTAATAAAGAAAAATCGTGCTTCTAATGGAACATTAGAAGCATCCCCGTGGGCACACCTTTCACCCCTCAGTGTAAAATGAGGGTTCTTGACATCATGTTAGTATTATATATTTTCCATGTTTTATTCACATGTTCTCATTTCAACTTTCTTTTTGACTCTTTTCGAAAATTTCTATTTTCAATCATTTGTCATCCATTCAATTCATTTTACAACTACGGCATTATTTTTGTTCCAATGCATTTCGGGCATTACAAACTGCCCTTCATCAGGGAACGATACTACAAAGAAAAATAAAATAAAATCACAAACATTGTATGATCTAAATGTTCTTTACACTGTGTCCTGATGTTGTGAACCTTATGTTATCACCTGAAAACCAGTGTGTTTGGTATGAGTTCTAAGAACTGTGTATGTCGCGCCATCAGGTATACAAGTACCGTGAGTTTAACTTGCCACCTTATATGACCTTACATCCCGTATAAATTCAGTGATTGGCCGTATAGCCCACTCACATGCCGATTCTGCCGCATAACGTTTCACCATATAGTCGAAAGCTATCCGAAGCAAAAACAGTAAACAAAGCGTTAAGAGCAAAGCTCTGATGTCAAACACTCCGTTTTCACCAATATGCCTGTTCAATACCAATCATCCATTTCCGCAACTAACCTGGTATGTTCTCGCTTGTCAAAAGCTTTCTCGAGTGTAATCAAACTTTCACAGGCATTCTATAGGAACCATCTTGATTTTATCCATGACAACGCTCATTGGTCAATGTTCCGATCACGTGTTGTAGAAATAGAAAAACTACTCAGTGCACGATCAGATAGTGCCTCACCTCTAATCATAGGTGTAAACGCTAACACCCGCAAGATATCAATGTGTTAATATGTATATTACGTGCTAGAACTCCCAATGATGATCACGAAAATAAAATAAAAAATAGTGGATACTAAGACGACTTTGGGGTACGAACCCTACAGTGTCAAAAATAACTCTGGGGGTGCCTAAAGGATGGAGCTAAGAATGAGTGTTGTTTTTCAGGTGCATAAAACTTAAACACAAGGCTATTTCATATTCTGAAACAGATCGTACATGTGTTAAAACGAAACAGTATTTACAAATTCAGCAAGAATCAATTTTTAGCACCAAGGCGATTATATACTTTCATAGATAACATGATAGTTCTATGCGGTCATTAAGCCCGTTGGGCTTGTGTGTACACAGTTTCTGAATCCAAAAGTTCTCTCTTTGTAAGAGATGTTTTGTGTTGTCTCTCCCTTCCTTCTTATTCGCAGTCTCTAGTATGATGAATTTTAACTGTGATACGTTGTGTTGTGGCTCCACAAAATGTGCAGCGACTGTCGATTTCATATTTTTTGTCCGTATGTTTGATTTGTGTACAATCAATCTGGTTTTGATACGTCTTTCTGTCTTTCCGATATATAGTTTTCCACAAGGACATTTCAAAGAGTAGATAACATTGGCTGTATCACATGTCGCTTTTGTCTTCAGTTTTATTTCGTGTCCATTCATAGGGTGGTTGATCTTGTTTCCCTTGATGATATTATTGCAATTGCCGCAATTTAGCCAAGGTTTCATTCCTTTGAATACCTCCTCCTTTGTGGATTTGTCTTTTAGCATTTCTCCTATATTACGAGCTCTTGTGTAGGCGAATAATGGTACTCTTTTTAAAAATTCCATTGAAGTCTTGTTCCAGGTTCAAAACTGGCCAGTTTTTAGTGATGTTTTTTTTTAATTGTTCAGTCAATGTTGAAAATTTTGAAACAGCCACTAATCTTGTTTCTTCAACCTTTTTTCTAGTTTTCAATAGTTCTCCTCTTTCTATTGAGTTAACTCGTTTCCTTGACTCCTCAATGATGTGTTCAGGGTATCCTCTTTTGGAAAATCTCATAACCATTTCATACATTCTGAGTTGTAGTTTGGATTTGTCGGAGGTGATTCTTTTGACTCTCGCCATTTGAGAGAAAGGTAAATGTTTTTTTAAACTTTGGTTGTGAAAGCTTTGATAATGGAGCATATTATTTCTGTCTGTGTCTTTCTTAAATATGTCCGTCTCAAAACCCTTGTCAGTGACTGAAATCTTCACATCCAGAAATGTGACCTCTGTTTCCGAAATGTCCGAAGTTAATTGTATGCGGTCATCTATTCTGTTGAATTCAATGAGTTTTTCCTGAAGTTTCTCTTTTGAGTTTTTCCAAATTATAAATATGTCATCTATGTACCTTATTATTAGTTTCAAATTATCCTGCCATTCCCTTTTGGTGAAGATGTGTGTCTCTTCATAATCCTGCATGAATATGTTCACGTATACTGGAGCCGCTGAATTGCCCATGGCTGTTCCAACCAGTTGTTCATACCAATCATCTTTATAGCAAAAGTAGCTTTGGTACAGAGTAAATAACATCAATTCCATGAGGAACATCCGAAAAGGTAATTCTAAATCCGAGTTGAGTAGAGCCTTTTCCACCGCCTCTATCCCCAATGCGTGGGGTATTGATGTATAAAGTGAGCGAACATCGGCTGTGCACAAAATCAGTTTTTCACCTGGTTCAATTGGTACTGTGTCAAGCTTCAGTAGGAAATCAGTGGTATCTTTGACATAAGTCTTCATGTTTTTAACTATGGGCTGGAGATATCTGTCAAGTAGTTGTCCGATTGCTTCATGTAAACTCCCACAGGTTGAGACGATTGGACGTAAAGGTGGATCCCAAAGGTTTTTGTGAATCATCGGTATCATATATAGTACCGGACTCCTAGGGTTGGTTTTAATCAGAAAATTCTTGGTTTTGTCATTGATTGTTCCCATTTCATAAGCTTTCTCAATTATGTCCTTTAAGGTTCTCATGTATTCCACGGTTGGATTGCCATCCAACTTCCTGTATGTATTCGTGTCCATTATATGCTCTTTGACTTTCTCCTCATAAATTGTGGTGTTCATGATAACTAGCGCACCCCCTTTGTCTGCTTTGGTGCACGTGATCTCCTGGTTAGCCGCTAGTTTTTGTTAGAGTGTCTAGATCCTTTTGGGTAATGTTTTTTTTGGTACGTGCCCCATATTTGAATTTCGACAAATCCTGTTTTACCAGTTTTTCAAAAAGATCCAAAGTCTTATGGCTCACTGGTGCCTGAAAAGTACTGGTTGTTCTCAAACCCAATAGTTGATCCGGTATCTGTGTGTCGCTTTTTGGTAAGACGTTCTCAAAAAATGCCTTAACCTTAATTTACGCATAAGCTTAAAGAAGCTTACTTCCAGTTCTAGTGCGTCAGTGTTTGTGGTTGGTACAAATGATGTTCCTCTTTGTAAGAGATCTCTTTCATATGGGCTCAGTTCATAGTCACTGATGTTAATGACTAATTGTTCTGTACTACTTTCTTCTTCTGTTCTTTGTCCTTCTTGGGCATGGTTGTACTGGTATTCGGTGCTTGTCTGTCCTTTTCTTTTTCTTTTGCCTTTTCCCCGCCTGGGTCTGCTTTTTGGGCTTGGCCCTGATCTAAAAAAGAACTTTTCTCTGTGGTAGCACTGGTGGTTGGTTGCTCGGTTTGAGAAGTATCCCGAGTTCCAGCTGATGGTTGGGTTCTTTGTATTCTTTGTGAGGTTTCACTCCCCGATGAGGAGGTATCCGTGTATTGAGAGTATGGTCGATTTCTTCTTTTTTGGGCATAAATCTCAGCCCAAGTATAAACTTCCCCGAGTTTATAATCAAGAGTGTCCCTCTTGTATTTGCGTATTTTTCTCTCATTTATTTCCTTCGAGTGTCTGTCCATTTGTTCTTTGATATCCTCTAAAGTTTTTGATAATTCGTCTTCTGACATCATGTTTGCTAGATCTGTTGATACCTCTGTGATCTCTTTGGTTAGTTCCTTTGCTGATAACTCTTCCACAATTAAAAGAATGAGGTCCAAAGAACACTTGTTGCGAACCATTTGTCCTGGAAGTTCTTCGAGTTTTTACACAACGATGGTTTTAGGGCAATTCTTAGGCCCCTCGGTATACGTGATGATCGGTGATATTTTTTTACAGTGCTCGCGTCTAGTTGTTGATTAATTCGTCTTTTAGAAAGATATATCAACTTTTTTATGCTATGTTCCTTGGTGCGGCTTGTATATTCTTGCGAAATTTCTTCCCTAATTAGAGAGTGTATGCGATTGGCTTCATCCTCTTTGTAAGCAAAAGTATCTGCCCTAGCTTCTGTACTCTTCGAAATTTCCTCGTAGTTACTCATGTTTTGTTGCGTGCTACTTGTCTCTGGGACGAGAGAAAACGATTTGCAATGAATATTTGAGGCAGGTGCACCGCCTTGTTATTTCCAATCTTATGGAATATTTTGAAGTATTGGGGTGCTCCACAGGAGGCTTTACTTTTAAACTTATTCACCTAAAGCGCAGCATGCCACCATTGCTAAAAAAATAAATACACATTTTTTTGGCCTACAATTTATAGACTTTTGTTGCAATTGGTGTTAAAATATTTAGCAATGCCAATAGCTCAAACTTAATTAGTGCGAGACCTATTGCATTGCAAATGCTTGTTATGGTCTAGGGAGTGTGCACAATAATGCAGTCCCAGGTATATCTCGACAGGGTTCTGGTGTGGGCACTACCTGAAGGATTGCCTAATATATATTTCAAAAATCCCTATGATCCTGCTGATGGAAGAAATGGCTGTTATAAGTTTCTTCCACTTCCATGGATTCCTGGGAGGACACATCTTACAAGGATGCTTGATCTGTTTTCCTTCTCGTTGTGGTCTTTAGGAGAGCTCGGAATGCAGGGCTGTCCAATCCAACTTCATACTATTGTACAACACAAGTCCTGTGCACACGTTATAGTCAATATTGAAGTTTTTTAAAGGTAAAAGACAAATTCATAACCAGGCTGGTTGTTTTTTGCTTTGATGTCAACCTTCCTGAAAGGAAAGCCTAATACATTTAGACAAAACCATTCATTTGATCCTACCATGTTTCATTAATTACGAATTTGTCTTTTACCTTTGAAAAATTTCAATATTGACTTAACATAACGTGTGCACAGGACTTGAGTTTTATCTATTGAGTGGGCCCTTGCCACCGCTTACAGAGGTTTGGGGTCTCCTCTGACCGTGTTGCACCGTTCTTATCTTGCTATTTTGTTCACACTTACCGCTACATGCCCAGGCACCATTCTTCTTGTGCACACTAAAACCCTACACAGAACCTTCAAACTATTGTAGTTAAGGTTTCTTTTTTTTTTCATTTAATGAAGTCAAAATGTAATATTGGGATTTTCAGGTTAGAATTAGGGTTAGGTTATATCATAGAGATATATTTTTAATTTAATTCAATATATACTAAAGTTAGAGTTAGGGCTTGCATGAGGATTAGGTTAGGGTAGTTTATTACTTTCAATTACATATATTGCATGCTGAGTTGTGGTTTATATAAGGTTTATGTTACTTATTTAATTTAATGAAGTTTTATTTTCATTATTTTACTCTAATTTAATGTAATATGAGGTTTGCTTAATATTGCCTTTAGATCTAAGTAAATGTAAGTATTGGATTTAATTTTATATATTTCAATTAATAAAATTACATTTTGGTATTGGGTTTGGTTAAGGATCCTCATTTATCATAATTAAATATATTTTAACGTGACATGATTTAATATTATTTATTTAATTTAATAAATGTAGGGTTAGGGTAAGCATTGAAGATAGGCTAAAGGCAGTTATTTTACATAACTGAATGTCAATAAATATAGTGCCTAGGGTAGAGTTAGAGTTATGTTTGATGTTATGGTCAGTATCATGTTGTCGAAGTAGTGGAAAGTTGCATTAAGTACTTACTTTGTCAAATATCTCGCTCTGTAAAGGCTCTGATACAGTAAGAGATCAGGGTAAAATGGTAATTGTAATTGCATTTGTTTGATACTTTGTTCCCCTCATAAGCTTATTAATCACGTTGATGACCGCGTAGTACGCATAGTTGTGAGTGAGTGCTTGGTCAGAAGGATATTGTATTTGCAGTGTGGTGTATGCAGAAAGCATTTTGGTGTCATGCATGAGTGACCAGAATGCTTCTCTTACCAATTCTTGAGTCATGAAACTTAACATTTGATGGTGGGAAAATAGTGAGAGATAGATTGCATGTGCTTTATTGTAGTCAGTTCAGTTCAAAATCGTTATTCAGTTCAAACAAGTTGACCATAAAAAATCACAAACAATAGTTTAAAACATCCTAAATTGCAAGATAAAATCAAATCAGATCATATAAAAACAAAAGGCAACCATTCCTTGAAACATTTTCAGTAGAAAGACCCATATTCATCCATGTTGTCAGCTAAAATATAATGCTTTCCCTATTCCAAACCCACCACAAGT
Source organism: Lissotriton helveticus (assembly GCF_964261635.1). Classification (NCBI taxonomy): domain Eukaryota; kingdom Metazoa; phylum Chordata; class Amphibia; order Caudata; family Salamandridae; genus Lissotriton; species Lissotriton helveticus. The sequence continues at coordinate 1,339,776,569 of NC_136065.1, read as the reverse complement.
ATAAACAGCAATGCAGAGAAATAGAAATACCCAGTGGTGCACACACAAATCTTAAAAGTGAAATGTAAGCCCGCCATACTGATATTTACCAGGGAGGACAATTTTGAGTGGTATTCCTTTGACATCATAAAAACGACAAAGTAAAATAAAGTGCAAATAATTCATATTGGAGAGCTAAAGAGTACTATTTTTCCTAATATCAACTGCTCCCCATAAACATAGGAGGCAATACAAAAACATAAGACTGGGTCTATCAGTGCACATAGAAATCTTAAAGCAACATTCTAATCCCTAACATTATTTGCTAAAAAATGGTTTCAAAAAGTATCTCCGTAGCCCATCATAAAAACTACAAAATAGAATAAAGTGCTTTGTGCTCTGCTTGGACATACCATTCCATGGACAAGAGTCATACCGCTGGGCCTTTGCTTCATAAAAGGGAAGGCAACTAACCTAGTTAAGACAAATCAATGTTGAGGGATTGAGACTGTCTTCAGATATGGTTGAAAACCATCCCAAGTAGGGATTGACGTATATGATGTTACCATAGGTTTCCTGGACTCAGAGAGGCTCTGAAGGGTTTTGACCTAACTTTTTTGGAAGGCCGGCACTCTTTATAGATTTCGAATTACAGGAAGACAATACAACAATTTTAGGGTTTCATTAAAGTGGGAAAGTCAAGGGATATTATTAACGTAATCAATTGCTAGACAATCCAAATTAATAGATTTTGTAAATGCTGTTTCAGGCTTAGCCCAGATTGAGCACAAGACCAAACAGGCTTTAAAGAGAGTAAATCCTCCAGATAGGTTAACCCAATCTCTTTGTGAGTAATGCAAGTTGAAACAGAGGAAGGTATACTTAGCAGATGCCTAAGGAAGGCATTCTCCTCCACCTGGAGAGGACCGCATAGCAAAATGCCTCAAAGACCCCCTCCATGCATAGCAACTGACAATGCTTTAGCTTTGTAGATGTTAAACATTTCTTTGATGGGACAGCTGCAAAGTTTACCAGAGAATCTGAAGATACCCTCATAGGCTCTGCTAATTTTTAATCTAGCATTTTGTACATGTCTAACCCATGAGCCATTACTGGCAAACAAAATACCCAAATAATTAAATGAGTTAACCGTCACAGTTGGGGAACCCTCAATATAAAAAGTCCTGCACTTCAAGGTTCTTTTACTGCATATCATCGTAAATGTTTTAGCATTATTAATCTTCAATTTCCTCCCATTCTTTAAATTAGTAAAGGTTTCCATCAATCTCTGTAGGCCGAAGACAGTTCTTGACATCAGTACCCCATCATCAGCATGGAGTAACACAGGGAACGAACAACCGGCAACAATAGGCGTGTCAGCCTACAGAGCCCTGAGGACATCATCAACCCCATTAATATATATTGAAATAAGAATGGGGCCAAAACACAACCCAGACTGATTCCTATCTTGATTTTAATTGAATGAGTACATTCCCCATTAGGGCAAAAATGTACCTCGGAGGTCATGCTCCCATACAGTTTAGATAGAAAAATAACAATTTCTCAGGTGCTCTCAGTGAAAGGAGACTATGCCACAGGATCGAGTGATCCACCAGATTAAAAGCACTTCTAAGGCTGACAAAACACATATATAGGAAACCTTGCCTTAGTGTATTTCCCAGTAAGCAAATCCAGGTTAACACACTGTTCCACCATCCCCAACTCCTTCCTAAAACCATATTGGGCTTCCAAAAGAGTGGCGTCTCGGTGGCCTACTGTTCTAATCTTTGCAAATGGACACTACCCATCCATTTAGCAGAAGAGTCCAGAAGAGAAATGGGGGAAAGCACTCTGGGTCAGATCTATCCCCCTTATTAAAAATTGGCACTATGAAAGTCAGCCCAATCAGGGCGGATCATGCCCTTGGCAGCCGCATTAAGCACACAGTTCAGGATGGGGCCCTGGAGTTAGTCCATGGCCTTGAACGCATCGACCGAGGACACCATTGGGACCGGGCGCTTTACCCCCTGCTCTGCAATCTATAGGAAGAAAGACCTCCTCCAAAGTCACTTCTAAGGGCCTACTACAATTTAGTTGACGTCTGTACCTTTATCTCCCACAAGGGAACCAAAAATGCCTTAAAAATCATCACCAACCCACCCATGAAGGGGCACATGTGAGGTAAAATCAGGAGCAGTATCATTTTTTTTAAGAAGGGGGCATTAAACATGTTCTAGAAAAAAGTGCCATTGTTGGTCTCAGCTGCCCGGGCCAAATTAGACCAGGCTTCTTCTCTGAGCACTTTTTCTCCTATAGACTAACGCCAGATTATAATCCTTCCATAGCCGTTTAATAGAGATGTGATCACTAGATGAACTATTATAATAAGCAATCTGCAGCAACTTGGCTACCTGAGTGCACAAGTGTTCATAGCTTCCATGTTTCTATATGGTCCTGAGTCTAGGGCATTGGGTCAATAGGGCGCTAAGTGACCTAGTGATTGTTTCAAATGCACAAATCACCCCTGTCTTGTCCACCTTTTTGCCCAAACAATATTTAAAGTCTGCTGCATTTGTAATTAGCAACTTTTGAAACTCAACTGAAGGATCAGCCCGTCCATTTAATCCAAACAAATTTAGGCCAAGTGGGGTCTATGTTGGCAACAGTGGTGCTCGTCCCCAAATTCTCAGAGTATAATGACATGGACACAACTAAAGGTATTGCTCACTGCAGTTACTATTATCTGACAATCAATAACAAGATTCCTAGCTGATAGAGAAACTAGAATATGGTCAATAGGAGTACTAGCTCCTCTACCAATAAAAGAGGGGACCTGAACATTATTCACTTCATTAAGTGTCTCCAAAAGTGAGAGATCATACTTAGAAATTAGGGAGTTAAGAGATTGCCCATAGGTGTTAAGTAAATCTTGTAAGACTCCCTCATCTGCTAAATCAGCAATGCCTCACACAAACCTTGCTGAAGAAGGAGATTTCTGTAAAATACACAGCTCAAAAAATCAAACAATGTGGATGACTAGCACACAAAACCATACCAAAATCGCCTTTAAGGCTAAAATAAAATCACTTCAAGAAGAGTTGAACATATTGTTGAATTAAAACCAATTCAGACCCTCTCTTGAAAGACAGCCACACCTGTTAATAGCTACTGACAATAAGTTGGTAAATACAATTTGGAGACCACCCTTAGGGCGACCTGAAAATAATAGGATAGCAGGTGTGGAAATGGATGAGAAACCCTCGACATGAGAGGGGTCTACAGTCCAGTTTTCCTGGAGGCAGATTACATGTGAGGTGGAAATAATATAGACCCAATGCGGGGCAATTAAATTAATTTTAAACCCAAACATATTTCATGAAGAAAACAAACAAGTTCCCTTGTATCCCACTGGTCTTAAATGAGGGAATGCAATAATCAGGCTAAAGACTCTTGAGTCAACCATCCCAATTGACAAAGGATAATGTGGAGCAGGGATGATAGTGCCAACCATGGACTCAAGGTTTGAACCTAAGGGGTGAATAATCTCATCACTCACATCCTCCAGACAGGGGAGTTGCATGACATCCCCAGGGCTGTTATTTCAATCTGTCTCCTGCAAATCACTTACCCCCAGATGCATCAAGCATCCATTTTGCGATTCCTTATTAGCGAAAAATAAGGATTCGCTAATAAGGAATAGCAAAATGCTATGCATGAAGAAATCGCTAAAAAAATTGCGATTTCTTAATATTCCTTAATTGCGACTCGCAAATTGCGAGTCGCAATTAAGGAATACCCCCCATTCATTCCTATGGGCCTAGAGGCCCATAGGAATGAATGGGAAGACATTCTCAATTTGCAATTAGCAATTAGCGAATCGCAAATTGAGAATGCAATTTCAAGGGTGCAGGGGTGTCCAAAGGACACCCTGTTGCACCCCTGAAATTAATCTGTGCACATATGTTGCGCACACACATGCCCTAAGGGCATGTCTGTACGCAACATGAAACTTTGAAAAATGCATAAAAGTGCATTTTTCAAAGTTTTTGCAAATTACAATGAAGTTCAACTTCATGGTAATTTGCTCCCCGTATTAGCGAAACCGCTAATTTATTTACTTTGTTGCATTGCATTAAAGGAATCTCAATTTGGGATTCCTTAAATGCAATCGCAATTTAAGGAATCTCAATTTAGAGATTCCTTAAATTGTGATTTTTGCATTTGGGATGATGCATCCCAAATGCAAAAATACCGGTCGCGAAGGGGTAGATTCTGAGAATCTGCCCCTTTGCGACCAGATTTTCCTTTCATGCATCTGGGCCTTACTCCCTTAAACCTATTTGATGTAGAGACAGAGACTGGTCAGACGGCAGTAGAGAGCTGGTCAAATGAGAGAACGCCTGACACCCTGCAGGATGGATGTAGGTGATGATACAAATAGTCATGGGGAAGGAGTGTGATATTGCCAGGGTTTGTACTGAATATAGGAGACCTGGATAGGATCTCTCCTGCAAACCCAGGGTGTTTAACATTAATGATGATACAATCCACCTTAACGGTTTTATTATTTGGAAAAATCCACCCAACCCTTCTTGTCATAATAATTTGGTCGGCTCTCGCAATAGGGAAAACAAACTTAGACTGTAACCAGTGGAGGTCCTTATTCCTCAACTGGACAGATGACTCAGGTATGCCTGAGGGCAGGGGGGGGGTCTTTGGTCATTATTGCCACATATGGGCCGCAGGGGGGGTGTCATTTGATGGTAACTATATTTGGTGACTGCCCCTCATCCCAGAGCTCCTAGTATTCCCTAGATGTTGTAAGTCGCTTACTGATGGGGTTCCAGATGGCCATATAATGCCAGAAAAGGTGGTTGAATGTTTATTTCCTGTCTGGTGCGGCTAGGCACAGAGTGGAACCTCTGCTGGCCCCAGAGCCCTGGCCGGAATCACATTCCTTATCTGACTATGGGGCCCTCCCACATTTCGGGACACATCGGCGTTTGTAGTTGGTACGGTGGGGTAAACTATTACACTGTACAGGCCCATTTGAAGGTACTTTACAATTTTTTGAAGGGCCATCGAGGCCTAGGTGTGAAGTTCCTTGTACCATAAGAACAACTTGAGCTGGTAGACCAGTGGACGCACTGTGTATTGGCTTAATGTAGCCTAAAAGTTCTTCAATATCCCCTAGCTGTTCATAAATGGGAGAGAGCAAACTCTCCACCACCCCCTTCACACAGGACCACAGTTTCTCCTGGTGCCACTTGTCCTCTTCATCCGTGGACGAAACTACCATACGGCTCTCTGTGTCTTGGGCCAATGCACACGTTTGGAAGGTAGACGGATAATGTTTTTTTGGTTACTGTTGTCTTTTACGCATAACAGGACTGGGCCAATTAGTTGGTGAAGTCACAAATGTGCTGGTGTTCCATCCTGTATCACCAAGGGGAGCCGAACTTAATGACAATGGCTCTAGGGCTGCGGGCAGGTGTTGGACAGACACTAAGGTTGTACCGATTGAAGGCTTTTAGGATTACTCTAGGGGTGTCATTATCTCAGGAGCTGCAGCCATAGTAGCAGATAGCCGGCGCTGCGCCTGTTCAATTTCCTTGTTTAAAGCACCCACAGTCCGTTTAATATATCCATCCAAGGATGAAGAGTTTGAGTCAGATTTGGGTGGGATGGAGGAGAAGAGGCGCTAATGTCCTATTACTTACCGGTAATCTTCATTACTCCGGGTCCCATAGTCCTCGACACCTTCATACTTACAAGTGGAGATGATCATCTCCCGACAGAAAAAAACAAGAGGAATGCTGGGATACTAATACTGCCCCTCCCCCGGGAGTACATAAGCAGTACTTACCCAGCAGACCTCTTGTACTAACAAGCCCAGACAGGAAGGCCGGCCGCCCGGGAGGTGAGGGAGGGGCGCATGAAGGCGTCGAGGACTACGGGACCCGGAGTAATGAAGATTACCGGTAAGTAATAGGACATTACCCCCAGGTCCCTCTGTGCTCGACACCTTCATACTTACAAGTGGAGAATACCAAAGCAGAAACCCGGCCTCCCGCACGCACAAGTACACCCAGGAAACCACAACAAAAGCAGCCACCCAAGGGAGAACCGAGAAGGAGGAAAGGAAGACCGCAGGAAACAGCCGGCCCGCAACCCAGAACAGGACAGCAGGGACAAGGGCCGGAGAGAAAGAAAAATCCAGGGCTCCAAATAAAGGAGGCCGCCAACCCGAGCAACCGGCAACCGGGACCCGGACCAGGACACCAAGACCAGCCAAAACAACCCACCGGAGAAGACCGCCCAGGCCAGAACCAGCAGGAAGGCACACAGGGCCAGGCAGACCCACCAGGAAGACGAGACAACCCAGAAGAAAGCCAAAGAAGAAACGGCCAACAGAGCGCAGGCACAAGCACCCAGCCCAAAAAGAAAGGAGAAGCACAGGCCAGAAACACATCAAACTCTCAAAAAGAAAGGAGACGAGCCCAAGAGACCCGAGGAGGAAACCCCGCCGAGGAGGCCCAGGAAGCAACAAGCACCCAGGAGCCAAACAGGACCGAGAACCCGACCCAAAAGACAGCGACGGGGAAGAACCCCAGAACCCAGCCGAAAGCCCACCAAACAAGGAGAGGCCAACAAGACCGGAAACCAGCAACAAAGAAAACCTAACCAGGTTGGGAACAGAGAAACCGACCACAAGCCCAGAAAACCCCAACCCCAAAGGGATGGAACACAAGGCAGGAAGGGAGCACAGAGCAACCGAGAAAACCCCAGCAGCCGCCCAATGAGGCACAGAGGGCAGCACAAAGAAGGTGCCCAAAAGACACAGGACCGCCCAGGAACCCCACACCCAGGCCAGGCAAGCAGCAAGGGCAGGAGCAGCGGGAAAGGATGCCCAGGGAGAACAGCACCCAGACCATAACCACAAGGCCCCATCCCAGCAACGCGGCAAACCACAAAAAAAGAGGCCAACAAACTCTAACAGAACCGGGAAGCCAGGACCAGAGCCAAGCAACCCGACCACGCAGGAGGAACAGCAGGCCCAAGCAAACTCCAAAGGAGAGCAGAGGACCGAGCAGCAGGAAACCACAGACAACCCGCAGCCAGGAGGGAGGGACCCGCACAGGCACGAGAACCACAGAACAGCACCCCAACCAGAGAGGGAGGGGCATCCAAAGAGACCCACACAGGGAACAAAGCCCGGGAAGCAAGGGAGGAAGGAGCGAGCCAGGACCACAGAACCAGGAAGAACCCGGAAAAGGCCGGCAACAAACCCCCAGAACAGGCCAAAAACGGGACAGCACAGCCTGAAAACCCAGGAAGCACAGCCCGAAGCCACACACAACCAGCAAGAAGCCGGCAGAACTGTAGCCACAGAACCCCACACAGGCCCACAACACCGGGCAAACAAGCCTGGGAAGAGAACCAACAGTAGAAGAAGGCCCAGAAGGAACCACCAGAAGCGGCCACAACTGCAGAACACCCCGCCAGGATCCAAAGAGAGAATAGCAAGGAAGCAGAGCCCAAAAAGGAGCACCACAAGCAGGAGCGGGAAGCAGCAGCAGAAACCTCAGCCAGGCACCCACCAAGTGAACCAGACAAGACCAGAACAACCCAGGGAGCAAACACCCCCAACAGGAGATGGACCCGGAAGCCAACAGCCCCCAGCAGCCCCAGAAGGCCAGGCAGGGACCAACCCGGCCCGACCAAGCACAACACAGAGCAGATAGCGGAGCACGGGGACAGCACACCAACCCGGAGAACAGGAGGCAGGACAGGAACCGGCAGCAGCCCGGAGGCCCCAGCCAGGAACAAACCAGGCAAGCACCCCGGCCGAAACAGGAGGGGCAGACAGCCAAAGGCCAGCCCAGGGGGAGCCAGCGCAGAAGCAGCCAGGCCAAGCACACAGAAAAGCCCCCGGACAACACCAGAAGCCCCAAGCCTGAGCAAGGGAAGCCCACACCAACAGGAAGACCCAGGCAGGCACCACAAACAGGCACCAAGCAGGGAACAGACGAGAACAGGAGCAGGCAGGGCTGAATCAGAACAGCCGCACCCAAGGCAGCACAAGCCACCCAAGCGCAGGCAGAGGGGACAGACCACCCCAAAGAGCCCCCGGCAAGATACAGGCAAGCACCCATGACCGGAACCAGGCACAGCCCAAGGGACGGGAGGAACAGGACCAGGAACCAGGAGCCCCAAAGGCGACCAACCACACAGAAGCCAGGAGCGAAGAACCAGGACACCCAAGCAGAGCAGAGGCCCAACAGCCAGCCCGCTGCGGAGGCAAGGCCACAGAGGGAGAACAGCATGGCAGGCCAACCTGAACCAGGGGAGCCCACAGGACCCCACCCCCGCATCGGTCCGAGGAGCAGGAACACTGACCCACCACCAGGCGGGGCAGGCAGCCTGAAGAAGAGGGGGAACAGAACGCACCCCCGACAGGCCGTCGCCGCAGAAGAGAGGAACGCCATGCAGAAGAGAGCAAGGTGCAAGCAAGCACACAGGAAAACCCCAACAACACAGGGAACCCCAGGAGCAAGCCAAGACAGAGCCAGCGAAAAGGAACCCGCCACCACAGAGGCGACCGGAACCCACGCCAACCCGAGGCAAGCCACAAACAGAAAGGGCGAACGCCCACAGATCCGCCAAGAGCACGGGCACATCCAAAAGAAGAGAACCAAAGGGAGCAGAACCTCGGAACGCCCACCAAGCAACAACAGCAAGATCCGGGGCGGGCTAGCGGCAAGGGTGTAGACCAGGAACAAGCCACACAGGAGGCAAGCAGCGGGGACTCCAGAGACAGCAGCAGGACACCCCAAAAAGCAATACGGGACGTAGCACAGCGCCGAACGCAAGTCCCCAACAAACCCCGGCACCCCCAGGAGGCACCGACCCAGGGACAAGACACACGCCAGAAGGCACACCCGTCATCACCCCAGGACCGGCACCAGCAGGCGAACAGAGAACCCACCAACACCGGACATCAGGACAGCAGCGGCCGGACTCGAACCCACGGCCACGAGCGCCAGCAAAACCAGAGGCACAAGAAGGAGCATGGAGCCCAGCGCCCTGCAGCACCTAGAAGAAAAAAGTGGGGGTGAAAACAGCCAAAGCGGGGGCCAACAACACAACAAGGCCCCCACCGCAAATGTGAGAAAAACACACACATGCAGCAAAGGAACAAGACACCCCAGCGCTCTATGCCACAGAAGCATGCCACAAAGACATGCCAAAAAACGGAAGGCAACCTAGGGTCCGCAAAACCCCGAAAACCCGACCCCCGGCTCGAGCAAAAAGCCCAGGGAACATACAAACGCAGCACAGGCCACCGGAGAAATCCTCCGTGAAAAGACAGCAACTGTCATAAAAAAGGGCGAGCCAGGCAAAGGCGGGGGCATATGAGGAGACCAGAAGGCACAGCCACACCGAAGGACAAGCCCACCGTAGTCCGGCGCCCAAGACCATTCGGCCCGCCAAGGACACCAAACTGAGGGAACAGGCACAAACCCTCAGGAATCCCCAACCACTCCCACAGAAAGTGAGAAACACGAGCACATCTGCAAGGCGGGGAAAAGAGCAGTCAACAGAGGGCAGGGAACAGGAACAAAAGGAACGTCCCACACACAGCGCCCATGAATCCACAGGGACTGAAGAAACACAGCCCCGGACACCAGGCACAAACCCCCCATCGAGACAACAGGAAAGAAGCACCAGAGGCGGCCCCCGAACCAGACATCAGAGGTCCCCGCATGCCTCGAACAGGAAACATTCCAGCGCTGCCAGCGGCGCGGCGTGGGAAGCCCACACTGCAGATGACATCAGAGGCTGAGCGGGGGACCCTGCAGCCCCCCCCACCCTCCGGGGCAGGCAGAGAAATGGCTCGAGCAGAGTGCCACAGAAGCGAGGCCAGGCGCCCACTGCCGTTAGCGCCGGGCACCTGAAACAGAAAGAGAATGGGCAGCATACACAGGCAGGCAGAAGAAAAAAGGGGATCCTGAAACCGGGACTCACCAGGAGTGGGGGCCAACCCCAGGAACAAGGCCCCCACAGCACCGCCGAGCAGAAGTCCATCAGGAGCCCATCCAGCGAGGCACGGCTCCCCGGCCAGGCTCGGGAAGCCGAGCCCGCGACCCGGAAGCAACCGGGAACTCCAGCACCAGCCGCAAAGGGCCGGTAAGCGCATGCAGCACACAGCCAGGAACTCTTCAATCCAAACACCGGCACCAGAGCAAGACCGACTCCAAGCAAGCCCGGCAGGCCAAGAGGCAGTCCAGGGAACCCCCCGCCCACACAGCCAGGCAGCAGGGCGGGGGGAGAAGAGAAGCACCGCCACTCAAGCCCAGCAGGAGCAGCACCAGCACACCATCAATTTTGTCGACAGACAGAAAAAAAGAACAGGAGGTCTGCTGGGTAAGTACTGCTTATGTACTCCCGGGAGAGGGGCAGTATTAGTATCCCAGCATTCCTCTTGTTTTTTTCTGTCGGGAGATGATCATCTCCACTTGTAACTATGAAGGTGTCGAGGACGGAGGGACCTGAGGGTAATATGATGGCAAAAGGCACAAACATCAAAACCTCTAAAGCATTATAAGTGGCAGAAATTACTGTCCATACAAAAATCTACCACCTGGAGAATACATGGAGAAACAAAGGGGGCCCAGCCTCCTCTGGGTGATGGCAGGTGTAGACGGGCCCGGTCTTCACGCCGGCGCCTGCGCACTTCCCACACAGAGGAAATGTCAGTATTCCTTTATAGCGTGGATCAACTGTGGGCCCTGCCTCTTCCTTGGCGGGCTTGTGGTCAAAAGCAGTTCTGAGACTCGAAGTCCTCGCAGATGCCTTCTCCTTATTTTCCTGCAGTGGAAATGCCAGTAGCGCTTTATAGCGTGGATCAGTTGCATGCCCCGCCTCCTCCTTGGTGGTCTTGCGGTCAAAATCAGTTGTGGGACTTGTCCCTGTTTCACTTGCTATGGGTTAGTCTTCAAGTCCCTTTAGAATGTCTTTTAATGTATGTGTGTGACAGGCGAACTAGCGACCCACTTACTGCGCTCATTGCCACAGTGAGATGCCTTCTTTTGTATAATCATGGAGGAGACTGGAGAGAAAGGAGGTGAGGGGTGGGTCTGCTGGGATGAACTGCACCAGAGGCATGCCGTGTGCCGGCTCTGCCCCCATCAACTAGTATTCAAAGTGCCTTAATGTGTCCACTCTTGGAGCTATTTTGGCTCTTTGTTGGGACCTGCAAGAATGCCATGCTATGCTTGTTTCTGTGAGTCCATGCTGATCCGTTGGGCTCTGATTACAGGCAGTCAGAAGCAAGTATTATCGTTAAACCCACCCAGGGAAATGCACGCCTGTTCCGGGGCCTGCACTGATTACAGGCCGCTGTGGTGGGGCCTAATTATGGGAAATTCTGAGTCTTTTCCTGGAAAAGACTCGAGTGCTTTTCAAGACAAATGCAGGTGCAAAGCTGTACTGACTTCGAGGTTATTAGACAGCGCGGAGCAAAGAATCTTGCTGGGTTCCTTATTGCAATTTAGGGAAAAGCCAAGTCTTTACTTCCTTTCTGAATGCCAGATGATGGTGTATGCTTAGTATAATAGCCGTCAAGGAGTTTCAGAGCTTTGCCAACCTGCTCTGAGAATGAGTTTCCTAGGATGGAGGTGTAATCCTGCTGAGGTGTTTGCAAGTTTGAGTAGTAAGAAGCAGGGTGCTCCAGTAGACCATGAGGGTGTAACAAAAAAACAATAATACACGTTCCCAAACATAAATTGACTCATTCACTCACTCACTCACTCACTCACTCCCTCACTCTCTCACTCACTTACTCACTCGCTCTCTCACTCACTCGCTCACTCTCACATTTAACAATTGTCTCAGTGATTGAGTGTCTGGTCACACACACAAACATGCACGCACAAACTCACACCCTCACCAAGTGACTGATTCACATGCACTCACAAACAGTCACACACTCACAGTTCCACCGGTCACAGCATTTTCACTCAGGTAAACACCTCTCCGAACCAAGGTCGAGTCGCCACTCGTGCTCCTCAGCACTTCCATTTCCTAGCACTAAATATGAAAAAAATCCGCCCTACAAATATTATATGGTCAAAAGACATTGCACCTTCACCTGCACAGCCGACCGCGCCGGGAGATTTCGAGATCCGAGTTACAGATATAGATTGCAGTTATGCATTCTTCTGTCAACAGTCGACTCAAGGAGTAACTCCATCCTCGCAAACAGTTCATGGTGGAATATGATTTAACCAGGTCGCGACGTCATCATTAGCTTCTTTTGGTGTATGTCCTGCCGAGTGTTTTTTGGTAAATGCAGCACTGGAATGTTGGCCCTTTTGATGACTGGTTGCAGATGAATCCCATTCGCATTTCTACAAGTTTACATTCTGGGGTGTGAGTGGAAAGAATGATCGGAGTAATGAATTCTGTTTTTACGAATTATAGCCAGTAGAGCACAGAGAAACTCAAAGATTGAGCTCACTCATACCTCAGTTACACCAGAGCTTTAAATGGAAATAAAAAAGTGCAGGTACTCAATATTTAAAGTACCTGTTTGATCCTGAGGCGTGGCAGTACTCATTCATTAAATGTATTACAGCATTGCTGAGACGTGCTGGTACTTTCTCTGTCAAACTGAAGAAATTCAGGAACTCAGGACTGAGTAACACATACTGTTAAATGAAATGAAACACTCAGACACCCAGTGACACGCTCACACACTAAATTCCACACCCTTCCAAAATAACTTACATACTAACATGTCGATGCTTGTACCCACATATGCACACATTCCATTACACATTCATGTTTGGGGGTGTAAACCACTAGCGGCCCTCAACATTTTGAACAGGAGCAAAACTAGGCTGGGATCGCACAAAGTCTGGAGTGTGTGAATTGAAATCCTTTTAGAAGAAATTGGCACCTGTGTGCCCGTCTAGAAAATTGCTACGTAAAATGTGACTTTGCTATTTCAAATAAAAATTACCTACTAGGTAATGATTACTTCTCAGTACGTTAGAAAACGCAAGAATGAACAAAAATTCGTTAGTTTGTAAATAGCCCCAAACTGTTTTCATTTTGCTCTAATTTTCCAACTACATATCAGTGTTTTTATTTTGAAATTATAACTGCATTGATTGAAGTCTGCAATCCTGAATTAGATTTTCTGTTCAGACTTCTTCAGCAGGGCCTCTAAGTTGATGTTGCCAATTTGTAGAGGATAGCTTGTTTTCACCAGCACAATTTTCAAAAATGTCATTCAACAATCATACTGGTGATACCGAACACAAAATACAGTAATCCTTGAGTCTCTGCATATATGTGAGGGGGAGTGCAAAAAGCTGAAATAACTGTTGATAAACAGGAGCTGGGAAAGAATGATATGAGCAAGAGAAGGCAGGTTATGGGAGGTTAAGTGTGTTAGGAGGGCAAGTAAGTCTTTTGTTGGGGTCAAAATGTCCCATCTGTTCTTGTTAAGGGGGTTAAGTTAGCTTGATCAATGGTACATTGGGGTAAGCATGCAAAATAAGTTATTCTTTTTTTAGGAGAGGGGAGGTGGAGGAGGATCTGGAGGGAGCTATATTCAAAGACCAGCTCTAACATTCAGGGCCACTAAGTCAACATGGTGATCACAAAACTTACATGGAATGTAAAGGATCTTAATTCACCAACCAGGTGCCACAAACTGTGAAAATACTTGCTGGACCAGCGACATGGTGTAGTGGTACTCAAGGAAACCCATTTCAAACAAGATGAGGAGCACAGGTTATGACAAAAGACATCCCCGTGATGTACAAGTCCTCTGCTCCTACCAAGTACAATGGTGTGTCTCTTTTCTGTCAATCATCGTTGAAATTTATACCTGAGGGTTGCAAATCTGACAGAAAAGGGAGAATTGCCTTGGTGAAGGGGCGAATTGGGGGTCTGATGTGTATATGTGCCTCTGTCTATGCCCTTCATTCCAATCAAATGGATGTACGCTTCCAGCTAGTGGGGGGGTTTCCAGAAGGTGAGATCTTCCTGATGGGAGAGTTCAATCTTACTTGGGATTCAGGAATAGAGAACACTTATCCTCATAAATCTCCCCCTTGGAACTTTCCCAAGTCCCTGAAAAAAGTGGTACATTCGCTTGGTGTGATAGATGCATGGAGGACCCTCCATACAAAGTCGCACAACTACACATTCGTGTCACACTTGCATCGTACCTATTCACGACTAGACTGTGTTCATTAGCCAATTCATCAGTGTATTTTCTCTACCTCCATTACTAAGGATCTCTTCTTAAGGGATGATCTTCGTAAGGCTATTAGAGAATTTTTTCAATTGAACAAACCACAGAATACTACCTCCGCCAATGGCAGCTATCAGAGGGAACTTCATAGCACTAGTCTCAGCACTTAAAAAACAATGGGCTCAAGATAGACTATCACTCAAGACAGAGCTGCTCACGACAGGACGGGAGCATAAAGAACACCCGTCTCCAGCCCTACATGGGAAGGTCACTGCCCAAGGGGAAAAATTAACGCTATGTATACTAACAGTGCTGAATTCACTCTTTTATGTCTTAAAACATGAGCTATGAACAAGGCAATAAAGTAGGGTCACATCTGGCACGGCAGCTTAGAGTCAAGTGAGAGAGGGAATACATCGGGGCAATTAATGGGAGTCGGGTCGGCCAGCTGTCTCAGATGCAGAGAAGGCTCAAATCTTTGGCAGTTTTTATGAGAGGCTATATACCGAAGCTCACACAGATGAGCACATCCAATTGAACTACCTAAATGGCGTCAAACTCTCTCAAGTGGCAGCAGCTCAAAACGAGATTCTGGGAGGATCTAAAAGCGAAGATAAGCTCCAGACAGTTATCACAGCCCAGAAACTCCATAAGTCACCAGGGCAGTATGGGCTTATGTTTGAATTTTACAAAACATTTATCTCCGACCTTGTGCCTCGCCTGACGGCCCTTTTTAATCACATGGCGGAGTCTAGTGTGGTTACCTTATCTATGAGTGAAGCACTAGTCTCGTTGATCCTGAAACCCAGTAAGGAGCCACGCTCCTGTGGTTCATACAGACCCATAGCCTTGCTCAACTTGGATGCCAAGTTATACTAAAAAAATACTGGCTTCTAGGCTTCATGATCTGATCCACCCACTTCTGTCTCGCTTTATTAAAGATGAGCAAACTCACGACAAATTTGAGATAGGTGGTCCATCTGATGAAAAAGGTCCACTAAAATAAGGATACTGGCAGTTCTTCTGCCTTCTTGAAGGCAGAGAAGGCCTTCGATTGCGTAGTCTGGTCCTTTTTATTTCATACCCGACAGCACTTTGGTTTCTGCGACTGATTCATAGCCATGATCTTGCCCAATTAGGCCTCCCACTGATCGTGGGTTTTAGTTATTGGAGTGAGCTATGACCTGTTTCACTTAAGGAGAGGGACGCAGAAGGGGTGTCCACACTCCCCGCTCTTATTTGCCCTCAGCATTGAACCCCTAGCAGTCAAAATATGCATGCCTCCCTCCATTCACATACTCCCTATTGGGTTAATTGAGTATAAAATCTACTTGTTTGCAGATAACATACAACTGGCATTTACTGGCCCTCAGCCCTCGTTGGACGGTCTCCAAGTAGAATTGCGATTATATGAGGAGGTAGCAGGATTGCATATTAACCTGCATAAATCTTTTTTGCTCAATCTGACCCTAAACACCAGTGATATGGAGACTTTGATGGTCTCCTCCCCCTTTCAATAGGCAAAAAAGACATCGACTACTTGGTTATTAGACTCACTGCTAGACTATAAGACCTGCATCAAATTAACTACCCACCACTCCTACAACACAAACCTTTTGCCAGGCCTAAACCTTCCTTTCCAATGCCTATAAGTCACCCCTAGTTTAGGCCCTGAACCGCCCAGAGGACAGGGTGCAGTGCATTTGAAAGTAGGACATGTACTTTTGAGTTTTACATGTCCTGGTAGAGAAAAACTCCTAAAGTCGTTTTTCACTCCTGCAAGGCCGACCTCGCCCATAGAATAACATCAGAGTTACCTTATTACATTTAACAAGCTATAACTTCCAATTGGGAACAGGTAGACAAGTCGAGATTGGTGTCTAAAGAATTATCAGTAAATGCCCTCTTTAATGGTGAAGTCAGATTTTAATTACAGTTCTGAAAATGGCACTTTTAGAAACTTGGTATTCTCTTGCCCTAACCATTTGATTCTTGCAGCCTGATCCTGTTTTACATGATTTGGTGTACTGCCAGTTGGTCTTTAAGTACTGCTCCCAGACTGTGAGACAAATGGACGATAAGTGTAGCAAGGATTTCCCACTCCGAGTCAATGAGGGTGCAGAGCTGTCACCTACAACACTTGCACATCACAAAGGCTCTCTCTGAGCACAAATTGTTTGACACTGGTCAATTGTGACCCTAGACAAGCTGTGGCCAGGACACCTCAGGGGGATGGAAACCTCTAGAAGCTTCCTCCACTTGAAAGTGGGCACCAGGCAATACATATGAGACCTCCGACCCCAGCTCTTCAGTTCACTTGTGGGCCTGTGGCCTCTGCCAAGAAGACCTGCTGCGCTGCTGAAAAGACTGTCACTCTGCTGGACCGCTGCTCTGGAGGAATGCTTTCCTGCTATGCTGACCTGCTGCCTGCTGCCCTCTTGCCTTGATGAGATGGGCTGGACCTGCATCTGTTGAACCCAGGACTCAAGAGTGACACCAAGGGCTAGGTGGCTGGCCTCCGACCTAGAGCCTCAGAGACAGAATGCTCCAACAAGCTTGAACCCAGCACCTGGGCTCTGCCACATGTACGTTCAACCTTGCTAAGTGGTGCTGCCCCAGTCCTGGACCCTTAGAAAGGGGCCTGAAGGTGCTCTGCCAGCCCATCAGTTATTCCAGCAGAACAGATGCATCTCCTCTGCTGCGCGGCTCAACCCCAAGCGGAATTGTTGCATTGCCTTTGCTGCATAGACTTTCCCGACACAAGAACTTCACATCGCATGAAGCCCCATCAAAACCACTGCTGTGAGACGCATCCCCAACGCAGGCCCTTGCCTCTTGTCAATGACAATCTCAACAATTATGCTGGACTCCACATCGCAAGCCCCACAGCTACTTTGGAACAAGCAAGTAGGCGACACATCCTCAACCAGGGCCTTGCATCTCCTCTGCTGCACGGCATCCTCTACACGAGACTCTACAGTTATCCCCAACCAGGATTTAAGGTACTCTTGTTTAGCGGATCTAGCTGGGTCTAAGGAGCCGGCACATGCTCCATCATGGTCGGCCTGAACTCGAGACTTTTTTCGGTTTAGCATGACCATGGATCCAAAGCTGGCACTTTGTGGCGCAATATTCACTGAAATATTTAAAATTGCATGTCTCCAGTTCTACTGATTGAATTTTTGTCTCTTTGGTCTTGATTTATTAATTAAAATTTTCCCTATTTTTCAAAATTTGTTGTGAGGGTTTTCTTGTGTTGTATTGTCACTTTATTACTGATTGAAGTGTTGCATAAATAATTTACACATTGCCTCTACTTGAAGCATGACTGCTCTGTGTCAAGCTATCAGAGGGTTGGGCACAGGCTAATTTGTGGGACGCTTGTGACTTCACCCTAACAAGGATTGCGGATGCTACTTGAGTAGGGTTCAACCCTCTCAACCAGTAACCCACTTACTTACAGTCAATATTAGTGTAATAGAAAATGGTCAGAAAATGAAGGTGAAACGCAATGCCCATAAAGGCAGCTGCCTTTGTCATCTTGCAGCTGATTTTGCTACCTTTGAGGCGAGGGGTCACAAAAGCAGTGTCAGGGGCTGCAAGGGGCATGCCAAGGGTCACCACTGCGGCCCATGGTGACCCCTAAATGATGTCCATGGTGCTAGAAGAACCACAGGCTCCCTTGCACAGGCTGCTCTTGCAGCTTGCAAGGAAGGCGTTGACTAGCACAGTACTTCAACAGCTTCAAAAATGTCACTGGCCAGGCCATCTCCTGGAGAAAGTGTGTGCACTCCATATAGGGTGACCAGGATTCTCGGGTTCGTTGGGACTATCTGATGTTTCCCCATCTGTCCTGATACATTTCCTTAAATTTAGGCCTTAACACGGTTTTCCGTATGGGTCGAATGAACACAGAGAAAGGCAAGTTTAGGTGTTTCAGTGCAGAATAGCAGTCCCTACTTGAAGCCATTTAGGTAACACATGTGACACTGTGTGTACAAGTTGCATTTAATTCCCCTTAGTGAGCCATTGTCTGCGTTTTGTAAGTTGTCGGGCACATTAAATGGAATCATTCTGAACCTTATGGTCATTTTAAAACGTTCTGTTTTTTTATATAAAAAAATCAGATCACCTTACGTTTTTTCTTTTTTCTTCACTGGTGAAGAATATGCTCGAATGTGTTTAGAGCCAGTAGTTCCCGCCAAAAGTTTCATATCTTCTGTGGGATTCTGTGTGATATTTTATTAAATAGTCTATCGTTGTTTTGTTTTTGAATATTAATGTGACATAATCATCTTAACTCTTTTTTTCCAGGTAATAAATCCCAAAAAGAAAATGAAGAAAAAGAAATACGTAAATTCGGGAACGGTAAGTCCTTTTCTTTCAATGGCTTGATTTCCTCTTATTTACGTACCTTGAAGGAATGATTTTCCTCGTGAGTGTGAGATCTTTCAGGGTAATGCTGCTGAGGAAAGTGCTATGTGGAGCCTCCGTGAAAATACTGCGCACTGCCTACTTAAAGGCTCAACAAAGGGGCCTTGGCTTCCCTGGGTAGGTGCTACAGCTGTGTGCTACTTACCCTATGGTTCAATAGTAATGCTGCATGACAAGATTGTAGTGCTGTGCCCTCCTGACCTGCACTTGGCGGTAGTGCTTAGAGATACCTCCCCACACCTCTGCTACTCTGTGGTTACACTGTGTTGCTAGTAGTAGTATGTTCTGTCAGCCCTTTGCTTTATAGTGCTGCTCTATGCTGCCAATCCTAAAACTAAGGTACAGGCATCTGTACTTCTCGCTTTTCGGCTCTACAGTGGTTTGGTAGGTGTCCTCTTCGTGCCTCAGTGTTGTGATGTGCGCTGATGGCCCAAGGGTCCATTTATGAGCTGCTGATCCTTTGGGTTTATGGTAGCTCTCTGTGCTGCGTACACTGTGGCGCTGTAGTAGTGCTGAGTTCTCCTGACCTTATGCTTCTATATTAGCTCTGTTTCTGCTCATGCTATTGCTCTTTGATAGTGCTGTGTGCTCCTAATCCTAGGATTCCATAGTAGTGCTTTGTGCTGCTTACCCCATGGCTCTATGGTAGCGCTAATACTGCTGACTGTATACTCAGTGGTAGTGCTGTGTGCTATTGGTCCTATTGTGGCGCTGTTTACTGTTGGTCCTGCGGTTCTATGGTGGTGCTGTGTGCTGTTGGTCCTATTGTGGCGCTGTTTACTGTTGGTCCTGCGGTTCTATAGTGGTGCTGTGTGGTCTTGGTCCTATGGTGGTGCTGTGTGCTATTGGTCCTGCGGTCCTATGGTGGTGCTGTGTGCTCTTGGTCCTGCGGTTCTATGGTGCTGCTGTGTGCTATTGTTCCTGCCGTCCTATGGTGGTGCTGTGTGCTGTTGGTCCTGCGGTTCTATGGTGGTGCTGTGTGCTGTTGGTCCTGCGGTTCTATGGTGGTGCTGTGTGCTGTTGGTCCTGCGGTCCTGTGGTGGTGCTGTGTGCTATTGGTCTTGTGGTCCTATGGTGGTGCTGTGTGCTCTTGGTCTTATGGTGGTGCTGTGTGCTATTGGTCCTATAGTGGTGCTGTGTGCTATTGGACCTGCGGTCTATGGTGGTGCTGTGTGCTCTTGGTCCTATGGTGGTGCTGTGTGCTCTTGGTCCTATGGTGGTGCTGTGTGCTGTTGGTCCTGTGGTTCTATGGTGGTGCTGTGTGCTGTTGGTCCTGCGGTCCTGTGGTGGTGCTATTGGTCTTGTGGTCCTATGGTGGTGCTGTGTGCTCTTGGTCTTATGGTGGTGCTGTGTGCTATTGGTCCTATAGTGGTGCTGTGTGCTATTGGACCTGCGGTCTATGGTGGTGCTGTGTGCTCTTGGTCCTATGGTGGTGCTGTGTGCTCTTGGTCCTATGGTGGTGCTGTGTGCTGTTGGTCCTGTGGTTCTATGGTGGTGCTGTGTGTTGTTGGTCCTGCCAATAATAATAATATTAATCCACATTTGTAAAGCACGAACCATCACCCGTTAGTGTCTCTAGGCTCTGGGGGGCGTCGGGAAGATTAAGCAAGCTATTGCTCAGAGTCACATGGTTCTGGGCTAACCTGCCACCGGCCCCGGGGATCGAACCGCGATCCCCAGATTCCGGAGTCAGTCACCCTGGCCGCGGCGCCACACCTCTCCCTCTTGTGTCCTATGGTGGTCCTGTGTGCTGCTGGTCCTGCTGTCCTCTGGTGGTGCTGTGTGCTGTTTCTTCTGCGGTCCTATGGTGTCGCTGTTTGCTGTTGGTCCTGCGGTCCTATGGTGGTGCTGTTGGCTGTTGGTCCTGCGGTCCTATGGTGGCGCTGTTTGCTGTTGGTCCTGCGGTCCTATGGTGGTGCTGTTTGCTGTTGGTCCTGCGGTCCTATGGTGGCGCTGTTTGCTGTTGGTCCTGCGGTCCTATGGTGGCGCTGTTTGCTGTTGGTCCTGCGGTTCTATGGTGGTGCTGATTGCTATTGGTCCTATGGGTCAGTTGTGATAATGTGTACTGCTAGTCCTATGAGTTAGCTTTAGTCATAGATACTTCAAGCCCAATGGTTCAGTGCTATTGATGTGCGCTCCCAGCCCTTTGCCGTGTGCTCCCAGCCACATGCCTCAGTAGTCCTGATTTCTGCTCGCAGCCTTTTGGCTCAGTCATAGTCCTCCAAGCCTCTAGCCCATTTGCTCAGTGGCAGTCGTCTGCAATCCCAGATACATTCCTCACATCTGTGTTCTTATGGCCCAATCATAGGCCGGCTCACTAAGGACTCTCAGACCCCACATATCCTTGAGGCTCTCTCTGACGGTTCTCTCTGTGAATCCCCACAGCTGGGTGAGGGTGTCACAGCCCCTTCAGGGCCCACGGTCTAATTCAATAGCAGTTCAGATTAGCTTCTGTGTCACACAGATGTGAAGTTAAGAACACTAAATCCGCACTTACCTATTTGTTCTTTACCTGCTTCTAGATATTTGGTCCTTAATGTTTTGGTCATGATATTTTACAAGTGCAATGTTTCTGTAGTTGATGTTTCAACATATAACCAAACAGAACATGTGAACGGTAACTCCTGGGAGATAAGCATGGATGGGGGAAGAGCAGAAACTCGCATGCACCTCTCAGACTGCCAAGAACTATGTGTGAATGGGACAAGTAAGAAGAAAGCCACAATCAAATACAAAATACAGATGTATAAAGCCATGCTAAAAAAAAGTACAAAGAAGCTCTAATATTGGTAACAAAATCCTATTGGGATTAAGAAATCAACAAGTCCTCAATCAACCCACCAGCACTTCTTAGGTCCTTCTCTCTCTGCTGCCTCAGACAGTTCACTCAGCTTGCACAGTTTCATCACAAATAAAGAGCTATGACAAGATAAATACATGTGCACTGGTTGAAACTAGCAGCTGAGCTGCTGCTATAACTACAACCTGCCTGGCCAGAGATAGACACTATGAGATCCTGTTGAAATTAACCACGGTTGCATGTCTTATGAAGATGCTACATTTGTTTAAGGAATCACATACAAATGCACTCATGTAGACACTGCTCAGGGCTCCTACTTATCACTTACCCATTTCAATATGTCTCTGCGCTAGGCCAGGGCAGAGTTCACAAAGTTCCGCAACGTGGAACTCAGCAAAGTGACTAAAAAACTCTGTCACCCTACGTGGAGTTCAGCAAGCGGGGGAATGCACTAGGTCATGCCGTTCGCTCTGATTTTAAACACCAGGTTTTTGTCCTGAGCTGGAAAATCAGCGCGAACAGCACTATGCGCTGTGCAACAGGGCGCTGATTCTTTCTGCAGCTCGAGTAGATGTTCTACTCGAGCGGCAGCTTCCTGAACACGAACGGATGGTTTCTCAAAACGACCGATCACAATCATTGGTGACCACACACGTTGAAAAATCTTGCCGGCTAGGTGGTCTAGTGTTGGAGTTTCTTTGCTTTCGCTCAGCTACTTAATGTTAACGAGTGCAAGCAAAAAAAAAACCTGTGTGTCCACGGAACGCGGAGTGTGGAAAACTCCGCAAACAGAGCAGAGTTCACCACCCAGGCCTAGTCTACTCCCACTATTTGACCTTCTTGGGTGTCAGGCCAGATGTTGGTCCCATCTTATGCTTGTGACACCCAGATTTATAGTTGAATCTCTCCCGACTTGAAAGAGCTGTCCGGGATAGTACAGAACTGGATCAAAGGCAACATATTTTAACTAAATATCACAAAACTGGAGTTTTTAGGTCGAGCAGACCTAAAAAGCATGCGAAGCATGCTTTGTCTGCGAAGACAACTATTGCTGGCGTGTCTGGGGTAATGTGAGACAGCGATCGCCCACGCGCCTCGCTGTTTCAGCTTCCTCCTCGAGGGCGCGCACGTCGCCGTGCACATCCCCTGCCTCTGATTCTCACCTAAACACGCAGTCAGTCACACACGCAGGCAGGCACACACACAGACGCAGGCACATACAAGCGCACGCACACACAGCCACACACGCACATGCACCCCCCCCACACACACACAGCCACGCACGCACCCCCACCACTCACGGGCGCGCACACACACACACACACACAGATACAACCCCCCCCTCCGACTCACCGTGCTCTTTCTGCCTCGTCCGTGTCCCTCTCTCCCTCGGCAGCCATTGGGTGTGTCTCGGCGTGGGAGCTCCACAGCGCTGGTGGTCACTCGGGACGGGACCCGGGACTTCAGCTGCCTTAGCGCCGGGGCTCCCTCTCCAGCAAAAAGCGCGCATGCGCGGGCAGCCCCCGCCCTCAGTCGCAGCCCAGTCCTGAGAGCTGCTTTCGGTTTCGCTGTAACTCTGTCTGAGGTTCATCCGCCCGGCACGTAGGTCTTCAAATAAACGGGACAAATCCCCCCTCTGTACTAATTTACATCAGTTGTGGCCGTGAAATGCTCCGATGCACAGGACGGAAGAGAAGGTGATACAAGGGACGCTGGTCTTGGACGCTGGCTGCCACGGCGCACCGTCGATGGACAGGAACAGAAGAGGTAAGGACCCCGAGCCTTTAATTCACTGCTGCCTCCTCTGAGTCCTGGCTTGGAGCCTCTAACGGATCCAGAGTGGTGCAGGGCTACCGTCCTCCCCTCAGCAGTGCCAGCATCCCTGCAGCAGGGGACCCTGCAGGACATGCAGAGGCAGCTCAGATCAGCGGTGCACTGCCACATTCAGAGATGCCAGTGTGACACAGGCATCTCTGAATGTGGCAGTGCACCGCTGATCTGTGTCTCCGGATTCTCCCCAAAGCAGCGCGCCCGGCCAGAAAACTGCGTGGAAACATTTCAAAACAAAGGCATGGGAAACGCGTTAAACATGTGTTGGCAGAGAACCAGTGGAAAAAAAAGTGCCACACGGTTTAAACTGAGCATGCATGGTAGCTGCTGCTTGCTGGCACAGCTGGGAGCTTGTCGTGCTGGCCTTATTGCATCTTGGTTGCATCACGCAGGCCAGGGTGATGCTGTTGTTTCTGGCGCTAGGGTTCGCGAGCTGCAACGTGGGGGGTTTCGGTGTGATGGTGTGGACAAGGCAGGCTATGTCTAGGCACTGTAACTGTCATACTAAATGAACCGTGAGGCCTCTCCGTGCTGTAATGTGTGCCTCAGCTGTAACAATTCACTGAAATTGGGACTTAAGAGGTGTCACCCGTAGTTACTTCTTTTGTCATGCTAGTGTTTCACTTCCTCCAAATGTCATCAGTTCCTTCAAATTCTCCTTCTGCCTCTCGTTCTCCCATCAACCTTTTCCCCTTACTTTCACTATTTTTAGTCGATGGTTGCCTTCCACTTCTACTTTCACACTTTCTCCGTGTCACACGTGTTCCTACACTGTAAACCCCCCCCCCAACATCTGTACTAATTAACGCCAGTTTCTGCTCCCTACTATCCATTTTCTGATGGCTCTCGCCATTTCGCCTAGTGAAAATCTCCTTTGACTTTAACCCATTGCACCTTTCCCCTCGTGGTCACTTCTTGCTACTCTGACCTATTCTGTCTGCCCTGCACCTTTGCTGCGGACTGCTCACAAACTTCTCCCATTGGAACCCCCTCCTCCTCCTATTACACATCCCAGAAAGCCAAGAGAAAACAAGTGAGCTACCCACGTATGGGATTTGGAAGACCGGAAGTTCCGCATCCATGTTGTGTACCCACCGCACATTGTGATCACTGCCCATGCTGTCATATTTGCACATGTCCCGGGTCCACGTTTCACTCTGTAGCATCTTTACGTACACCGCTGAGGGCAGGTACAAGGGGAGAGAGTCGTAGGAAAAAGGGTTGTTTTTTCTGTATGCCTTCTTAGTGTTACATATTGCAATTGCTTCCATATAGCGCTTCAAAGTCCTGACGAGGCGCTATGCTTGTATTCCTCCTAGAAACTTTGCCCAGTGGTCCTGTTGGCTCTTTTTTAGGTCTCCCACCAGGCACACACACCACCAGCCGTCAGTGCACGCTTCCACCAGGCACACACACCACCAGCCGTCAATGCACGCTTCCACCAGGCACACACACCACCAGCCGTCAGTGCACGCTTCCACCAGGCACACACACCACCAGCCGTCAGTGCACGCTTCCACCAGGCACACACACCACCAGCCGTCAGTGCACGCTTCCACCAGGCACACACCCCACCAGCCGTCAGTGCATGCATCCACCAGGCACACACACCACCAGCCGTCAGTGCACGCTCCCACCAGGCACACACACCACCAGCCGTCAGTGCACGCTTCCACCAGGCACACACACCACCAGCCGTCAGTGCACGCTTCCACCAAGCACACACACCACCAGCTGGCAGTGCACACTTCCACCAGGCACACACACCACCAGGCATCAGTGCACGCATCAATTGTTAACGCATCCACAATTTACTATTGTAGCAATCGCAGTATGGTGCACTTTACTTCTAAACATGTCAGTGCACACTTTTCCACCAGGCACACACACCACCAGCCTTCAGTGCATGCTTCCAGACGCACACACCACCAGCCGTCAGTGCACGCTTTCACCAGGGATACACACCACTGGCCGTCAGTGCACACTCACCAGGCACAGACACAACCAGCAGTCCGTGCGCGCTTTCACCGGACACAAACACCACCAGCCGTCAGTGCACGCTTCCACCACACACACACCACCAGACGTCAGTGCATGATTTCACCTGGCACACACACACACACCACCAGCCGTCAGTGCACACTTTCACCGGCACAAACAGCACCAGCCTTCAGTGCACGCTTCCACCAGGCACACACCACCAGCTGTCAGTGCACGCTTTCATCAAGCACACACACACACACCACCAGCCGTCAGTGCACGCTTTCACCAGGCACACACCACCAGCCGTCAGTGCACGCTTTCACCAGGCACACACCACCAGCCGTCACTGCACGCTTCCATCAGGCACACACCACCATCCGTCAGTGCACGCTTTCACCAAACACACACACCACCAGCCGTCAGGGCACGCTTTAGCCAGGCACACACCACCAGCTGTCAGTGCACGCTTTCACCAAGCACACACAATACCAGCCGTCAGTGCACACTTCCACCAGGCACACACACCACCAACCGTCAGTGCACACTTCCACCAGGCACACACACCACCAGCCATCAGTGCACCATTTCTACAGGCACACACACCACCAGCCATCAGTGCACACATCAATTGTTAACGCATCCACAATTAACTATTGTAGAAATCGCAGTATGGCACACTTTACTTTCCGCGCAACCACTGCATCACTCAGAGCAACCACAGCATCAATCAGCGCAACCACAGCATCACTCAGCACCACCACAGCATCACTGGTTCAAATATGTTCTCTCAATGTTTCAAGCTTTA
The DNA here is from genome assembly GCF_964261635.1 of Lissotriton helveticus. Lineage (NCBI taxonomy): Eukaryota > Metazoa > Chordata > Amphibia > Caudata > Salamandridae > Lissotriton > Lissotriton helveticus. The sequence continues at coordinate 1,339,750,466 of NC_136065.1, read as the reverse complement.
TTACAAATGTCACAAAAAGATGTTAATATTTCACTTCTGTTCTTGGATTTTCGTCACAATAAAATACACTGAACATAATCTTCACAAAAGTTATTTACAAAAGTTTAAGCTATTGCCATTATAAATTAGAATCACTTTTAAGTATTAATTATTAAAAAGAAATAAAAGCCATTGTTATTTGTAATATCAACACATGTAAGTCACGTAAATACAAAACATGTTGCATTACCAATGCTATAGGTGTCACATTTGTGAAAGTTATAACTATTGGCATTGTAAATGACAAAGCTATTAATTACGTTATTTAAAAAAAAAACATAAATAAAAAATTTGTCATTTACCATACCAATAGCTCAAACTTTCCTAATGCGAGACCTATTGCATTGCAAATGCTTGTTACCTTTGGTGGTAGAGGGAGGATCTCACTCTGCTCTTTTAAATCTCCATACATCATTGTCTTAAACATGCAGACAAATGAAAGAATCCGGTAGAAGTTTTGTATCTGATGCCCGTTGTAGACCACATGTTTACATAGCCTTCAGGCAGTCGCGGCCAGCATTATTCACAGGGGGGGTTCATGCGGGGGCGGTTAATACATTTAAAAAATGTACCTGTCTGCGGGTCCCGCATTTTCATGCTCTCCTGCCCTCCTGCAGGAAGCAGGCAGCCTCCCTCCCCTCCCCTAAGCCAATCACAATGCTGCAATGGCAGGGTTGTGATTGGTCGAGATGCCGACCAGCCAGGCGCGCCTATGGGGAGGCGATATTGACCCACCAGCTATCATAGATCATCATTTCTGATAATAGCAACCATGTTTTTAATCTAGCAAGTTGGACTCGCTCATTAAAACTTTTTTAGAGGACTGCTTTGCCTATTATAAACCGGCACTGTCTCACTCACACACACATCAATCACACCAATCTACACTTGCAGCCCACACACCCAGGCTTCAAATATGGCAAAAATAACATCTTGGGTAAAGAGCCCCCTCGTGGGTGCCTGTCGGGCATTGCAGCAGCAGCTCGACGTGGAGGACGCTCGATGATGAAGCATGACATCCCACTTGGGTGTGTGAGGGCACTTGCTCCTGAAGAGTCACGCTCTCTGCTGACTCTCCATGCTAGTACCAACCTATCTGTTTTCATTAGGAACTGCATACCCTTTTGTCCATATTGTATCCATTTTGGAGCATGAATGCTGGCCCTGTAAACGCTCCTGGTCTTTCTAGGTAAAACTCTGAAGACATGCCTGTTTAGTCTGGCATCTTATAAAACCAGTGCCACGAGACCCAATCAGTTACTATGCACTATATAAGTCTTTCTAGTCATTCAGTTGTGGGAAAACTATTGACAGGGAAGGAAGACAGCTCAGGAACTCTGATGCCTACTTTTCCTTCCCGCCTTCTTCATTTCCCCCAGTTTATGTCTGTGCAGTGCATTCATCTATCCCCGACCCTAACCCAGAAATGAAGCAAGTGATCAGTGGGGTATTGCTAAGGATGGAAACTTGGTATCTGTGATTACAGTTGTATTGTGTTGTGATTCCATGTCTCTGCAACTTTAAAGGAACCATTGGTATCAATGACACAGATAGAGAGCTGCAATGGGATAACTGCTTCAGGCCTCACTCTGGGGAATAAGTGGCTCCTACTAGAGTATATCTTAGGCATCCCTATGCATAGAACAGGATCAGTGTGCCATGCTGACAGCAATATGTCTTGAGACACTGCTGGCGGAGGCACTCCTTTCTCAGCAGTATCAACTTCCAGCCCCACTTGCTAAATATTGCTACATATTTTTTTAAGCAGGGTATGGGCATTGAAACTAAATGAACATCAAACATCTTCAAGAGTTCCAGGACAAAAATGGTGGTGCAATGGGGAGTTTGGTTTCAGCCTTAAGTGTGGCCCATTTCTGATGCCATTGCCCTCTTCTTGTACAATGCACTTGCTCCCTCGATAAACCCATGCGCTACTACTTTCTGCAAGAGTAATCTTAATAAAGAAATGTAATTACCATTGAAGTGCTGATGCAATATTGGTTGCAATTAATTTGATAACCCGTGAAGTGCAGATGTAATACTGGCTGCAATTAATTTGATTACCTTTGAAGTGCAGAAAATTATTACTTTCAGGTTTTGCTTCATATTTTGCTGTACAGAAAATATTAGATTGAGTGTGTGACTTCTCATGAATAAGAAGGTCACATGCAAATATGTTTCTCGTCTTCTCCTGCATGTGTCAAATGATCTTTTATAAGCTGGATATAACCCTACTAAGGCCGATGCATTTTTTGTTTATTCGCCATACTTTCAAGCAAGAGCTCCAATATTGGGTGCTGTAAAAAACAATACTGGTAATTTCAATATGGATGTATTTGACTGTAAATTTTATAAACGGAGGGGTGGATCGTAGTGAATTTCCCGTTTCTTAACATATCAACCAGGACTCGATTCTGTACTTCTGGTGAACGCTCACAGATTATGGCCCGCTTATCCTAAATACACAGTGGTGGCTGGTACGGATCGGGGGTGGGAGGCTGGGGGAGTTAAAAAAGATTTAACTCTTACCTCTGCACGGCTGCCGTCTCTCCCCTCTCCTCCGCTTCTCTTCCCAACTCCCAGAATCAGGAAGCACACAGGCTTCCCTAAACCAATCACAATGTTTCTTTCACCAGCATGACATCAGCGTTGTGATTGGTCTGAGCGGCCAGTTTCTGCATTCAGACAGGGAGTGAGAGCCTGTGCATGTTCTGCAACCAGGCTGTGCAATACAGCCAGGTGGAGAACATGCTAAGTGAGCATGAATGTTTGGCCAGCCCAAGACAGCCAGCCAAACCATCATGCACACTTAAGTGAACACATTTCCTCCTCCCGCTGCACTGACAGTCCAACCCGTCTGCCCTAACCTGTCTCACAATGAAAAATAAAATGATAATAACATTGTGTTAGTATCACTTAATTTTTCCTTTTTGCACTGCTGAAAAGCAGTGGTGAGACGCTCTCCGCCTTAACAGAGGAGCCACTTCTGTAAATACAGCACAATCTTGTACAAAGTGAAACTCACACTACATTTTAAATTATTTGCAGCCAAAGTTAACTTTCAGTAAAGACTGAACGAGAGCCTAAACCCAGAATGGGTGCAGAGAAGTTCATAGTGTAAGAGCCAGTGGGAGTTTTAATACGAAATTGAGCGGAGAGAGCGTGATTCAGAGGACACCTCCATAGAACCCTAAGGCATAAAGCGAGAAACAGGAGAATCCTAGGCTAGAAGCAATGAAGGGCATATCTCACAGGTAACACACAGCACACAGTCAGTCTCTTCATGCAGATGAGGCACAATAACTTACAATGGAGACAGTGCAGCACATTGGCGAATCCTTACGAAAAATTGAAATACACATTCTAATTAAGAAGCAAAAGGAATATCAGTTACGGAGTTTGAGTTGTGTATAGCTAGCACTCTTTAGAAACATCTACAGCTCTCTTTATAGTTAAGTACTATGCTTTTAATAAATTATCTTCATCTCATTACCACATTACCACACTAGGGTGTAAAAATAAGTACAAACATTGTTGACAGATACAGTATATTTACAAATTCTTGAAACTTCACTTTCTAAGTCAAGGGCATGGAGACAAGGGTAAGGTGGACAACAAAGGCTCTCCGCCCCGAGTGCAGACATAAAGATAGTACTTGAAAATGACGTTTGTGAATTCCCAAAGTTGGAAACTTAGACGTTTGGTCTAAGTTTAAACTGAACGTTTATCTTTGCAGATCGGGCTCTCAGCTGGTAACTGCTGGACACAACCTATGGAAGCCCCAACTAGACAAACTGGTCACTGCGTCATCACCGTCTCATACTGTGCCTTGACTATCTTTATGTCCGCACTCATGGTGGATCCCTGCCCAAAGTGCAGACATAAAGATAGTACTCGTAAATGCCTGTTGTGAAATCCCAAAACCGTAATCTTAGACGTTTGGCCTAAATTTAAAACAAACTTCTATGTTTACCTTTGTGAATCGGGCCCAGGGTTTGTCTGCTAAATTCTGAGGCATACCCTGTTCATTAAAGCAATAGGGGTTCTGTCAAGTTGATCTAAAGGTTTCCACAGACAAAGAGTCAAATCCAAAGATCATATCTTGACAAAAGGTGGATGTGCACAATCAGGAGCAGCTGGTAACATATAACGGCCGTGGGCGAGCAAAGTGCCCTACCGCTTCGCAAAACACTTTTACATGAAAAAAGAGTATAAAATAAAAACACTTGCATGCATTAAAATTACATTGAAAATAAAGTAAATCCACTTACCTGTGCTTCATCTTCTGTGTCCGTGCAGTACATGGCTTTGACGGGATTCAGTGGAAGAGGAAAGTTCCCTGAACAATCCAGACGCTGCTCTTATGCTGCATGAGAGCAGTGCCTGGATTGGATGGAGCGTCCTGGCTGGAGGCTCCTTTAGACCCAGTAGGCCTGTGCTTGGTCTTGGTGGAGACATGCAAAGTGCGCATGTCACTTTGACCAGCTCAAGACAGCCGGCCAAACTGACTGGCGCACTTTTTGCAGTGTCAAGCCAGCCATGTCACTAGTCCTCCGAACAGTAGAGGACACGCCCACTTTCATCCCGAATCCTGGACAGCTGACGGCTGTGGGACTCTTTGTGAATAATAAAATGGCAATGAAATTGTTTAATTGCCATTTTATTGTTCACATTGGTTTAGCGTGGTTGGCAGCGGGCGGAGGGGGCCACCCTCATGAAGAAACCGCTGTGTGCACAATGCAAAGATTAATGCTAATTGTTTTCTCTTCAAGTAATACATATGCAAATGAATGCCATGCGAAGGCGTTGTATGCAAATTCATTTTACAAATATTGTGGTAATCCCGAATTCATTAATAATTTATCAGTGGGTGACTACTGTTAAGCCTCATTTCTAAATCTCCTTCTCTTGTGTTTTTCTCCCGTAGGTTACTCTCCTGTCCTTCAGTGTGGAATCGGAGCACACCTTTCTTGATTACATCAAAGGCGGGTACGTGGTTTTCCGGACCTCTGCAGCCAACCTCTTTCAAGTTTCCTCTTTTTTTACTTTCTTCTATTCCGATGACATCGCCAATGTCTTCACTAACATCCATGAGCTGAGTCTTTCTATTATCCAGGAAAGATAATAGGACCTTGAAGGCAGATCGCCAGTTTCCATGTGTAAAATCAGGGCTTTAAGTAGGATGAAAAAAACTGGAGTGGTCCTCTAAAGGGGGCGTGCCCTAAAAGGCATAACTGTAAATGTAAATGTATTTCGATTTATATAGCGCACGAATCACCCAGGGGTCTCAAGGCGCTTGCTTAGGGAACCCGTCCTGGTATTCCCCTGTGAGATACCCCAGCAGGGTATTCACAAGGTGAAAGCCAGGCATCCCGCCGCGAGGGGCCGTAGTGGAGATTAAGCAAGCTATTGCCCAGACTCGCAGAGTGTGACCCCGTGAGTCGAGTAGGCACCGGAGCGAGAATTGTCGAGTCTGTGGAATTTTTGAGCCCGAGACCCGCCGAGGCGGGGAATTGAACCCTGGTCCACGGCTGTTCTCAGCTTCCGGGTCTGCCGCCTCTAACCACTGAGCCACGCTTCTCCAACTAATAATCCTTTACAGGAGGTGTGGTCTATATAATTAATAGAGTGGCTTTAAACATCTAAATTAAAACCCTGTGCTTTCCATAACATACCACCTGACTCGTATTTAAGTTTTGCTCTTTGAACTTTCTCTTTTTACATCCAGACACATCACACAGTAATGTGCATGCACTTAAAACAAGTTAATATTTTGGCTTTCCCAATGTCTGTTAGCAGCATCAGATTAATGAGTAACAACAGTGATTTTGTTGTAAATAATTAGAATTTAACAGGATTCAATTCTGAACGTATGAGACTGTGAATTAAACATTGCTAAGGTCTGTGGAAGAAGTAGAAGTCATTGGGGTGTTACAATCACCCCTGTTCTTCACTTCACAGCACTTTCCTCAGTAACCTCTCTGTTAGACACTTGCCCCTTTCCGCCCAACATCTCATTGTTATCCTCCATCTGCAAATCTTGTACCTCGCCTCTTTCCTCTTCAGTACCCTCTTTTCACTCACTCCAACACATACTTCCTTGTATCTCCCTCACTTCACCACCACCACACCCAACACACTCAATCACCTGTAAGTACTGCATTTTCTCTCTTTCACCATGTCAATATTTCAACAGCTGTGCACCTCCTTTATACTGTTTAGCATAGAATCATAAATTACAGTTGGAACACATGACCATTGATCTGGGTCATTCACAGAAAGGCGATAGATTGCATGTGTGTTTATTCTGAACACTTTTAGGATCCACTGACAAGCACTGTGAGAAACTCAAACTGACTTCAGCCTCAATTCCAGTGCTCTAAATTGTGCCCCTTTATATGTATACACCCACAACCAGAAATCACACAGACACCTTGAGGTGACCAAGTTCACAGAATGCACTATACAAGAGTAATATACTGCAATAAAGCTTACAGAAATATAACATCCTGGAAAAAGCAAGCAGTCTAAAGGAATTCAAGATCAAGTAAACGTGTAATGTAAACAGGAACTACATTGCTGACAAGTGTTTTCGTTTTTACAGTCGTTGTTCAGAAAATGATCACAGTTTTTGCCTTTAAAAATAAGGAAATTAATCTAGGGCCCTATAGAGAGACATTTCAATGTTGCTGTTTAATTACTCCAAAGTCTGAGATCCAAGGGACTCACCCCACTTAAATCCCGATGTAAAGGTAAATATAATATTATCTATATAGCATATAACACAAACGCAAAGGTTGCAAAGGCTCATATATTTGGTCTCACTATTACTCAACTTAAGGTTAGTTAAGTTATAGGACTCAGAAGGATATAAGGCTGAGTTGTCTCTCCCAGGAATTGATCTGGTAAACTCCATGTTTCTGGGAAGCCGCTTAGTACACAATAGTAACTCATGAACATCAGGTAAGTAGACATGATGTTTCAGCCTTCTCTAGCGTTAACCAAGCTCCCGATCTGGTGGACTCAGCAAGCAATCTGGCGAAGTCTCTACATGCACAACCTAGATAAAAGGGAAGTATTGGGTCAGAGACCAAGACCGTGAAGTTTAAAGAAGGGTGACATTGGAAAAGGTGTTTTTCTGCAGAGATTCACAAATGTTTAGAATGCACTTGGAACACTCTCAGAGCATAACCCCAAGGGTGCAATGGGCAAGGCACAGGTAGTGCACAGTTATAGGGAAATGGGCTAGAGCCTTCATTCTGTGTGGTTACCATATAGCAATGTGCAAACTCACCCAGACGATCAAATATGTGCATACATACATGGAAACATAACATACTTACACAGAGGGTAACTGTTGGACTTGGCCCTCTCTGCAGGGTCATCCTCAAACGTTTTGTCTTCACCCTCCTATTTTCTGAACCTGTTTTTGTTGGCTTTTAGGACTATGTGCACATTACCACTGATGACCAGTGCTAAAGTGATTGAGCTCTCTCCTTTAAGTGTTGTGAAATTGGCTTATACCTCAATTGCACAATTAATTTACTTGTAAGTCCCTAGTAAAGTGGTACTACATGTACCTAGGGCCTGTAAATTAAATGCTACTAGTGGGCCTGCAGCACTGATTGTGCCACCAACTTAAGAAGCTTTTTAAACGTGTCTCAGGCCTGCCACTGCAGCACAGCCTCTATGTGCAGTTTTAAACTGCCACTTCGACTGGCTTAATAAACCTTTTATGTATCAACAAAGAAGAGGGGGGCTGGGGGCGCATATAGATCCAATAGACAAGCCCCTAACAAATATCAAATAGTATCAACAAGGTATGCAGTACCTTTTGGGAGAGTGAAATCAAGAGAATATGGGACTGGTCTGTGTAATAACCAAAGAATGGGATGGGAGTCTGCTCCTTTTGGAACTGGGGCCCTCACACAACTGACTGAGTGTTGTGCTTCATAATTGGGCTTGCTCCTCATCGGGCCGGTGCTGCAATGCCAGACGGGCACCCTAAAAGGGTCTCTCTTTCTGAGATATTTTATCCTAAAGCCATAATGTGAAGTGCGGGGGTAGGGCCATGTGCAATGTGCGTAGGGTAGTTTAAAATAGACTAAGAAGTACTCTTAAGCAATGTTCCCTCTAATTTTTTTCCTCTGTGTACGGCAGTGGAGGGTCTCTGTGCACTGCAACCATGGCTATGTGCGCCAGGAACGGAACATCGCGTGTCTGCGGCGCCAAATGCCACTCGTTTTTGGTGCCCTTCTGCCCTCTGTCCCACTCGTTTTTGGTGCCCTTCTGCCCTTTGTCCCACTCGTTTTTGGTGCCCTTCTGCCCTCTGTCCTGCTCGTTTTTGATGCCCTTCTTCCCTCTGTCCCACTCGTTTTTTGTGCCTTTCTGCCCTCTGTCCCACTCGTTTTTGGTGCCATGCTGCCCTCTGTCCCACTTGTTTTTGGTGCCCTTTTGCCCTCTGTCCCACTCGTTTTTTGTGCCCTTCTGCCCTCTGTCCCACTCGTTTTTGGTGCCCTTCTGCCCTCTGTCCCTCTCGTTTTTGGTGACCTTCTGCCCTCTGTCCCACTCGTTTTTGGTGCCCTTCTGCCCTCTGTCCCACTTGTTTTTGTGCCTTTATGCCCTATGTCCCACTCGTTTTGTGTGACTTTCTGCCCTCTTGCCTTTGGTTCCGCTCGTTCCCCAGCCGCAGTGGCATTTTGTATAAGTATTGCTGATAACCAGAGCCCCTTCACGGGCTCCGATTAACAGCAATACTTAAACAAAAGGCCACAGTCTGCCTCGCGCTTTACTAACAAAAGTGTAGACACTTTCCAAACACAGCGTGTGCTAAAGTACACGCTGTGTTTGGAAAGTGTCTTCGCTTTTGTTATTAAAGCGCGAGGCAGACCGTGGCCTTTTGTTTAAGTATTGCTGTTAATCGGAGCCCGTGAAGGGGCTCTGGTTATCAGCAATACTTAAACAAAAGGCCACAGTCTGCCACGCTCCCACACAGCCACAATCCTCAACAGCCCCCCGTCTCCTTACCTGCACTCCTCACACCCGCTCCGCCACCACCGTCAACACATGGAAAAGTGCCTCATGATCACGCCGCTCGCTTTTTAAAAGCGGCGGGCGGCGCGACTCTCTAGCGACGTCCTGTTTGCGCGCTCCACACTAGGTGGTGCGCGCTGATGCCAGGGGAGGTGCGCGCACGCGCGGGCGCGCGGCCTAGAGGGAACACTGCTCTTAAGTAGTTTTTAATAGATGAGCCTGCTTGTCTAATTAAAAAGAAAACTAGCAAACCCCTGACATAATATTCTCTGGTTGCTTCTACAAAAAGGTCCCAGGCGGGCCAAACATTCATGCTCACTTTGCATGTTCTCCACCCAGGCTGTATTTAAGGCTGGGTGGAGAACATCTCCAGACTCCCACTGCCTGTCTGGGTGCCGAACCACGGCGCTCAGACCAATCACAACACTGCATTGTAGCGTTGTGATTCGCTATGGGGAGCCTGGGTGTGCTTCCTGTACCAGCTGGATCGAGGGACTACGGAGGAGAGATGCAGCGAGGAATCGGCTAGAAGGTAATGTGGCCAGTACTGTTTGCAAAGCCCTAGGACTAGCATACAACATTTCAATGCGCAGTTAGTACCACTTAGGATATTGTAGCTTAACCCCTTGGCCTAAGGGGCAGGGGGGGCCGAGCGGCGCCACCATGCTCGTGACGGAACCACTCCGTCACAAGCTGCGGTGGCGCTGTGCTTGTGACGGAATGGTTCCGTCACGGCCCCGCCTGCTCAATAGAACATACCGCGCAGGCGCGAAATCAGCGCTGCGCAGGCACGGCGGCCGGTTCGTGACGGAACCATTCCTTCACCAGCACAGCCCCACCGTGGCTCGTGACGGAATGATTCCGTCACAAGCGCGCAAGGGGTTAATACTCCCAAATGAATGGGGTGAAAGCCTTGCAGCAAGATAAATTCCTACTACACAGAGTTCCTTGACGCTCGGTGAAACAGCCCATGGCTGCCAAATATCTGCCTAATCATGGAATACATGGAACGCTTCGACATTCTGAACCCCGGACTCGTCAATATCGAAAGTACAAATTACAAAAATATGAAACAAACTTTTCTTTCAGATACAAAAAGCGTTGAAACTGCATGAGATTACGGGCAGACTCTTTTGTAAGCAAAGAAAAACTTGCAACAGAAAAATCCCTCTGATGGATGGGACATATAAAACAAGCCTTTCCACATACAATAGATTCGACCTCGTCCAACCCGTTCTCCAAATCCCAGGCATGGGTTGGGTAGTGAGAGAGCACGCCCAGTGTGAACAAGACAGCATATTAAAGCAAGATGGGTAAATCTGGGATGCAGAGAGATCTCGGCTGTAAAAGGTGAGCAACAGACCAGACCCCACAGGGCTAGACATGCACAGAAACATTGGGGCACTAGAGGAGAGCTGGAGAGGAGGAAGAGATAACATGGCAGAAGGAGGGAAGAGGACGCAGCACAGGGGACAGAGGACACAGCAGACATGGCTGAGGGCACAGCAGAAGGAGAAGAGGGCTCAGCAGATAGAGAAGACAGGACAACAGGGTGTGTAGGGCTATGCAGAGGGACTGAGGCAAAAGGGGGCGAGCAGAGTGGAGTCACAGAGCACAGTTGATGGTGTCAAGACCACGGTAGAGGCAACAAAAAAGCACAGCGGAGGGGTGACAGAGCACAAGTAGTGGAGACAAACACTCTTTTCTACTGCCCTTTAACAGGAATTATTAGATTGTGGTGGTTTCCTGTCCGCACGTGGCACTCTGGCTCCTTGCTTACCCTGATGATTTAGGAGGCCAACCACTTCCAGATGCCATCACCTGATCGCTGAGGGCAGCCCAGGGAAAAGAAAGCACTTCAGCACCTACGAGGCATTCGGTCCAGTGATACCAATGTTGTCCAGGGAGTGGGTCACCTGAATCATGGCATTGAGTGGGGCCAACAGCCAGGAAGAGCAATACAACTGATCAGGAAGGAGGAACAGCACAGCCAGGCTGCAGGGTCCCAAACTCCGCGCACACCAGGATGAGGGGGATGAAGCTGAGCTTCCTCCAGCATCGGCTGAACCGCTCGCGGCCCTTCCACGTGGTGCTACTTCGGCCTCATACCTGCTGCTGCTTCTAGAGGTGAGTAGGGGTTCTATCATGGATATTGCCACCTCCAGGAACAGCTCCTTGGGACTGTGCTGCTGCCTGCAGGGAGTCGTTCTCTGGGATCTGTGAAGGGGCGGTGGTGCCAGCAAGCACTCTCCATGAGCTGTGTCAAAGGGGCAATACGATTGGTTGTGCCGATAGTTGCTCTCTGTGGGACTGGAAGAGATCGCAGATGGGTTCGGGGGCCATTATGTCTCTGGGGTGTGGGGGGGGGGCAACTGGTTGGTTGTCCCCAATGGTGCTCTTCAGTATGGCTCCAGTGAGCATCAGGGGAGCTTGCACACAGTAGATTGTGGTCGAGGCACTCAGGTTTTTGTTTTTTCCAGTGCTTGTGAACGCAGGTGTAGAGAATTATAAATGTTTCCTTGCAGCTCAATAGACAGATTTTTTCCTTTTCCCGGCATGACATTGGTATTTGGTTTCTCCCACGTGCCACAAGAACAGCTCACCAACAGAACAGGTGTGACAGGAGAAAGAATGAAAGGAGAAACCACACGCCTCTCCTATAACAAAAATGTGCGCATGACACAACTACGAAAAAAAATGTCTCTTTAAAACAAACAATAAATTCAAAAACAAAAAACAGCAGCGGAAAAATATAACGGGCATATCTATCAGGCAAAAGTATCTCGGACTAGCCTGTTTTGTTCTTCAGGCTAGTTAATTTCGAATACATTTGAAGAGTTGTCCGCAGTTTGAGGCAAGAGCATGTAGTAAAAGTTGTACTTTACCCTAGACCTCTACTTCCAGCCTATACTTGTTAATTAAAAAATGTATCTGAGAGCTCTCTGATAGAACCCGAGTCTATACAAACCTACATTACTTGTGTCTGACGACTAAAGGAGCAAGTTTTTTACCCTGCTTTAAGAAGTGTCGCGGAGGGGTTGTGCTGCTATAATCTGGACGTTTCTTGAAGAAATTACGTTTTAAACAAGTTGTACAATGTTCAGTGAGGTTGATCTCCAGATCAGATGAATAAAGACAGATTCAGTTCCACATAATTAACATCACTAAACAATCTATTGATAGCTCATTATACTTTGTGATAGCGATGTTGTCTTGTAAAATAGTACACCTTTGCTGCAATTTTATTTCTGCACACTTTTGTACTGTTCCTGCCACATTTTTCAATCAGATCAACCCAATTCAATTTAGTTGAATCAAATATTTATTCAATCAATTTGAAAATAGATTTGAGAATACTGCCGCATTTCCATGAAGTCTCACTATGTATGCATTGCCTTATGCACTGAGGGAGTACATCAGAGCACCTACCTGTCAATAGAAATATAACAGACAAGGCACGAAGAAGAAATACATATTAACAAACGTTAAAGTAACTTATAATTCCTACACTATCAAAAAATATGAGCCAATTACTTTGGTAGTGAAAATGTGCTAGGCCTCATGCAAACAAACTGTTCACTGTTGGTGAAGGTCTTTAGAGATTGTTACCTCTCAGAAAAGAATAACAGGACGTGAATAACAAGGTAAGGTTCAACCCTGAGCATAAACTATAGAATGTTAGTCACGAAAATACTGTGGTTAAATGTGACCCCACTAGGTAAAAGATGTGCCTGTTCCTACTAGTGAATGAACACTATGGTTGTTTCTCTATGTCTTACTCCAGTAGTGAGAAGAAATGGCCTTACGTGTCAGACCACAGATCAGTGGTGAAGCAAAGATAATGGGTCCATAGCAAGCAAGGACAACTGGCTCCATTCTCCTACTTGGGCTTTAGAAAACGGCTTTATGTGGGATACAGTGGTCCTCTCAGATCTCGGGGGCCCACTGTCACTACACCTGCTGCACTATTGATAGCTACGTCCCTGCCATGAATACAGAAACATTTGCATCTGCGGGCCTGGTCTTCTGCTTACTCCCGTTGGAGATCTCTGATAAAGCCACAGCTGATAAATAAGTCCTCACTACTCAGCCTGCTTTACTATAAAATCATATATTTCCATATTTTCCTATGAGACTAAGGTACACAGCAATTTGTAAGTGTATGATTGACGTACAAGGGCACTTGGCTGGGGGACTGATTCCAAGGAAAATATGTCACTGATGCATACTTTTACCCCAGGAGAGGGAGGTATTCAGCAGTAAATCCCACATAAGGAGCTGAGAGGTGGTGTTTCGCCTTGCAAGGTTATGAACACACACACAAACATGAGAGTTTGTGGTTACTTGTAACCTCCTCTCCGACCACTTCCCACCTAATAATGCTCAAAAGCAGGAGTAAATGTATTCTTAGGCTGGGAGGGGTAACATAACACTCCCAGTGTTGGACTGATGGACTGACCTGTCGGACACTTTGGCAATCTGGCACTGCCAGAGGGGCTGGTACGAAAGGTCGAGTGTGTGGGCTGTTTTATTTTTGTTCTGTCATGGCCCTCGCGACGAAAGAAAGCAACCCACCCTCTGGCAGTGGCAGAGTGCCATGACTGATAGGCCAGTCCAATACTGAACACTCCTGAACTTGGTGGGGGTGTGGAAGAAGGGGGTTTGTCCATGGAGAAAAATCGTTTCCCCAAGAGAAGAAAATGGTGCTGTTGCACAAAGGCCTCGGCATTCCATAATAGTTGACTGTACAAAGTGAACAATACCTCTATTTCGAAAAGACAACACCAAACAAGCATTGCCAACCCCAGTAAGGTGGGCTTCAATGTGATAATGCATGTAAACACAGGCATCACAAATGCTGTTTAATTGTACTGCATGAACAAATGCTGTTCATCACATTAAAGTTGGCCTTACTACCTACTAGCTTTACATTGCAGCGAAAAGTAGAAAACAAGGATTGCTTCCTACTGAGAATGCATACATGAGATAAACTGAATGTGGCAAACAGTGCTATTGAGTGGACTTTTCAGATTTATAATTGTCCCTCTTGATTCCAAATTGAAGCACTTCCTGAAAGACGTAATCATACACCAAATAGCCAATAGCACGAAGTGCAAACATACTGCTCCTGCAACTGGAACCAATGCCCACACTATGAATATTTTATAGATCTGTAACAACACGTCCAGCAGACAACCTAAAAGTACATTGACAAAACATTTACAGGCTTTTGCCTGAAAAGTTGAGACTGGCATAACAAAGAAAAGTGTTGTGAATCTCTAAAAAGGTAAATCTATGCACATGCATTGACAAAAACCTCCTGGCTTACCTTCACATTTGTTTGTGAATTGGGTTCTATGTATTCAACATTTTGAAAAAATGTGCTTCCGGAATCATCACATGTTGATTGTAAGAAATTGGGTTATTAGTTGAGAGCGGTAAGTTCCACCTCAAATAATAATCACAGTCACACTCATTGTCAGGGCGAACCAAGCCACTAAAATAACCCAAGCTCAACCCCCTGATAGCTATGGCACAGAGCAGACAGGGCTAACTTTTAGGAAATGTGTGAAGTGTCTATGCAGTACTAAAACATTAATAAATTCGAACTGCAAAACAATAAAAAACCCTACGCAAATTAGAAAAATAGAGTTACATTTATTAAAAAACAAATGCACCAAAATGATAAAAATCCAATAAGGAGAATCAGAGACATGATTTTTTAAAGTTAATTTTTAAGTAGGAATAGTGCTAATAAGTACGTAGTCAATGGTCACGGTTGAACAGGACCTAAGAACAATTTGATGTGATGCAATGGAGTGCGGGTTGGATGCACTAACCAGGTTTGTCCTGGCCAAATACTTTACCTTCTTACATTAGTCCTTTAAGTTCCAGTCCACCACAGGAGTACACTTCTAAAGCCCTCCGGGACCAAAGGAGAGTCACTTAAACAGACTCACAGTTTGGCAGGCAGAGGCCACAGCAGGGTCGAGTCCAGGTCAGCTGGGAAGTTGCAGTTGCAGAAATGGCCTTTTGTAGCTTGTGGTTTCTTTGTACCTTTAGCAGGAGGTCAGCCTTATGGCCCTTGGAGTCCACTTCTTTGTCCTGGGCTCAAGAGGGAAAGCAGTTCCAGTCTATTAGGCTCTTCTTAGGTCTTAGACAGCAGGGTCAGTCCTCTTCTGATCTTGCAGTTCAGGAGTGCCCTGACGTGGGTGCCTGGAGGTGATGCATTAATGCTTGGCACAAGCTGGTGGGTGGGAATGATCCCTAGGGACGACTTAACCAATAGGGTAAAGGTTCCTGGGTCTAACCCTATTCACACAGGGCATTTTTAAGATGGCTGAAGTCTTCACCTACACCAAACATGGGCTCTGAGGAATGTGTGTGTGTGTGGGGAGTGTACTATGGTTATCCTGGTATCCTGCCACATCTAACACTAAATTCCACTTTTGGGCAGTCCCTGAACCCCAAGCAAACACAGAGACTGACGTCTCGTAAAATCAAAGCTGAGCTATCAGCAACCAGACCTTGGCTACACACAAAGTGTTTTGGCATTCTGTTTTCCTCATTTGAAGTGCGTCTGAATGGTTATATGTAAGTCCAGATGGCCTGTCAAAAAGAATGTGGCATTCAAACAGGAGTTGACACTCTAATTTAAAGACGATGCTCACAGCCCCATTGGATTTTGGTGAACTATTGAAAGAGTCCTTGGAATATTTTTTTGCCATTTCCGAGGTGTAGATAACATTTATTAGTCTTAACACTGTCCCCAATGCTTTCCTATAGAACAACCAACTGTGCTACAGTGAAAATAGCTTTGAGGTGCTAGTCACTGTAAGGACAACATTATAATTTACATGCCTGCGTTTAGATATCATGCTCCCTGCCTTAATGGGCAGTAAGGCTTTCTTTGGGGAGACTTTTAAATATTTAAAGGGCAGGTTTTAGGCCTGTTAAAAGGAATCATTTTGACAGGTCAGATTTGCAGTTCAAACCTACAGAGCAAGACTACTGGTGGCATGCTTGCAGTCATATTTGCTGCTCACTGTAGTGGGTTGCACAATGAGAGCTGCAGCCCACGGATGACATTTAACTAATAGGCCCTGTGATATAGTTTTATTGTTCAATTACTTAAAATCGTTACATTATACTGTCATTATAAAAGAGGAACCATGTTAAAATCCTATGAATGTTATTACAAACTGGTAGAACATAAAACCTTAAAATTAGTATCGTCACTGACTGTAAAGTGCAAATGTATTTGACTTAAAAGAGCATTTTGTCAAAGTCACGCTTGCTTGTTAGCTAAATGGTTTCTTTCTGTGTCTCTATATACTGCAGCAAGGCGGCTCGGATTAAATCTATACATTTCCCCAGCCGCGCTGCTGTTTGAGCTGTTTTCGCAGAGAAACACAAATCAGAGACTTCACTGCATCGTGCAAGACCATGGGCTCTGCAGATTGGAATAACTAGTCGGTGCCTCTCACTGGCTAACTTAGGGCAGCAGCACAGCAGATGGAGCCAGGATTCACAGTGGTAATTACAAAGTCGACATGTGACTAAATTGTCCTGCCTGGCCCAGGCTTGGTTAAAGACCACAATAGGCAGTGGCAGAAGTCTCATGTAAGTAATTTTTTTCCGGGCCATGACTGACAGTACTTGCTCGAAATAAGGCTGTGGTTTGTCCCCTTTATAGGAGGTGTCCAGTGCTAGGAGATTGAATTGATGGTGTAAGCTATCCAAATCTCTTTCATATGATATTTTCTTAGCTTGTCTATTCAGTGATCTTTTCCATGCGGCAACTGGGATGTTTGAGTTGTGCAAATTTTGCACATCTATTTCCAATAATTTTGTGGCTGCTGTCAACTGCACCTGCCATGGGGATCCGCCTTCTTCAAAAATTGTTTTAATATGCGTTTTTAAGGATGTTACTGGAGCACGCAAGGTGCTAATGTAATATTTTACTGTGTCCCCTAAGCAGATAATGGCCAGACGGGTAAGTCCCAGCTCCAACCTTACTCTAGCTTTCCTGGCCTGTCGCTGGATGCCTAATACCTTCTTGTATGCAGAGATTTGGTGGCTTGTAAGGAATTTAGTAAGAGCACCAGGAAAGACTAGGTGTCCGTAATTGAGGGAGGACACTACTTTTGCTTTTAAGACTTTCAAAATAGGTTCTGCATTTGGGCTGTGTAGTCTTTGATTGAGATTTCTCAAGCTACAGATAATGCTGGACCCCTTACTTCTCAAATATTTCAATTGGGCTGAGGAATTGGCCCTTTCCGATATCCTGAGACCCAAATAATTATAGCTTTTGCAAGTTCTGATTTGCAACTCACCTAGGCGCCATAGAGCTGTCTTCTTTCGATGGTACTTCCCAAAGATTATTATCCTGGTCTTCTCCTGATTCACCAGGAGGTTGTTCTTTTGATTAAATCTATGCAGGGCTTCTAAGGCTTTCTGTAGACCTATCTTAGTGTGATCCATAATAACAATGTCATCAGCATATTGGAGGATTTGGATCCTCACATTCCCCAGCCTTGGTGTTAATAAATTTGCCCCCTCCAGGGCTTTCCCCAGATCGGCTGTGTAGATATTAAAGAGTAAAGGGGCCAGAACGCACCCTTGTTTCAGGCCATTGCTGGTTAGAACCTTGTTTGTTACGGACGTTTGGCTGATTTTGATGCGTACCCATTTCCCCTCATGCAGAGCAATTATTGCCTTTAGAAGCTTTTGTGGTATGCCCCAGTTGCTAAGTTTTTCCCATAGCTTTCCGCGGTCAACTCGGTCGAAAACTGCGCTGTAATCCACAAAACAGCAAAACAACGGTAGTTGTGATGTCTGGGTCGCACGTAATGACAAGTGTCCCAGTACTAAAATATTGTCTATGGTGGAACTCTGGGGCCTAAAACCAGACTGAAAGAAAGGAAGGATGTTATGATCTTTTGCCCAGGTTTCTAGTTCCTTCAACAGTAATCTGGCATATGCTTTTGCTTCAATGTCTAATAGAGCGACCAGCCGATAATTTTCAGGTTTCGTGCGATCCCCTTTTTTATGAGTCGGAACGAGTATTGAGCCTTTCCACGAGGCTGGAACTGTAGAAGTGGCAAACGCGTGCTTAAAAAGTGGTGTTAACTGATCCGCCCAAAATCCGTGGGAGGCTTTAAGCACTGCTGCTGGGACTCCATTAGGACCGGGGGCGCCATCTGACCTCATTTTTTTAATCAGATTGGTAATCTCCACCTTGGTAATAACAGGCATTTTGTCCTTATTATGAGGTTCTGGGGTGCTTTGTTGTACTTGGATTTCAGTCGTATTCTGCTGTGTCGTATACAGTTGCTTTGCGTGTTTGACTCACTCAGCGGCTCCCATCCCATTTTCCTTGCTTTGGCCAATATGGCTCTGTTGTTTGATGTATCTCCAGAGTTGGATATGACCCTTTTCCCTAAACAGATGATACATTTTCAGCCACTCTGCCTCAATTTTCTTTGATCGTAATTCCCATATTTTCTTCATGTGTTCCCGACGAAGCACTTTTATTTCCAATATGCGGGAACTTATGGCGCCTGTTCTTCTTGCCTTCAAGGCATTTGAGAGGTTCCGTTTGGTCATAGGCCCTGTGTACCCTGAGGGTATCATGTACTAGGGACTTGTAGGTTATCTAAATATATCATTCAGTTTGCTAACATTAACCTTTCCAGAACAGCCTTGTACAAACAAAATGGTTTCAGTGTGATTGTGCTATCAGTAAAATGCCCGAAAATTGGCCCTGAAAGTATAGAAAGCAATAGTGGTGGGAAGATCTCAATTTGAGTCCCCAAAGTGTAGCAATATTTAGAAATCAGACATTATCAGCAACCAAAAGGACTTTCACCCAGGCTGAAGGATGAACTTATATAAGCAGATTTTGCCACTGTGGATGTTTTGCCTACAAAGTAGCCTGCCATTAGACAGTGTTAAGCTGAAATAACCAAAGCATTCACATGCTTCGTCAAAGAGAGAATACCTTTATTTAAAAAAAGAAAAATGGTAGACCTAAGTATCTTTTAAAAAGGATTGTACTGGATCGAAAAGCTATCCATTGCACAGGCACGGTGATATATTCCAGTTTATAAGAAATCTCTTCCTAATAACTTTAAACCTGAAACTTTTATGAAAGCCACAACATCTCAAAAAGCTATGGGAGTTCTCAGGAACCCCTAAAATTCAAGGGTCAGTAGCCAGTGGTATAATGTCCTCAGAGCAACAAAGGATGGAGCTAATCCAGCATACTATTAGGATTTAAGGATAATCGTGTAATTCTCCAAAAGGAATATAGCTGACAACCCCAATTGCCCACCTGGTCTAACCAAGGTACTGAATAATAACATATTGGTTAGGAACCCAGGAAAATGGTGAAAGGGAAAGATATTGAGGTACTTGTTTGGGATGGAGCCAACAGCAACCTGGATTGTCTCTGAACCACTGCTTGGTTATCTTTGAGAGAGACAAGGCAATAATATTAGACTGTTGAAAATCAGCAAACACTGACCATGTCACATCAAGGGCATTTATAGGTGAGTAGCTACTCTGACTAACACAGGTCTGGAACTGGATAGCCAAGGATAGGATCCGGGCCATAATGGAACATGGCAGCATGTCGGTACAGCAGGATGGTTGCAGAGGTTGCTGCATACCTGTTACAAATGCTGCAGAGGTGCTGCCACGACGAAGAGCAGTAGCATGCTTTTAGATATGGAGCACACAGACCTAAGGGAGCAAAATTACTTAGCAGGCTCTAAAGGGTCAACGAAATGAAAAGGGTTAAAAATAACAATGAGTGAAGAATCCAAAATGCTGAGTGATGATCTCACAGAAGTGAAGTAAGCCAAAACAACTAGGAGATGTCACCAGGCACTGACTTAGTGCCTGTACTGGCCTTTTATAGTCACTGACCCAGAGGGTCTCAGAAACTCTTCGCATAACCTGGAGGTGAGTACTACCCTAGCTTCCATGTTCCCATCCTAACCATGGCTAGTATATGAGGTAACTCCTCCTAGTAACTGTTGCCTTGAATCTCTGATGAAGGCCACAACATCTGCCAAATGTGCTTGCCAAATGTGCTTGGAGTTCTCAGGAACCCCTGACATCCTGAGGCTAATGGTACAAGTTCCTTGAAGCTGCAAGAGAATATGCTGACCCAGCATACACACTATTGCAACCACTCTGAAAAACAGAAGGGGTGACCACTAACCTCAATATGGAGAACCAGGGCTGGTTAAGCCTCACCATCATCACCGTCACCAGGGAGGCACTATGTTGAATCACCCGAGTCAGAATGCAGGATAATGGTGATGGGTAAAAGACATACAGAAGATCCTGACACCAATCAACCATGAAGGCATTTGTCACCAAGTATCTCCAGACAATGCGGGCTTTACCCCGCACTGCCATTACGACGCTGCCATCACAACGCAAGTCGTTACAACGACTTGCGCTGGAGGGCGCTCTTGGTAAAGGAATAGTTTTATTTTCTATTCCAACACCTTCCCTACTGTTACGTGGGCTGGAGTTGGAATAGAAAATTAAACTATTCCACAATCCAGTGCCTACAGCGCAAGTCGTTGTAACGACTTGCGTTGTAATGGATGCGTCGTAATGGCAGCGCGGGGTAAAGCCCGCGTTGACATGACATACATCCCTCTTTATTTAGTTTTACAGGAAAAATATTTATTGAGCATGTACCCAGAATCCTCAGGACCTAAAAAAAAGGAAAGGCTCCAGTACCAAGTTGCTCCTATGCCTAAAACATCTCGAAAATATACCCACTCGCTTGATCTTAATGGAATGTGCACAGCTAAAACATCAAGTTAATGGCTGAGACAGGAATTTTATAGCCAGTAGGCTAGTTTCAACCATACAATAGTCCAGGATTCCCTAAAGCAATTTATTTATCAAGCATTATTTGCAGGCTCCAGATGGCCAACTGACTGCCAACCAAAAGCTCAAGAGCATAGACAGGTATTCTGAAAAGGCTGTTGGTCATCCGTAATTATTCTTTTGCAAGAGGTGCCCCAGTCTAGGCGACTGACACTTGTCTCAATGTTTATATTATAATTTCTTTCAAAAATAGTTTGGCCTTTTCATATATCTATTTATTGAAACCACCAATATATATCTTCCTTAGATTCTAGTTCACAGTGATAGTAGATCCATGTGTAATACTTCTCTTTAACCTCTCAGATGAAGGCACCAAAGATCTTCAAAATGTAATCAAACTGGCAAGAGTGGCTGGATAGAGCTCAATTGGTTCTTACAAGGAGCATTTCACTCACTTTCTAAGTAAAAGCACGATTATGATGTTGGCTGGTACACCACCAACCTGCTGCCGCGGCGGTCGAGAGAAAACCACAGTTCTAGCAGTGTGCCATCTGCTGTCTTGTTGTGGCGGCATGCTTTGGCTCAATGAGTGAGCCTGAGGCAATGAGGCTGCACTGAAGTGCCTGCATCACGTCGGGCACGCTGTTGCCATGCTCCATGTCATGCATGACACACGGTGTGTGCATGACAGTGCAGGTACAGGGGGGCACAACATGTGCCCCCAGCAACTGTTCCCAGTGGGCTGAATCACCCTGGAGCCTTGTATGGGCCACCTTACATTCCTGTCTGTCAACTTTTTCACAGCGGGTTCCCGTCATGAAAAGGTCGGCGGGAAGGAAGGTCGTAGTCCATTGCAGTGCTGATGCCGGCACCGCCTCCATACACTGCGGCTTTCCCCACCACTGCCGCTGTGGGACTTGAGTTCCTGCGCTGGTGGCAGTCTGACAGCGGTCTCACCACCCGTGTCCTTATTCACCTGTCAGAACTCCAGGAATGCGGGCAGTCAGATCACCAGATTGCAACAGTAGTTCCAGGAATGCCAAAGTCATAATCGGGCCTCTAGCTCTGCTCTGTGGGCTGTGTGCAAATCTTAAATCCACGAAAAAACACCTTATGGTTTGGCTTCAAGATGAAATTGGTTTAGTATAGCATTAATCCAAAGGAATCAAGAAGCATTAAAAATTTACTTTGCTTTGTGCCATAACAGACGTCATTTAGGTAAAATATTGATCAGATGCCTTAAAGCTGAATCCAGCAACCACCAGCTTCACAACCTTTGTGAAGTCCTAAGTGCAGACATCGATTGAAGAGAAGGCAGGTGAAATGTATCAGTTCTCAATTTAACGTACAGTGGACGATCACTGATGATTCTTGTACATTGGAATTGAATGTTAAGTGCTTATTCAATACATGTTCACCAAATAGTCCCCTTTGTTGATATGGATGGATACTTCGAATGTGGAAAATTACCTCACACTATACAATGATTACAAGCCAAGAAACATTTGGACTCTTCGGGTTATTCACTGGATGCCTTACTATGCCTCTCTTCTTTACCATGAAGGTAATACTGAAAAAGCCTAGGATTGAAAGAGAGGGCAGCTTTCTCACTGCACCTTTATCTTTAAGTACAAAATCGCCAGTAACCGTTCAACTTGAGCATTTGGCCATGTAGATCTGAACATCATGTGGAGTTACTTGGTGAAAAGGAATGTTACAATATCAACCATTAGTATGGTTTTTAATACCCATGTATCACTGGTTCACTGGTTCTAATTGAAGGTGAGATGGCACCTCTGCGGTCTCTAACCCATTTCTTTCCTTCACCTTGCCCACTGGGATACTTCCTAAAATATCTTACTTGCTCCATTCCCAATCCTTTCCCCATTATAATACCCACTAAATTAAGAAGAACCCCCAGTGGAGGCAATTTTGTTAGATGCAGTTTTGCTGGAGCTCAAAGAAAAGAGGTTGCCCACAGCAAATGATACCAGGTTATTGTGTACTGCTGGTACACTTTAACACATTCTATTTCTTTAAAATAATGTATGTGGTTGTCAAATTAGAGACATATTAAAAATATCTTTATCTGTTTTTTTCTTTTAATTGAAAATACTTTTCTATTTTCTTACTCTTCAGCTTTTCTAACCATATTAGTATAGCTGCCCTTCTCATCTTGACTCCCAACGTCAGGTACAAAGTGTTAAGACATTTTTAGATTTAAAAAAAATATATATATTTTCGGTCATTCCTTCTGTTGTTTTAGCATAAATGCTTTTCCATTCAATATCTTTCCTTCCACCGCAATTCCGAAGAAAAAACTGAGATAGATGTATACTTTTAGACTTTTATCAACTTAAACTGGTGTATAGGGTTAGCAAATGTGATATATTTTAAATATATATATATAATTTATGTTATTTTATGCACGTAAAATGATTTTCGATTGAATGTTTTTCCTTCTTTCCAGATCCAACTAAAAATATGGAATATTAGTGCACTTTCCCTCACACACTATACTCAAACTCCAAAGACTCTCTGACATATTCCAAACTTATGCTTCATTTTGTAACCTCTGACCTTTTTTTACCTTTATATGAAGTTGAATGTGTGCTGTATTCAGTATATATATCACCAGTTCCAGTTCATTAGTAGTCTTGAATTACATTATCATACCTATGACTTGTACTAACCCATTGATGGCGTCTAATATTGTGCTAAAGACGTCTAATGGATAACATCCATGTTAGTATACTATGTTTAGGTTTTAACCCACACCAATCCATTTTGAGAATTTAACATGATAGTGTTTATAACTAAATAAGTAAAAAAGACTGGCAATGAGTTTTAATCTGCCAGTGAATTCCAAGTTGAGGGTGTGACTGGTCCATTTTGTGGTGAACCTTTGGCCACCTATGAGTAACCATTCTTTTCTAAAGCATATATTGGAAAATGCCACCGTCCAAACACTGTAATGATACTTGTGTGGTACCTCTTAGTCTTCAGTTGGTTCATAGAGTACCAGTCTTGTGTTATAAGCCACTCCTCACTTCTGTTAAACTGTATTTACTCTCATGTGCTTGGTCTCATCCCTTGCACCAGGAATTGACCACCATCTTTATATGGCATGGATTATGCACTCATCACATATAACAACATATTGATCCTTTCCTATTAATCCACACAAACACACCCTTGAGAGCTCCCATCTGCTGCCTCCTCTTTTCCTTCCCCAATCTCACCCCACAATATAATACATCTTTCAAATGGCTGCTGACAGGGCCAAGCTGGCTGTAGCAGGCACCGGGCATTTACCAGGTGGGCCGGAATGTTGGGTGGGGGGTTTGGACTGGTGGGGGCCGGTTTTGGTACAGAGGGCCGGTTTTGCAGCAGTGCTGCAATACTGTCCCACTGTACGAAAAGAAGTTGCAGTGTTTCCCATCAGCAGCCTCCCTCCTCCTCCTGGCCGACCCGACTCAATTGCCAGGCCTGTTTTGCATTCCCAGTCCGGCCCTGGCGGCTGAAGTCCACCATCAATATGTGCTAGATTTGAGAACATCCATGCTTGCTTTGTAGGTAACACATGAACCTGGAGATGTGATTGTTCCTAAACCAATATGAATTCAGTTTGATTTATTCAGCCATGGTCGGTGCAGGTAACAGTCATGGGGCTTGGTGGGGAGGGGGTGGTGGGATTTCGAGGGACAATGCTGAGGGAAAATTAAATACATTTTTTCTCGTCATCGTCTATCGGAATCCCCCCCACCTGGCCCCCCAGCTGTTCCATGCACGGACGGCGGCTGGGTGTATTAATTCCCATCTTTAATGAATGTGCTCCAACTCTATTTCCAATCCTACACTTTCTCCTTCTTCTTACTCTCATACACGCTTTCAAATAATTGCCCTCCTTTGCTTTTTCCTACAGTCATCGCTTTACCATTGAACTCAAGACACTACTCATCTTTTTTGTGATGTAGTATGTTCTATATTGGTTATGAAGCATAACATGCATATGGTTGCATTTTAAATGAAATAAGTGTATTTATACTCAAGAAATGTTTATCAAAATAAGAAAATATCAGAAATAAAATTCTAAAAAATAAAAAATAAAAAATAATTTTTTCATCCTGTGAACTCCCTTCATGTCACAATAATTTCAGTTAATTGTATGGTGTTCTTGGGTTTATTGGCTTTTTATCACATTCCACTACTGTTTGCTTTACAAAATACTACTTATAGACCAAACATCCTTCCTTCACATGGCTTATCCACCACACGGGTGGATCCCTCAGCTGGCCTTCTTGCCCCATTCTTCACCTGTACTTGTGTCCTTGATTACAACATTGTGACAGTTATCCCTCATGGCTGTAGTTAAGCTCTACCACCTCTAGCTAACATTGCCTCTGTGGCCTAGTGTTTACAGTTCTTTTGCCACCGGTGGCAATCTGAGACCATTACCTCTCACACACATCTTCAAGCGCAGTGTATACTACATATTCTCCACTGCTGCATATACTGCACCGCACCCGGTATTGCATATACTGCACCTCTCTCGGTACTGCATATAATGAACCTCTGCCACCACTTCATATGTGGATCTTCCTCCACCAGTGCACAGACTGTTCTTCTTTGCCACTACAAGATCTTGCTTGTCTTGTGCCAGGACTAAATAAGCTCCTCTGTCACCATTACACGTTATGCACCTTCACAACCACTGAACATAAGCTAACTCTACCAACTGACACTGTACTGAATATCTACCACCACTAAGACTGCCCCAGTGACTTTGATGTTTATTCTGCACCTTTGCAACTAGTGTGAATACTACATGCGTACCACCACTGTCCATACTGTAAATGTTCAACTGAGAATACCACCCTTCTATCACCTGCACAAACTGCATCTCTGCCACAGCTGCCTGCACTACACATCTGCATTCTCTGCCTGGGTGCACTAGTCCCACAGCTGTCTATACTACACTACATCTCGCCCTAAGGGCCACAATGCATTGCATTTCTGCCGCAGCTACCTGCACTACACATCTGCATTTAGTGCCCACACTGCACCTAGCCATACGTGCCTACACTGCCCAACTGCCTTAACTGTCCGCACTGCACCTCTGTCACAACTGCCTTCACTACACCCCTGCCTCTGTCACTTCACTCCCCCGTCTTGTGCTTTTCTCTCCATTTAGTGTCTGGTAGAGTTCATAGTTAAATTCATAACCTGGCTTTCAGTCCTGATTCTGTCCTGCCTCGCATGTGCTGTCACGTACGAGCCATTTTGGTAACTTCCAGTGGGCTTAGATCCTGCCCATTGCTTACCATTGGTTTGCTTCATTATGACTCTCATGTGCTTGCTTCTGATTTGTTGACCCATGCAGGCTTCACATCCTCCTCTTGTGTTTGATCCTCCCATAGAGCATATGCAATGTATTAGTATCCTTCCATTTCATGCATTTTGGGAGCTACAAGTGCATGAGTTTGTGTACATCTGTTTGCTCCCACATCCTCCCTCTGTCTGTTACCTCCCATACGCTCTATCTACCTCCCTAAACATCACTAGAAGCACTAGGACGTGGCCTATGCTGGCTGCATCATAGCGGTTTCGAAAAACTGTTTTCATAGAGTTTTTCTTTATTTTCAGCCATGCTGCACTGCAGTTGTTCAGCTGTCAAACATGGCTCAAAACTTTGACAAAGCCAATAGCTCTTGTAGGTAAAACCTATTAGCTTTGCCAGTGCTTTGTTTGTCTGCTTTAACTGTGTTCAAAGTGCATGTGACTTTAAAACAGTCTTTAATCTCTGCATTGATAAAGAGGAACCCTTCCTATATCCCTCCCGCTCCCTCCAATGTCCTCCTTGCTCTTAAGTGCCCACACGTTCCTTGATCCTTTTACGCCCTAGATTTCATCGCTTCTACTCCACGTAAAATTCCCTGATCAAAGTATTTTAATACCAAACTACTAGCAAATTTTTACTTGATTTTCTCATTAAAATACATCCTATATAGACACTCGTTAATGAAATCATTTGAAACTGATGGCAATTACGCTACATCAAATGAAGTTCAAACACTAATGAGCGACATACAACAATCTGTGGCATAACATGAATTCAAATGGTAATATTTGATCTAGAATACCATGTGCACAAGAGTTTTGATTAACTGCTATAACTTCCATTGCATTTCTTAGTAGTAACGCATATTAAAAGTAAATGCTCTATTCCTCTATTTGGCTATAGTCAAGAGCAAGAATTTAGAGGCTGATTATAAGTTTGGTGGGCTGGCAGTGGGCCGTTACTCCAGCGCCGGCTACCACAACACCAAACTTGACCGCTGCCCACCCACCCACCCACCAGATTACGAGTTTCTTTGTGGTCTGCGGGGCGGTCCTTTGGCATGCCCACGGGGGTGCACCGCAGTAAGAGCGCCAAAGCCCGTTCCTGCACAGTATGGACTTTGCAGTCCATGTTGTGCTGGAAAGGGGGTATATGCACAAGGGGGGCATCATGGGTCCCCCTGAATATATCCCTAGGCCCAGAACCCTTAGTTTCCTCACTCCCAGCATTTCCATGGCATGAGCACTGTCATGAGACCGCTGGAGGTGAGGAAAATCACATTATGCTTGGCGGTGCTGCAGCAGCCACAGAGAATGAAAAATTCTTGTTTTGGCTACTGTAACTGCAGTTCACATACCACTTCTGGATACTTTGCAACACACCGTTTTCATATGGACAGGGCACCTTAATACCTGTCCAAAATACATATGTTCAGTGCATGCTCTGATGGTGAGGTAGTGCAGTTTTAGGCAACCTTTTATTCATATGTCAGGCTGTCAGTCAGTCAGAAACCTTTATTCGATTCCAAATGAATCATTAGAGTTCACAAGGAAGACATACAATCATAAAATAAGACAATATTTACAAAATAAGCATAAATGATGTCAGGCTGTACAATGAAGATAGAAAGGGGCTGAGGACCAGGACCAGCGCAGCACAACTCCTGAAAGAGCTCCCACCATTGATTGGGCATGGGCTGTTTCCAGCCTGGGACAATCAGAGCACCTGTTGTACCCAGGCAAACCTCTGATGTCTGAAGCTCGGCCAACATCTCTGCCTTTTTGCCACTTGCCCGTTGCCTTGGTGCTGCTGGTGCTCATAGTCAGCAGGCAGTGGTGCCACACAGGACTGGGCACACGCTGTGGTCTCTTTAAGGACCAGGGAGTTATCTCACAGCACCACTTAGGGACTTAAGGTGGTATTATCCAGACAAAATATCAAGATGCAGAAATATCAAGTTTGTACACCTCTTATGAGGGTACCTTCCTGAAACCTATTTCCTCACTCTGTGACAGGTTGAATTCTCTCGCGTCACAGCTTCGATTTTAATCCTGTCCAAGGGGCGCCCCAATAAAGTCTATTGCGCACCCTGGAGTTAATTTACTCCACATTATGTCTTTGTATTTTACCCCTCATCACACCTCACTCTCCTAAGGTTTAATATACCTCTCTCAATCAGCAAAACATCCCTGAGCTCCTCTCTCTCAGAAAGGGGGTTGTAGCTCACATTATGACTAGGTTCATAATGTGACGACGTTACCCTATGATGAAGCATGCCACCTTCATGTGGATGAGGGAAACCATCCTTTAACCCCTTGTGTGCTAGTGACGAGCTCAGCTCGTCATGAGGGACCGTTGAGCTGCCCTCATGACGAGCTGAGCTCGTCACAGCCGTTGGAACGTTCGCACGCGGGGATAATTTCCCCGCTATGCTGAACGTTTGAAAACGGGTGTGGCTGTGACGAGCTCAGCTCGTCATGAGGGCAGCTCCGCTGTGCCTTATGACGTGCCGAGCTCTTCACCAGCACAGTGGCGCCGCACGCGGCCCCCCTTCCCCCCGCACAGCGGGGGTAAAACACCCCGCAGCTAAGGGGTTAAAAGGGACACTCCTTTAGCATTCTTCCACACGTTGCAGTCTCTGGAATGCCTTTTTGGTTTTTGATTGGAAACTTCAGACTGGCCAAGAATGCATTTTGGAATACAGTATACAATGCTTTAGAAGACAAAGCACCATCCTGAAAGGCAAGCCCCATATGTTTTTCGCTTTGGAGAAAGCGAATGCTTTTATTAATAAACTAGCACGTTGGACTAGAGCCAAGGATAGCAGTTCAACCAACTCCTCGAAAGATAGCTTGAGTGACGTAGAATGAGATTCCACTACTTTCCTTGATGCTTCCGTAATCACACTTCTGCAAATGTAATCATTTATATTTTGTTTTTCAAGTTTTCATATTGCATGAGATGAGGAACTAATTGATTCGGTGTTGATTGTGACATAACATTGCTTAGATGGTAATGTCTGACCTAATCACCAACGCCATCCCACAAATTGATTTATTTAGTACCACTCCTATTGATCATAGTTACTGTTGGTCACAGTATAATTTGGCCGGGTATTGAAATCCACAATAACACCTCTTGCCACCCCTGGATGTAACTGAGCAATAGTGTGTGATGCTGAAGAGACCTATTTGTTGAGTAATGTCTGTACACTGCTGTATATTAGGGTAAATTCATCAAAGGTTTGGGCCTTGGTGTGAAAGGGAGGTAGGGCAAAGCAGTCTACTGTTTCTGAGACATGTAGTGCATCGTAGTGCATACCCAGTGCATATACGATACATGGTAAAGGTAGTGATTATACAACACACCAATACTTGTGAGTGGGGATCGAGGCGCGTTTCAGGTGAAACTGATGCATGGAATATTCGAGGAGTGAGTAACTATAGGAAGGCCAGAATGGTGATGGCATTCCACCTTATCATACATTCTACAGACATTTTTTTTTCTCCAAGAAACACACATGCATAGTTTGGGGAATAGTAAATATGCAACCAATTGGTCGACGTATCTTTATTTTCTTCCTACTCCACCTACTCAAGGGAGGTGGCAAATCTGGTCAGAAATTGGATACAAACTGTTGGAGGCCCATAAGGATGAGCTGGGATGTTTTATGCTAGCTCAAGGGTACTGGGCACTGCACCCGTAACATTAATACATATATATATATGGCCTGAATTTGGATGATCTAGATTTTTTTGCTGAGGTTAGTCATCATATTGCTGAGGTGTACTCCCGTACTATCATATGGGAAAGTGATTTTAATATTGCACCGCAGCCTGTCCTAGAAAGTATTGGAACAGGCACGGGTAGGCTTTCTCAAGCATGTGAGGAGATACAGGGCACCATTGGTCAGTGTCAGTTGCGAGACCTATATTGTGTCACACAACTTTTGACTCACACTTACTCATTCTACTTTGCTGGACATGGGCCACAGTCTAGATCTGATT
The DNA here is from genome assembly GCF_964261635.1 of Lissotriton helveticus. Classification (NCBI taxonomy): domain Eukaryota; kingdom Metazoa; phylum Chordata; class Amphibia; order Caudata; family Salamandridae; genus Lissotriton; species Lissotriton helveticus. Next base: position 1,339,720,190 of record NC_136065.1, on the reverse strand, counting down.
TATGGTTGGGCTCAATGATGTGGCTGTATGAATGAGTAGACTTCATTTCCTACCAGCCCAGAATGCTATCTGATTACCGACCGGTCATATTCACTTTAAAACTGCCCAAGGATGAGCAACCATATGGTCTGTGGCATTTGCAACCAACCCAATTGTTAGACCTGGCTTTTAAAGCTGAGATTAAACAAGCAATATTGTCTTACTTTGATGGTCAACCGGGGAGCAGTAGCTTCTATGACCACATTGTGGAGGCATTTAAGTTGGTTATTAGGAGGATATCGAAAAGTGATAGCATTCTTAACTCACTACACGGCAAACTCTCCAAGTAATTTTTGAGTGGGCGGAGCCTCGTTCTGGTCCTACCATGTTGAAACTCCAAAGGTTCGAATTTAAAGAAGCAGCGGGAAGAGGGGTTAACATTTATGGCAAATCCACTGTTGCTAGGTGTAGGTGTAGGAGAGCCCTGGCCACACAATCGAAGGCATGATCCATTCGACATGGGCAGCCGGTGGCTTTGCGAAGAAGCAACACCTAACAACATAACACATTATCACCAACTCAACATTCTAAACAAATTTACTAATTACTACAGAGAATTGTACACTCGGATCCCTGGCACACGAGTACTTGAACATGGTGACTATGGCCTGGCTGGAAGCACATCAGCTTGAGCCACTGTGCACTCCTATTACTGTCTAAGAAATAAAAGGGGTACTTGGGTCACCACTCAATGAGTCAGCATGTGGGGGAGAACGTTTTGCGGTTGAGTTTTAGAAGGAATATGCTAAGGAACTTGCCCCATTTCTCCTGGATGTGTACACTGAGGCACTTGAGGGGGGTGAACTACCCCGACCATGGTAGAGGCATTTGTAATAACTCTTCTAAAGCCAGACAAGACTCCTCATCCATGTGAATCATACTGCCCATTACCATGAATCAATGTTGATATTAAAATATGGGCCACATTTCCTGCTAACAGACCTCCCCCACTGTTGCCTGGTCGGATCAGACCAGATCCGTCTGGGTTTAAGTGGGGCTGCACCTCCTCAGACAATCTCCATACATTATTTCACACCACTCACCACATTGACACTGACATTCAGGCTGCAGTGGCCTTTTTGGTCCTCTTCATTAAACCAATGGCCAGGATTAAAGTTAATAACTTGCTTTCATCTACAATTACAATTCTCACAGGCACCAGACAGGGCTGCCCCTCTCAGCCCGGATGTTTGCCTTCGCGATCAAGTCCCTAGCCAGCAAATTAAGGGAGTCCCATCATCATACACAGATTAAATTTGGCCGGCATACAATTGTACTCTCCGTGTATGCTGACGATACAGTGTCAAAGCTCCAGCGACCAACCTGGTTTCCATTATCGAAGAAGTCACGTTCTTCAGCGAATAGTCAGGTGTTAGAATTAATTGATCAAAGCCTGTGCTAATGCCGCTGACCGTGGAAACCCTTCCTCCTGTTCTGGACTTTCAGTTCATATGCCACTTGGAGCATATGCGATGTTTGAGCATTCAATACCATGATGTAGGTTATCCGTAGGCACAGTGGTGCGTGTAGAGCACTTTCTTAGTATCATATATTTCATGTTGGCATGCTATGTGCTTAGTGTCTGTTATTATGCCATTTTTAAGGCCGGTCTGGTCTCTCAAATCCATCCCAAGTGACTCCATTTACTTAATGGCTTTGCACACTCCTACAAATAGATGATACTAGATTATTACGTCACAAAAATAACTTTTAGGTGTATGAGCGCCACCTGTCTTCTTCTTCGCCCTAAGAGCCCGCTGATGCAGTGTAGGAAAAGTATGAAATCACAGCCCAAAACAACTTTCTGTTAAACAGATGCCCCTGTCAGAAGGGACCTCAGAGGGCAACAAAAGAGCCTCTAAATCAGAAGAAATACATGTTAAAAGCTGTGTGTGGGAGGCAGTGCTGTGCACAGTGGGTTGCCTGCCTTTCACGCATGCCCAGCGTGTTGGGATGTGGGCACAACAATGTATAAATAATAGAAAATTACAGCCCCTGGGGGACCCGAGAAGGCCCAGCGGGCCATCATTATAAACTGCCTCCAGAGCGCAGCTGCTGGGAGCGCGCTGACAGCCTCCTCGCCACAAAGGCCTGCGCGCCAAGTGGCCGCCTCGCGGTCTTCTAAGCGTGCACGCTTTCATTCCGTCACAGGAGTGATACACTCCGTTATCCTTTCCTGGTTCATCTGACACCGGTCAGATTCACCTGTACACGGTGCCACGTGGGCACGCACTCACCCAGGCGTAGCTAATACGCTATGTTATGTTGTTAGTGCAGGGTTCTCCAATAACTTGACCTCCTGGTCCTTTCTGCACCCATACGAATAAGGTTGCGATCGGATTGGTATTCCAAGCCACACAGGTGTGCTTGGGTTGTATAAGAGGTGTGGTTTATCCATTCCTAGCCAGGGAGAATCACAACTTCCGACCTAACCTCTGTGAATGGGGACAGTCTGGCGATGTTCTCTCTGCAGTGGTTCACTGAACTCACCCCATCTGTTACCATGGTTATAGCCATATCACCCCTCGTATTTACATGGCTTGTCTCCCTCGATCATTTCTCTATTGACCTACCTCCTGCATTAAATTTCCATTACATGGACTCTAACACGCTCTATCCCAACTCCTTTCCCTGTTTCTCTCTTAATGTATTTATGTTTGTAAAGGTATTTGTAGAGTGCTAACCTAGCTAGAAATCAGCTGAGTGCTGAACGAGGGCAGGAATACTAAGTTACAATTCAGGATAATGTGCAATAAAGCAGGATGTTTATAGGTGGTGGATGCAATTGTGTGGACATGTTGTGTACTCTCAAGCTGTGGGTATCAAGCGTCTTTCTCCTTTCTGGAGTTTTGGGCAATTTTGATGTTGATAAGTATATTTCTATTCTGGAAGCATAGATGGAAAATGTGAGCATCTGCTTTTCTCTTTATTTTTAATTTTTGTTACTTCCAGTTTGTCAACGTTCGGGTTTCTGGTGGTCTAACTGAAGTAATTAATTTTTTGCCAGGCGCAAAAGGGTGCTTGTTCTGGTTCTGATGCAGCTTATCTTGGAGAGGATGCAGGCTTGGAGAGAGAGCCATTCTGGTTCCCATCAGGCTTGAAGAGATACAATCTGTCTTCTTTCTGCGCTTGATGAGACTCTCTCCATTCTGCCCTTGTGTTCTCTCTATATGATCACTCTTTTACTTCGTAATTGCCTCCCACTGTTCCATCTCACCTCACTTTCACCTCTTCCGCCATCACTGAGATCCTTCTCTGCTCTCTTCATCCCGACTACCTTTTCCTCACGCCCTCTGATCTCCTTCACCACCTTTCCATTCTCTGGCCCTTTCCTTCCTCTTTCCCTACTCCCCATTCTATCTCACTCTCTATAGCACCTCCTGTCTTCCCTTATCTTCCCACACCTTCCTTCGACTTATCGCCTGCCTTTCCTCTCTCCTTTATCATCCTGTCATCTTTTTTCCTGTCGTGTATTTACTCATTCCTGCTTCAACCACTCATCCTCCTGCTTTCATCCTCTTTGCCCATCATACCTCATGTCCCTTGCTGTTCCCCCTTCAAACTTTCTAACATCTTCTACCATATTAATGCTGATGATACACAACTTTATTTGAAAATTGCAGCACCTGAAAGCATTAACACCCTCAACATCACACTGACGTAAACTCAGCGCCGGCCGCTCCATTAGGGCAAAGGTGCACCACCAACCTACATTTTGTCCATTATATTAACGTTTTATTTTAAAGCCCTGGACCCGTCCCCAGGACTCTGACGGGTCTTGAGGGTGAGTCCAGGGGATAACACTGCTGGTGGGGGAGTGGTGGGAACTCCCTTCACTGTGCATGACATGTTTGGGAAGCTGTCTCACCCTGGCCAATTCCCTCAAGGGCAGTGAAGCTCTCTCCAGCATCAGCTGCGTTGCTAGGGCTGGAGAGAGCAGGCAGAGGCTCCCAGCCTGCCCGAGAGCTCAAGTTGCTAATGCTCAGGCCAATCCTGAAGCTGCTGTCATGTGAGAGCAGCATCAGAATTGGTTTGAGGGTAGGCTGGGAGCCTGTGCTCAGCCTCAGAAGCAGGAAGATCCGATGTGCGGGAGACGGTGGCGGCAGCAGCATTAAGGTAAGTTTATTTTATTTTATTTTTTGTACCCAAACCCTTCCCTTCTCCCTCTGCTCCACCTCACTCCTCTGGCCCGGCCTGCCCCCCCCCCCACTTTGGCAGGGGATGGGCCGCAAAAACGTAACATTGGCTGACTCGCAACCACCTCAAACTTAACACCCTCAAAACCGAAGTCCTATTAATCCCTCTACACACCACCACCTCTAACATCCATGAGAGGCTCCCACTTCTTACAGCCTTGAACTGCACCCCTCATATCGGCGGGTCCACAAAATCCTTAGGAATTATACTGGGAGGTAACCTCTCCATGCATAATCACATCAGCCCCTCCACTACAGGGGCCAATTTCCAACTTCACACATTAAGGAAACTCAAATTCGTCCTGCCCATTGCATATCTCAAACCAGCGGACCAATCACTTGTGATACCCAAACTTGACTATGGAAATGCTACCCTCATCGGCCTACCGAAAATAAAACTAGAACCTCTGAGGGCTATCCTGAATGCAGCTGCTCGACTCATCACAGGCACCAAAAAAGTGATTATATCACCCCTGTCCTACATACCCTGAACTGGCTACCGTTTGAAGCTAGAATCCATTAAAAAAATGCTTGCATGATGCTCAAAGCCATTCACCACAAAACTTGGCCCAGAAACCGGTTCTATCTGGTGGGAATTGATCCTCTCGCAGCACAAGCTCCTTACTGCTGAAACCCCTAAAAGAAAACCTACAATCGTTCCTTCTCCGGAATTGGACCTTTTATATTGTTGATATAAATGTTTGCCTTAATGTATTGGTTAAGGTTGTTTATAGTTTGATTCTATGGGTTTGTTTAATTTTTGTTGGATTTTTTTTATCAGTGATGTCCTTTGGTAAACGCTAATTTAGGTTTTATTTACAATTTTTGATTTATGATTTGAGAGTTTTAATAACATTTTATTTATACATATATTTATTAATATATAAGTTGATGTATAAATGCTTGTAGTTAATGGCAATTTTTTTAGTTAGATTTTAGTTAGATTGTTATAAATTTGTTTATATACTTTTGGGGGTGGATTGTAAATATTTTGGTGATGTAATATGTTTATTTGTAATTTAAACATGTGTATGACATTTTTCATGTTTATTTTAAATTGTTTTACATAAAAAGTGTTTTATTTAATATCTTTTAATAATACTGTAATTATATTGACAATAATATTGTACTTGATATTGTATGGATCGATATTTTTGACATTTTATATGCTTATTTAAAGGTGATGATATTTTTGTTTCCGATATGTGTGTTTTCGATATAGGTAGAAATCAATATTTTAAACAATGATATTTGTGTTCCCGATATTTGTGGTTTTATTAGTTAAGTAAAGGAAGGTGATATGTTTGTAAACAATATTTCTTTTCTGATATTTTTGTGTTTCAATATTGTATGAATTGCTATTCGTCAGTAATCCAAACTCAAGTACCTGCAAAACAGCAGAAGGGCAAGTTTCTCTGAAGCACAGAACAGGGGCTTTAAACAGAGCAGCATAGCTTTTCCCCTCATACATATTCAGAACTGGTAGAGCTTGGCTGTCTTTTGGCTGCCTTCACACTATAGAAATATCAAGTTCATACATAGAGCTTTTGCTGCAGCAGTTCAAAACTCACTTACGTGGAACACGTTAAGCATTTGCCACAACAAGGTAATGAAATGCCCCCATATCAAAGGGGACATGAAGCAGCATTCAAGCTTTTTCTTTTACATATGTCTGTAACCTGGTCATTTAGTATAGTATGATTGGTTCGGTCGCATTAGAATTGTATATGGTAATCCGGGATTGGACATTTGTGTCCTTGGTACAATGGAGTCATCTGGTGACCTCATGTGATGGTTAGAATAAATCAATAAAACAGCATTAAATGTCACCTGGGTTCACTGAGTTCCTACTTTAACTTTTTATCAAAACAGCAGCTCAAAATGGATTCTGGGCCTGCCCCTCCTCCCTAGGGAAGCGGCTTTATTAGCTTCATTATCTTCCGTATTACGCACAAGCCGACTCTGTCAGAAAGGCAGAATTCAGGCCGCTAACGACCCATAATCATAAACACATTGAGTGGTTAATGGCAAGTCCAATTGAGTGTGAAATGACGCAGATGCTGCTGGAGTGATTAGCGGGCGGGGACTCCAGCCAACGCTGGGTGCACTTAGAACTGTTATGGATCCTGGTAATGCTGTCTTCCAACACATAGGCAGAGGCTTAAAGCAGACAGCGTGTGGCTGATTCAGTTAGTGTGCGGGGCAAGTGCAGCATGGGCATTGCACTTCAATTCTCACCTTGGGCCACCTCATGACCTCAAAATGGGTGTGCATAATGAATATTGAATCTAGAATATCAAGGCATACAGATATCGAGGCCAACATATTTAATCCAAAATATAGAAAAGCATGTAAATATAGATTTTTATACCCAACTCTACATAAATGCACCATATATATATATATATATATATATATATATATATATATATATATATATATATATATATTCACTGAAAAAACCATAGGTTATAGACCATATATAGTTAGGAATTAGCATTTACAAAACCTTGAAAATTCACTGAAAAAACCATAGGTTATAGACCATATATAGTTAGGAATAAGCATTTACAAAACCTTATTTTACTCACACAAAACCATTGAAATTCGCATATATAGTTAGTTGCACTAACTATATGTCGCGCACCCGCAATCCACTGCTGATCATGTCACATATTACATCATTCATGACATGGTCAGTGACATCACTGATGACATCACTGATGACATCTCAAATGACATCACTGATGACATCTCAAATGACATCACTGATGACATCACTGATGACATCTCAAATTACATCACTGATGACATCACTGATGACATCACTGATGACATCTCAGATGACATCACTGATGACATCACTGATGACATCTCATTTGACATTACTGATCACATCACTGATGACATCATTCATGTGATAATACGATGAACCTCTTCAGACTCTAATATAACCTTAGATACACTCAGTGTAAACAGACACTCACAGACTGTCACTCATCCATGGAGTTACTCACACACCTAGTCAGTCATGCAAAGAATCAATCACACCTCCATTTCCTCAACTATACAGTTATACACACCTTACTTATTCAAACATATACTAACACATATTTACTCTCTTATACAATCCCTGATACAAGTTCACAATGATCCATACAGCCACTCACACATTCACTGGCTCTTATGCACAGTTATTTATATATGTCAACTCTCAGATGTACTGTGTTTTACATATGTACTTACTTTGACATGTAGCACTGAGATATCCATTCACTCACCAATACACTCATGCACACAGTCAACCGCCCATACAGCTGTTTCCACATGCACTTTTGAACCCATACATCTAGTGAATCAACTGCTCACACATCTATGCACAGAGTCACACACCTCCCAGCCACCCACACACACACTCAGTCTCCCATACAAATACTTGGGCAACCAATCAATAACCCATATACTTACTCATATAGCTACTGATCAACACATGCAGCAGTTTACAGAACAACAGACATAATGATGCACAAATTAAGACAGTTTAGTCACTAAACCATGCACTCAGTGAGACACATTTAATCACTCACTCATACAGTCAGTCATGCACCTACTAAATCCTTCATCCAGACACTTAAACATCCACTCATTCTTCAATATGTAAGACATATTTTAACTTTACAGAAACATACAGTCACTGGATGTTTTCATCAGTGATGTCATCAGTGATGTCATTTGAGATGTCATCAGTGATGTCATCAGTGATGTCACTGACCATGTCATGAATGATGTAATATGTGACATGATCAGCAGTGGATTGCGGGTGCGCGATATATAGTTAGTGCAACTAACTATATATGCGAATTTCAATGGTTTTGTGTGAGTAAAATAAGGTTTTGCAAATGCTTATTCCTAACTATATATGGTCTATAACCTATGGTTTTTTCAGTGAATTTTCAAGGTTTTGTAAATGCTAATTCCTAACTATATATGGTCTATAACCTATGGTTTTTTCAGTGAATTTCAATGGTTTTTTAATAGCAAATATCAAAAGCTGTAAAATGTATTCTTCTATTAAAGGAAAAATATATTTTATATGTATTTAATATAATTTTTTTATGTATATAAATTTTTGGAGGGAACGAATTTATCAACTATCATGCTGAAGAAGAGTGTGGGGAAAAAAAACAAAGAGGAGGACTAAGAGGAAAGAACAATCAGTTCAAAAATACAATTGCTTTAAAGCATGAAGTGCTTTTCCACACCTTTACATTTTAATAACCCATATTAGAACATACAAAATATCTACAGAGGAGACGGTGTACATTGAATTTTAGACTCTTCATTGGTACCTACATGTTGGTACTTACATCACCCACACAACACAACAGCTCTATTCAGAGCTACCCTACCTCAAAGCACTCTAAAATATTGTTTTAATATTTCCCTTGGTTTTCCCCTTGTTACGCTTTCCGGAACGCTACCCGGTGCACGGACCGGGCGCTAACCGTGCGAAAATATGAATTTTTTTTATTTATTTTTTTACATATATGGGCCTCCTCAGCCACCCTCAGAAAACCTAGGGGGTCAGGATATGTCTCCCGTGCCCCCTTATACCCATTCCCAACATTGTTTATCCTCCATCTTGTGACTAAATTCGTCCGAAACACAAGATGGCGGACTCCCGTTACGCTACCGGTGAGCTACCCGGTTCGTGTACCGGGTAGCGCTTCCACCACGAAAAATCGAAAAAAAAATTCTTTTACTTTTTTGCCCCGCCGGGCCCTTTAATAGCCCCCACATCAATCCTAGGGGGTCAGGAGGGGTCTACCTTGCCCCCTTTCATTCTTTTCCCCCTTCGTTTATTTCCCCCTCTTGTCTCTCGATCCTACCGAGAGACAAGATGGCGGCCGCTCCGGACTGTTTAGAATGTTGACAGTCACCGGAGAGCCAATCCGCTTCTCCTCGCGAAGTTCCGTTACGCGTCTGGTACGCGAACCGGGGCGCTAACCGGGACGCTGTCACAGATATATATTTTTTTTAACGTTAATTTCTCAAAATCCACTGAAGCACATATCTTGAGACCTAGCAAAGGCACATCGGGCAAACAGTCTCTACAATTTTGCCAAGTTTCATAGAAATCCATTCAGCCGTTCGAGCTAAAAGTGAGTCCAACCGCCCTATGGAAAACTCAATGTTAAAAACACGTTTTGGGACCCCCCTTTTTTCTCAGCCCCCGCTTGACGAAACCCCCCCAAACTTTCAAGGGACGCTAAGAAACAAAATGTGCCATTTTCCTGAAAATTTCAGACAATTGCGTCCATCAACGCCAAAGTTATTCAACATAGAATTTTCAGAAATCCCTATTCAAAAAAATCCTAACTATATATACCTACTGGCGACCGCCAGTAGGTTTTATATATATATATATATATATATATATATATATATATATATATATATATAACATTTCTATGGCAAAATGAAACCCCTTATTTTGTTCCTTTTCAAATTAAATGTATTAAGTGTTACCACTTTATTCCAATCAAGATGACTTCAGGTGTGCCATACTTTTGTCATAAGTAAGACTGTTAGCGTTCTAGTTGCTCTTTAGAACACTCTGGGACATTCTGGCATTGGGCTATAGTTGGGCTACATCTGGCTGATATTTGGGCTACATTTGGGCTCTTTTGTCTCTGGTGGCCATCTTGGGAGACTGCATATCAGAATTTTTTTAATGAAATATAAGAGGATTTGAGAAGTCACTCAAAATGTGCCCTCATTTTTCTTTCTTCAGCACTAATCATAATTTCTATGGCAATATGAACCCCCTCATTTTGTTCCTTTGCAAATTCAATGTTTTAAGTGTTAACACTTTATTCCAATCAAGATGACTTCAGGTGTGCCATACTTTTGTCATAAGTAAGACTGTTAGCGCTCTAGTTGTTCTTTAGAACACTCTGGGCCATTCTGTCACTGGGCTATAGTTGGGCTACATCTGGCTGATATTTGGGCTACATTTGTTTTTTTTTGTCTCTGGTGGCCATCTTTGGGCTACATTGGGCTTCATTGGGCTACATTGGGCTACATTGGGCTACATTTGGGCTCTAACATATATATAGCCCAATGTAGCCCAATATATATTTTTCAAAGTTAATTTTCGTAAAAACCACTGGAGCATATATCTTGAGACATAGCAAAGGCACATCGGGCTACCAGTCCCTACAATTTTGCCAAGTTTCGTGGAAATCCATTCAGCCGTTCGAGCTAAAAGTGAGTCCAACCGCCCTATGGAAAACTCAATGTTAAAAACACGTTTTGGGACACCCCTTTTTTCTCGGCCCCCGCTTGACGAAACCCCCCCAAATTTTCAGGGGCTGCTCAGAAACAAAATGTTCCATTTTCCTGAAATTTTCAGCCAATTCCGTCCTCAAGCGCCAAAGTTATTCGACATAGAATTTTCAAAAATCCCATAGGAAAAAAATCCTAACTATATATACCTACTGGCGACCGCCAGTAGGTAATATATATCTTCAAGGTATGTAGATGTGGAATGAGGAATAGTAAATATATACCTTGCTATATGCACGTACCTTTTGATATTTTGTCCCTCGACATTCTGTCCCCATTATTGGGCTCTATATTCAGAAATACAACCCTCATAATGCTCTGTAAATTCACTTAATCTCTGGCCTTTGGCCTCCTCAGCCTCATTAAGACCCCCCCACAGCTCTACCAATATTCCTAACGACTAACCTCCAGTACTGCCTACTGTTCCAGCACTTTGACTCCACTTTGCCTTATCGATATAGTCACTTCCAGCATGCAACAAAGTCATCAACCTTAAATACTTTACTTTACTTTACTTTAAACCATTTTATAACGCGCTCCATTACTGGGGAGTATCCTGGCGCGAAAAAAGGGAAAAAGAAACAGACAGCAGAACACAGAGAGAGAAAAAAAACACATCAGATAGTACTCTTGAAGAGGTGGGTTTTCAAGTGTTTTTTAAATGCAGCCACTGTTGGCATGGAACGCAGATGGAAAGGGAGAGCGTTCCAGGCCCGGGCCACAATCACAGAAATCGACTGGCCACCAAGTCTAGCCCGTTTGAAGCGTGGAAGGGACAGTTTAAACAGAGTAGAAGATCTCAGGGTACGTGCAGGGACATAGCTGATAAATCTCTTTCTCAAATAGAGGGGGCCTTGATCATGGGTAGCCCGAAATGCCAGCACCAGAGATTTAAACACAATGCGCTGTCTAACAGGGAGCCAATGGAGCGTGCGCATCTCCGCGCGGACGCTCTTCCATCTAGGTATGTTAAATAATAGACGGACGGCCGCATTCTGAATAATTGGCAGGCGCTGCACCAGATAGGCAGGAATGCCACTAAACAGTGCATTGGCATAATCCAACCTAGCCAAAATGAGCGCCCGAGCAACCGACTCCCTCGCATCCCTGGGAAGCAGGGGGAAGAATTTGCGAAGCATTCTCAGGGTGGCGAAGCAGGTGCCTGTAAGCTTCTTAATATGATTCTCAAATTTAAGGTCCTCCGCGAACCAGATGCCAAGGTTTTTGGCAGGTCTCCCCATCTCCTTAGGGCCAGGAATGTTAGAAGGCCACAGTGAGCTCCTGAACGAGAGGGGAAAAGAGCCATAAAAAAGCACCTCTGATTTGTCTTCGTTACACTTCAGCTGGGCCTGCGTTAACCAGCGAAATACAGAGGACAAACACAAGTGGACCGTAGATGTATCCAGATCGGCATCAGGCCAGGTGAACAGCAGCTGGGTATCGTCTGCATACCCTATGATCTTAGCCCCAAACTGTTCCGCTAGATAAACCAGGGGAGTGATATAAACATTGAACAGTAAGGGGCTAAGAGTTGACCCCTGCGGGACACCTGTGAGCAAAGGTTTAGGCTCAGAGGCATGGGGAGGCAGCCAGACCTGCTGGGTCCTATCAGATAAAAAAGAGGACAGCCAATCCAAGACTACACCCCCAATGCCTATAGCCGACAACCGGCCGAGGAGGAGCTCATGGGGGACAGTATCGAACGCGGCAGAGAGGTCCAATAAAATTAGGACCGCTCTGCCACCTCCGTCTAAACAGTCCCGAATAGCCTCGGTCATCTCCACCAGGGCTGTCTCGGTGCTGTAAGCAGCCCTGAAGCCTGATTGGGCGGGATGGAGGGCATTAGAGGTTTCAACAAAGCTCTCCAATTGGTGAAGTACTACCTTCTCGCAAATTTTAGTGAGTGCCGGTAAAAGGGAAATCGGGCGATAATTCCCAGGAGTCCCCACGTCCAGTCCAGTCTTCTTCAGGAGTGGCAGAAGTTTGGCCCGTTTCCAGACAGGAGGAACCTCGCCCGTAACCAGGGAGAGGTTCACTATCTGCGTGGTCTCAGCACAGACCATATCTGCCACTTCCGAAAGCACCCGGGCCGGACACGGGTCAGATGGAGAGCCAGATTTTAGGGACTGAAGGAGGGGGAGAACAGCATCCTCCGCAATCTGCACAAAATTAGTAAGTTGTTGTCCCGAGCATGGGCAGAAGGAGGGGTGTGGGGCATTTGCGGAGCTATCACTGGGAAGAGCAGCTAGCAGGTCCTGCTGGATCCTTGCTATTTTGGTAGAAAAAAAAGTTGACAGCTCTTCGCACCATTGCGCCGAGGGCACAAGGGAAACAGCCTCAGCGACAGGTGCAACAAAGCTTTTAACAATGGCAAAGATCTCCCTGCCATTGTTATCTGCCTTGGCAATTCGTCCCGCATAATAGTTCCCCTTAGCCACCTTGATTGCTGCGTAATAATCTTTTTGGGCAAGCCGTAGGGCGGATTTAGCCTCAGAGCTATATGCTCGCCTCCACGCTCGTTCAAGTTTTTTGCACCCCAATTTCATTTCCCTCAGTTCAGGGGAGAACCAAGGTTGAGAAGGAGCGCGTCTAGCTCTGGCCAGCGTGGTTTGCTTAGTGGAGGCAGCAGCCGCCTGCCGTATCCACTCACTAAACTCGCCAACCGCATCGTCCAAAATTGTCCCAGAATTTGGACGGGTTTTTGACAGAGCCTGTCTAAACAGAGGTAGGTTAATTTTTTGGGAATAACATATAAGAGGTGGAGGGCTAGACTCTTCCATCTCCCACATAAATCTAACCAATTCATGGTCGGACCAGGTTGTTTTTTCAGTGACCACCGACTGAATAGGGAAATTGGAGCACACCAGATCAAGCAGATGACCACCCGAATGCGTCGGAGCGGTCACCCATTGCTTAAGCTGAGCGAGCTCAAAAATTTCACCAAGCCTGCGAGCATCAGGCGAGTCAGGAACATCCATATGAATATTTAGGTCGCCGACCAAGAGAAACTTAGGAAAACCTAAGGCCCGCGGCACTATGTATTCTTCTAGGGAGTCCAGAAAGTGAGTGGCCTGGCCCGGGGGCCTGTAGATCAGGGATCCGCCCAAGGTAAAATGGGGGGAGGTTACAATAGAAAAGTGAAGAACCTCACCCCCTGGCCCCACAACCGGAGGCTCAGAGGCAAAACTCCACCCCTCTTTGAAAACAACAGCAAGTCCACCTCCTCTACCTGAAGGACGGTCTACTCTAGCGATCTTGAACCCCCTGGGGACAGCCAATTCCACGGTGGGCTGTCGCTATACCTCCGTTCTGACTTTCAGACAGCTCGACCTCCTAATGATCCCACACCACTCTACCAGTGTACCTCAATATTACACTGCAGTACTCTCCTTTTCTAGCACATTGAATCCACTTTCATTTACCAACGCAACTAACTTCAAGCATGCATAAAACTCTACTTTCCCATAAACACAAATTGCTATTCCAATGCAGCTGAATCAATATTTCTAATCAACTCAACATCCCCAAAACCCATGCACGTGTACTATATGTTCATCTCACTCACGACATGTAGCAGTGCCTAATCTTTGTGCACTTTGACCCCACGCTGCTCTACCAATGCAATGGAGTTTGACCAGCAGCACTCTTTGCCCAACCCAGCTCAACTGTTCCAAGCTCATTTCAATGTTGGCCAGACGTACCTCATGTTGTTCAGTGCTGTGGCGCCCATAAACATATCTGTCAATGCAATACAAACCTAGCCTATAGTAAGCCTGCTTTTCAGGTGCTTTCGTCTCCACAAACATTGTTTGCCGGCGACCCTACATTTCTTAGCCACAGTTCCACCTGATATTCCACTAAATGTAGTCTCACATAGTGTGCCACCAGTTTCCCTTGCGATTAAATATACTAATCCCATTGCAGTTATGGGAGCCACGGGTCTGCTATTGCACATATAGCCCTGCCTGCAATAACCCCGCTATTCCTAACTAGAGCTGGAACACATCACTGAAAGAATATTGAAAACATAACCTGCTGCACGTGCTGTTCTTTAAGTTCCGGGTTCTGCCGACACTCATCAGTCCTCGCAATCTGTCCAATCCTATCCCATGCATGGCTCTCTCAAAGAACCCATCCCCTCATGCAGCCCACCTCGGCTGACAGCTGAAAATAAACGAATTTGTCCTCCAAGTTTATGCACCCTGAACCCAATCACGTCCCGAGATGATGTGTTCTGAAAGAGTTAAGACATTGTGGAGTCGATGTTGAATGGGGGCAGACAGCTGAAAAGAAAATGTCATCCCCAGAAGCCCTGTCTTGTCTCCTCCAGACGGTGACACCATAAATCTCTTTGGCAGCTCTAACTCCTCGTTAGCCTCGCGAGAGAGATGCTCCTTGACAGCCGCGCGGCACCTTATTACCCAGAGTTCCCGACTCTTTGCAGAAAGGCTGTCGTGAAGCTCATCTGAGGGCATCGCTTGAAGCCACCGGCGGCGGTGCCATCAGCTCAACGCTAACACTCTTTGACCTTTAGTAGCGTGGCAGATAGCGGGCAATCCCTGGTCACCTTGGGTGCATGGCCTGCCCAGGGCAGATGCGCCTCACAGCTGGCTTGTGCCGTTTCCACACAGCATCTGGAACTCCCATTGGGGTCGCCTAGCAAATGTCAGTTGCATTTTAGCAGAACTGTTGGAGTTTCTTCCTGAAGCCAAAGAACATAGATGTGTGCTGCTCTGTTGCATTCACAGTGTTCTCTCTCCAACATGACATGGAGCAGTCAGATGAGGAGCAGAGTACTCTAGCAGAAGACTTCCTTTCCTCTAGTCTGGGGCCTGGGCTATAGATTATGGATTAGCTGGGAAAGCATGATAGGTAATCTGCACAGACTGGCACACGGCTGGAGTCATCACCACCTTCAGGAGGGGTCCGTGTATAGGAAGGGCACAGGGATACTCTTAGACAGGATGTTGCATGAGACTTGCACATGAGTGTAGACCTCTTCACATCCAGCTGGGAGATGGATGCAGTGCCTTTCACGTATAGGAACTGAGATTTTGGGCTGTTAGAAAAGATATTCCGTGTGTTATAGCTTGTGGACGAGGCGATTTATATGATTGACATATGGAAAAAGATCTAGAGCTGCGCAGTACTGGGATTAGGAGAGGTGTAAAATGTAAATGTATACTTGTAAAGCGCACTGTTACTCCATCACGCAGTGTCCTGGCGCTGTATACCGCTGGGGAATACGTCCTGGCTTTTCCTGTGAGATGGTCCCTCCTGGGTACCCCCAAGGTGAAGCCAGGCATCCCCGGCGCTGATAGGGCCGTTGTGGAGATTAAGCAAGCTATTGCCCAGAGTTGCAGAGTGGGACCCATGGTTAGCTTTGGCACCTAGGCGAGAATTATCGAGTCCGCGGACATTGACCCAAGACCCTGCAGCGACGGCAATTGAACCCTGGTCCCGGGCCGACCTCTGCTTCAGGATCTGCCGCTTCTAACCAGTGAGCCACATAATGGCACATAATTCTGAATGTTTTGTCCTCAGAACGGAATGACTCTATGGTTCCCACAAGAAGTAGAGCCCCCCACCCCCCTCTGGTGATGGATGGCATTGTATTACTGGAACTAGAATACCAGGCTTAATATTTATAGGTGTTGGAGGGCACAAATGATTGGTACATACATATAGCCTTTCACCTATAGGTTTGTATCGGCTCAGGCATTGGTAGATTTACTCTTTCTCATCTAGAGCTAAATTCCTCAGGGATTGGGGGATATAGGGGCGTTCCCCTCTAGAACTAAATGACTCATTTGATTATTAAAGCTTTCTAGAAACTGTCACCTCCAGTGATGGGCGGGTTCGGTTAATGGGCCAAAGGATACCGAGATTTTTATCTCTAGGACTGGATTTTCTGAGAGTTGCTTTTTAGGTCTCGCCTGTCGATGCGCATGCGCATCGAGCTTGCGAGCCTATTGCGGCTCAAACAACGTTTAACTACGAAGCAAGGAATCGTGGCGATTCCTTGCAGTGCCCGTGACTTTTAAGCTCAATGCGCATGTGCATTGAGCTTAAAAGCGCGTGCACAGCCGCCCGCATTCCTCCGACACCTTTGAAGTGAAGCTTAGCTTCACTTCAAA
This sequence comes from Lissotriton helveticus, assembly GCF_964261635.1. Classification (NCBI taxonomy): domain Eukaryota; kingdom Metazoa; phylum Chordata; class Amphibia; order Caudata; family Salamandridae; genus Lissotriton; species Lissotriton helveticus. The sequence continues at coordinate 1,339,703,470 of NC_136065.1, read as the reverse complement.
GGCCCGGCTTCTTCACACCCACATGCCGCTCTCGCTCTCCCCGCTCCGCTCCGCCCCCTCCCCTGCCCGGCCGGCTTCTTCACACCCACATGCCGCTCTCGCTCTCCCCGCTCCGCCCCCTCCCCTGCCCGGCCCGGCTTCTTTACACCCACATGCCGCTCTCGCTCTCCCCGCTCCGCCCCCTCCTCGCTCTCCCCGCTCCGCCCCCTCCCCTGCCCGCCGTGTGACCTCGGCTTACACTCACCCCTCCTTTCTCCCCTTTAGGCTGCTTTCGGATGCTTTGTTCGCAGCTTGTCATTTACTTTTGCATTGTGGGCGTATTATGATTCCTCATCAACATTCACTTGGATGAGTCAGAACATATTGGCCCTCAATATGGTAAACTTGAGCAATTATTGATTTAGCTGATCCAGTCCTTTTTCTGTTTGATTGTTTAACAGCACCACACCCATAATCTTTACTGTCCTAAATAGTCAGAAATCGTCAAGTAGAAGTGGGAGAAGGTCTGGTCTCAGTGGCGCAAATACAGAGGGAGTTGAGGTGCCTAAAAGTGTGTATTAAATGTATGGATGTATAATCGATCTTGCCTGTTTCATATACATCTAAAGTTGCCGCTCTGGCCATAAACTCTTGTAGCCGACCCTAGGGTCGCTCTTGGGGGTCGATGAATGTACTTGACATCCAACAAATGTTACACAAATTGACAACTGTATTGCATGCATGATTAACAATGAAAAGTATGTATTCAACTTGAGCTTGTTTTAATAAAAAAGATTTTGGGATTAAAGATCTTGCCCTAGCTTCTTGTATGCATGGTGGGGAAAGCTGTGATGAGTCCGGGGAACTAATGTGCATACTGGACCATGCAGTTTTGTTTTCCACCTTTAAAATGATTCTAATGTTTTAGGAGAGGACGCTTTGCAGTCTGGGACTAGTAGTTTCAGGTTTTACCATTACAAATAAGGCCATATACATCTCGCTAGGCAATCTCCTGTTCTTAAAGCATGGTGATGGTGCCATTGCACAGTTAAAAGTACAAAATAACAATAGCACGTTGCAGGGCTCCACTTAGTAGTTATTGAGCCGACTTCACTATTGGGGGTAACTGAATAACGAGAGAAAGCTGGGCGGATTTAAGCATCGTAGTTCATCCAGTCACAGACAGATGACCCGCGTCGTATATAACCGCCTCAGCCCGCCTTAACTATATTTTGTTTCAAACTGTAATTTATATTCTAGACCGGCCTGACTTGTAGGTCCTGATTAATGTAAAACCTGAAACTACATGTCCCACAATGCTTGTGCGTTGCTGAGACTAGAAGGCAGTGTCACATGGATGCATTTGGGCAAATCCTAGTAATTCCGTCGTTAATCTGCTTCAGCGCCACGATCCGGAAATAATGCGCTGCATTAATACAAATGCAGTGAGCAGTGTTAGCTTTTCTCGGCTCCTTTCCCCTCCCCAGGTGCATATCCCACATTCCTGCAAAACAAAAGTTGCTATAGTTTCTAAAATCAACAGGCACCCTAAGTGTGTGTTCCCGTGCGTCCATGTAAATGTGTGATGGTATTGTAAATATGCAAAATATAGCTTTAGCAAATTATTACCTGCTTTATGTTCCTATTTAGAACAAAAATTCCTTTTTTATGTGAAAATAAATTCAGTTTTAGCAAACTAAAAGTGTTTGGAAGGTTAGTCTTGGTGTTTATGTATTCAAGGCTTTACAGCGACTCACTGGCACACGGCGCTGCTTGCAGTTAAGTTACTCTCCCGTATATCTTCCCCAAACACCTACCGCCCCTCACGGCTTGTTATTTAAGAGTAAGATTGTTCGTAATTGTGCCACTACACCCATTTTGTGAAAAAAAAACTCACTCCCTTACATAAAGAACAAAATGCTGCGCTGCAGGAAATAACTGATTACACTGATTACACGCCCAAAAGGACATTAAGCTGTCAACAGATATACAATCCAGAGCGAAACATAATACGAAAATAAACCGCAAAGCAAAATACGGGCTTTCCTACTCCGCTTACCCAGGCTCTTCCTAGGTGGCTTCCCCCTTTCATTTCACTGCGTTTCCATAGGCCTTTTTCAAATTTTTTCCTCTGGCTGTTTTCTCTCCCATCCCCCCCACTTTCTGTCGCTCCACACCCGTTTCCAAATATAATGTCCTGCTCCAACTGCTAATCCAGGAGGTGCCTGCCCCCCCGCAGCTCTCCAGTTTGCGCTTCAAGTCTGGGATCCAGTGTAGATCGATTCATAGAGCAGGACAGCCAGGGAAGTAATGCTGCCAGCAGCTACTTTTACCTACCTCACTTGGCCCTGCTGCCTCCTACCTATCTGCTCTACGTTCTATCTCAGGGGTCAACAGTGGACACTGCCAACACTCTAACAGCTGCCATTAATACATAAACAGTGAACAGTACCATCACAGCACTAACTAGGAGTGGCGTGCTACTGTAACCGCACAGCTGTGTCTACCGCAGTGATAACACACTAATAATGGGCACTAACAACACTACACGTTCACTGACAGCTGCCATTCCATATTGGGCGCAAGTATCCGCTTGCTTACTGTAATATGTTCTCTTAGCCTGGCATATTTCTTTGTGACCCGAGCTGGGTTGCTGCAGGTTGGCGTCTGCACTTTCCCCCAAATAGTTCCCATATGTACAATTAATAACACTCACCCTCACTCACCCTCACTCACCCTCACTCACCCTCAAACCCTCACCCACACTCACCCTCACCCTCACTCACCCTCACTCACCCTCACTCACCCTCAACCCCTCACCCTCAACCCCTCACCCTCACTCACCCTCAACCCCTCACCCTCACTCACCCTCACTCACCCTCACCCACCCTCACCCACCCTCACCCTCACTCACCCTCACCCTCACTCACCCTCAACCCCTCACCCTCACTCACCCTCAACCCCTCACCCTCACTCACCCTCAACCCCTCACCCTCACTCACCCTCAACCCCTCACCCTCACTCACAACACATATTGTGTTACAATAGGTGTCACATTTGCGAAAGATAAAACTATCTAGAGATGTAGCATAACGACCAGAGCTGCCATATAAGTCACATAAATACAAAACATGTTGCATTCCAAATGCTATAGGTGTCACATTCGCAAAAGTTATAACTATTGGCATTGTAAATGACAAAGCCATCAATTTAGCAATTTTTAACGACCAGAGCTGCCATATAAGTCACATAAATACAAAACATGTTGCATTCCAAATGCTATAGGTGTCGCATTCGCAAAAGTTATAACTATTGGCATTGTAAATGACAAAGCCATCAATTTAGCAATTTTAACAACGAAAAAATAAATAAATTGTCATTTACAAGACCAATAACTACAACTTTTCTAATGCGAAACCTATTGCATTCCAACCCCACTCACCCACGCAACGTCACTCACACACGCAACGCCACTCTCACACGCAACGCCACTCTCACACGCAACGCCACTCTCACACGCAACGCCACTCTCACACGCCACTCATCCACACAACGCCACTCATCCACGCAACGCCACTCATCCACGCAACGCCACTCATCCATTTGCAAAACGAAAAAAGTTAAACTCTTCTATTGCGAGACCTATTGCATTTTCAATGCTTGTTATGTTACACGTTCAATATGTGCCACAGTCACAGGCTGCCCTGTCCAGTGGCATATCACAAAATGATGGACCCCCAATGCAGAATGTGAAGAGGGGCCTGAGACGCTCATATTTGCCGGCTACTCACTGATTGGCCTAGGGGTGAATGGGGGACCCCTAAGCGGTCGATGTGTGCCCCTGAAGTATCAGGCCCCCCTTGTGCCACAGTGACTGCAGGGTCTTGCGTTACGCCCCTGACCCCGTCCGAGTATATCTATTTTTCGATCAGAATCTAGCACACTCTCGACCAAGAAGTGCCATACCAGGAAACAAATGTAGGTCATTGTGCAGTTGGAGCCAGGCGCAGCAATCTTCAATAGGATATTTATGGCCTGTTCAATCTGAAATAGGCTGCTGACAGGTCTGTGTGCTGTGGAATGACAGGCTCCTAGGGCCCGCTCTGCTCACCCCCTCCAGCATCACCCACCATGGAAATTATGAATCTCTCTCAATGCCCACACTCTCCAACTCTACAACCTGCTGTGTACCTTGACCCTGACATGACCATCATCCAGCAGAGCGCCATTGAAGCCCTCTCACTAGCATACTAGGGCGCCAAGACCTCTCTCTAGCACACCAAGGGCCCAAAGACCCCTCGCTAGCACACCAGGGCCCAACGACCTCTCGCTAGCACACCAGGGCCCGAAGACTCTCGCTAGCACACCATGGCCCAAAGATCTCTCGTTAGCACACCATGGCCCGAAAACCTCTCACTAGCACACCAGGGCCTGAAGATCTCTCGCTAGCACACCAGGGCCCGAAGATCTCTCGCTAGCACAACAGGGCCTGAAGATATTTCGCTAGCACGCCAGGGCCTGAAGAACTCTCGCTAGCACACAAAGGGCCCGAAGATCTTTCACTAGCACACCAGAGCCCAAAGACTTCTCGCTAGCACCCCAGGTCCCGAAGACTTCTCGCTAGCATGCTAGGACCCGAAGACCTCTCGCTAGCACAGCAGGGCCCGAAGATTTCTTGCTAGCACACCAGGTCCCGAAGACTTCTCACTAGCACGTTAGGGCCCGAAGACCTATCGCTAGCACACCAGGGCCCGAAGATCTTTCGCTAGCACACCAGAGCCCAAAGACTCCTTGCTAGCGCACCAGGTCCCGAAGACTTCTCACTAGCACGTTAGGGCCCGAAGACCTATCGCTAGCACACCAGGGCACGAAGATCTCTTGCTAGCATGCAAGGGCCCGAAGACCTCTCGTTAGCACACCAGGACCCAAAGACTTCTCACTAGCACACCAGGGCCCGAAGACTTCTCGCTAGTACACTAGGGCTCAAAGATCTCTCGCTAGCACACCAGGGACCGAAGAGTTCTCGCTAGCACACTAGGCCCCAAAGACCTCTCGCTAGCACAGCAGGGCCCGAAGATCTCTCGCTAGCACACCAGGGCCCGAAGACTTCTCGCTAGTACACTAGGGCTCAAAGATCTCTCGCTAGCACACCAGGGACCGAAGAGTTCTCGCTAGCACACTAGGCCCCAAAGACCTCTCGCTAGCACACCAGGGCCCGAAGACCTCTCGCTAGCACACTAGGGCCAGGAGACCTCTCGCTAGCACGCCAGGGCCCGAAGATCTCTTGCTATCACGCCAGGGCACGAAGACCTCTCGCTAGCACACCAGGGCCCGAAGACCTCTCGCTAGCACGCTAGGGCCCGAAGACCTCTCGCTAGCATGCCAGGGCCCGAAGATCTCTTGCTATCACGCCAGGGCCCGCAGACCTCTCGCTAGCACACCAGGGCCCGAAGATATTTTGCTAGCACACCAGAGCCCAAAGACTTCTCGCTATCACGTTAGGGCCCGAAGACCTCTCGCTAGCACGCCAGGACCCGAAGACCTCTCGCTAGCACAGCAGGGCCTGAAGATCTCTTGCTAGCACACCACAGCCCAAAAACTTCTCGATAGTACACTAGGGCCCAAAGACCTCTCGCAAGCACACCAGGGACCGAAGATCTCTCGCTAGCACACCAGGGCCGAAGATCTCTCGCTAGTACACCAGGAGCCAAAGACTTCTCATTAGCACACTTGGGCCCGAAGAACCTCTTGCTAGCACACCACCAGCTCAAAGACCTCTCGCTAGCATACCATCAGCTTGCTAATGGAAATCTGCTCTTATTTGTAAACCCCGCCATCCACCCGAGGGGTAATGATGTCTTCTCTGAACCTACGCGGCAGGGGTCTGCTAATGGCTGCCACCCCACCTCCGCTTCCTTAATGAGGCTCATTGCAGCCGGCCCCGGACCTGCTGCTCGCGCCCCTCGGGGAAGACGGATCAAGCACGACCCACCCCGCCATTAATAAGAAAAGCACTGCGCGCGCCCCAGAGCCATGCTGGCCTTGGCTACAGCGCCATCCATCTCAGAAACCAATATCGGCGCTGCTGAGGTCAGCATGGAAATATATTGACCCGCAGGAGGTTGGTGAGAACTTGGGAGCAGCGGGCCTCCTGGGACCCATCAGGGCGGCCTGAAGAAGAGTGGTGTTTGCTTAAAAAGGAACAGCTCATATATCTCAGCTCATAAAAAGGAGCGCCGAAGTTTATTAAACTAGAGTAACTAATCCCTTGTGTGTGCTGAGCTATCGCCTGCTCTCTGCTCTTCCCGTGTCCGCCGCTTATTCTCCTATTTATTTCTTATTCTCTTCTTCTTTGCTGGAAATTCCTGTGCAATTTTGGAATCAAAGAAGTTGCGCACGAGGTCATAGATTAGCTCTTCGAATGCTAATTGATAAGCAACGCTAATGCCGACGCTATATATTTTCAATGGTGTGGATTTATTTACAACTTCATCGATAAGCACCAATCAATTATGTAAGAGCAAGGCAAAATGAGCAACTTTGTGCCAGTCTGTTTTGTGGGACTAAAGGAAAGACAATGCGAAATCGTGCGGTTGGAACAATGGACAGGGCAATTTAGTGGCAGGAGAAAAATACCTTGGGGTAGAAATTTAAACAGGAACATGAGTCGAGGAAGGAGCAAGGGGCTCACCTCTTTGAGACTCATGGCTTTCACTGTGACCTCTGACATACCCTTGATCACTGTCAGACACACTCGCCTGGCCACACTCGCCTGGCCCTACCTCACGACCACAAACTCTCTTATCCACAGCCTTTCAGTACTTTATTTCGGTCCCTTACTCCCCCTATACTTTGAAAAATTCACACCGGCCCCTTATCCCCTAACACTTTCAAAGCCTCACTTTGGCCCATTATCCTCCCATACTTCAAAGCTTCACTTCGACCCCATGTCCTCCATACTTTCAAAGCTTCTTTCGCACCCTTATCCTCCGTACTTTCAAAGCTTCACTTTGACCCCTTATCCCTCCAAAATTTCCAAGCTTCGCTTAGGCCCCTTGTCCCCCCATACTCTCAAAGCTTCGCTTAATATGCTGTTTAGTTATGCTGATACTATAATTGGCAGCGGCAAAGGGCAGTGGGCAAAGGGCAGTGCAAGTGGAAGAGGCCTCCTGACTAGAGCCCTGGCACTTACTTTGTTTTGACAAATTAAGCACTGATTCCCCCCATACTGTCAACGCTTCATTTCAACCCCTTATCCTCTCATGCATCTGGTAAACAGATAGAAAGAATGGTCAGCCATTTTGTACAGGACAGAGAGAGGGCACTTATTGTGATGTTACTGATCCCATCTTCTCTTAGTAATCCACTGTGGGTTTGGATAGCCTCTCTACATCCTCTGTTCTCCTGCTGGCTCCTGATCACAGTCCCCTTTTAGTATGTCTTTTTAACCCTGTTACTCGTTTATAAGTCTTACGCTTCCCCACGTCCTTCACCTCCTCTTTGCCTGTCACTGCTTTCTGCCTCTCGTTATATTCCTCACACTTTTCTACTTTGTATATATCCTCCCCCACTTCTTCTGCTTCCTTTCTCTCTAGTTTTTCTTTCATAACCTTCGTTCCTCATATTTGTGACACCCATTCCCTGAGTTGGATATAACCTGTAATGCAACAGATCACATGCAGCTCGGATGTGTGAAGGCCTCCAACATACTCTCACACATCCTCCTTAGATGTTACTTAAAGCCTCCACCTGGTTAGTGGGTCCAGGTATATACACAGCTGGAATATTCACTCATACTCAGCAGGCTGAGTACTTAGCTCAGTGACCTATTTAAGGTAATCAGCTGGCTGACAGTGAAGAGCCACTCCTCTCCAGCTGTACACTCTACCTCAGCCAAGCAAAAATAGCTTGGTCAGTATGTAAAAAATAACAGCTCACTCCCTCAGGATCCCACAACGCATACTTCTCTTCATTCAGATCCTAGGAGCCCACCTGCTCTTATGCCGTGGATGAGGTATCTTGATCCTAATCATTTTCGTTCAGTGTCTGTGGTACTGCAAACCATCAGATTGCAGCCCTAGAAGTGAATTACACCTCACCTACTGTGAGTGTAGGAGTCTGTTTTGAGGTGGCACGGAATCTGTGAGTCGGTGTGAGATTCATTCTTCGTAAGTATTCTAGGGGTCCACTTGAGTTTCAAGCTGAGAAACAAGCTCGAGTCTAAGAACGAACTGAGGGAAAGGACCCACGCCTAAGCTTGTAGTACTGTACCTACCCTATCTCACCTACATGTTGTCCTATCAGCAGTGACCTAAAGTGTGACATTCACTTGCTGTCTAGAATGATATCTTTGGGTCCAGGCTCCAAAGGCTCATCTCTGTTTCCTGCTCCTTGTGCTTCATGGGGGTTGAGCAGGATGAATCTGTCCCTCAATGGCTTGGGCCTGACTTTTTTACCTGACCAACTATGCGCTGTCTCCTTGTGGTTCGCCTTTGCCCTCCACAAGTGGTCCTCAGTGAGGACGAGATTCTTCTCCTCACCCAATGTCAGAATTACCTGGTCATCACCTCACTGGAAAGCCTCACGGGCAGCTCACGGGCAGCTCCTCGCTCCTCGCTCCTTTGTTCCAATCTGAAACTTTCCACAGCACTCCTGCATATAAGCCACAGTCATTCCCCTTCAGGAGAGTCAACATTGTCCATAATTCTCGACTCAGCCCCGGTATATCCATTTATGTCACTCTTTTACTATGATCTGCCTTCCAAAACCACCAACAATGGAAGTTCAGAGACTTGAAGAAACCGTGCACCTACTGCAAACACATCATGTGTGCTTCTAACAGGGTGAGTCTGCAGCTCTGGACATAGCCCTCCAGTTGACTCCAAGGCCTTCCATCTATCTGCCATTCTCCATCTCCTCAAACCTTTCCACTCCCATCTTCCCCACTGTTTCTTCTATGTCTCTCTTCTCTTGTAACTGTATTTTTATCGTGCTCAAGCCTCCACACTTTCTGTCTCCTGATCTCCCTCTCTCACCTTAACTTTCTCGAAATCCTTTGTACCCTCAACTAAACACCATCTCTTACAAACTCTCTTTGTTATATTCTGTTTCACGCTTTTCTTTTCTTTTACATCCATCTCTTCTCTGAATTCTTTCTTTTCCTAAATCTCACTTCAGAGCTCCCTCTTGCATACTTCATCTTTGAACTCTGCTTATTTTCCCTTTCTCGTCTCTTTCAGTTCTCTTACCTTAATATCTGTTTACTAACTAGCCACAGCTCTCTTCTTTTCTTGTTCTATCTCTCTCCTCTGAATTCCTTCTTTCCCTCGCCCTAGTTCTTGCGTAAGAACTTTTGCTCATTTACTCTCTCCTCTGAACCATGTTTCCCCATCCACACCGTTCGCGTCTCTTAGCTCAGTATACCTCCCCTCTCTCTCCTCTGGTATTTATAAATAATACATTCCTTGTATTGCCACTATTAGTTCATGGAGAAGGTGACGGAGCCTTGCTAGAGGATGTATCTGTGATGTGATCCTGGTCACCATGGGCCCCGACCCAGGCGATACTAAAGTCAGATTTCGGTCCTGCATGGTGGCCATCAAAAATTGGATGACTGAGAACTTTCTAATGCTTAATGCAGAAAAGTCCGAAATAATGCTGTTCGGAAAGGCACACCAATTATGGGAACAGGACTGGTGGCCCATTGAACTTGGTCAATGCCCCCCCCTAAAGGTACAGTCCGAAACCTAGGAATTACAATGGATGACCAACTCACAATGCAACCACACATTAATAAAGTGGTACACACCTGTATAGGCCTAATGAGAAGCCTCAGAAAAATATTCAAATGGCTTCCTTTAACTAGCAGAAGACCACTAATCCAAGGCTTAATAACTAGCCGGCTGGATTACGGCAATGCATTGTTTGCTGATATAAATGCTTCTAACATAGCCAAACTACAGACCATTCAGAACAGCGCGGCCAGGCTCGCACTGGACCTTCCACCAAGAACCCCGTCTGCCCCCTGTTTGAATCAACTACACTGGTTACCAGTTAACAGACGCATAAAGTTCAAGGTCTGCAGCCTAGTCCACAAATCTTTAAACGGACAAGGACCAGCATATATCAGAGATAAACTGCACCGATACAGCCCAACGAGAAATCTTCGCTCCTCCAACCAGCTACTGTTAAAGACGCCTAGAGTCCGCACAGTGAGGAACGGTGATAGATGCTTCTCAAAAATTGGTCCTTCCATCTGGAATTTACTTCCCCTAGATCTGAGAGCAGAACCCAATTTGACTATCTTCCGTAAGAACCTAAAAACTCTGCTCTTCAAACCTTAGTCAACCACCTTCCATACCTACCGTTTCTGTTTTATCCATCTGTCAGCGCTATGAGACCTAATGGGTGAGCTATGCGCGATACAAAAACAAATACAAATACAAATACAAAAAAAACAAATACAAATACAGTTTAGCTAGACTACAGATAGTAGAGTATTGAACACAGCCCCCGCACAATATTGCCTTTCAACTAATGTCTGTCCAGGGATTTTACTTCGTATTTGTAGTGATAGCGGAATTTCTTCTTCCTGTGAACATATATGCTCACTGTAAAAATACTGGAACCTCTTTGTAGCCATTTGTAATGTAGCTGAGTTGAAAGCCACTGCAGTTACGCAACTATGTACTTCCAGTATTATGAGAATGCGCTTTTCTCTCAAAGCAGTGTTTATTCACCGCTTTTCTATCTAAATAAAGTGTTTGGCCTATTGCATTATTAATTTCCACACAGAATCTCCTTCCTTTCTACACCCACTTCAAAGTCTCTCCGGGTTTCGTTTTTACCAAGTGCCTTCTTCCTGTCTTAATACAGTCACCTTAACGAACAAGCTGTGATAAATTGCAGCGATATCTCTATCTCTAAGGTGTCCAATAGTGACCTGTTACGCCACATATAAATGGCTGAAAACCCAACCTTGTGATTGTTTTTGTAAAGAGGGAGAGGAAGGGCGATCAGGGGGACATTTTGCTGTTGAGAGATGCTCTTTTAAGTTGCCAGAATCAACGAAAGCAAAACGAATATTTGATGGACAGAATGCAGATCAATGTCATACATTCACCCCAGTACAGAGATCTGGGCCTAAATCCATCGTTTGTTTGCTCACCATGACATTTCAGTTTGGACCCAGCCATATACAAGTCAGTATTGACCCTGAACCCAATGGGAACAGTCCAGCCCAAACTGCCAGGCCAGGTCCTCCCAGGAATGGAAACAAGCATCCTAGGACTGGTTTCGAGCTTTCAGCCGTCATCAGCCAGGATAGTTTGACTCCAATGGCATGTAGAGCACGGGACCCACGTCTGGGCATACCCGTCCCACTTGGGGTGATAATTGCAACTGGTCCTAGGATGCTTGTTTCTGGTCCAGGGAGGACCTGGCTTGGTAGTTCGGGCTGGACTGTTTCAGGAGGCATGGGGTGGCATGGTGAGCAAAAGAATGATATGGATTTAACCCAGATCTCTTGACTGGGGGTTAATGTTTTGATTTGTTCTGCATTCCGTCCATCAATTGTGTGTCTTTAGAATCAACAAAAGAGCATTTAAGTTGTGGGTGCAGTGTGAAGGAATGAAAATAACATTTACGGTGTGCACTGGTCCCCTGAGGTTTCACAGTGCTAACCAGACTGATCACATTACACGAAAGTGCTAGGCCCGAAAGAGCTCTGTTTTTAAGAAATATTTAGGAATACAGAAGATCAATGGTAGCGTGGAGATTCAGAGCGGAGTGTGTTTAAGAGGGTATACAACGTTTACAACGCAATTTTTACAACGCACTACCATTACAACAAAACTTTTACAACGCAAAATCTATTACAACGCATACATTTACAACGCAGTCATTACAACGCATGACACTACAACGCACACCACTACAACGCATACCATTACAACGCAGTAATTACAACGCATACCATTACAACGCAAAACTTACCATCCAACACTTACCCTACTGTTGCACCCCCTGGAGTTAGAATAGTAATTTTAACCCCTACACTATCCAAAACTTTCCCTACTGTTGCACCCCCTGGAGTTAGAATAGTAATTTTAACCCCTACACTATCCAACACTTACCTTATATGCAATGTAATGTAATGCGTTGTAATGGTATGCGTTGTAAATGTAGTATGCGTTGTAGTGGAATGCGTTGTAAAGGTAGTTTCTAAGAACTCGTTGTAATGGTATGCGTTGTAATGGTGTGCGTTGTAATGGATGTTGCGGTGTAAAAAATGCGTTGTAAAGGTATGCGTTGTAAAAGTGTGCGTTGTATCGTCATACATCCGTTTAAGAGCCTTCCTTAACATTTACCAATTAGATCTCTTCCCCTCCAAGTAGGCATTTTTAATTTGCTAAGACGTTTTAATGACAGATTACTCTCCAGGTTGTGTTCCGCTTGACTCTTATTTCATGAGAGATCCAAGTGGTAGCATTCTCAGTGCTACCAAACGAGCCCACAAATATCCCACTGTATTCTTGTTCTTTCCCCTGAACACCATCACTGATCTCAGTCAGTTTCACAACAGCCCCTATTCTACATTAGATGAGCTGTTGGTCACTAATTTGCAGACCCTCGCAGAAAGAAGTGTCAATGACTTAAAGGGTACTTTACACATGTCCAAAGACTAGAATTTTAATCGGTTTTGTATTTATTTATCATGACACAGTTAATTAAAACCTTTACATGATAAAAACGCAAGTAGCAAATAAAAGGCATGTGCACAGTCAAAGGGCACTTTAAAAACATATTTAAAATGCTGTATGATATCAGGGTTATCCAATGCCATCATTCAAAGCATACACACCCATTTCAACATTGTCCATTATAGTGCACAAGAAGCATGGTAAAAACAGCGGTGCTTAAAAGGAGCACCTGGGCATATGTGAGGGTCCCTACAATACTCAGAGCCAGATGCACTAACGTTTGGAATACCAATTTGCTAATTGTGGTTCTCGCAATTCGTACCCCTCCTGGGGACCCGTTCCCATTTGCAAATGGGTTGCCACTTCCTTCAAGGAGTTGGTAAAATATGAATGTTTTGCAACTGTAATTCGGTTGCAAAACATTTGTACATACCATCCATATTCGGTATTTGGAAGGGACACCCTAAACACGCCCCTTTATAAAGTGCACTAAAATAGGTATGCAACGTTTACAACGAAATTTTTACAACGCACTACCATTACAACGCAGATATTACCACGCATACCATTACAACGCATTGCGCTGGGGGCGCTCTAGGGTAAGTAATACGTTTAATTTTCCATCCAACACCTTTCCTAGTGTCCACGGGGACTGGAGTTGGAATACAAAATTATACTTACCACTATCCAGCACCTCTAAGCGCTATGCGTTGTAACGGTATTCGTTGTAAATACCGCGTTGTAAAGGTATGCGTGGTAAAAGTATGCGTTGTAACGTCATACATCCACTAACATAACATTAGAGTGGTTGTTCCTTTGCCCCAAGCAAGGCTATAGCCAAGAAGAGCAGAGTAAAAAGCGGCAGTGTTTAGAAAGTGCAGCAAGGCATACATGATGGGCACTTCTATGGCACTTGAGGCAGTCAGAAGATACACTCAGGTGAGTTCATAATATTTGTCCAGAACGGGTCATTATTTGTCCCAGGTTGTGTGGCAAACGTTTTACATGCTAGAGATTCAAATTGTTATCCTTTTTTCTATCGACTTCAGCGTTTGATAGGATTTCTTAGGCTCTTTTTTACTTTTGCTCAAGGCAGCAGATGGCAGAGATGTGCTCCTCAAGGGCAATTATGTGCCAGCTTTAAGTAACTTCTCGCCTATGATGATCAACTTCAGACAAACAATTACCTGGGCACTTGGTCTTTGCAAACAGAAAAGAAGGGCATGACAACATGTTCTAGATGTTACGTAAGAGCATTCTGCGTGCGAATTGCAGAGTGGGGCATATGCATAATATGTGAAAAAAGGTTTCATCAGGCCCTGAGCACAGCCTACATAATGACAAGCTTGGGTTTGGTGCCCACAGAGGCACTACGTCACTTGTTGGTGGTGTTAGGTGAACGTCAGTGCTAAAAACCTGGATTCGTGGAAAGTTTGGATTGTTTCAAACAGATAGCTCTGTGGAGTTGGTGTTTTTTTAATAGCCATGAGTGTTTACGCTTTTTGAAGTGCTCCTTATCTTGCACCCATAACGATGGCTTTTTTTGTTTATACATTGCAAGCTTAAACATATTATGAGGTAAGGTTGCTTCTCAGAGGTGATGTGTATCCAACTCCTCTAAAGCCTGCCTTCTGGCATGGGCCCAACCGTTCATTTTGCTGCTGTCTTCAGCAGATGGAATATGAGGCAGAAGACCTTGCTCTGAATTGTTCAGAAATTAGTTTAGCTTTCCCGGTAAGGTTACTGACCAATATGTTAACATTGGGATGAGTTTTGCTTTCATTGCCACCAAAATTAGTTTCCAGGTTGGTGTAGGGATTTTGCTGTGCATATTTTGAAAAGCAGCAATAAGTGTAGCGAGACAAGACTTTAGTGTATTTAGATGGAGTTTGAGGGAGTGACGATCTTGAAGCTAGACCCCTAGATATTTGTAGCTGGGGATCTTTTCCAATGGATTGCCTCCCAGGTACCATTTTCTTGAACCCATTTCCGAAGATAACTATTTTAGTTTTATCTAAATTGACAGTCCTCCCTTTTGTTACGCAGTAAAGAGCCAATGCGTTCAGCAAGTTTTGTAAACCAATTGGGGTTAGATTCATGAGAACTATATCATTTGCATATTATTGCTTTGACATCAGCAGTTGTGGTCACAATTTTGGGGGATGTGAATGGGCATTGTCAAATGTTTTACTCAGGTCTGAAATAAAGAGGTTGAACAAAATTGGGGCGAGCACACACCCCTGTTTTAAACCTTTCATAGTTATAATTGTTGGGGTTAGGCGCTTGTTTACGTCCAGGCTCACCTTTGCCTAGGTTTCGGAGTACAAAAGCAGTATTGCTCATAGGAGACTAGCCGCGATGTTACATGATACCAATTTATGCCAAGGCAAATTCCTGTCCATATGGTAAAATGCTTTTAAAAAATCAATAAAACGTGTAAGGAGTTGCATTTTCTGAGTGTGTTTCTCTATGAGCATAGAAAGCGCCCACGAGATTATCAGTCTTTCTTGACTTGGGTTGAAAGCCTGTTTGATTGCGTGGGATCAGGCCTCTTTCTTCTGCCCAGTTTTCCAGTTCCTATAACAAGATTCCAGCGAAAATCTTTGAGTCGGTGTCTAATAACGCAATCATTCGATAACTGTACAGGTCCGAGTAGGGGCCTGTTTTGTAAATTGTATGAAGAATTGACCCACTAAGGCTCTACTAGGGAATTTTCTTGGGAGACAGAAGTTGTATAGTTGGAAGAATAGTTTGCTCCACAAGCCTAGGCCGTGCTTGTAAATCGAGGCTTGCAGACCATTTGGACTCGACCCCCAATTTTCCCTGATTTTCTTTATTTGAACTTTAATTGTGGACTAGAAGAACGAAAATGGTGGCATATCACTCTTGCTATCTGTGGTACAGAGTTCTTTGTTCTTCAGAGTGATACAAGGAGCCAATATGAGTACGCCAGGCTTCTTGCAGAACATTATTACTGGCAGAAAAGTGGGCCTACTCTAGCTGATTGATCAGTGCCCACAATTCTTTATTATTTGTTGATTTACAGTCTTGTAGACTTGCAATCCAGTCTTGCTCGTTCCTTGCATGCTTTGCCTCCCAGATTGCTTTTATGTACTCTTTCCTGAGCTCTATAAATACAGACGAGTGTGGTCTGGATGCTTGTACTTATTGCTTTACCTACACTGTTTTCAGTGCATGCTTCTGATGTTTTAGTGCACTGTTAAACCACCTATTTTTTGCCAAATGTTGGTGGAGCAACCGTAGCCATAGTTTGCCACCAGGAACATTTTAAGTTCTTCTTGCATGACTTGCAGGCAGCCAGAGGATTCTGCAGATCTCATCTGCTTTGTGGGTCGGTCTCTTTCCACCACTCGTAATTTTTCTGGGCGCGTTCCGACCATCTTAGTCGATTCCACGTTGTTCCTGAGTCTTGAAGGCTTATATTATTTCTCTGGACAATGTGTTTATTGTTGATTGTGATCTCTACCATCAGAGGCTGATGATCACTTTCTCAGCGGTCTTGTACTATAAATGTTGTGACCCTGTGCAATACATAAAAGGAGGCGAATATGTGATCCAGCACTGACTCCATTGACTTGGCTTTTCGTGTCGCTGCCATCGGGCAGTCCGTGGAACACCTACTGTTTAATGCTCTAAGTCCCATGGCTTCAAACGTGGGCAGCAGCTGATAGTCCAAGCTGTCTAGCTACCCGTTGGGGTAGCTGCGCGCTATACAAAATACACTAAATAAATAAATATCTTGAAGCCTTTTCGGGTATGCCTCGGCTTGCATCCACAGCACGTGCTTCGGTGCTGCTCGCCGTTCACTATCCATTCGACGCCAGAGTGACAGATATTTAGTTCAAGCAGTGTGTGTTCCAGGGATTCAATTGCTTTTTGACTTTGGGCGTTCTTTGGGTTCAAATAAACATTCACTTCTGGAACCGTTAATATGTCAAATGAGCGTAAATGGGTTTCTAATTCAGGATCTAGCACTCTCTTACCTGCACCAGTGATATTCCATGATAACAAGGTGATCTTACTATTAGGGTGTACAGTGGAGCCTCTTATTGTCACGTGGTTGCTGGGAACATCTAAGAAGAGCTTCCATGAGCCAGTCAGAATTCACCTTGCTTGGCGGTGTCAGGTCAGTACACCTAGCTCTGTGCGCTGTTGATGCGGTGACTTTCAAATTGTGCCTGGTTTGTTGCACTTCGTCTGTGGCACCTTTTGCACTTATTAATACCGATTGTCCAGTTCTCGAGGGTCTATGTTCATCCTGGGTATGTGCTGTTGGCTGTGTATTCTTGAAGTGAGGATATTTCTCTGGGGTCGAGCAACGTAAGATGATTCCCCATTCTTCCAGCAGAGCTCTGTGACTAAGTGTAAGGCCCTTTATTTTTGCATCATGGTAGCGTATTTCAGTGGATTCTCTTTTCTCCCTTGTCCTAGTGACAAGAATGCTACATAGTCCAAGTCCTTATTGATTATTTCTGTCGAGGCCGGGAAGGGCGGAGCAGATGTTACCTATGTTTGATCTATTTAAAATGTCCCAAGGGCTGTGGGAATTTTATAATAATAATAAAATAATAAAGAGCTTGTAAAGCGCTCAGTAATGCCATCACGGCATGTCCCCGCGCTAAAACTAGCAGTGAACCAGCAAGAGAGAGATCCAGAGGTCTATGCTGTGTATAAGTGAGTTTTCAGCAAGGCCCTAAACCGCGCTTCACTACTCTCCAGTCTCAAGGCCAAGGGAAGTTTGTTCCACTGTTGAGCTGCATGGAGCGCAAAAGAACGACCACCTATTCTGGCCTTCCTCGTCCTGGGGACTGTCAGCAGTCCGGTCCCCTCCGAACGAAGGGTCCTGGAGGGTTCATACCGACTGACTAGATCCTTTAAATAAGCGGGCGACCTCTCCCAGACAATCCGATGACAGAAGAGTAGGCACTTAAAACGCACCCTTTTCTTCACAGGCAACCAATGAAGCGCATCCAGCGCCTTCTGCGAATTGGCCCTCCTAGGTCTTCTCAACACCAACCTGGCGGCGGAGTTCTGGATGACTTGGAGGCGGCCCAGGCTACCCTCGGTTGCCCCCAGGAACAGTACATTTCCATAGTCCATAGTTATGTAGGGTGGCCAGCGATGAAGACAGGGCAGAAGTCTAATTTTTTTCTGTTTGTCCTTAGTTTGTGCTGGGAGCAGAGGGATTGACAGCATAAGGCCAATTTGGCTTTTGCACTTGTGTGGGGCCCCTCTCTAGGCCCACTTTTATAAAGCTACGAAAAAATGATGCTTGTTTTGGTCATTTGACTGAGCTGGTCCAATCCTTTGAGTAGCTCGTGTGCGTTTGCATTATTTGATTTTGGCCTTCATGTTGTCTCTCCTCATTGAGTGCTTGTGTATTATGCTTGCTTTCCCAAGTATCCCAATATGTCATTGTATTCCTTTCTGATCCCATATCCGAGTCTCGTGTTGTTGTAGTCAAGATGGCTGCTGTCCTTTCCTGTTTTCTCACTCCCCCTCAGTTACTATGCTTCCGAGTGTGCCAATGTCTAGGCCAGTTGGAACTGGCTAAGCGTTGTTTTGCCTGCCTTTGCTTTTCAGTGGTATGGATGCATGCTCTTTGGGTGGGATAGTAGGTAACTCTTCCCTCCGAATTTTAAGGACGCATGGTTTATTAGTTGCTTGCAAATTCAAATCTAAGTCAGTGGCGCTCTGCGAGTTTGCAAGCTCCTGTGATGCAGTGCTAGAGGGCCCTTGTGTTAAAGGGCACAAAACATTTTTGGCAACACTATTGCCCACTTCGATCGTTGTACTGTGTTGTGTGGATATCTTTGCTATGAGGAATGTCCGTTGGTTTTAGTATTTTGAGCATCTCTGAAGAGTGGGTAGATTTGCGGCCGGGCATTCAAGCGCCTCAGATTTTCTTGTCTCAAGCATCCTGGTTGGTTGTTTTTTGTAAAGTTTTCTCAGTCTTTTTTAGGTCTCGCCTGTCGATGCGCATGCGCATCGAGCAAGCGAGACTATAGGGGCTCATCCAGACTTTATCTAACTTGCAAGGAATCGTGGCGATTCCTTGCAGTGCCCGTGACTTTTAAGCTCAATGCGCATGTGCATTGAGCTTAAAAGCGCGTGCACAGCCGCCCGCATTCCTCCGACACCTTTGAAGTGAAGCTTAGCTTCACTTCAAAGGCCCGGCTTGTTCACACCCACATGCCGCTCTGCCCCGCTCCGCCCCCTCCCCTGAGTCATCCTGCCTGCCCCTTCCCGCCGTGTCGCATTTCTCCTCCCCCCTCCCCTCTCTTCCCTCCGTCTTGTTCTTCTTGCTCACTTGTCACTCTTTGCCCCTTACTTCTATCCCTTCCTTTCTATTCCCTCTCTGAACCTCCTTCTATGCCCATCTCCTGTTCCTTTCTTTTCTCCAACATTTGCCACGTCTGCTTTCCTCGTCTCCCCACACGTTTGCCTCCCTTTACCTCTGTTTCCTTAGCTCCTCGTTTCTCCCGCCTACTCTCACATCTTTCTCTTTTCTTTCTACCCTCTCGCCCCCACTTCTCTTCGTGCTCATCTGTTCTCCACACATTTCTCTCACTTAATTCTTCCTGCCTCAACTCTCCGCCTCCCGCCCCCTCCCCCTAGTTTTTTATTTTTTAATTAATTTCCTGCTGAAAGCCTGACGAGCGGTACATTTCCCGTCCCTTGAGCCGTCAGACCTCGATGTGCCGCCAATCATCTACTTAGCATCTGCATCGTTAGAAGTCATCCTGGCCACTTGCAAGCACCCTGGCAGCCTGCTCTGGCGTGGGGGAGGGGCGCCTGCTCTCATAGGAAAGCTGGCAAACAACCCAAGTGTAACTAGCGATAGCAGGAGCCAATTAAGATCAAAGCTGATATATGCAGCAATAAGCCTTCATCCCTTTAATATTCAACATTCTTTTTCACTTTGACACAGATCAAGAGGTGTTAATGCATATTCTTTCAAATGAGTCGAGCAGTGCTTTAAAGTGACAAAACTGTTATTTGTTCTTTCACAATCAATTAGTATCATGGTTCAGCCTACTCTGAATTGCTCTACAGCTGGGGTGAAACATGCATCCTTGTCGCTGCAGTGCCACAGTCTATTCGAGGCTATGTTCTGCTGCAGAATAGCTCGAAGGGGCCTATAAACAATAGACCGAGCACACCCTTGGAGGAGCACGCGGGGGTGCAGACATTTTGTTCAGTTCATAAACGATCTGACAGATGCTTGCAGGTATGCAGTCATTTTTAGCAGGAGTAAAACAATTAAAAATGTGCTTCGGGGTTTGAGGCGCTCCCATTTGCATCTGACAAAATGCATTTCTCCAAGCAGACAAAATGTCCTAATGTTAACACGTTCCGAACTGTGAATTCATTATTGAACAAGCAGGCTCTGAGCAGCAGATGCGAATGTAACGCTAGCCAATTCGAAGTAACAACACATCTTGTGACGATGGTGTGTTCGTGTGGAAAAGCACCCACGAGAACTCGTTATCCCTGCTATATAAAGAGGTCAGTTAGCAGTGATTGACTCTTTTCCAGGGTACTGGGTACTCGGCTATGTCACTGTATTCTTTTCTGTTGCACCTCTGTTGCAGTGGTGGACTGGGAGGAAACAGCAGCCCAGGAAATGTGTTTTTATCAGACCTATTGCATACCCAGAGAATGTAGGGAACGAGTCTGCCATCTACAGGCACCCTCACAACCCTCTCACCCTCACTCACTCTCACAACCCTCTCACCCTCACTCACTCTCACCCCCTCACTCACCTCACTCACTCTCACCCCTCACTCACCCCCTCACCTTCACTCACCCCCTCACTCACCCCCTCACCCCCTCACTCACCCCCCTCACCCCCTCACCCCCTCACTCACCCCCTCACCCTCACTCACCCTCTCACCCACCCTCTCACCCACCCTCTCACCCACCCCCTCACACGCCCTCACCCCCTCACACCGCCACCCCCCCACTCAGAATGCACACCCCCTCACCCTCACACGCCCTCACCCACTCACACCGCCACACTCCCTTAGAATGCACACCCCCTCACCCACCGCCTCACTCCCCCTCACCCCCCTCACCCTCTCCCTCACACCGCCACACCCCCTCAGAGCCCTCACTCTCACTCACCCTCACTCACTCACCCCTCACCCTCACTCACTCACCCTCACTCACCCTCACTCACCCTCACAACCCTCTCACCCTCACTCACTCTCACAACCCTCTCACCCTCACTCACTCTCACACCCTCACTCACCTGACTCACTCTCACCCCCTCACTCACCCCCTCACCCTCACTCACCCCCTCACTCACCCCCTCCCTCACCCCCTCACTCACCCCCTCACCCTCACCCACCCTCTCACCCACCCTCTCACCCTCACACACACCCACCCTCTCACCCTTACACACACCCTCACACGCCCTCACCCCCTCACACCGCCACACACCCTCAGAATGCACACCCCCTCACCCTCACACGCCCTCACCCCCTCACACCGCCACACACCCTCAGAATGCACACCCCCTCACCCTCACACACCCCCTCCCTCCCCCTCACCCTCACACTCCTCACCCTCTCCCTCACACCGCCACACCCCCTCACACCCCCTCACTCTCACACCCCCTCGCTCTCACACCCCCTCACTCTCACTCCCCCTCACTCTCACTCCCCCTCACTCTCACTCCCCCTCACTCTCACTCCCCCTCACCCTCACTCCCCCTCACCCTCACCCCCCTCACCCACACACCCCCTCACCCTCACACCCCTCACCCTCACACCCCCTCACCCTCACACACCCTCCCCCTCCCACCCCCTCACCCACACACCCCCTCACCCACACACCTCCTCACCCACACACCCCCTCACCCACACACCCCCTCACCCTCACACCCCCTCACCCACACACCCCCTCACTCACACCCCCTCACCCTCACACCCTCACACCCCCTCACCCTCACACCCCCACACCCCCTCAGACCCCCTCACCCTCACACCCCCTCACCCTCACACCCCCTCACACACCCTCACACACCCTCACACACCCTCACACACCCCCTCACACACCCTCACCCTCCCTCACCCCTGCACGCCTCTCACCCCTGCACGCCTCTCACCCCTGCACGCCTCTCACCCCTGCACGCCTCTCACCCCTGCACGCCTCACACTGCTGCACGCCTCACACTGCTGCACGCCTCACACTGCTGCACGCCTCACACTGCTGCACCCCGCACACTGCTGCACGCCGCACAACACCACCATATCACTCTGGGACGGCGCCACATCACTCTGGGACGGCACATCCACCGCCACCACCACATCCACCGCCACATCCACCACATCCACCACCACTACATCCACCACCCCATCCACCACCACCACCCCATCCACCACCACCACCGCATCCACCACCACCACCACATCCACCATCAACACATCCACCGCATCCACCACCACATCCACCATCACCACCACATCCACCACCACATCCACCACCACATCCACCACCACCTCCACATCCACCATGACATCCACCGCCACATTCACCACCGCATCCACCACTGCATCCACCACCACATCCACCACCACCACATCCACCGCATCCACCACCACATCAACCACACCCACCACCACCACATCCACCACCATATCCACCACATCCACCACCACATCCACCGCATCCACCACCACCACATCCACCACATCCTCCACCTCCGCATCCACCACCACATCCACCACCACATCCACCACCACATCCACCACCAACACATCCACCACATCCACCACCACATCCCACCACATCCACCGCATCCACATCCACCACCACATCCACCACCACATCCACCACCACATCCACCACCACATCCACCACCACCACATCCACCGAATCCACCACCACATCCACCACCACATCCACCATCACCTCCACATTCAATCGCTGACACACACAGCACGTTCCCATCTAATTGTGTGTATACAGTACAACATATTATATCCTATGTCTTCATTAACAATATAGTGTATCTGTACTGAATATATATCCAGCATTTCAGACTGCATTTCAGAGCTTTTAAAAATGTTTATGGCTTTTTTTTTTTGAAATTCTTTAGCATTGGCTACAGGAAACAAAAATGCTAAAGATTTACAAAAAAAACCCATAAACAATTCTAAAAGCACTAACTCTAATGCTGCGAGACCTATTGCATTTTCAATGCTTGTTTAATTTTACCTTAAGAGCACGGGTTGAAACTGATTCTCCGGAATTTTATTCTCACCGGAGGAATCAATGTTTCCTAAACTGGTTTCAGTTGGGTTTGAAGTTAAATTGTTTTGAGTTGGGTTATTTTTTTTTTTGAGTTGACAGTTAGTCCTGGAAAAACAAATTCCCTGCTTCTCCTGCTTGTGCTTGCAGTAGTGCCTCCCGACACGGACGGAGAGACAGCTCTGATTGACTAGGAGATTGTATTGTGTCTTTGGCATTATCTGTCTTCGCTTGTGAAGAGTCCCAGGTGCGTGATATATATTTTTGTTTTTCATGAAGTGAGACTGCTCGTTTTATTTCCACTATCATGTTTTTCATGACTTCTGGCAATTCAGATCGTTTTCCACTACAGGGCTGCAGTCACAGGACTCTATTCCCTTCCTCACAGCCTTTTGAGCTCTTATTATCAAGAAGTTCAATCTTTCTAGTTTGGTGTCAATTGACATTGTATATGATGCACTGTTCGTAAGACTGAAATCTGTATGTCCAGTTTGTCTGCATTCATGGTGGTTGCAGTTGTTTTTGCAGCCAGTGATGTGTAAAACCTGTGCCAATCTAATCCAATCACAATCAAACTTTGATTCCAGCTCTGAGTTCCAAACACACTTTGTCACAGACTGGACTTTTGGGTGTAGACCTCAGGGTTTGTTTGGTTCTGCGACCGAATTGACTGGTGTGCTTTTGGCCTATGACTTGGCCCTTCTTCTAGCATTTCGTGTGTCCCTGCACTGTTCTTTGGATGAACTGATGCGGTGAATGTAAGCCCCGCTTGCTCTGATATGAGGCCTGAATGGGGATGGTTATGAGTACCAATCAGGGACTACGTTGTGAGGAGAGGGTCTTCCGTGGATAGCAATGTTTCATTTTGTTGGTTTGCCTGGGGGCTAGTTTTGTGCTATGGGTCTACCACACCTTGACAGATTAACGCGGAAGCATCGCATTTCTGCCCGGGGAACTTTATTAGCTTGATCTCAGGGAACATTGCGTAACCTCGTTTTTGAGAGCCCAGGAGGGGACAGGACTTAAAGCCACTAAGGTCCTTGATGAAGTCTAATTCAGGCAGAGTTTCTCGAAGTCGAGGCGACAGGGAGGTATTTTCTATTTCCATATTAAAAGTAATTGTACTGTTGCTTAGGGATCTTGTAGCTAATAGGTATCCAGTAAAATCCTTAGAATGCATCGACTGAGTATTTTAGTGTTCCTGTTTGTTATTATGGGAGGAAAAGTATTCTCGTATTATTTTTTCTGTTTTAATTTGAGCTTGCTCGGGCATTGGGGCTGCTGAATTGCCTTCGACCTAGCGGCTTAATGCTTTTGTAATTTTGCTCCCTTGACCTGAATGTGGACAGTAGTTGACAACAGCCTCTTATTCCTGTTTTTTTTTTCATATTGAGCTAGAGCGATCCTTTGTTTGTTGTTTTCTTTTTTCTAGACATATTTTGCGCTCTATCATGGGCCATTAGCAAGAGAGAGCTGCAAGTTCTCATTTGAAGAGTTTGCACTCGTATGTCCAGGCGAAAGAATAAAGTACGTGAAGAGGCTTTAGGCTTTGTGTGTGTGCCTTTCCTTCAGTTGTGGGCCTGGCTGGTCATTTTTCCTATGTATCCATTGTTTGAGGAATTTTAGGATGTAATTCGGATTCTTCAAGTTTTGGCAAAAGGTAGTTGAGTCAGAGCGCCATTAATTTTTTTAAAGGCGGGTGCTCTAGCCTTTATGCAGTCTCATGCAACTCGGTGCTAGGGAACTCTTATCACTGTTGGCTGCTGGCAATTTGAGAGAGGATTATAATTACATTTGTATTTAATGGCGGGCTTTGGCATGGTTGCTTCACTCTCTGAGAGTTGCTGCCCAGCCCTGGCTTTAGTATGTTCGCCGCTGGGTTATGACTAAGGCGTGTGCCAGTGCTTGGGGCCTTTCCCAGGTGTCTAGAGACGTTAATACAGTGTAACTTTTTTTTAGCTTATCAAATATATGTGTGTTTATGTTAGCTTGTTGAAACTTGTCTCTTTATTTCGAGGAGCGGGCCAGCGTCCCTTGCTCACCCTGTTGGATCCCTGTTTTTCCCACTTCAACCTTCTCCAGGTACTCCAAGTACTTCAAGCACCAGAGCCGCCGGACAGACAGCCAACAAATGGCAGCCGAAGCCAGCAGCCGTTATTTATGCCCTTTCACCTGCAAACAACAACCATTACCATCAGCCATCTCTCCAGGAACTCCAAGATCAGTCGTGCCTCAGAGACTCTTATGTGAGACTATACGCACTGAGGCTGCTGATAAACAAACACGGACAGGCATGAGGGGCCAGGCGTACCAGGAGAACCGGAGGGGTGGGGGGCTAGCCCGAGTGGGAGCTCACCGTGCAGCCCCGGAAGCCACAGCCAGTCTTAGCTGGGCTGCTACAGCGAGAACCCAGGCTCTCTCTCTGCCGCAGCAGGCTGAAGCCGCTGCACTCACCCTTGCTCACACCCCCAGAACGCTGCCTGTGGCTCGTCTAGCCTCGACAATGCAACACGGTTTGGGATAGCAGAGGGGTAGTGGAGGCACGGCACTCAGCGTTCGGCATCAGTGCGTCCTCACAGAGGCCTCGGTACGCAACAGCATAATCAGCGATAACATCATGCAGGGCAAAAAATAATTTTAATCAATAGCACACGTCAGTAGTTGACTCCGAATTTGCCACATATATTGCCTTGTTGAGGAATGATTCAGAACAGAGATTCAACAGATCTCTCAGTAATTTCCTAAATAAACCTTCAAATGTTTTAGCAGAGGCCTCTCCCGAAGGGGGCCTCAAAGGCTGGCGCCTTAATGGCTGCCCGAGCCCACAAGGAACGGATCCGGTTTGCGCTGGTTAGCGCCGCCGGAAATTGCCGCGTGGCGAAAAGCGCCCGAGGCCCTCTCCTCCCCCTCCCCAAGAAAAAAGGGAAGAAGTAAAAGGGGAGGGTGATATAAGGCGACGCTCCCCCTGGGCAGCTCACCTTTTACATCAGGGAGCTGGGGGAGCGGCACCAACGTTTTTTGAGTATCTCCCACCCACACCTACAACGGCAGCGTCGCAGTGCTGACAGGGATGAAAAGAACTAAGGGTGCAACGATTAGCGATGGAGACACACCAGGCGGAGTGAAGTGGTCTAACAAAAGGGGTAGCAAACGGAGACGGCACTCGCAGCCCAGCCCCCGCCGGTCGGCAGGGCACAAAAGAGTCCAACATGGTAGCGAACTGAGGTCTAACTACGGGAAGAGGCTACCCCCATGCGATGAGAGCACGAGGAGAGTGCAAATCCAACCAAATGGGGTGGAAACAAAGGTGTATTGGTTTGGTTATGGAAACACACCTACAGGGCGGTGTGTAGAAGGAGGGCCACTCACTCTGGGATGTCTCACGGCTGGGTGAGTACGCCTGACAAAAAATCGGGTAGCAAATGGAGACGGCACTTGCAGCCCAGCCCCTGCCAGATGCCAGGGCGCAGGAGAGACTAGCAAGGTAGCGAGTTGTGGCCTGGCTCCGGGAAAAGGCAACCCCCCACACGCAAAGGGGCGTGGAAAACAACAAAGAACAATCTACAAGCTGTCAGGGTGATTTACGACCCTAGGATATGCAAATGAGAAAAAGACAAACCAGTGATTTATGGCCAGCCGATGATTTATGGCTGATGATTTATGATGCCCATGCAGAATGATTTATGACAACAGAATGATGACAGATTTGTGACAGAATGATTTATGACATCTCGATGATTTATGACCATGATTTATGGCGGCTGATTTATGATGCTCTGGCAGAGCGATTTATGACAACAAAATGATGACAGATTTGTGACAGAATGATTTATGATACCCGATGATTTATGACCCATGATTTATGATGTCCAAATGACACTTAGTGATAACCAATTGTGATAATGTATGATAATGATTTATGACCCCGGCCCGAGAAGGTGTCCAGGGGAGTTGTACAAATATGACGTATGTAATGAGTAATAAAACTGTGGCCAACAACCACCACAAAAACAATGACTGTTGGCTGTGTGTAGTGATAAAGATACACGGGTATGATACGGTACCTGGAATAGGTGCAGTGCGGGTGTAATGGCTCCTCCTGCTTGCCTTTTCCAGCTTGGGACCAACACAGTCATATCAACAGAAGGCTTGAAAGTAAACCACTATCTGATAGAGACTTCTAGCTGTAGATTTATCCCCAGGCATCAGACTGGATCTGGAAATATTTTGTGAGCAGTAATCCTGTGCACCATTAGGGTATATCATTTGGTCCCACATGGTGCCATTGGTATCGTTCTTGCCATTGGTGATGTATGCAATGCCTATGTAGGCACCACCCCAGCACACTGATCTCAGTCATTTTCCTTCCGCACCAGTCACTGCAAATCCGGAGAAGTTCTACCTCCAGTCACTTTCTGACTGACCCTTTTTTTACCCTTTAGTCGAACATTTTTTAGATATCCTCTCCTGTTTGGACAGGTATGTCCATGAGGACAGATGGTTTTTATGCACCAAAAAATGTCCGTGCTGGACCCCTACCTCATCTGCTTCTGGTGCCTCAAGCGAGACCACAACACCAAGACCTGCATCAATTGTCATACCATTCACCCCAAGGGTTTGAGGGAGCAGTCCCTTAAGCTCTTTCACATGCGACACTGCAACAGTCTCTATCTCAGTTGAGAGGAAGGTCCCAGAATTGGTCATGGAGCCATCCCAAGTGCTTGTCGTCACACTTCCTCTTCACCTCATCCATCAAAGTTATCCGACTAGATGAGGAAACATGAGCATTCAAGGCCTGGCTCTGCGATCAAGCTTGCGCCTGGGCTGTCTCTGTGCCTCCCTGAGTTTCAAGGAGCCAGAGTGACCCTTGCCCAATTCCGTGAATTTTATGAGAGAATGCACCTCATATTTGAGCGACCCGTCCCTACAGGAGTGTCTTCCTGATCTTTGGCCGGCAGCTTCACTCCCAAAACCAGGTGGATCTGGACCAGATTTGGCAGAGCCATCTCCACCTTCCCTGGTGCCAGCTTCACTGCCGGCGACCCTGGTGCCGCACACCAGTGTCACCGTCGCCATACTCGTCCCCAACTTCAACACAGAGCCAGATGGGCATCGTCAGACGCCAACTCTGACTCCAACTGGAGGCAATCCATCTAGGCCAGAGCCTGTGCCCTATTCCTTTGGGCTAGGGCTTGGGGATGACTGCGAGGGGCCACTGGACCCTTATGAATACCAGCCCCAAGATATCACAGAGGATACCTGGTGTGAGGATTAGGCGGACACCAGTGGACTGGACACCTCCCCAGATACTGGAATCATCTCTCCTAAAATAGCTATGGATGAGGGAGCCTCTTTTGTTATGGAGGTGAGGAGAGCGGGTGAAGTCCTGGACCTTCAGATGCCCTCAGTGACTGTCAAGACGAACTTCTTGCTGGAGGTATTTCAGTCAGTAGTCATCTCTTCCGAACCACTTTTCCTCTTTAATGAAGCCCTCATGGACGTCCAAATTGGACCTGGTCCAAGTCCTACACAGGGGCTCCTGTGAATAGGACAGTTGCCCACTGCCATCGCCCCACCTCCGGGGATCCCAAATTCCTCACCCTGCATCCCATCCTGGAGAGCTTGGTGGTCCAAGCATCCACTTCCAGAGTAAAAGATGGCACATTCCCTACCACTTCACTGAACAGGGAATACAAGATGCTGATTACCATTGGAAAGAAGATGTTTTCTTCTGCAAGCCTGGCATTCTGGTTGGTGAACACAATGTGCCTTTTCGGCTGATCACTCCATTCGCTCTGAAGCTCAGTTACTTAGATGCTGCCCTACTCTCCCAAGCTATTGCTGGCGAGAGAGACGCAGGTAGGTTTGCCATATCCTGGACTGGATACAACCAATTCACTAGGTAGAGCGGTGTCATCGTTGATGGCCGCTAGGCATCACGCCTTGTTGAAACCACTGACTTTTTGGCGAATGTCCAGGCCTCCCTCATGGACATGCCCTTTGATGGCACCCGTCTCTTCGGAGACAAGGCAAGCCTAGCCCTAGAGCACTTCAAGGACAGCAGAGCTACGGCCAGGCCCTTTCCATGTTCCTTCACCAACCCCAGTCCACCTTTCCTTTTCCTAGCCCCAGCCACCATGGCACACAGGCTTCCCAGACCCTGCATGGCCGAGGATGCAGTACCCACAAATCTCGTGGGTCAGTTAGCCAGTGTTTGGGCACGTCCACCACCCCCCAAAAGCCGCAGCCTCGAAGCCTCTTTAGTTTGCCCTCCAACCATCATGGGCCTCCAGTGGGAGACAGGATATGCCATCACCTACACCACTGGAGGTCGATAACATCTGACCGTTGGGTTCTCAAGATTGTCCGAAAGGGCTACTCCCTCCCTTTTGTGAATTCCCCTCCACCAATGCCACCCACTTATAACAAGCTGACGGAGGACCACATCTCTTAACTGTATCAGGAAGTGGCAGCTCTCTTGACCAAGGCAGCCATGGAGAGGGTGCAGGCTTCAAAAGTAAGATATAGTTGTTATTCCTGCTACTTTCTGGCGCCCAAGAAGGACGGAGGCTTTCATCCAATCCTAGACCTGCACCCTCTCAATTTCTTCCTGAAAAAGAAGAAATTCAGAATGCTCATGCTCACTCAAGTCCTGTTCGCCTTGGACACAGGAGGCCTCCTGCACTCACTAGGGTACACTATCAATGTGCCAAAGATGACCCTGAGCTCTTCGCAGACCCTCCCTTTCATCGAAGCTGCTCTGGACACAGAACAGTTTCAGGCTTATCCTCCCAAACAGCGAGTCTACGATATTCGGGCTATGACACCGATATGTCAGCTTCTATCCTGGATTTTGTGAGAATGACTCTAAGGCTATTAGGCCTCCTGCATCCTGTATCCTGCTAGTGACCCATGCCCATTGGCATATTCAGGCTCTGCAGTGGGACCTGGAGTTCCAGTGGGTGCAGCATGAGGGGACTCTCTCCGACATGGTTCATATTTCTATTTTTTGTAGATAAAATGTAGAGAAAAGCTTTGCCAGTGTATACAGGGCCTATTTGAGCAGGACCGACGATAACTTTGAGCTTTATGTGTAGCAAATTCAGGTAGAAAAAAAGTAGTGAAATGCATATCAAGCATCTAAAATATTGGTAAGAGGGTGGTTTGCTGACTTGGGCTTCATGCTTCAAAATGCAAAATCTCTAAAACATTTATACAATAATGATAACAATGAAAAATAAAGTAGACCTTTATTTTTTAGGACAATAGAACTGTGACTGGAAATCACCAATATGTTATGCACATTCAATTAAAAGCCCTAAAATTATAGAGGGGCCACTGGAAAAATCGCTACATGGAATGTTAGGAAAATAACAAGAAGACATTGCAGCAATATGGATTTACACTCAGGATAATGTGAAAATATAAAAAAAAAGTAAAAATGTAAAAATTGGACAATGATGGTTTTATAATGTATTTTAAACCACAAATCCCAGAGCACACTGTTTTAGTGGTTTAAGATTGTTTGATGATTAGGTGGATAAATCATACGGAGTATAAAAGTGATCAAGTGACTGTAATGCAAATTTAGTGAACAAGCTATCTTTTGGGCCAAAACATATTGAAGGTTGCGTTGTGCCTACAATAATGGATAATCAGTTTAACTGTAAATGCACAGTTTTCATTACGAATTGAAACAGTAAAACTGAAAACCGCTGAAATCCACCAGTATGCTTATCTCCGCCAACCATAGCTCATGCAACAAGCATGCAAAGCATAATTTGCACGCCGAATATATTTCTCATGACCTCATCAAAGATTTGACAGACATATTTACAAATGTATATAATCTTATGGATGAGATCAGTGGCGGCTCGCAGAGGGAGTGCTGCGGGGCAGTGAGGCGGGGCGGGGGAGGGTCTGGTAGGGAGGTAGTGGAGTCGGACATTCGACTGGCAGGAGTCAAGTAAATAAATAAATAAAACTATTTACCTTGCACTCGCTGCATCGCCGAGGTGATGCAGTGAGCGCAAGGTAAATAGTTTTATTTATTTATTTACTTACTTTACTCCTCCCCATCGAATATCCGACTCCACTACCCCCCAGCCAGCCCCTCCCCCGCAACGCCTCACTGCTCATCAGCACTCCCTCTGCAAGCCACAACTGGATGAGATTATGTATCACATCACTAGGAGTGTGAAATTATTGGCTAGAGCATGGTTTATTATTTACCTATACTTTTCTTTTACGTGTTGTTATTGATTGGTATAAATAATGTGAGGTCAGTTAGGGTTTGCACAGCTGTGAGTTATGGACCATAGATCCTATCATACATACTTGTGAATTTAAGCGTTTTTTGGTTTCATTGTAATCATAAATGCACTTAACTTTTAAGTGAATTTCTGAATTTTGTAAACATGCATTAAGCTGTTATAACCAACGTTAACCATAACTTCGCAGTCAGATTTGTTTATTTCAATTTTTTTATCATATACTACTTGTAACATTTATCTATACTCAATACACTGTAGGCACCTGAACCCCCACTGCGCACTGCATGCAGTACGGCTTTGCCACAGGTCCTGACAGTTGCCTAGTCCCTGAGCACATAAATATTTTATATAAAAATATTTTACACAGAAGCGGTTTCTACCCTGTATTATAGCATACCTGCACTTTTTATTGAAAGGGCATTTTTGATCTGCCTATAACCTCTGACCCCAAACATAGACCTTCACCAAAATTGGCGTTTGCTTGGTGTAGTTTAGCTAAGATTTAACATGCTTGTTTTGTTGAAGATTCATATAGGGAATTTAAAACAAGCATTGGCATAGCCAATAGGTCTCGCTTTTGGGACCTTATAAGTATTTAGTTATGCAGCACAATATCCTTAGTGCAACAACATCAACCGTTGCATGGCTAAACACTTATGAGGTCCCCAAGGCAAGACCTATTGGCTATGCCAATGCTTGTTATTGTAAGACAGTCATTCATGTTTTCTTGCATTAAAAGTAGGGCTTCGTAAAATTCCCCATTTTTTTTCTTACGAAATTTCACAAAATTCTGCTGTATGTAAAATGGTTCTATATGATAAAATATCAGTCCCATTTTATATATATACATATTATTTTTTTTTTACGAATGTCCATTCCTGCTGTGTGGCTTCCCTAGCGAAATTTAGAGAATGCGGGTGTAAGATAAATATTATCTTTCTGGAATTTTACAATTCTATCCAAGTCTCCTTCAAAGCCTGTAACTGAGATCCGTGCTCTTGAAAAAACATTTTAGCCATTCAG
Organism: Lissotriton helveticus; assembly: GCF_964261635.1. NCBI lineage: Eukaryota > Metazoa > Chordata > Amphibia > Caudata > Salamandridae > Lissotriton > Lissotriton helveticus. Next base: position 1,339,671,216 of record NC_136065.1, on the reverse strand, counting down.
TTTCTGTGGCTGCATGGTTCATCTTGGCTCTATTCTGAATATTGGGCAGGAAAAGGAGCCGTTTGCTATTGTGTTGGTTGGTAGTCATGGGAGAGTTATATTGTATAGTCTCAGCTGGAATCCTATGTGGACCTTTACAATAAGTCTTCACGAATGATACCAAGGTAAGTCAATGAGATTGCATACTATGAATGAGAGACGAGCGAGACAACCAAGTACTTGTAGTGGGACAAAACTGGAGTCGTCATACACTGAGGGCTACGTAACCTTATTGACCCCTCCCAAAATACTTTTATGATGAGGCTCATGTGCAGAGCTATGGAAAAGTTGATATCAAAAGTCGGAGAAAAAATGATAGCACATTTTGCCAGCATATAGCTGGGATGCTAGTGCAGATTTTGGTGGCTCAGCCAGAATGCAGGAGAAGTTTGTATTCCTGCATTGGTCCAGTGGAGACAATGGGCCTGTTTTCTCTTTGGAGAGTTCATTGATGGTGAAGGAGTGAAGCTGGAGCACGGAGTACCATGAGGGAAGGAATGAGGATCTGTAACAGCCTTGAATTGTTCGGTAGCTTCGCTTGTCTGAGGAGTTGGATTATAATGACTTCTCTAGAGAGTTGTATAGTTGAGAATAAAATAAGGTTTGTTTATTATTGGAGAGCAAAAAATCCCCCCGCCCCTTTACAGACTTGAACATCCTTTAGGAGGTGCGGTCTAAACACGTTTGTTATCTATTTTTTGGATACAGAGAGCTATTCAATGAAATAACTTGATTCTTGGAGATTGTGGAGTGTTGTAAAGGCATAATATACTGGGTGGGATTCTTGAAATCCTGAGTTTTATTCTTCCTTACGTTCAACAAAAGGCTTTAAATAAAACAAATTCTACACTATTCCAAATGATGGTGCTTTGAGATCTGATCTATTATGAATTTGCCTCATGTGGAAACTGAAGCTTAAATGACCAAGAAAAGCTTAATTAAAAAAATTATTGAATGTCGAATTTTCGCAATATTATGTGGACATATATTTGTATACAATACATTGTTTTCTTTGTTTGCTCTGTGATTTGAAACCCTGTTGGACTGTTACAGTGAGGTTTTTCCTAGAAAGAGTCTTCTTTTCAAATGGCTGTAAAAGTGTCTGTGTTCCTTCTTTTGTAATGGTGTTTTCCTCCGGACAGAATACAAAAGCATCTATGATTCACCAATCACGCCACCCATCAGACATAAACAGTACAAATTATGTGTGTGTGTGTGTTCACGTTGTAAGAATGCGGCCGCAAATGAATTGCGCGTGAGAGAGGGGGGGAGCAGGAGGTGAACCCGGGAGTGCTGCGTGCATGCGTGCGCAGTCTGCTTATTTCCAAGCACACGCTCGTGCTTGTGGCACACCGCTGCGCACTCCCGCAAGGTGTATGCCGCCACAAGCACGAGCATGTGCTTGGATAAAAGAGCTGCACGACAGCTAAAGGTCCTCCTAAGCAGCGCATGCGCGCTGCGTAGGCGAGAAAAGTGAGCAGAAAAGTTATTGTTTTACCATTTTATCTCCCAAAGGAATTTTTGCCTTTTTCTACAGCTAAACCCAGTGAACCGATTTCCACCACCTTTGGCTAGAAAGTAGAACTTCACTGAGAAAGCATGCGTGGCATAAACATGTTATGTAGTGTTTGAGATATATTCCTCTAAAGACGCTGCTGGGTGGATTTGAAATGGTTAACACTTTTATAACTTGTCATTTTAAATTGTCATTCAGAAAATGGCGAATCATATCAATCACACTTGAATTTCTCATCAACTATGGCTAATAAAGTGGATTTATTTACTTTTTCCGCCAACTTGACAATTGCACTTTTCAAAAAATAAACAAGCATTTGCAATGCAATAGGTCTCGCATTCACATGAATTTGAGCTATTGGCATTGTAAATGACAATGCCTTCTATTTATGTTTTTGGTTTTTAAAACATAAATAGAAGGCATTGTTATTTACAATTCTAATAGCTTAAAAACACAATAAACCTCACCATCTATACCAACAGAAAGTGCGCTTTAGATATATCAGGTGGAAGAGCAAACACTCCGAATGGCGCAGATGAAAGCACCTTAGAATGGACCTGCTGTAGATCTATATGTTTTAACCTGCTGGTGACATGTTCATATCCTATTGAGAAAGCTCAGTGCACAGGCCAACTCTGGGGCAGCCAATCAAAAGAAGCCACACATGTCGACTTCGTTCTTCTCAAGAAACTAGGAGATGCTTGGACTTTGCTTCCTGATGTGGGTACAAGATATGTGTATGGTGTAGGTAAAGGCTCCGAAGCCTTGTTTATGGGCCCTGTTTCAGCAAAGACAGTGACTGCGTTTCTTGGAGAAACCCCTGCCTTGGAATGCATTCTAGGGTGCATGCATATTCTTGATTGGTCTACCAGTTTCTATAGCTTGCCTTATTGTTAGTAGTATCCATTCTGTCTTGTTCGTAGCCCACACAACAACCACCGACACGCAGGCCAACACTAGAACCTAACATTACTACCAACACGCCCACCTCACTCCCTCACCACAACAATACAGGTTTAACCAAGAATGCAGCAACCCCTGTTTGACAGGCTTTCTCAACTCACTTCCTACTATGCTTAAAAACGTATTTAATCCATACATCCATTTAATTCTGTCCCCTTTGGTTTTGCTCTGTGGCAGGAACACCACAATGGATCCCAAAGCCTAGACCACACTCAATCGTTATCCAATTAGCATTAACCCTAAAGTCCAATGACTACCCCATGTCCCACCAAAGACACACCACACCACACCACTAAACAATCATCTCACATCCCCATGCAAACCAGTTTAGGAAGTTAAGCAAGATTCTCTACTTACACCTGACTGTGTTGCCAACTTCTGATTTCAAATCTACAAACATGCGTGACAATAACGTTTGGAAATCATGCTACACTTCCAACCATAAGACTACGCCGATCATTGAGAACTGCTCTAAGGATGTCACAGTGAAATCCACATGACACTTGATCTTACCCTGAACACAACCTCATGCAGACCAACAGATCGCTAAAACATAAAGTGGGCATGGGAGAGAGAGAGGTATAAGAAAAGCGTCCTACCTCATCCACCCTCATTTTTTATGCATATCACCATTCCTAAGGCATCTACACCCGGCTAGCATTTTATTTATTACTGTTTATGAGATGATTTTAGTAAAAAAATAAAAGGTAGGGTCCAAAGTTAACACCTTTTTTCCTTACCCCTTTTCCCCACTTGAGAATCATGGACTGCCTCACAAACGTCTGTCAGTGAATGGCTACCTGTTCCCTGCTGGTAAACTATTTCAAAACCAAAACTATCAACTCAATGACAAATCAGAACACACAAATGTGCCAATTCTGTTTGGTTCTCCCCCGACACTTTCACCCTTGCACACTCAGCTAGAAACCAGGGTATACATTTCAAGAGGCCTGACCTTTGAAACCTTCATCACCTCTCTACCACCACTTCTAGAGAACTCCTCATTTGCACACCCTATTACATATGGTCAAAATACAAGTCGGTCAGCCAGTTCAAAGCAAATTGGACTACTTCAGCAGCCTACACGCTGACCTTTCCCAAGTCCCTGCTCCTTTCTCTGGAAACGGTTATAAAGTCTGCAAAAGGAATTCTCTCTAACCTACCTTAGCATACCTCAAGATGAAGTTATGTAAATGACCCGGGGGCTTGTTCAGACCTTTTTTGTCCATCCAGCAAGAGCATACCGACCCTCACTCACTCTTCACATCTCTCATGATGTCGTTGTCTCTCTGTAGCCCGTGCTGCACCCCCGTTGTTTACATCATACCGATAGGTTTAGGTACTCGTGAGAGGGCGGGCTGCAGAGATCTTCTCCGATGTTCATTTGCTGCGAGCCTTTAGAGCCTGGCATGGGATTGGCTAGGTGCATCTCTGCAGGTTGTTAATTGGCTCAAAGGTCCTGCGCACTAGCACGGGGTCTAATACTCATTTCCTCCCCGCAGTGGGCGGTTATGAGGCACTTTTGGAAGGCGCATGCATGGGCCTGCAAGCCTCGATAGACCGGCCCTTGCGCTGCAGGCAGCCGGAGCGCATGTTTAGCCGCCATGCGGCCAGTGGGCACACAGTCCAACTCCCCCCCGCAGCGCCTTTCCTGACGCCATACGCTGCCGTTGAGGAGGATCCTCCTCCCGCAGACCGGGTGAGTGGGGGATTTATTTATTTATTTATTTAATGCGTTTTTGTATAGTGCAGACATTAGCCGAAGGTGTCAGAGCGCTTCACAATAGGAAACAAACTGATACATGAGCATTCTCTATTTGTGCCGATGAAAGCACAGTATCAATGTTCATTTCTTGAGTGAACCCGCCATTGCGGGTCGCTCCAACGATAGGGCGAAAGCGAAACTGATTGCTGGTTTGCCTGCGGAACAGGCGCTATGCGCGTGGCTGGACGTGCACATCCACAGACCACAATCTGCGCGTGCTCCGGTCTGTCTCCCTTGAGAGGCATCTCAAGGACAATAGGTCTCGAGAGCGAGACCTAAAAAAAGTTGTGATTATTGAGCTTTGCAAAGAAAAACTTCCCAATAATGAGGACATATCCTCAGAGGTGTCCAGCTACACAGGAGTACTGGGGTGTGGTGGAGGGGTGAGGGGTGTCCCAAAGTTGTGGGAAAATGTGCTGGAAACCCCCTAAAATGTGTTCTAGAACCTGAAAATCACAAATCAGTAGCTGCCATTTTATGAGCAGGAAAGATTTACCAATTTAATTTGTGCTGAAAATGGTGATTTGCATTACAATCATGATTTTTCACTAAAAATATAAAACCAATTGGAAAATATGGAAACATTATTTCCCCTCTGCCCAAAAAAACATCAACTTGAAACCAACAAAGGACGTGCGCTGTGGAGGGAGGATGCATTAATTGCGTAGGAAACTGGGGCCGTTTTTCCAAACCTTGCTACACAGGACCATGTGCATTGGGGTTTGGCTGTCCACGGAAGGATTGTTGCCTTGTGGCCAACTACCATTGTGCATTACCACTCACCATGCTAAAAAGAACAATTTGCCACCAAATAGAAACAAAAAAGAAGTAACATGACAGCAACATGATGGACAGCTCGAGTTGTGATGGGTTTTGTGTGAGGTGCTAGCCATAACTGGTAAATTTCCATTATTATCAGCATTTAAGCCTGAACCCTAATTATGTTGCTTTCAATGAACAACTCAAGATAGATAGATAGATAGATAGATAGATAGATAGATAGATAGATAGATAGATAGATAGATAGATAGATATGCTCCCCTGAAGTTAATTTTTTGCTGCAAAATTTGGATAACAGTACAGCATAATTTGGCTCATCATATTTCCACGCTGTGTAATCCTAGTAGCCTTAACTATGGTTAAACTCTGTTGAGGGGTTTGTTGGCTTTCTTTATGATAAGGAGTTTACTGTGAACTAAGGTTTTTATCGAAGCAGACGCAAATAACTTTTTGTTTTTTCACTGACAAAAACAAGGGTTCAAGTACCGTTAAAACATCTCATGAGTGATCCGCTCATGGTTTAAACTGATACAATTAAAAGTGATTCACACATCGTATATTGCCCGTACAACGCTGACAAAAATGTATAGACTTGACTCCCAAGTTGTATCCAGGGATGCGGGCGGGAGGGCACCTTCCTCCACATAATATGGGACTGTCCAGTTGTTCACATATACTGGGAGCAGGTTATGTCCTGCATGAGAAAGGTTCACTCATTGCCGACGAAGAGGTCAGCATGGTGGTGTCTTTTGAATATTTGGAATGAAACCAATCTTACAAGTAAAGAGCGTCTCTGGGTGACATTGGGATTTATAGTAGCTAAACAAAATATTGCTTGAGTATGGAGCGCCCCAACGGCTCCTAAGGTGAATGAATGGAAAAGCGACATGGATTGGTGCTTGGTAGCTGAAAAAACCATATATGAGAGCAGGGGCTGTCCAAACAAATAGTCGAAAATCTGGGGGAAATGGAATGAGTGTCGAGGTATGATATGCACACCGATACTCCCATCAAGACAAAGAAATTAGTTGATAACCACCTGATAGCTGAGGGTGTTGGAGAACTGATTGATAATGACTTAACAATTACATTGTCCTGCAAACTTGGATGTTATAGTACATGCTAACTTCACAGCATGTAACATGGTCCTGAGTGTGCACTGATTTTGCTGATTGTCTTTTGTTTTGTTTTAATTTGTTTCAATAAAAAGATTATTTTTTTTAAAACATGTGACAAGTGAGATAATATGTGAGGTCATAAGCAATGCAGGATGTGGCACAAGTTTTAGGAAGCTCAGTGAACTATAACTGGTAAATGAAAGTAATTTTTTTGTTTTTTAAATATTGTTTTATCTTAGTTCAACATTTAACTATAAAATCCCATTCATATTTTTATCAGTAAACTTCTAGAGAATCCTCCTGTGCACTTCTATCCTAGATCTTTCTGTTCTATTTTTTTTATGTGTATTCCTTTTCTCTTTTTTGGAAGGCCCAGCAGCTGTAATTTGTTGCTGTACTCCTCGCTATTGTGCACCTTTGTCTGCCATACTGGAACATTAAATTGAAAGCCAAACTAATGGCTGCTGTAGTGCTGTGACTCACACATGCGCCTGTTTAGTGATGCATTTAGTGATGCATTTGCAAGCATTTTTATTCTTGTTTGTGATGCATGGTTCAGTACTGGCAACAAGAATTGATAAAACGCAAATGTCATGTAACACCTTTCAGAGGTGAGACCATTTGACTGTGTCAATGCTTTTTTTTTTACTGCAGCTGCATTCTTGGTCTCTGAAATCAAGGGTCGCAAGGACAGTTGGAGGGGAAGCAGCATATACCCACTACTTCCCCTCTCTGATGTCCCTGGGCAGAAGTAAATTGCTTCCCAGGCTGTGGCGTAGCTGGGGGGTGGGGGAGGTGGATGTCAAAATGATCCATCTGCATTTGGGTTAATTTCGCTTTTAGTTGTGCCACCTTCATAATCTTTTTTAGACTATTTTGTACTCTATTTTATTAGCACCACACATTTATATCTTACACAATTACATATATGACGAACAAGTAGGAAGGAAAGAGGGGAGATGTTTCTACCCTCTATAGCACTTGGCACCGTCCATAGGCCTCTTCAAAGGGCCCCTGGTAAAGAGGTAGAAAGTAAAAGCCCGAATGAGAAAGAGGTGAAGGGCTAGAGGAATGGATATGGAGAAGGAAGAAGGGAGCGTGTTGTTGAATACTGGTTTGTGTCCTAAATATCGTTCATAAAAATATCGTCCTGTAAAGTGTAACTTTTCTATCAGCTACAAAGGGCCTATATTTTTGTATAAGATACTTACTGCACAATATTTTTGTCAGATGATGTTTAGTCTATGATATATATGGTACCATACAGTTATATTAGGGATTGATCGTATTGCACTTACCCAGGGCTTTAAGTGGGGAAAAAAAACTGGGGGTGCTCTAAAAGTGGCGGAGCAAACCTCTTAAAGGGGTGTGGCCTATCCAAGTAGGGGCGTGGTCTAAATAAAGGTAAATAGTATAGCTGTACTCCCTGCTCTGACAAGCCGTCAGCTCTAGGACTCCTCAGAGGGTCATCAGATTTGGAATTCCCCACTCAGGCTCGCTCTCTCCCCTCCTTATTACAGCAAGGCTATGTATGGATAATGCCATACACCCTCCCCAAGACCGGTGTCGTCATCCTGGGAAATGCCCAAGCAGACACCTCCTGTATAGGGTGGCTTCACGTGAGGCTGAGTGTACTAGAAGCACTGCTCCCAGAAGGCAACGCGACTTCACAGGGGTTAGTTTTAACGAAGCCACCACGCCATTCAAAACATGCCACAGAGTCCTCTTACAACGCGGTTCACCTGGCATGATGTCATGCCTTGACCTCCACTACTCAGTAGTGAGCAAAATGAGCATGCGCACCTCGATGTGCATGCTCTCACTGAAGTCTAAGAAAAAAAAAAGAAAACGACTATCTTTGCAAGGCCTGAAAATAGAGCCCGATAGAGACTCGTTTGGAGGCCCCCTAAAAATAACTGCCAGTGCTCAGTCCCAGACAGACCCGGCCCACTAAAAGCCCTGAGTTTAGTAGTAGTTAGGGCATATACCGCAAGCAGCAACATAACACCGGCACATAAGACATAAAATGTAGACTACAAGATAATGCAGTGGGGTGAATATACTGTGGAGAGATCTGGGGTTAACCTCCAGGTCACATGGTCAAATCTCTGGACAGCGACTCAGCCGTTTATCTTTCCACGTTTAATGAATTGATTTGGCTGGCAGTCACAGCTGTTATTTAAATAACCTGGTCTGGCTGCTCTCATGGGGGTAGATTTCACAGTCAAGCACGCTAAAAAGTGCTCAGGCAGTCATGAGCAAGGCGTAAACGTGTGGGCGCTATAGATATTCTCTTCTGGGTTGCTCGCGTGATGGCTCTGCGTTGTGCTGAAAGCAGTGCTGTCTTCACCCGAAAATACTGCCTGCACCATTTTTCTCCGTGACCTATCCACCCTGAATGCAAGGCCATGAGCCCTAGGGTCACGTGACCCGGCATGGGGCGACGTTGGAAGTGCAATCCTCCTCCATTCCCGTCACAAAATGTTCCTGCTGTATTGTTTCAGCACCCCCTTTGATTTTTGCGAAGCAGAAGGCTTGTCATGTAGGCAGAAATCCGGCAGTTACCTTTGACGGCCGTGCATTATTTGAGAAGGACACACTCGGGTTTGATCCTCTCGGGAACCACAAACAGATATTGCAGTGAAATGGGATCTGTTTTATATTCTGCTCCCCGAGGATGCCAGCATTGAGCTGTGCACATCGATGTGCATGCTTTCACTGAAGTCCAAGAAAAAAAAAAAAAAAGAAAACAGACGGAAAATAGAGCCCGAAAGAGACCCGTTTCGAGGCCCCATAAAAATAACTGCCGGTGCTCAGACCCGGACAGACCCGGCCCACTTAAAGCCCTGCACTTACCTCTATCCTTAAGGCGCTTTAACCCGTTCCGTGCTGCCGTCGGCAGCACTACCTCCCCAGTGCGCCGACGTGGCCCCGCCTGTTTTGCGGAAGTGCCACACTTTCGCAAAATCGCGCCGCCGTTAAGGTGTTAAATAACTGCCGGAAACAGAAACGGGTAAGGAGAGTCAATAGCGAGAAGAGACCAGGAAAGAGTGACTATGTACCGTACCACAGTTATCATAAAGGAAATGAGAGTGCTAAGAAACATACTGTCAGCCCGGCATGATAAGATAATGTTTTAAAAATAAAACTAATTCATGTTTCATTCTAATTACTTATTTATCTTTTGTTTTACAGAACTCAGATTAATTTCACTGTGGCGATCGACTTTACAGCTTCAAATGGTGAGTAAGCAGCAGCAGTATTGCACAATTCATCATTTTTTCCACACATAGGGGGTTATTACGAGTATGGCAGTCCTAGGACAACCGCACTCGCGATGGCAGCCTGACCACGGTATTCTGAGTGTGGCGGTCGGACTGCCACATGACTGCCGCCTCCACTGGGTTCCAAAAATCTGCGGCGGTGGTTGTGTGGAAAGGGGCAGAAATATGCTGTTGGTGCTGATGCCGGCACAGCTGAGCAAATTCCAGGTTGCATTTTCATCATCATTTCATGGTGGTGAGCCCGCCATAAAAAGGGTAGCAAACATGCAAGTAAGGGGGCCATAACAGGGCCCCCGGATGAATTTGCCCATGGAAGTACATGTGGGGGTGGCACATGTTGTGCCCCCCTATATTTGCACCTTTATTCCTGCACTGTGTGGTGGCATGCACTACATATTGCATGCCACACCATGCACAAAGTGCAGTAGGTGCTGTCACGGTGGCAGTCTGCTTGTTAGGCTCGTCTATGTGCCTCAGAGACCACCACTGTGATACTGCCGCCACACCGCCTGCCCTGGATTCAACTCTTAATGCAGCGGGCGGGTGCACGACAGGCTTAGTGGTACTCCTGGGGGCACAGCGGTGGCGGTCCTACAGGAGGACCACCAAACTTGTAATCAGCCCCTTAGTGCGTATAATTGCCTGTAATTCTCATGAGTGGCCAGTCATCTCCGTGACAGTTCCCTCATTTGCAAAAGATGCCTGAGGTAGCAGCTCAAAAATATTGTCCATAAAGTTTTTAAAGTTACACAGTGAATGTTGCTAGTGCAGTACTTATGGCCACGGCACACATTGATTTTCAAACTTTCGCAACATTTTCTGCTCCAGCCAATCTTCTGGGAGTAAAAATTACAAAATCAATGTACGGATGAGGAAAACAGAAAGTTAGCATAATACCATATACAAGCTTACTCCCACATAAGAAATATCCAAGGGCCAGGTTAGCAGCGTGAGGTTCTGTTGCATTTTGAGTCATTTCTTTGACAAAATGCATCGTCAAGTCCGAATAGTGCTAAATGCTGAATAACTCTTCTTGCGCAACTACCTGAAATCTTACGCAGTTTTGTGATGATTCTGCATAATTATTCTACAGCAAATTATGTGAGTTACATCCACCCCTACTTTAGGATAGTGTATTGTTCGCTCCTTCTCTACAGTGATGCAAGTCTCTGAATCCTTTGTTCTCACTGGGTTCCACAGTGATAGGACTAATCAGGCTTCTTGACATGTGGGATCCAGGAGCAGGCAGATGGAATGTGAGTATCATGAAGAGTACTCCCCTATCCTTCAAAGTTGGTGAAGTACCTGGATTGCAGGTTCTGCCCAGTAGGAACTTGGGAGTGGACACTGGCCCTTAGCCGGCTTACTTTGTGTGAGATGTGCTTCCTGTATAGGGGCAGAATGCAGTCACTCAAGGTGGAGTTAGCCAACTGCTGAAGTGGGCTGACCCCATTGCCCCTTGCTATATGCTTTAGTGGGTGGAAGAAAAATAAGAATGACACAATAATTGACCAATAGAATAAAAGGGCTGACTGAAAACAACTTGTAACAATGATATTTATGTACTTTTATTAAAATTAAAAAGTCTTGGCTTCCTGGAACTTGGGATAAGAAATGGGGCCATTGGAATGTTTATAGAGGCGAACTTTGTACTTCCCGTACAACTGAAATGGCGATGACCAGGATTGGTCCTCCCCGAACTCGCACTTGTAATGCACCGCTGTAATGTATGCCTTCTATGTCAATTTTTGTACTTCATGACTGCCAACTGATCACTTACTCTGCTTTTGTTCAATAAAATATTTTAAATTTTTAAAAAAAAACGTCTTGGCTAACGCTAGAACTAATGAAGTGCGAAAAAGGAAAATATTTGGGAGTTCACAAACAAGCATCATTACATTTAGGAAAAAGTCTTTCTAGGGGAGGGATGGGTGTATGGAAGAGACATGTTCAATAGGAAACTTAAACATTATAGGTGAACAGTCTGAAGTGGGGGGAGACAACGTCTACGGGTCGGAATATAAGCTACACATTTGGAAAGACACAGAGGCAGGACATATACCACAAGAAGTCAAAGGAAACGTCAACAGTGAGCGGCAACATGGAGAAAGTGCTGGCACTGAAACAGTGAGACTAGATGCCAGCATGCAGGGGCAACCACTGTGAAGTGCCAGCACCCAGAGGTAGCTAAGCGGGGTTGATCACAGTCACAGAAAGCAGAGGAAGGTGTCAGCACTTAGATGCAGGTAAGGGATGTTCCTCACATATACAGAATGCGGGTAGTTGGAGCATTAAGAAGAAGCAAAGTGGAGGTGCAGCATTCAGAGGCAGCTTAGGAAAGGTGAACGCATAGCATTAAATATATTATAACTTATCTTTTTACATATTAACTCATTTCTGTCGTTTCTATGCACTGTAAATAGCAGCTCTTATTATTAACTAATTTATAATACTCGATGTACCAATCTATGAAGGATGGAAGTCAGAGTGTGTATTGCCAGGATTCAAACTCATGACCTGCAGATCGCAACTTATGTCAATGGCAAAGTTCAGCTCACTGACCATGTGACTGCCTATAACTTAAGCACGCCAGACTTTCAGAGGCAAGAGCCTGTCAGGACGTTTCCCAATGTTCTTACTGCAGGTCACTTCCTTCTTATAAAAAACACCTCAGTTCCCATTCAGAAAAGAACTTAAAGGTGCATATTATCAAGACAGGCGATACAATTATCGCCGCTTTAGTGGCATAAAACTGCCGCTAAAACAGCGATAATGGGCTCGATAATATGCTCTATGGAATTCCAATTGAAGCCCATGTTAGATGTGAAGGACATCTAACCTGAGTTTCAATTGGAATACCATAGAGCATATTATCAAGCCCATTATCGCAGTTTTAGCGGCAGTTTTCTGCCGCTAAAGCGACGATAATTTTATCGGCTGTCTTGATAATATGCCCCTTTGTTCCCATGTGAAGGCCCGTTTAACATGGTATGCTCTGGCCAACAGGTAATCCTTCACAGTCGACGTCGCTGCATTACATGAACCCCTACCAGATGAACGCGTACGCCATGGCGCTCAAGGCTGTGGGTGAGATCATTCAGGACTACGACAGCGACAAGATGTTTCCAGCGCTCGGCTTTGGTGCCAAAATCCCTCCTGATGGGCGGGTGTCCCATGAGTTTCCACTGGTAGGTTTAGCTTTTGCTGATTATAAATCTTTTATTTTCCCCAGCTCCCTGCTCATATGTTATGCTTTTTTGATCTTGCCTGTTTTTAGTCTCCTGTTCTTCATTCTTTTTGGCATGATGTCAGGTGCATCAATTTGTCCCACTTACTCTTCTGCTATTTGTTGATATCGTTGCTGATATCTGTGTCCAGAACAAAGTTTAAAAAAACTCCTTTTGCCTCTTTTCTAGAATGGCAACTCCGACAACCCTTACTGCAATGGGATTGAGGGAATCCTCGAAGCGTACCACCGGAGTCTCAAAACCGTCCAGCTGTACGGGCCAACCAACTTCGCGCCAGTGGTCAACCACGTGGCCAAGTCAGTCCTTTGTTTGATTCTCTGTCTTTGTGTTGAATAGATTCAACCTAACAGGACTACTGTCTGGGCCCTGCCAATGTCGTTTTAGCCTAATTTGTTGCTCCTGTATTTTCATACAGTGATTTAGAATCTGCCATTCCCAGTCAGTCACCCCACAGGTCTCTCTGGGCTCTTGCTTGGGCTTCCTGTTGTCTTTTTCTCCATGTTATTGGCCAAAAACTCTAGAAGGCCCCATCTATCAGTAGATATTAACAAGCCCTTCTGTGTCCACTGCAGCAGGCATTGCACAAGGGAACAAGCATGCTTTGACCATCACTTATATATGCCAAATAATGGAACTTATAGTTTATTTATAATATTGGCATGAAGGAATGAAGAGCACATTTAAAGACCAGACCTGCACAGTCTGATGTCTTCAATTACTTCAAAGGAGGAGGTTGTTTGTAAATGCGACCAGAGGGAGCACAGACAGGGGGCTGCAGCTGGTAAACTGACTTATGTTGTCCGACCGAATTACTTCATTCGACATTTGCTTTCTTGGCATTACTTCCGGTACACATTAACTTCATCCGCTTTAGTTAGTTATATCATTGCTTCCACCAAAGCACCTTGCAAAGAACGTTTGAGGCAAAGCTGATTTAGCGTTCAGTTTATTAAAATATCAAAACACTAATTTTTAATAATAAAAAATAATGCCAACGAGGTATTTTTGTTTAAGTTGGGACTAGGGTTAAGGTTAGTACTAATTTAATTAATTTCAGTAAATTGACTGTTATAATACTGTGCATTCTTATTATATCATTTAATACAATTATATTAAAAAGTGATGAAATTAATTAACTATAGATTTTGACTTAGCAATTGAGTTTGAATAATGTGTATAATTATTTTATTGTGATTTAATTTTGAGTTGGTTTATCAATTTGCTATAATATAAGTTAAGTTAATTTAATTGGTAAACGTAATTTAAGGATTAGGGTTAACACACTTGGTTACAAGTTCAGAATTGCTTTGTTTCCATTTCACTTCATTTCCTAAAAATAGCAGGCTTATGGTTAGTGTTAATTTATAATAAAAATTACTTTAGGTACTTTATGGTTTGAACACCCAACCGACTGTAAAGAAATATTCGCCCATACTCAGTTCTTCAACTTTTGAATACAGGGGTCGGGGCTGCTGACCTTAAATGTTCAAGATATCTCAAAACTCTTCTAGTATCACAACTCTCACTAGGGATTTGGAGGATTACATATGCACATAACATGCCAAGCCAGTGTGCCTAGATGAATTTCTAGAAATGTGAATGAATGATTGTGGCTTGGAACCTTGATCTTCTTTTTTGAAAAGGGAGAACAATTGTGAGTACAAAACTGATGTACTCATTTCCGACTAGCTTCTTTTTTTAAAAAAAAGAAACCACTGACAGATAAGTAACCACAGAGTGAGAGGTTTCAACTTTTTCTGTATCCCTTTGACTAAAAAAGACACCCCCTCCAGCAGTAATGGACAAATTAAATTCAAAGTTGTTTGCATTGGAGATATTATTATCCAGAGGGACAGTTTACCCCAAATACTAATCTATTTATCTATCTATCTATCCATCCATCCATCCATCCATCCATCCATCCATCCATCCATCCATCCATCCATCCATCTCATTTCCCCTCTCTCATTGTAGCTCGCACTCTCTTTCCTTGTTTCGCTCTCTATCTTTTCCTGTCTCCCGCCCTCTTAGAGCCCCACCCCCCAACTGGCTTGTGCCCATACCCTCACAGATTTGTCACATGGTGGCAGTTGTAAGCACGTTAAATGTCTGATACCTTAATTTCATGATCCCATTGAATGGGCGTTGTTCATATCTGCAGCATTTCAGAATTGTTCCCATATGACGATGGCATTCTGGATCCCATATCCATGTCCCTGATGGAATTCTAGAGTGAGTCTCACCACTACTTATCATGATTGACTTCAGTGTTGATGCTACTCATTGCATTTTTTGCTAGATCTTTTATGCCTTGCACAATTCTCTTTGGATCCTTTTTGCTCATGGAACCGCAGTCTGTTTATTTCCAGAGCAATTTAGTGTTCATTTTGGCTTGTCCCACAAACAGTCTGTGACTTATAATGTCCCTAGTGGTCGCTTTTCCTTCATGTCCTTAGTCATGCATGATGGACTTACAACATGTAATGGTAACCACCCTATGGTTCTGCATTGCATGGGGTTTGCTGGCCTGGATTCCTGCACTAGAGTTGCAGTTGTCTACAGGTGATACCTTGTTTTTACCCATCGAACATCGGCCGCCTCGTTTTCCGCAAGCCTTGGTATCGCTAGGGAAAATAAATAAGGGCCATTCAGTGATTTGGCATTTCATTTTAGTTCTTCTCAATGGTGGTGACGTGAATATTTAGGAGATCCTCTTTGATTCCTGAAGTTACGCATCAATTCAGACAGTTATACTTTTCATCTTTCTCCAGGGTTCTCACTCTCTCCTTTGGGTATTGTGTACAGAGCTCTCAAGTGTCCCAGGCTTATGCATGAGTTCCTCCGCTAATCAGGTTTTTGACATTGCATTCTGGGATTTGCAGTCCTCTATTCTACCTTAAAATCAGTCCAAGAATGCAAAGAAAAACCTGGACTGGTGAGCTGCTCAGGCGTAGAACTGAGAAATCTGACAGCTCTGTGGGTACACCTGATACCCCTGGCCCTATATCCACTTCTGCTTGTGACACTTGGTCACTTTACACCTCTTTTTTGTGCCCTCTAAGCAGGGTTGTATTGGGATCAAAAATCGTCACTGGCACGCAAAAACAAAGTGGCCCATATTTGCATATTGCCTTCCCGGAACACACTGCTTCGGCGAAATGTTATCAAAAAGGGGGGCTTAAAACAATGCATGGATTAGTTTACACTGGTGAAACACACCTGAAAACAAATGAGGCCACTTCTGCTCAGGTCCCCTGCCCTGTCAATCAGCATACATTAATGGGCCGGCCCAGCGAGAGAAAGAGTGAGACACCTCCTCCCATCTACCTCTAGAAAGGCCACTCAGGCTCCCACTGGGCCTCTGGCGGGATCCGAACGATGCAGACCCCGCCCAAATAGGACCCACCCCCAGGCTGGCCAAAAAAGCAGCCCACAGCTGGAATTCGAGTACCGGCCCCTCAGGCATTGCCCGAGTGCCCACGTTACCACTCTGACCCTGCCTCTAAGATATATCCCTGGCAGCACCAGTCTTATGCATATCCCCAATTCAAATGGGTAGCCATAGCAACATCTGTGGAAGCGGTGACTGTGCGTGGGCGTCCCAGCAGATCCTCTTCCCCAGAGTCCCCCCCCAACCAGTCAAGAGCGATTAAACAGCATGTGAAGAGGAAAGCAGGTTGCTTCTCGAACACTTACCTACACCCTCCTGTCCCTGATCACCTGAAATCCCCTGCTTGCCTCAACAGATGGAACTGTGACCACGAGGGAGAGTGGTGGCAGCAGCCTCAGCCTGGTCCCTATGTTAAATGATTCTTGTCCTTCCTAAATAGTCCTGACCGCTGCCTCTGTCCAGAAGACCCTAGGTCTGCTCTCCTGCGTCTTGCTTTTTGATCACAAGGACGACTGTGGGCACGGGGCGGCAGCTGCCCCTGGTTCTAACATTTTTTTGTTTCGTTTTTCTTTTTTTGCAGAAGCTTTGAGTCACATCAGATTACTGTATGATTCTTTAGGCGTAAGAAGAGGTGGAGGGGAGGGGGGATTGGGATCTGGAGTAAAAATGTCCAGGGCAGTGGAACACGATAGGGAGTGGCTGAAGTGAAGGTGGGAGAGGGCAAGTAAAGAGGACAGAAGAGAGCTTCAAATCACATATGTGGAACGTGGGAGTAAAGTGGAAATGGTAACGAGTGTGAGGGAGTGCAGGAAAAAAAGTTGTGCTACATAGGTGGGATGTATGTCATTACCACGCATGCTTTAACAATACATGCCTTTACCACGCAACTTTCACAACGCAAGTCGTTACAACGACTTGCGTTGGGGGGTGCTGGATAGTGAATAGTTTAATTTACTATTCCAACTCCAGTCCCCGTGTGTTGGACTTTGGCCCTTAGGGCAGGTTCACCCCTAGACTTTTTGCTTGAAATGGTGACCTGGAGATGGTGATTTTTGGATACTGCGCACTTTCACTGTGTCCCAGTGGAAAGTGCGTGCGCACTCTGAGTGCATGTGCTGAGCTAGGCCTGCCCGCCCATAGGAATGCATGGGGAATGTATGTGTCCCTGGTAGTTCCTGATGCGTGGGGTGTACAGGCTTGAGTCTGGTATGTGTGAACTCGTGAGAGTGAATGCTGCGAGATGGTGTATGCAGCATGTATGTGTCTAGTAGCGAAGCGCCATTTCTAGACATGGCTGTACGTGTGCTGTGAGGGTGCTGGCGTGTGATTGGCTGGAGCTGGCTGGGATGCCAGGCTCCAGGAAGTCTGTGTGGGTCTGCCCCGGTGGTGAGTGGGAGATTAGCATGAGTGATGTGTGGGAGGAGTGTACCTGTGTCCTGGATGGGCTGGGTTTTCCCCACACAATGCTGGCTCCGCCCCCCTGTGGTGTGACTGATGACCCAAGCCCTGCCAGTGAATAGAATGGGTGGTTGGGCCATCAAGAGTGCTCCAGAACCAGCTGCGACTGGTTCTGCCCCCACCCTGCACCTAAAGACAAAGGGAAAAGGTGTATAAAAGAGGGGCTGTGACCCCATGAAAATGTTCTTGTTTGCTGCTTGAATCTGCCAGGGGCGTGCTGCTGCTTGGGCTCAGGGATGGCTTGCCTCCCTGAGCCCTGCCCAGCCCCTGGCTTGCTGATGGGCCCCTGAAGGACTTGCTGTTGCCCTAGCACCTGGGAGCGCTTTGGATTTCCCCTGTAGCGCTTGAGAGCGCTTTGTTGCCCCTCTAGCGCTGGGATTGCCTGCCTAGCGCTTGGGAGCGCTTTTTGCTGCTGTTTTAGCGCTTACGAGCGCTTATTTGTGCCTGCAGCGCTTGGGAGCGCTGTGGTCTGCAGAGGCCGGTGCCCACCCGGCATCCGATCGCCCCGTGTGGCGAGTTGACAGCGCGGGTGCCACCCCGCTTATTGCTGTGGTGTTGTGCCGATTTATTGATCTACGAGGGAGCCCACTCCTCGGATCCTGGGAAGCCGCCTGCCTGCCTAGGAAGCGGGCCGCCGCGCTGCCCGCGGCGACCCGGAAGTAGTTAAGCGGCCCGGCCAATCGCAGCGCGGCCCAGGAAAGGCCGACCGGAAGTCCCGCCTCCTCCGACGAGCCGGGGAGAGAGAAGCTGCCGGCCGGGTCCCCGAGGCTCCCGTGTGAAGAGGAGAGCCCCGGGACCAGCGAGAGAGACCCGCCGTCGCTGGAGAGCCCAGCGCGAACCCGGTAGGTGCCTGCAGAAGAGAGGGGAGCGTCGGGACACATTGCCGGTGTCCGCCCCGCCCCCTCTCTGTAGCGCGACCTCGCGCCTTTGTGTTTTGAGCCTGAGGGCTCAGGGGGCACTGGTGAGCGACCCGAGTCCCCAAGAGGGGGACTCCAACCCGAGCCAGAGAGGCTCCAACTTTGAGAGAAAGCACCTCCGCGTTTGTGGAGCCACGAGGTGCCCCGGGGGCACCAGTAGCGTTAGAGCCCAGCGAGGCTCTTGGCCAGCATTATTGCTTTGGGTCCCCAGAGCGAGGGACCCCCCAGCCCAGCGAGGCTGTACCTTTCTGTTGCTGGAGCCCTGAGAGGCTCAGCAGCCCCCCTTGCTGGTGAGGGAGCCTAAGAGAGGCTCACCAGTGCCACAGTTGTGGTTCTTTGAGCCCAGAGAGGCTCCAACTTTGCGCTAACTTTCCCTGCTCCAGTTGCCCAGCACTTTGTGGGCAACTGCCACGTTTAGGCCCTGACATTGGGACACCGGGACAGTCACAGGTGGTGACTGGTGAGTTTGGGGAAATTGGTATTTGTTCTGCACCTCTGAATGTATTGATTATGCGTCATGTGCCTTTACACCTCTGAATGTTACGGCATCATGTGTTTTGCTTACACCTCTGAATGGGTAGATTATTCATCATGTGTTCTCTTTGTCCTTTTACACCTCTGAATGTTACGACATCATGTGTGTTGCTTTTGCACCCCTACAGGTAGTGTGACGTGTAGGTGGTTGTTTTCTCCCTAGTACAGGTGGTGCTAGTGAGGCCCTGTTACCAGTAATGACTGGTTGTATGCTATTACTGAAAGTATTGCTTTATTACTGAAGGTATTGCTAAAGTGCTATTACTGAAAGTATTGCTTTATTACTGAAGGTATTGCTTTATTTCTGAAAGTATTATTTCTGAAAGTGCTACTTCTGATTCCTGACAGTGGTCCAGGTGGCCCTGTCTTGTAAATAATCCCTTGTAAATTCTGCCCGTGCCTCTGGCACATTGTAAAGTGTGTGTTTTATCTAAATGTGTTTTGGTGTAATACAAAGGCTATTTTTATATAACCTTGTGTGGAGTTTCCTTTGTGGTGGGCCTTTGGTTGTTTTTGCTGGGGTGCGTGCGCAAATACTTAACCTACATCGCCTCCAAGTTTAGCCTTGCTGCTCGCGCCACGTTACCTAGAGGGTGAGTAGGGGTTATCTTGGCGTGTAACTCCCTTGCCCTGACTTGGGTGTGGTGGTCTCTGACTGACTTTGGCGAAAGCCCTGGCCAGCCGGGGATCCCATTTCCAACATTGGCGGCAAGCGGTGGGATAAGGATTTGTGTTTGCGTTGTACCTTAGTAGCAGCTGGCTGCACCACAAAACTCTGCATTTTAGATAAAAACATTTTGGGGATTATTGTATGGAGTTTGCTAAAAATGTCATTTCTGTGGAAATGTGTTTCTTGTGCACTTTGAGTTAGGTGTCCCTAGCTCGGGAGGGTAGATCATCCCCCTAAGTGCAGTGTGTTTTCTGGATTCACCAGAAGGGTGGGATCCAGTGGTGGCAGCATAAGTGTGTCCAGTGCATGTGTCCCCCGTCCCTGCCCTGGAGTAATGGTACCTGTGTCAAGTGTGGTCAGGTTGAGAAGTCAGGGGTGGTAGAAACTGCCTTACCAGTCTGGGGAGGGGTGTGTGTGGATGAATGGTGTGTGGCACTGGATGTGTTTGTGAGTTCTCTGGATGGGGAGCTTGCTGAATGCTAGTTTTGTTCAGATACCTAAGTCCTGTGTGTTGAACTTTTCCCAAGAACGTCTGCAGATAGTGGAGCCTGCTTTTTGATTTCTGTGGTCTGTTGAGAGACAGAATTTTGGAGTTGGTAATGTTCTGGGAGGAGAGAGGCATAGGGGATGGAGTGATTCCAAAAGGAGTGTCTGAGGTGTCTTCCAGCCCAGCGTGGTGGAAGAGGTTCAGTGTAGCCCAGCTAGGTCTCGGTGTAGGGGCTCACGTCCTGTCTCAAGAGGAGAAGGAGTGGGTGGGACTGCATGTCTCCAGGTGCCCGAAACCCAGTGTCAGGGCCTGGAGTGTTTCTGAAGGGAACATCAGGTCGGGGGCCTAGGCTGTACCAATAGGTCATTTGAGGAGGATCTTCCAGAGTGTCTGGAGAACGTGGAACCTCTGTAACCAGGGTTCCAGTAGTTCTGGTGTCTGGCAGTACCGCTCCAGTTGGGAGGGTGCAGAAGTCCAGATGGAGGGGTGCGAGGGGGATAGGTTCCCCAGTGGAAGAACCAGTGGGTCAGGGGCCAACCAGAAGGGTTGTGTCGCCAGTGAGTGACCATGGTGATGCCACTTCTGTCCTGAGTGTCAGGCAGACTTGTACACGACACATTAGTTGTGTCACCCTCAAGGAAGTCCTGGTGCGCCAGGCATCTGACCAAAGAGGTACGTCCCTTGGTTGGGGAGCCAGTAGCCGGTGTTTCCGGATCTGGACGTAAGGGCAACTGTATGTAGTGTCCTGAAGTTACAAGAGGGAACTCCTGCCTGATGAGAAGGAACCGGGTAAGCTGTATGGGGTATTGACCTGCAGTGGTTGCCTTGCTGCTGAAGGAGGAGAGAAAGTCTTAGATTTTTGTTTCCAACTTGTAGAAGTCCTGGTGCGCCAGGCATCTAACCAAAGGGTAGCATCCCTAGGTTGGGGAGCCAGGGTCAGGTGTTGCCTGTCCTGGACGGCAGGGCGACTGTAGCCAGTGTCCTGGCCGGTTTGTCTTCTAGGGGTACCCCTGTGAACACAGGTGGGGCTCATCTTAAGTGAAGAGACCCTGTGTTTCCCAGAAGGGGTGGTACAGGCCTAGCAGGGATCTTTAGGGTTCTTGGCTGAGTGTTGTGGTACTACCCTGAGAGCAGGTGGGGCCTACCTTAAGTGGAGGGACCCTGTTCTACAGTGGGAGGGTGCAGTACTCTGGAAGGGGGTCAGAGGAAGTCTGACCCCTGTGCATCCGGTGAATTTGAATCCCAGGTGGTAAACCAGTTAAGGGAGCTGTGACTCAGTCATGACCACCCTGGTGTCCTGTAGGCACCGCACTGAGCAACGTCCCCCTCGAGCAACGCCGCCTCTGCGCTCACCGACGTCGTCTCGACGCCGTCAACGAGCCATAGGATGCACCGCAACTGGGGGGCACCGCGGCGTGCAACGCCTCGCTACACCGTTCTGGTGGTGGTCTGACTGTGGTCACTGCTGCTGAGGAAGACAGGTCCTAAACTGGTGGGAGAGTTGTGTTCTGGAGGGTGCTTCAGAAATAGAGGTAGGGTGGGGCATTCCTGCCCGTGACCTCTGGTCAGCCTGAGGGTGCGGACCCTAGGTTGAAGGATCAGTGGTAGTTGGAACTAGACTGAGAAAGGGAGTGGAGAATGGCTATTGTAGGCCAGGGGTTACTACCCCCCACTCTGTGGATGGGCATGGACCAGTGGTATCTGGGTGGCCTAGGGCCTGGTCCTGGCCGTGGACAGCTTGGGAGTACCAGTGGGGTAGCCCAGTTGGTCCAGACAGTGTGTTTAGAAGGAATCCCATGGGTTCACCGTGGCGTAGAACAGGAGGGTGTCCCTGCAGTTGCGGGCCTGCGTCCGTGTTCTATCGCCCCAAGCAGGGAAGTCCATCACGGTGGTGATTGGTCTCCCCTGCGTTTTGGCTGGAAGGGGGTTATGTTGGACTTTGGCCCTTAGGGCAGGTTCACCCCTAGACTTTTTGCTTGAAATGGTGACCTGGAGATGGTGATTTTTGGATACTGCGCACTTTCACTGTGTCCCAGTGGAAAGTGCGTGCGCACTCTGAGTGCATGTGCTGAGCTAGGCCTGCCCGCCCATAGGAATGCATGGGGAATGTATGTGTCCCTGGTAGTTCCTGATGCGTGGGGTGTACAGGCTTGAGTCTGGTATGTGTGAACTCGTGAGAGTGAATGCTGCGAGATGGTGTATGCAGCATGTATGTGTCTAGTAGCGAAGCGCCATTTCTAGACATGGCTGTACGTGTGCTGTGAGGGTGCTGGCGTGTGATTGGCTGGAGCTGGCTGGGATGCCAGGCTCCAGGAAGTCTGTGTGGGTCTGCCCCGGTGGTGAGTGGGAGATTAGCATGAGTGATGTGTGGGAGGAGTGTACCTGTGTCCTGGATGGGCTGGGTTTTCCCCACACAATGCTGGCTCCGCCCCCCTGTGGTGTGACTGATGACCCAAGCCCTGCCAGTGAATAGAATGGGTGGTTGGGCCATCAAGAGTGCTCCAGAACCAGCTGCGACTGGTTCTGCCCCCACCCTGCACCTAAAGACAAAGGGAAAAGGTGTATAAAAGAGGGGCTGTGACCCCATGAAAATGTTCTTGTTTGCTGCTTGAATCTGCCAGGGGCGTGCTGCTGCTTGGGCTCAGGGATGGCTTGCCTCCCTGAGCCCTGCCCAGCCCCTGGCTTGCTGATGGGCCCCTGAAGGACTTGCTGTTGCCCTAGCACCTGGGAGCGCTTTGGATTTCCCCTGTAGCGCTTGAGAGCGCTTTGTTGCCCCTCTAGCGCTGGGATTGCCTGCCTAGCGCTTGGGAGCGCTTTTTGCTGCTGTTTTAGCGCTTACGAGCGCTTATTTGTGCCTGCAGCGCTTGGGAGCGCTGTGGTCTGCAGAGGCCGGTGCCCACCCGGCATCCGATCGCCCCGTGTGGCGAGTTGACAGCGCGGGTGCCACCCCGCTTATTGCTGTGGTGTTGTGCCGATTTATTGATCTACGAGGGAGCCCACTCCTCGGATCCTGGGAAGCCGCCTGCCTACCTAGGAAGCGGGCCGCCGCGCTGCCCGCGGCGACCCGGAAGTAGTTAAGCGGCCCGGCCAATCGCAGCGCGGCCCAGGAAAGGCCGACCGGAAGTCCCGCCTCCTCCGACGAGCCGGGGAGAGAGAAGCTGCCGGCCGGGTCCCCGAGGCTCCTGTGTGAAGAGGAGAGCCCCGGGACCAGCGGGAGAGACCCGCCGTCGCTGGAGAGCCCAGCGCGAACCCGGTAGGTGCCTGCAGAAGAGAGGGGAGCGTCGGGACACATTGCCGGTGTCCGCCCCGCCCCCTCTCTGTAGCGCGACCTCGCGCCTTTGTGTTTTGAGCCTGAGGGCTCAGGGGGCACTGGTGAGCGACCCGAGTCCCCAAGAGGGGGACTCCAACCCGAGCCAGAGAGGCTCCAACTTTGAGAGAAAGCACCTCCGCGTTTGTGGAGCCACGAGGTGCCCCGGGGGCACCAGTAGCGTTAGAGCCCAGCGAGGCTCTTGGCCAGCATTATTGCTTTGGGTCCCCAGAGCGAGGGACCCCCCAGCCCAGCGAGGCTGTACCTTTCTGTTGCTGGAGCCCTGAGAGGCTCAGCAGCCCCCCTTGCTGGTGAGGGAGCCTAAGAGAGGCTCACCAGTGCCACAGTTGTGGTTCTTTGAGCCCAGAGAGGCTCCAACTTTGCGCTAACTTTCCCTGCTCCAGTTGCCCAGCACTTTGTGGGCAACTGCCACGTTTAGGCCCTGACATTGGGACACCGGGACAGTCACAGGTGGTGACTGGTGAGTTTGGGGAAATTGGTATTTGTTCTGCACCTCTGAATGTATTGATTATGCGTCATGTGCCTTTACACCTCTGAATGTTACGGCATCATGTGTTTTGCTTACACCTCTGAATGGGTAGATTATTCATCATGTGTTCTCTTTGTCCTTTTACACCTCTGAATGTTACGACATCATGTGTGTTGCTTTTGCACCCCTACAGGTAGTGTGACGTGTAGGTGGTTGTTTTCTCCCTAGTACAGGTGGTGCTAGTGAGGCCCTGTTACCAGTAATGACTGGTTGTATGCTATTACTGAAAGTATTGCTTTATTACTGAATGTATTGCTAAAGTGCTATTACTGAAAGTATTGCTTTATTACTGAAGGTATTGCTTTATTTCTGAAAGTATTATTTCTGAAAGTGCTACTTCTGATTCCTGACAGTGGTCCAGGTGGCCCTGTCTTGTAAATAATCCCTTGTAAATTCTGCCCGTGCCTCTGGCACATTGTAAAGTGTGTGTTTTATCTAAATGTGTTTTGGTGTAATACAAAGGCTATTTTTATATAACCTTGTGTGGAGTTTCCTTTGTGGTGGGCCTTTGGTTGTTGTTGCTGGGGTGCGTGCGCAAATACTTAACCTACATCGCCTCCAAGTTTAGCCTTGCTGCTCGCGCCACGTTACCTAGAGGGTGAGTAGGGGTTATCTTGGCGTGTAACTCCTGAGAGAGCGCAAACTGATTTAAATGTATGAGTACATCACACTTACCTGTAGTAAGCACAAATCATGAAGAGAAATGCCATGAGTGCTAATAGTATCTGCAATTATATTCTGAATGTATAGCTAATGTAGAGATTTAAGTAGAAGTGGAACTAATACAGAAATGTGTGACATTATATGATTTTATTAGACGTGATTATTTTTGAATCCATGTCGTGAAGCTGCTAAAACATAAGATGGTATGTGGTTAAAAGCAGAACGTGGTAGGCCTCAGGGCCAGAGCTGGAGGGAAAGGGAAGGTGGTTCTTTTCACGACACAGATTGTATTAAGGTTTTTGGTCATTGCATTAAATAGGCCATGATTTATAGAAATGTTTACTTAATAATAGAATAAGAGTATTAACATGCTTTAATTAAATGAAGAAGTTGAATGCTATAATCATAATGAGAAATATTGTAGGCCTGAAATGTTTTTACACAGCATTTATTTACACGTACATGTCTGGGCTGAGAAATGTTGCAAGCCTTTTTCTTTTTAGAAGTATATGAGAGTTGGGTTCTTGGCTACAGATATCTGTCTGCAACAGGAAAGGGGGGATCCAATTATAAATGAATGAATAGAGGTCTGTTCAGTGGACGGCCCAGACATGGAGGAGGGTTTTGGAATGTTTAAGGGGTATCAGCGGGCCGGAGAAGAGTCTGAGAAGCAAGGTCAACTCTAACTCATGAGGCCCAAGACAAAGCATCATGGAAAAAGCCAGAAGTTGCACCACGTGAGGGGCGTTCCGCAAGGGGCGTCTCAAATGTTGTTGACTGTTTTGTATTAGGGACAGCACCCCTGGGTGGAGTTAGAGCAGATACCTGAGGACCCTTTAGAGAGCGGATGGGTAGGCAGTGAGGGGTCATGACTGGAGAACTATAGGTTTTCACCAAGAGACTTAGAGTGAGTGACTTCCCTTGGGGGTCATTCACTGCTGACACCTTTGTTAGGTTGGGATTTGGTTAAGTAGGGATACCATCTAGAACAGGGTAGGGACGCCTAACCTGTGTTTGTTTTCCTCCAACCTAAATGAAGGAGAGATATGCGTCTATGCTGATAGCTTTATTATTCTTAGAACTTGTGTTAGTGATTTCTGTTGCTCGTCTGAGGGCTTTCCGAGAGCACATGTATGTAATTGGACCTGTGTATCTCGTGAATCTCATTCTGAGATGCCTGTATTTGCAGCTCATTATATCTTTACAATAAACTTTTGAAAACTAGAAGTTGTCCGTGATCTTTGGGAGCAGAGTCCTTTATTGGGTGAACTAGCTTGCAGATGGGTGTACTGTTTTCCTCCAAGACAGGCAACAAAGGTTCAGTCGACCAGATCGAGGTTTAGATCAATAGATATAAGGTATCGATCAAAATCTCGCCCTTTCAGTTGGTAGCTATAGAGGATGGTTGCCTTCTTGAGGACGGTGACCTAGGCCAGGTTAGCTTACCCCAAGGCCCCTAGAGATCGATGATTGGAAGAACAGCCCGCCGAAGAAGATCCGGATGACGTGAGACAGAAAAAGCAGCAGTATCGGTCGAGAGTGAGTATAAAGGGTTATGCGTGTTAGATTGCGGTGTTTTGTATTGTATCTATGTTGTAATGTCTGGCGGAGTTGAATGTCTGTAGAGTGACTGTGGAACAGGTTGTGAGCGCGCGCAACCGGTGGAAATCTTAAGTTCAAGGAGAGCTTAAGTGGTTCGGGTGTATCGGACACCCAGAGTAATTGTCAACTAGAGTGAAGGGGGTCATGAGGTACCATTGATCACCCAAGAGACCGAGATAGGGGGAACGTAAGAGTGAGTGCGTGAGTAACGGACGCTGGTCGGAAGTTACTGTGTGTGTAAGCAACCTATCAGAGAGACGATAGACATCTCGTCAGTTGTGTTGACAATTACAGATAGACTGTGGACGTACAGTCGAGAGAAGTGACCGCTTGGTCGGAAGTAGTCATTTTTCGGTGTATGAATGGGACGCATGCATAACCGGGAGACGAGTTGAGAAAGGAGGGGTGCTGCTGCGAAGCGGAGAAAAGAGACGTCAGGTGGTGTCGCGCAGTGATTGGCTGACCGGAGAAAGACCGCGCTGTGATAGGCCAGCTAGCGAACACGTCAGACAGGGTCGCGACGTGATTGGCCGACAGGAGAAAGACCGCGCTGTGATAGGCCAAGCTAGCAAAGCCGCGACAGGATTGGTGGATTGTCATCAGGAAGTAAACAGAGTAGCGAGGCTGGATTTTGTGCGCATAATTATGAAGTGTTTTAAGTGGCTGAAAGCGGTGTTTAAGAAAGAGAAGCGGGGATCGTATGAAGGGGAAGAAGCCCCGCCGGAGGGTACGCCAGCTCGTTATATGGCAGTAAATGTTGGGTTGCATACGATCCTTTGGATATCAGAGTGGAGTAAGATTACTGAAGGAAATGAGGAACTGACGTTCCCGAAGTACGGGACGTTCAGATTAGAGGTGTTACATCGATTAAAATCAGTCATGACCTCAATGAGACCCTTGCCTAGACCAACCCAGTTTGAAGCTCTTGATGCATGGCTTAGGGCAGCGCATGAAAAGAATATGAACAGACGACAAGAAAGGGTGAAACGATCGGTAAGGGCAGTACAGGATGCCAGGTGGGATGCGGATGCTAAAAGATGGAGAGTGCATAACATGGAAGTAAATAAACTGTACCCAGTGTTAGAGGCGCCAGTTAATAAAAGCCCCCTAGAAGAAGATGAGGAGAGCGAAACAGAGGATAGCCTGATAAACAGATTATTGACAGACAGGCCACCCCCGTATAATAGAGCAGGGGGAGAGGTCGAGAATACTGAAGGAGAAAAGGGGGGCAATGCAGGAGAGCATAGACCGCTTCCCAGTTCAGAGTGGGATCCTGAGCCAAAGAAAGAGCTGTCCCAGCCTAGTCAGGTGCAACAGGTAGTCGGGAGGTTTGTGGTACAAAGAGCGCCGGAAACGGAAAGCGCCACATCCTACCCATTACCAGATGCACTACAGGTACCTGTTACCATAGG
Organism: Lissotriton helveticus; assembly: GCF_964261635.1. Classification (NCBI taxonomy): domain Eukaryota; kingdom Metazoa; phylum Chordata; class Amphibia; order Caudata; family Salamandridae; genus Lissotriton; species Lissotriton helveticus. The sequence goes on along the minus strand of NC_136065.1, from coordinate 1,339,643,512 downwards.
TCCTATAATATCGATATATGACCAGGAGAGAGCAAGAGGGGAAGAACGGGTACGGAAGGACAGAGAAAGAGCAGAGAAGGCAAGGAGGAACGATACGATTAATTCCCCAAGTCAGATGCCGATACCCAGAGAGTGGAGTACACCGATGCACACAGCAGGGGACCCAGGAGGAGATCCTGGGGGCCCTAGATGGCCAATGGATCTGAGGGGATCTGGACGAAAATCCTTTCAAGAGCTAAATGAGTACATGAAGCAGTGGGATGAGGCAGTGAAGGCTCAAAAGAGCATCAATGCTGCAGAAGCAGAAAGGGAAAGTCAGGACAGCAGAGCACGGACTCACTGCGGGGCTGTGGAGAGTAGCCCGGAGTGGGACTGTAGAGGGAGTAGGGGAGTCACCCATTGGGCCCGGAATGGAGGTAGAACAGACCTGGAAAACGGGGGCCCCGGGAGTGAAGGGGTGGCGCGCCCAATACTCAGTGAAGGGGAGAGGAGAGCACAAGAGTACAGAAACAGCTTTAAATGTCCACACTGTGTGCCCGGCACCAGAGAACTGAATGGGAGTTGTGAGAGGTCGCACCATAGTCCCTGTGATGACGGCAATGAGCGCAGCCCAGGGAATATGGGGAACCAGGAAGGATCGTATCGGGTACTGAGCAATACGAGGCAAAGAGAGAGTAGCGACCAGAGGGAAAATAACAGAGAGGTGTGCGGTGAGAGGAGAGAAGAAGAAGAGAGTGGGCAGAGAGAGAGTAGGGGTAACAGGCCCGTGTTCCATCACCTTCCAAGATCAGATGGCCGAGCATGGGACCTGGAGAGATGGGAGCAAGGGAGGCCACCCATTAACTCTCCCGAGCCCAAACGTAGAGCTCGAAGTTGGGATGGGAGGGAGACCAGTGAGCCCCCTTCGAAAGACATATTGCGAGCTGAGATAAAAGCCAAGAGACTCGATGTCTCCAGTTTAAGGTCAGACCTGGATGACATGGTAGATGGTACCCTGCCTTTAGAAAGAATGGAAATGTATGAACAGGATGAAATACTGTATATGGCAAAGGACATCACTCGAAAGGCGAGAGCAGTCCATGAGAAGTTAGTCGAACTAGCAGGCAAATATATGGTGGATCTGTCAAGAACCAAAGCATTACAGGGTAACCACAGGCTGCATTACACAGATCGAGACCTAGATGAGAGGAGAACGATTGGGCTGAAAACGCACATAAGGGAACTGATCGCTGGAATAAGGACATGGAGGGCACTAGATAAGTGGGAAGAGAGGTGGTCCAAGAAAGGGACCGGCAGGAGAAGCATGATTGGTATGACACCAGGACAGCAGGGAATAGAAGCTTACCCTTTGCGTGAAGTTGCAAATGGGAACTATGTACATGTCCCTTGGAGTAGGGGAGATTTAGCTGCTTTTACCACCTCTTTCCCCAAATTACGAGAGAACCCAGTGGAGTGGTACAAGCAAGTGGAGAGATTTGTAAAAATCTCAAAGGTCCTTTGGATAGATCTGAACACGCTGTTTGACATTGTAGTACCAGGCGATCTGTGGACAGCATGCAAGGTTAGCGCTGAGTGGCCCACAACGGAGCCAGAGAGAGATGCCAAGACTAATGGGCCGTCCGAGATTGTGATGGCAAAATTCGAGAGAGTGATGACTTGGCTGAAAGAGAAGGTGCCAATGCAAGACATAGATTGGGTCAGAATAGACCGAACGAGACAGGAACCCAAAGAGACAGTTCACGAATATTACGAGAGATTGCTGAAGGCGTTTAAACAGTATAGCGGCTTGGATGTAATGGATCCAAAAGACATAGGGCAATTCGTGTCCAAGTTCGTCCTGGGACTGAGACCGGATATTAGTTTAATGATTCAGCAACACTCGATTTGTTGGCAAACTAAACCCCTAGATGAAATACTGAGATATGCCAGGTACTGCTGTGATGAGATAGATTCCAAGGCTAAGAAACTAAAAGAAAAGTTGATGGTGGTACAGATGCAGGCAGCAGGGAAGGGGGGACAACAGCAACAGCAGCAAGGAACAGGTACAGGAGGAAAGAAGCAGTACAGTCAGAACAAGGGCAATGAGGAGAGTTCCACCTTTAGACCCAGAATAGATATAGCTGCCTTGAAGAAAACGACTAGGTGCCACCACTGCAACGAGGTGGGGCATTGGAAACGCGAGTGCCCCTACAATGTAGAGATTGGAGAGCAAGAGATAGAGGAGGAGGAGGTCCAGAGCGCACCTACAAGAGGGGTAACGCCATACCAAGGAAAGGTGCTCAAAGGGGGGGGGGCTCCTCCCCGAGCCCAGTTCCCGCAACCTCCTCGAGTAGGGAGTATGGGTAAGACCTATAGACAAATGCCCCTGTTTGTGGAAGGGGAAGAGTGCTATTATGTGGACCCATTAACCGGACAGAGAGTGGAAAGAGAAGACTGCACCCTCGGGGCAGCCTTGGAGGTAGATCAGAGGGGACCCTATGTGGAAGCAGAAGTAGCAGGGTGCCCTACGACATTTCTGGTGGACACAGGAGCCACTAGATCCACGATCAGATCAGCTGCAGTTCCAGACCTGCCCATGTCTGGAGAGACCATACAGGTGGTAGGGGTCGCAAACAGGAGAATAACCAGCCAATTGACAGAACCGGTACAGGTGAAAATAGGGAAGTACAGTGATGAGCACCAGTTTGTGGTTTGCGATTCAAGTCCTGTGTGTCTGCTAGGAAGAGACCTGTTGTGTAAATTGAATTGTACTATATACTGTACACCTCAGGGAGTGGAGGTATTGACCAATGATGATGATGCAGACTTTAAAGTTGCAAACTCAAGAATATGCGTGGAGCTGTACCCTACTTTGACAGTAGATGAGCTCCCCTGGGACTTGAGAGAGACAGTGGCACCAGAAGTATGGGATTTCACTGGGGAAGAGATTGGATTGGTCAAAGGGGTGGACCCAGTGAAAATTGTAGTGAAACCGCATGCTGAGTTCCCAAGAACACCCCAATATAAATTGACTCCAGAAACGATTGCAGGCATAAAACCCGTGATCGAGTCCATGATTAAACAGGGAATACTGAAAGAAATCGTGGGTAGTCCATGTAACTCCCCGATTATGGGTCTGCAGAAACCCAATGGGAAATTTCGGATAGTGCAGGACCTTCGAAAGATTAATAACATAGTCGTTTCGTGTTGTCCAGTGGTACCGAATCCATCAGTGATACTGTTTCAGATTCCATTCCAAGCTGAGTGGTTCACTGTGATCGATCTTTGTCAGGCTTTCTTTTCGATCCCTCTGGACGAAGAAAGCCATTTTCTTTTCGCATTTATGCTGGAAAATCGCGTCCTAACATGGTGTCGTATCCCTCAGGGGTATACAGAGAGCCCATCGATCTTTAACCAGCTTTTGAAGAAAAATCTTGAAAGTCTAGTGCTGCCCCAGAAGTCAGTTCTGGTCCAGTACATAGACGACCTCCTTGTGGCGTCAGAAACAGAAGAAGCTTGCAGGGAAGACTCCATTGCTTTGTTAAATCACCTAGCTGCCAATGGGCACAAGGTGTCCCCGGGAAAATTGCAGTACTGCCTGACAGAAGTGCAGTACCTAGGACACAGAATTGAGAAAGGCAAACGAAAGGTGTCACCAGACAGGATAGAGGCGATCATGAAAATGAATGCGCCTAAGACACAGAGAGAGGTCAGGATGTTTCTAGGGATGGTGGGTTATTGCCGACAATGGATCGTGAACTTTTCACTGAAAGCAAAGCCCTTGCAAAAACTGACGCACAAGGAGGTGAGTGATCCGGTACCATGGGACAAAGACTGTTTGATGGCGTTCCTACAGCTGAGAGAGGACCTGTGTCGTGCTCCGGCATTGGGAATGCCTGATTACAATAAACAATTTTTTCTTTACTGTTGTGAGAGAGAAGGTTGCGCGTTGTCTGTGTTGGTCCAAATCCATGGGAATGCCCGTAGACCAGTTGCTTATTTCTCGGCTACTTTAGACCCAGTAGCCGCAGCGTTGCCCGGATGTCTCAAATCCGTTGCTGCAACGGGTGTCAGCATTGAGAGATGTGAAAATATTGTCATGGGGAACCCGTTAGAGGTGTGCGTGCCACATTCTGTTGAACTGTTGATGACCAGGACCAAAACACAGCATCTGACCAATAGCAGGCTCACGCGCTATGAGCAAGTTATTCTTGCTGCAGAGAACGTGACCCTCAAGAGATGCTCTGTTTTGAACCCTGCTACCTTGATGCCACTTCCAAATGATATTGAGGATGATGATGAATATACAGACCATGACTGTCTCGATGTGACTGAACTATGCACCAAACCCAGACCCGACATCGTAGATGAGCCACTGACCGACCCAGACGAAGTTTTCTTTGTCGATGGCTCATGTGTAAGAGACGAAGTTGGGCAGTTGAGAGCAGCTTATGCTGTTTGTACAATTGAAGGAGTTGTGGAAGCTGGGTGCCTGGAAGGAGTACACTCCGCTCAGGTAGCCGAGATTATTGCCCTGACACGTGCTTGCTTGGCAGGCAATCAAATTCGAGTTACCATCTACACCGACAGCCAATATGGGTATGGGGTAGTTCATGATTACGGGCAGTTATGGTCTCAAAGAGGGTTCATGACCTCTTCAGGCTCTCCCATTCGCAATGGAGAGTTTGTGCGCCTGTTGTTAGAGGCATTGCAATGCCCAGCAAGTATCGCAGTTGTAAAGTGCACCGCACATACCAGAAATGAGGACTTTGTTTCGAAAGGCAATAGATATGCTGATGAAGTTGCGCGGTATTGCGCGGAACAAGGGTACTCTTTCACCGAGGTGGAAGTGGGTGGAATAAATGTAAGAACTGAATTAGCCATGATTCTGGAAACTGTTGATACTTGGGATGAACTGTCAACCATGCAAGAAAATGCTCCTGATTCTGAAAAAGAAACATGGGAAAAGGCAGGATGTGTAATGGGTGAGACCCATTTTTGGGTCTCAGCAGACGGCAGAGCAGTGTTGCCCAATGAGATGGTGAGTCCAATGGCTAGGCTCATACATGGTCCCGTACACTTAGGGAGAGATGCTATGCTGAGAGTGTTTAGACAGACTTGGTACAATCCTAAGTTTAGAATAGCAGCAGAAGCAGTGTGCCAGCGTTGTGTGACCTGCCAGCAGCTGAACGTAGGGAAAAGAACACCAGTTGCACTAAGTCACATAGGAAGGTCTGGAGGTCCATTCAATCGAATGCAGATAGATTTCATTGAAATGCCAAGGTGCAACCGCCTCCGCTATGTCCTGGTGGTTGTTTGTGTGTTCTCCAGATGGGTTGAGGCATACCCTACACGTAGGTGCGACACCCTCACAGTGGCCAAGTTACTGCTTAGAGAACTCATTCCTCGCTTCGGGGTGCCGGCCTTTTTGGAATCAGATAGGGGAACACATTTTAACAGCGAGCTTGTGAAGATGATCTGTGTAGCACTAAATATTGACCAAAAGCTGCATTGCAGTTACCGACCAGAAGCCTCAGGAATTGTGGAGCAGATCAATGGCACGATCAAGTCCAGAATAGCTAAAGTTTGTTCCTCAACGACCCTGAGTTGGCCTGATGCCCTGCCATTGGTCCTCATGAGCCTTCGTAGTACCCCAGACAGAAGAACAGGGTTGTCACCACATGAGGTGTTAATGGGGAGAGCAATGAGGCTGCCATCTATTCCAGCTACTGCACTGTTAAATATCACAGATGATATGATCCTGGACTATTGTAAGGGGCTGTCTGACGCCATGCGTTCTGTGTCTCTTCAGGTACAGGCTGCCGAGGTTCCAGCGTGCCAGGGCCCTTGCCATGACCTGTATCCTGGGGACTGGGTCCTGGTGAAGAAACATGTGAGAAGAAGCTGCTTGGATATTCGTTGGCGTGGGCCCTTCCAGGTCATCCTGATCACAAACACAGCTGTAAAGGTGGGAGGCCTGCCCAATTGGATCCACGCGTCACATACGCGAAGGGTTCCAGCACCTCTGGAAACAGCTCCTCTCTCGGATAGACGTCCAGCAGAGGACCGAGAAGCCATAGAGGGGGCTAGCCAAGCTGTAGAGGTGCCAGCGGAAGCAGGGAACGAGTCTGACCAGGCTGAGGACGGTCAGTACAACAGCGAAACAGACGACGCTACAGAAGGAGAAAGCAGCTGGGAGTACGAGTCTGACCCTGACAGGTCTGAAAGAGAGCGAGAACAGACCAGAAGGAGAAGGAGTAGAAGGGCACGTGGAGAAGCTAATTGGCCGCAAAGACGGAGCTCTAGCCTGAGGTCAACTCCAGAAGCAACCCTTCCTCCGATATCAGAAGACTTAGACCCAGAAGAAGGTGCTCAGGGCGCTGAAGCACCGGACCGAAGAAGGTCAAGAAGAGTGCGTGTGCCTAACAGAAGATACTCCACACCTGAGTGGACATATCTGGCGACAAATGTCTGTGAAACCGGAGACAGGGAGGATCCGAGCGGTGGTGGTGTCCAGTTCTGAGCCCATTATCACCGTGGAAATACGACTGTTGGTACCCGGTGTCGAACAAGAAGGGTCACTAACATTCATGCTCCCCAGACCTCCCCGCCTCAGCAAGTTAAAACACATGTTTCTTACAGAATTGCAATTCCCCGACTTTGGTACAACGATAACAGCACATGAAGAGCACAATCTTCGTTTGGAAATACTGAACTATGCTATTGAAGCTGCAACCACAAATCTGATAGTAGACTGTTAAAGGACTTTGTAAATAAAGCAAGCAGAAAAAAGAAGATTACCTAGCGCCCAGGAAGCAGTGAATTTTAGGGAACTTCCCTTGAGTTGATGGAGAAGGGCTAGGGTTGTCTTTTTGAACTGTTAAAGGACTTTTGCGAAGAAGGTTGTCAGCCTCCAGTTGTGTGGATTCTAAAGACAAAAGGATTAAAAGAGACTGTAAAGGAACGAGAGGAAAAGAACTTTTTGCTAAGATAAGAGAGAGCCAGATTGTCTGACGAAATGGAGGCCGGCACCCCGAACCGCAGAGCTAAATGTATAATAGGTACACTAATAGTAGGAGTGATAATATTAATAGCTTTAGTGGTAACAATTTCTTATGTAAAGGGACATGAGGAAGAGGTAAAGGTAACTGATGTGAGTTCTGTAGTAACGCTTACACCTACTGTTGCTGGTGAGAAAAGGGAAAACACTCAAGAGAAAGCGTTATTGGCTGCAGAAGCCCGCAGGTTACATATAGACGAGTCCCAAGGAGACTTTAGGTCGAATGCTTATGCTAAACTCTTGTATGAATACGTGGATGCCATGGAGGTTAAGGATTGTTATGTCTGCATGCAGTTGCCGGCATCTGTAGACGAGGGTATTAGATACCATCACCTCCCTCTGACATATGGCATTACATGTAGCTTATTGCTTAGTATATTTTATGAGAGAGATAGTTTTGAATACTATTTCTCTAATTATGATTCAGTGTTGCCAGAAGTCCCAAATTATAAGCAGATGAACAAATGGGACTACTGGAAGAGTGAAGACAGATTGGCCAAGTTCTTCATTCCTTGGATTACCTTAGATACTTCACATGCCCGTAGAAATAACCTGACATGCAAGGTGTCAGAAGTCGAGAAGAAGTTCATAGGGCAGGTGGATGATCGTTACAGGAGACAAAAGATTTTGAAAAAATCAGGACAAGGGAAAATAGATTGGACCGAGGAAGAGAAGTCACATAAGAGAAAGGGTAGTAGTGGTCCAATAGCTTTAGATAAAGCGCAGAGAGGAAAGTTATGTCTTCACCGAGCCAAAACGTATTATGAAAATGTATACGTGGGTGAAGTTGACTGTGAGCATGCTTTTAATTTAGAGTACTACACTAAGGATTTCCTAAAGGGAATGCAAGTGATTCCAAATGTGTATTTTGTATGTGGAAGAAATGCTTACGTGAGACTACCTGATAACTGGTATGGATCATGTTACTTGGCAATTGTCTTCCCCAAAATATATCATGCACAAGACTTAGTGATCATTGAGGGTCAGACATCATCGAGAGGAAGGAGAGATGTAGGTGATGCCGAAATGGTTGGAGATGTCTTTGGAGCTATGTTCCCTCTTTTGGGAATAATCCTTAATGATGTTAAAATTAGACGACTGGCAACAGTTGTCGACAGGTTGTCTGCCAGCACTGCTCAGTCCTTAATGCTGGTAGAAGGAGAGATGCAATCGATAAGGGCTATGGTTCTTCAAAATCGTCTTGCATTAGATGTCCTACTAGCAAAAGAGGGCGGAGTCTGTAAGGCTTTGAAGGTCCAGGAATGTTGCACTTACATTCCAGACAATTCGAAGCCCCTTGAGAAAGTTATTAAGAACATAACTAGTGTTCACAAGGAGATCGAAGACTTGAGTAGAGAAAATGTCTGGGAAAAGGTGGGCCACGGAATGAGTACAGTTGGAGGGTGGTTTTCCACCTTAGGCAAAAGCTTTGTATGGTATATTCTAAAGCCTATCATCATAATATTGATCTGTGGGATAATATTGTGGGGATTGGTGAGGGTATTCAAATGGTACAGAGCAAGAAGGTCAGAAAGGGCCCAAAGAGAACAGCTGCGGAGATTGGCTGCCATACAAGATAATCAGTACAGGAGCCTGAGAGCTCTGGAAGCGCAGAGAATGCTACCCATAACTTCAGTTTAAATGTTAGTGATGACCCCGAGAGGTCATCAAAGGGGGGAACTGAGAGAGCGCAAACTGATTTAAATGTATGAGTACATCACACTTACCTGTAGTAAGCACAAATCATGAAGAGAAATGCCATGAGTGCTAATAGTATCTGCAATTATATTCTGAATGTATAGCTAATGTAGAGATTTAAGTAGAAGTGGAACTAATACAGAAATGTGTGACATTATATGATTTTATTAGACGTGATTATTTTTGAATCCATGTCGTGAAGCTGCTAAAACATAAGATGGTATGTGGTTAAAAGCAGAACGTGGTAGGCCTCAGGGCCAGAGCTGGAGGGAAAGGGAAGGTGGTTCTTTTCACGACACAGATTGTATTAAGGTTTTTGGTCATTGCATTAAATAGGCCATGATTTATAGAAATGTTTACTTAATAATAGAATAAGAGTATTAACATGCTTTAATTAAATGAAGAAGTTGAATGCTATAATCATAATGAGAAATATTGTAGGCCTGAAATGTTTTAGCATTTATTTACACGTACATGTCTGGGCTGAGAAATGTTGCAAGCCTTTTTCTTTTTAGAAGTATATGAGAGTTGGGTTCTTGGCTACAGATATCTGTCTGCAACAGGAAAGGGGGGATCCAATTATAAATGAATGAATAGAGGTCTGTTCAGTGGACGGCCCAGACATGGAGGAGGGTTTTGGAATGTTTAAGGGGTATCAGCGGGCCGGAGAAGAGTCTGAGAAGCAAGGTCAACTCTAACTCATGAGGCCCAAGACAAAGCATCATGGAAAAAGCCAGAAGTTGCACCACGTGAGGGGCGTTCCGCAAGGGGCGTCTCAAATGTTGTTGACTGTTTTGTATTAGGGACAGCACCCCTGGGTGGAGTTAGAGCAGATACCTGAGGACCCTTTAGAGAGCGGATGGGTAGGCAGTGAGGGGTCATGACTGGAGAACTATAGGTTTTCACCAAGAGACTTAGAGTGAGTGACTTCCCTTGGGGGTCATTCACTGCTGACACCTTTGTTAGGTTGGGATTTGGTTAAGTAGGGATACCATCTAGAACAGGGTAGGGACGCCTAACCTGTGTTTGTTTTCCTCCAACCTAAATGAAGGAGAGATATGCGTCTATGCTGATAGCTTTATTATTCTTAGAACTTGTGTTAGTGATTTCTGTTGCTCGTCTGAGGGCTTTCCGAGAGCACATGTATGTAATTGGACCTGTGTATCTCGTGAATCTCATTCTGAGATGCCTGTATTTGCAGCTCATTATATCTTTACAATAAACTTTTGAAAACTAGAAGTTGTCCGTGATCTTTGGGAGCAGAGTCCTTTATTGGGTGAACTAGCTTGCAGATGGGTGTACTGTTTTCCTCCAAGACAGGCAACAAAGGTTCAGTCGACCAGATCGAGGTTTAGATCAATAGATATAAGGTATCGATCAAAATCTCGCCCTTTCACTCCCTTGCCCTGACTTGGGTGTGGTGGTCTCTGACTGACTTTGGCGAAAGCCCTGGCCAGCCGGGGATCCCATTTCCAACACCGTGGATAGTAGGGAAGGTTTTGGATAGTAAATTAACTATTCCCTATCCTAGAGCGCCCAAGAGGTGTGAGATGAGACAGGGCAGATGGAGGGGTCAGGGCAACAGATGCTTGAGTTCAACCCATGTCTCTTCCTCATAGCTTCTGAATAGAGAGGCTCTGCCTGCGCCCTACCTCTAATCTATAGGTTGACCTTAAAAGGAGACCGGAGCTGAAGCCGCAGTTGAAAAGATGGAGACCTGTATGCAGGGGCTGAGGGCCAGTTCTGACAAGCGCACATGGGGACGCATGCTCCAAAAACATATGGGGGCAGATTTATGATAACTGGCGCATCCCCAGGGATGCGCCAGTTATTTTGCGCCGCTGCTCCGCCACCCATGGTGCGCCGCATTTACAATGCGGCGCACCATGGGGCAAAAACGGCACAGATGCGTGACGCATCTGTGCCGTAAAGGTGGGGCATTGCTGGAGTTGCGTCGCAAGCTTGACGCAGCTCCAGCAAGGCTCGGGGGTGCCCCATCTATACAATGCTGCGTCAAGACCTATGCCTGCTTCAAGCAGGCGCAGGGTTTTGACGCAGCATTGGCCTGAAAGTGACTGAGTGAAATCTTATAGATTTCACTCAGCCACTTTTGCGAGGAGCACCTGCCCCGGAACGCCCACCCTGCGCCGGAACGCCCACAAGTGGCGCAGGGCTTTACAACGTGACGCATCTGCCTAGATGCGTCACATTGTAAATGGGTCGTAGGGATGCGCCACGTTTACGCCGCTGTTGCGTGACGCAAACGTGGCGCATTCCCATCATAAATCTGCCCCGGGGATTCTTAGACATGAAATATGCTGTAGGGCAGATCTGTGCACCTGTTCATAAAAACCATGGACTGTGTACATAATTTCCATTTATGTTCAGTGAGGCCTCGATTACGAATTTCTCATACAATTCCTAGACCTTCACAAACGGCTGTTTGCATAAGCATCAGATTGTTTTTGAAAACTGGTGGTCGGGTTTTACCTCCGATAAATTCCAGCAAGTCATTCTTGACGAAATTTACTGGATGAAAACGGCGTGTAAATAACGAGACTTGAAAATAGAAGTGCGATACGTACCAAAATCCGCATGCTCTGCCACAACTTGTTATTGGCGCTATTTATCGGATGCGTGAATCATTTGCCCAGGAAATCGTTATGTATCAGGTCTGATAATTAACGCGCAAAGTGCCAAGGCCCTTTTAATCAAGCACTAAATGTATTTAGATCCACATTAGGTGGGTATGCTGAAATGTGGAAAGGATTCAACCCTCTTGGCCCCACTGTTGGACACCCCTGCCGTAGAGGGCTCCTAAACCTGGGTTGTGTTTTAAATGCGTCTGTGCAGAGCAGACTTCACAGTTGAGGAGATAACCTCTCCCAGACGTGTGAATGCCCCTCCGCCCACGGCCTCCTTTGTGCACCTTAGCCATCCCTTCCCCATTGCGGGTAATAAGATTCAGAGACTTACACCTAGATTCATGAAAGAAAAATCGTCTCGCAAAGGGCCAGATTCTCAGAATCTGGCCCTTTGCGAGCGCAATTTTTGCATTTGGGATTCATCATCCCAAATGCAAAAATCGCTATTACAGAATTCGCATTTTAGCGAGGAATTGCATTTAAGGAATCTCTATTTGAGATTCCTTAAATGCAATTCATTAACCTATTTTAAATTGCGAATTCGCAATATTTGGCCGCTATTTACCACGAAGTCAGACTTCGTGGTAAATAGCGAAAAAAATACATAAAAGCACTTTAGTGCATTATTCTCTGTTGCATGTTACACACACACATGTCCTTTGGACATGTGTGTGCGCAACACCTGTGTAATGTTGCATTTCAGGGGTGTTACAGGGTGTCCTTTGGACACCCCTGGCACCCTTGAAATCGCATCCTTATTTGCGATTAGCAAATTGCTAATCGCAAATAAGGAATAACTCCCCATGCATTCCTATGGGCGCAAATAAGGAATAATTCCCCATGCATTCCTATGGGCCTGTAGGCCCATAGGAATGCATGGGGAGTTATTCCTTATTTGCGATTAGCAATTTGCTAATCGCAAATAAGGAACATGTAGGAGTCGCAATATTTTTTGCAATTCCTACATGAATCCCGTTTTGCATGTCTTTAATAGCGATTCCTTATGAATCGCTATTAAAGACTCGCAAAACGGGTCTTTGATGAATCTAGCTGTTAGCTTTTGCATAACGGCCGCAGTTTATTTTGAAAGCTTGATACATAAACATCACATTTTACGGTCATCCGTAAGTTCAATGATTTCTGCACTACATCTATAAACTTATCACACTGATGCATTGCTCTTTACACTCCTAACAGCACTTCCGCACAGCCCCTTGTGTGACGGCCTGCCTTCTTTGGTGCCTAGTTCTTGGGGCCTCCAGGCTAATCTTGCAATTGCAATTTGTGTGGGTGGTGTAGAGAGCCTACATGCATCCACACACCCCTAAAGACCTAAAGACCGCTCGTGGTCTTCCAGCCCATATACAACTACGAGTGTGACGTACCTTATTTCAGAGAGCTGCGGCCTTCCTCCACGTGGCCCGCCTTGCTACATTGGCGACGAGGCCGGTCGCGATCCACATGTGCCCGCCTCCAGGTCACCGATCGGCAGAGCGCCACCGGAGCCCACCCGCGACGCTCCGCTGCTGCCAACAATGTCATTTCCCAAGTCACCTTGTGTCGCTGGGGTTGGCCCAGGCTTACATCCACTCCCTGCCGCGGCTCCTGCTGAAGGGGATAGGTGTTGCCGTGCGATCCTGGCCACTGTTCTCTGCACCTGCCCACACGCCTCCTCTGAGGCAGGGGAGCGTGGTCAGCCGGTAGTGTGCGAGGCGGCTGACAACCTGACGGTGAGTGGGGTGTCCGAAAACAAAAGCCCCCAGCTGTGGCACATCGCAGTACTGCGCCCCCTCCCCCGCGAAGTCAAGCATCTGCGGAGGTCGGCTCGGGACGTCTCCCTCGAGGCCTCTGCCCCACCAGCCGGCACTGGTCCCGCGCGAGGCCCTGGATCCTATGCACATGCCTAAGCACATGGCTGGCCTCAGGACCCCTACACTCACGGCTGCCCTGCGTGCTGCCTGAAAAGAAAATAAGAAAAACAAAGGAAATTGGACAAGGCCATAAGGATGAGGGGAGGAAATAGAACAAAAGAGGACACACACAAGGAAGTACAGCAGAGGCAGTGGGCCTCACCTTTCTTACTCAGACCTCCACCAGCAGCACACAAAAAGAGCATCAGTGATCAGAGCACCACAAGGAGTTAGAGCTGCTTTGCCCACACCGACGGGCCCACAAGTCAGCATCTACTAACTACACATAGCCACATATCAGCGCGCACGCTCCTCAAAGGCCCCTTGCGCCAGTACTGCACCATCACTCCTGAAGACAGACGCCATGAGCGTCCAGGCCCGAATGACGTGGCAGCTCAACAGGCTGGAGGGAACAATCCAGCCAGGGGTGCTAACGCACCACCCCAGGACACAGCCATACGGCTGTCGCCCCACTGCCACTGTTCAGTCAATCAATCAATCAAAGCATTTATATAGCGCACTACTCACCCGGAGGGTCTCAAGGCGCTGGGGGGGGGTCCGCTACTGCTCGAACAGCCAGGTCTTGAGCTGCTTCCTGAAGGCGAGGTGGTCTTGGGTCAGGCGGAGGTGGGTCGGAAGGGAGTTCCAGGTCTTGGCGGCCAGGTAGGAGAAGGACCTTCCTCCTGTGGTGGCTCTTCGGATGCGGGGGACGGCGGCGAGGGCGTGGCTGGTCGATCGAAGCTGGCGTTTGGGAGCGTAGAAGTTGAGGCGGCTGTTGAGGTATCCTGGGCCTTGGTTGTGTAGGGCTTTGTGTGCGTGGGTGAGGAGCCGGAAAGTGATTCTCTTGTTGACCGGAAGCCAGTGCAGGTCTCTCAGGTGTCCGGAGATGTGGCTTCAGCGGGGGATGTCCAGGATGAGTCGTGCTGAGGTGTTCTGGATCCGCTGGAGTCTCTTTTGGCGGTGGTTCCGGCGTAGAGGGAGTTGCCGTAGTCCAGACGGCTGGTGACGAGGGCCTGGGTGACCGTCTTCCTGGTCTCGGTGGGGATCCATCGGAAGATCTTACGAAGCATGCGCAGGATGTTGAAGCATGACGAGGAGACGGCGTTGACTTGTCTGGTCATGGAGAGGGAGGAGTCCAGGATGAAGCCCAGGTTGCGTGCGTGGTCTGTTGGTTTGGGTGCGCTGCCCAGGGCGGGGGGCCACCAGGAGTCGTCCCAGGCGGAGGGTGAGGATCCCAGGATGAGGACTTCCGTCTTGTCCGAGTTCAGTTTCAGGCGGCTGTTCGACATCCATTTGGCTACGTCTGTCATCCCTTCGTGCAGGTTGGCTCTGGCGGTGGCGGGGTCGTTGGTGAGGGAGAGGATCAGCTGGGTGTCATCGGCGTAGGAGATGATGTTGAGGTTGTGCTGGCGTGCGATGGCTGCGAGGGGGCTCATGTATACGTTGAAGAGTGTTGGGCTGAGCGAGGATCCTTGAGGAACGCTGCAGATGACTTCGGTGGCCTCCGATCTGAACGGGGGGAGGCGGACTCTCTGTGTCCTTCCGGCGAGGAAGGAGGTGATCCACTTCAGTGAGACGGCGGACCCTGCCACAGCGGCCCCAAGATGGAAGGCATGGGTTTAGTCGCCTCAATCATTATTTCAAGGGCACCAGGGAGACTGATGGCACAGTGAAGAGATCGCTTCTCATCTACTACGGGGGATCGGAGATCTACGACCTCTTCAAGACACTCCCCAACACGGGTGAAGACAACGACACCAAGGCGGCGGTCGCTGCCCTAAATAGAAACTTCGACCCTCAACTCAACCCGGACTTCGAAAAGTTCAAGTTCAAACGGTCATCGCAGTCAGACACAGAGTCGGTCGGCATGTTCTACGCCCAGCTGCCCCGGCTGCCCCTTCTGGGATCAGAGGGAAGAGATACAGGACCAAATAATGTCGTTCCAAACTCCTGTGGAAACTGATCTTTCATCAACCTGGAATCTTGCTGAACGAGAACCTTGTCTTGGCTTGGTCACACGAACTGTCAGATATCCGGACAGCAGAAATGGAGACTGCCCTTCAGACGCCTGTCGTTGCACTGCATGCGCCCAGGTACAGGTCCATCAAGGAGGAGAAGGTCGAAGTGATCCAACGGCACCCCAACATGACGCACCAAGCACCGAGAATGCAGCCAGGAGGGCAATGTGGCTACTGTGGTGAAGAACACCTAGTGACGGCCTCCTCAGGTACAAGAGGCTCAGCTTTGGGGTGTCATCGGCCACCGAAGTCTTCCAAAATGCCATCAGGGAAGCACTGTCGGGGTTGCAGGGTGTGATTAACCTCAGGGATGGCATCCTGGTGTTCTCGGACACCCTAGAAGATCACCACACTCACCTCCGGGCCGCCCTGAAGAGACTGGAAGATAGCGGGCCGACTCTTCACAAGGGGAAGTGTCTGTTCCACCAAGAATCTATTGATTTCTTTGGGTACACGTTCACAAGAGAAACACTACAAGTAGACCCCAAGAAATCCGCAGCCATCCGAGGAGCCAGCACCCTGAAAAACCCTACGGAGGTGAGACGTTTTCTCTGCATGGCCACATACTGTGAGAGATTTATTCCGAACCTCTCTGCCCTTTCTGAACCACTCAGGGCACTCACACGCCATGACCACAAGGGGGAGTGGACCGTAGCCGCCAATGCTGCATTTCACAACATCAAGGCCGCCCTGCTGGACAAGACAGTAATGGCCTACTTCCATCCAGGGAGGCACACTGAATTGATCGTGGACGCCAGCCCAGTCGGCCTTGGAGCGGTCCTTCTTCAAGAGCATAGTCCAGAAGCTTGGAGACTGGTGGCATACACCAGCAAAGCCCTCACTGATACCAAAACAAGATATGCCCAAATCGAGAGGGAGGCCCTAGCGATAAAAAGGGTGTGTCAACACTTTCACCTGTATCGGTGTGGCCAGGAATTCGTAGTAGTGACAGACCACAAGCCCCTGCTCCCGCTCTTTGCAGGTACGTCCAGGCTAGCACCTCCTAGGATAGAGCGATGGGCGGTGCAGCTGCAGGCCTACAACTTCAAGATCATTTTTTGTCCTGGAGCTCACAACCTGGCAGACTATCTCTCATGCCACCCAGAGTCTACGCTGGCTCAGGAATCATCGATGGATGCATCTCAGTCCAAAGCTTTCGTGAAGATGGTCTCGCAAGTAGCATGCCTCACCGCAATGACCCTTGAAGAAATTGACCGTGCCACCACCGAAGACGAAACACTGTCCAGGGTAAAGATGGCGCTGGTGGACAAAGGTTGGACGCATTTTATGGATGGAGCCCGAAACCTCAGGGCGGAAGTGAGCCACTCTCGCCAGCAGATTTGGCAAGTGCGTCATGAACTCAGTATGGGAGAACAGGGCATCATTCTGCGAGGACACGTGATCGTGATCCCGAAAGGCTGCAGAGTCGTATACTCCTGCTGGCGCATGTTGGGAACCAGGGAATGGCCAAGACATAGGCCCCTTTGAGGAACAAGGTCTGGTTTCCGTCAATGGATTTCATGGTGGAGGAAATGGTGAGGCAATGCCATGCCTGCGCTATTACGAGAGGCGATCCGACGCCGGTGATCACTGAAGAACCCAGTACCACCCCAGGGACCAAGGTTAGTCTAGATTTTGGAAGTTTCCCGGATGGGCGTACCATGTTGGTGATGGTTGACTCATTCTCAAAGTTCCCCATAGTGGAGGTTGTGGCATCAGCGGCATTTACATATGTCCAAAGAGTTTTGAACAAGACATTCGCACTCATGGGACTACCTAAAGTTCGGAAGGACAATGGGCCACCATTCCAAGGTCGGGAATTTCAAGAGTACCTGGACCAAAAGGCAATCCGCCACCGCAAGATCACCCCGCTGTGGCCTCAAGCCAATGGGGAGGTGGAGCGCCTAATGCGGACACTCAATGGAGCTCTACGCATCGCAGTGGACCAAGGTGAAGATGCAGAAGTCACCCTAGAATAGTTTCTAAATGCCTACCATCAAATGCCTCACAGCTTGACCAAGTGTGCTCCTTCGCACCTGCTCTTAAAGAGACCACCTCGTGATAGCATCCCGACAGATTCCACGTGGGTGCCCCCGGAATGGGATAACAATGCTGTCCAAGCGAGGAGAGCCATGACAAACCAAAAGGCGAGCGAAACCCTTCGAGCCAAAGAGTCACAGCTGAGAATGGGAGATCAGGTGGTGGTCAAAGACAGTGGACTGTGGTAAACGTCCAAGAGACCATGGTCACTGCTCAATGTGGCCAGCAATCGGTCACGAGTATCGTGTCTCATTTCAAAAGGTTTGACAGTCAAAATTTGGGCCAAGAAGAGACCGAAGATCCTGAAGACACTCCAAGTCTCACCCCGCCTGGCTCGCCAGTGTTGCTGAGTCCTTCACCCGGAAACTCGCGAGGAGATCAGGAAGAGGTTAGCGCTGGAACCGATCGGCGCGATCAAGATGTAACAACAGAGTCAACACACATCTCGGCAGCTGGCGCAGGGGTTAGTGCCAGCTTCCGGAGCCAGAGGTATGGTCTCCAGCTGAACCCTTCGCCAAACCAAAGACTGAAGGACTTTGTGTGTACTTTCCCCTGAGCATGAAGTGCCAAGTCTTCTTCACTAAAAGAAAGGAGGGATGTAGAGAGCCACCCAGGCTCTCCCCTACTTTGTTGCACCCTACATGCATCCACACACTTCTCGGGCGAGCTCGACCCGAGGGGATACATAAATGGCTAAAGACAGCTTGTGGTCTTCCAGCCCACATACAACTACGAGTGTGACATACCTTATTTCAGAGTGCTGCTGCGGCCTTCCTCCACGTGGCCCCGCCATGCTACAGGTGGCTGTCTGGCCCAACCCGGGCTGCAAGTGCTGTGACCCGCTGCTGATGACCCCATGCGGGCCCCTCGCCTCCACCCTCAGTGATCCTGCCAGAAGGCATCCCTAGGACACTGTTTAGCAGCTCGTCAACTTAGTCTAGTGTGCTGCCTTGTCTGTCTATTTTTTGTGCTGTTTCTGCCATGCTGACAGTGGTTTCCCGACCTCTGGCAGCTCCCCCCTTGCTCCCTTCTACCTTATGAAAATCCTAGTTCCTCCTGCGCCCCTACTAAGTTGAGTATGAACGTATCCATCCCTACCCCTGACAAGTGAACTTCATCTGCTTTGTAATAACCCGGCGTCTTCAGAAAAATGAGGCTGTGCCTCACAAACCCTCACCCATTACCCCTGTAGATTTTTGCCAGAGATGTTCAGCTTTCTTCTGGATCTTGCCATTCGTGCCGTGCTATGACCTCAGACCATATGGATCTATGATGGGCAACAGGGGAGGCAATAGTTACAGCCAACACCCCACTGCTACGCCCACTAATGCGAATATTTTTAGATCCGAAATGGGCTGACGTCGTACAAAATGAATCGTGGAAGCTAGTCAGACCTTGTTGGATAGGTGCTTGCTAAAAACCTACAATTACTCACTGTATTTCCCCTTAAGCACAGTTGGAAGGGTCTGCTTGAGTGAGCAGGACGAAAAATTACTCAAGAGCCAGCGCCATAACCCGGCGTCGCGCCCCCAGGCAAGAGGGGGCGGGGGACCCAGTTTGGCGCAAAAATGGGGATCGGAGGACAAGGGGCTAGGAAGCCCCAAGGTCCGCCCCCCCTCGTGGGTGGCAGTCCTCCCGAGTGGCCAAATCCCCCCGGCCAATGACTACCCGGGCGGGATTCAAACCCCCCCCCAATGGCCAGGGGAGGCTGCAGCAGGAAGGCGAGCCAGGGGGCATATCAGTGCTGCTCCCCCAGGCATGCTCCTATCTTCAAGGAGCAGGGGAGCAGCACGGTGAAAGCGGAGGATCTTGTCCCACCCACCCACACCAAAGGAACAGCAATGTTGCAGGGCTGAGGAAGGGAAAAGGCATGGCGAAGAACTACGCTGAGATCGGTTGGTACGGAGGCACACCGGAGGGCGGTGCGCCAGAATAGGTCCACTCACCTTCAGATGCATCACAGCTGGGTAAGGTGGCCTAAGGACAGCGACTCTGGGATGCCTCAAGGCTGGGTAACCTGGCCTACCAAAGGAGGGGGTAGCAAACGGAGACGGCGCTCGCAGCCCAGCCCCGCCGGATGGCAGGGCACAACAAAGTCGGACAAGGTAGCAAGGTAGCCTAACTCCGGGACAGAAGCTACCCCCTTCCTGCACAAATGAGGCGCAAAAATTTCCAACCTACAAAAGAACCGGTCCAGAAGGGCCAAGTGACAATACCAAGGAAGTATATAATGACATAACATGCAAATTGCAAAGTATATACATGTTTCCTTGTATCCCTAATAAACCGCGGCCAACAAATGACCACCACAAGACAAAAATGTGTAGTTGGCTTTTTTGGCAGGAGAGGGAGTAATAGAAAGGAAATGTGATATCGCATATATGTGGGAGTAGGGCAGAGTGCGGGGGTTATAGAGTTCTCTCTGAATCAGCAGTTTTCGCATTGTTTTACTGAATAATGTCCTACTGGTACTGGTAGTGGTACAGGTGCTGGTGTGGAATTGCTTATAAACTATGTACTGACAAAGATCACAAGAGTTTTTAAATATGTGCTAATGTTTTGAAGACATCTCTGTATTATATTTGTGGAAATGACACAAATGGTCCTCAGCTGTGGTATTTTTGAAGTATGTCTGTATTGTGCCACACACTATCACCCTGAAATTTACAATAAAAATCTCTTGTGGTGTACAATGCGTAGCACACAATGAGGCAAGGCGAGTCCGTCCGTGCTCGATCACATTATTAGTGATTTAGGTGCATGAATGGAGGCTCTCTAAGCGCTCTCGCTGTCACTCACTGAGCAGAGCCAGGTGGCTTACTCCTTGCACCCTTCAGTGTTTATAAATACTCTCTCCTGCCCACATGCTCAAGCACACTGACCCTGTGACACTCAGGAAGCACACCGAGGACACCTTGCAGAGAGAGATTCTAGGAATACACACTGCGAAAAATACACCACAGCTCTCTCGTCGCCAAAGAGTTGGTCACCTTTGGGCTGTCTGTTAGTTGGGTGAAGTGCTCAAGGGCTCTGTTACCACCTCACCGTATTTGCTATTTGACAGTTACTTTGCACATATATTTTGTTTGCAGTCTCCTTCTCTATACACTTGCATATCCCATGGTTGATTAGCCATGCTTCAGTGGTTCTGCTCTAGATGTGCTTAATATCTTGCAACACTTACACTTGCTATGTTTCCCTGAACCTTCTCTTGATGTGCCACTGATGATGAGGCAGTGTTTACTTATTCTCCAATGGCCCTCGTTACTGCTGACATTTACGTGCTCCATGTTTCATTGTCTCTGATCTAGCTATGCTGCTGCGGTGCAGGACGGCTCCCAGTACTTCGTGCTACTGATTATCACTGATGGGGTGATATCGGACATGGCGCAGACCAAGGAGGCTATCGTGAACGTAAGTCTGCTGGTGTCATCTCTTCACTTTTATCCACCCAAAGGCAGAAGGATAGGGCAGGCGAGGTTGAGGGCAGCTTGGACTGGTCTAGTGATTGATTTGTCTCTAGGAGTAAACCTATGCGATTTGTCACATCCGGTAAGATTGCCATTCTGTAGTCAATGGAGTTCAGAGGCCAGACAGTGGTTGCAATGTATCTCAAAGAGTTAGATCTGTCTACCAGTTGTCCTACTGCCTCTACAGAGTTCAAGGAAGTTAGCTTTGTAGACTTTTGTAGACCTGAGGCAGTACATGGCTCAGGCCTAACTCACCACTACCTAAGTCACATGAGAATCCCACAATCACTACAAAACTGATTAGCTAAAGAAACTGGACAGCTTCTCCAGTCAACAGGTGTCTTTTCTACTGCGGTCACCAAGCACTGGGTACTGTTCAAGAGCCCAGTACTGACCTCAGACTAGTCTCAAAGCAGTTTTTGGTGTCAAGGGGTACTGGGAAATGATATTGCTCATTTCATTTTAGTCACATTTTGTAAGCTTTTAGGTGCCTGTTATTTTCCAAATATCTTTATCCTGTATGTTGTATTTACATCGTATGTCGGTTACACTGATGTCTCCTCAAAGCTGTGACATGGACTTATATAATGTCAATATGCTTGGGGAGTGCTGCAAAGGGCCACAACACAGTCCTGAATTTGTGCTACAGAAAGACCATTCCGGGTAGCATGTCTGCTTAGATTCTGAAGGAATTGTTGAAACGTCCCCAGAAATCTTATGCTGATATATCAGGCTACATCTTGCCAAATTGAGGGAGACTTTTACTGGTCCTGTGAGGCCTGTTCACTGATGTCTATGGTAGACAGAGTTTGAAGGGTGTGAACGGTACCCTCCATGTCTACTGTCATTTCGTACTGGTATCTGATGGCCTTCGGTACTATTGAAAATAATCCCAGTGTCCAAATATTTATTTGCTGTTCCTGGCTCTCCAGTGCTGTTTTGGATGAGAATCAAACCCACAAAAGTGATACGGGGAATGTTATGTTATGTTATGTTAAAATGCCTTTGTATAGCGCACGGCTACTCTAAAAGAGTGTCCCGGCGCTTTCCACAGTCAGCTACAGTGTAAAAACATAACATGAATAACAGATCCCAGAAGCAGGAAGAAAGAAAGATCCACCTAAACAGAAAGATTAAAAAGCCAAGTTTTCAGGTTCCTTCTAAATTGAAGCAGATTGGAAGTGCTGCGAAGTGCCAATGGAAGCGAGTTCCACAACTTGGAGGCCTTGAGGCTAAAAGAGCGCCCCCCCGTCCGGGCCTTCCTCACCCGTGGGACCACCACAGTAAAAAGGGATTCAGAACGCAGAGAGCGTGCAGGACGATAAAAGGCCAATCTCTTCTGCAAATATCCCGCACCTGACCCAAAGAGAGCTTTGTGTACCAGCGTCAGGGATTTAAACATAATCCGTTTCCGGATTGGCAACCAATGCAGCGTCTGCAGCAGCCCAGAAGCCCGTGTTCGTCTATGCAGACCAAAGATCGCACGGGCTGCGGAGTTCTGTGCCACCTGCAGGCGCTGGACCAGATAGTCCGGTAGGCCTAAAAAGAGGGCATTGGCATAATCCAGCCTGGATCCGATTAGCGCCTGCACTGTGATCCGTCTGTGCTCCGCAGATAGTAAAGGAAGAAACTTGCAGAGCATTTTTAGAACACCGAAGCAAGTGCCGGACAGGCCGAGGACATGCGCTCTCAGAGAGAGCTTGTTGTCAAGCCTAACACCGAGGTTCTTGGCGACCTGGGAGGACTGCGCCGGAGGGCACATTGCGGCCGGCCACCACTGCCGCCATTCGGGATCGATGTCACAGCCGAAGAATAAAACCTCCGACTTGCTGGAGTTGGCCTTCAGGCTATTACGCTGGAACCAGCCGAAGACCATATCCAGACAGTCCCGAATTCTCTCCCCATCAAATGGCTGATCTTTGCCACAAGTGAAGAGGAGTTGCGTGTCGTCGGCGTAGGACACGATCTGGGCTCCACAGGCCTCCACCGCAGCCGCCAGAGGGGACATAAAGATGTTGAACAATGTCGGGCTCAACACAGATCCCTGTGGAACCCCAACTCCCAATGGCGGCATCTCGGCAGAGCTCTGGGATACCCAGACCGTCTGGCGGCGGTCTTCCAGAAAAGATGTAAACCATCTGAACACCGTCCCTCTTAGGCCGATGTCATAAAGCCTGGCGAGAAGCGCCTCATGGGGGACGGTGTCGAAGGCCGCCGACAGGTCCAACATGACTAACATGGCCTTGCCACCCACATCCAAGGTTTCCCTGATGATCTCAGAGACCTCCACCAACGCTGTTTCCGTACTGAAATTCGGACGGAAACCGGATTGGGATGGATGGAGCAAATTGTTGGTTTCGAGAAAGCTCGACAAGACACCATGGACATGTTTCTCCGTGATCTTAGCCAAAGCCGGGAGAAGTGAAATTGGCCTATAATTGGCCAATACCTCGGCATCAAGACCAGGCTTTTTCAGGAGGGGGATCACCATCGCCCTTTTCCAGGTGCGAGGAACAATCCCCTCCCGCAAGGAGGCGTTGAGGATTGGGTTGACCAAGGGATCCACCACTGCCGCCATCCCCGCCAAGAATTTGGCGGGGCAGGGGTCCAGTGGTGAGCCAGATTTAAGGCTGGCCAGCAAAGTCCGAGACATGTCACTGGAGACAGGTGGAAAGTCAGCCAGTACTGCCGTGGACACGGGCGAAGTTCCAGGTCCTACCCCAGAGCCGCAACCATCCTCCACCAAGCTCTCCGAGAAGGAGGCCTGAATTGCCTTAATCTTGTTGGTAAAAAAGGTGGCAAGATCACACGCCCACGCCTCAGGTGATACAGGCGGGGGTGAATAAGAGGTCGGGGACGTGAACTCCTTCACTATCGTGAAGATCTCCTTGCTTGCAAATAGTCCAACCACTGGCCATCGTTTGGGGTAGAATTCCAGCCCATAATGTTTTGTTTACTGTGCTACCTCACAAGCAAGGCATCTCTGAACTGGAATACAAGCAACTCAACTCTAGTTTCTACTTATGTTATTTACTTATTTGAAGGTTTTATATGGCGCTAGCTCCACCCGAGGATATCAGAGCGCTTTACATCAGCAATGGTTATCAGCAAGAAAAACACCAATAGCAATGAATGAGACAAATTATACAGGCGGTCAGACAAAAATATAGGGAACCAATAAGAGTACATAGTGAGAAGGGTACGTATAGGATAAACAGAACCAGTAAGTTGTTACAAATAGTAATTTTACAGTATGACAAGGAGGACTCAGTGGACAAAGTAAGGAGTGGGTGGGTATAGTAAGGGGTAGGGGTGTGGAGGGTGTCAGGTGGGGGGTGAGAGTGCAGGGGTAGGCGGAGTTGCCTAAAGGAGGAAGGAGATGAATAGTCAGAAAGGAGATCAGGGATTTAATTTCCCCAGAATTTTGTGAGCAAGTAAATGTTGAGGTTTCTTTTGAAGCAGGAATAGTAGGGTTTGCATCGAAGGTCTATGGGGAGGGCGTTCCAGATGGTTGGGGCCTTGCCAGAGAAGGAGCGGGATTTCGAGGCGTTTTTTTTAGAAGTTGGGGTATGAAGAGAAGAGTGTTGGTGCTTCTCAATGTTCGTGCACAGCCAGCTTTGTTAAGTTTAATTGAGAGGTAGGATGGGGTCTTCTGGTAAAGGGCTTTGTGTGTAATACAGGCAATTTTATAGGAGGATCTGCCTTCGATGGCGAGCCATTTGAGGGTCTTGAGGGCAGGGGAGATGCGGTCACAACGTTTATAGTTAGTTGTTAGTCTGGCTGCAAGGTTGAGGACGGGTTTAATTGGGGCAAGGTGGATTTCGGGTGTACCAGAGAGAAGGGCGTTTCCGTAATCGATTTTGGATAGGACCAGAGATTGGATAATTAATTTGAAGTCTTCAGCTGGAATAAAAGGTTTGAATTTTTTGAGATGCCGGAGTGTGAAAAGTGCACTTTTTGCAGAGTTCTTAACATGGAAGTTAAGTGTGAGATTATTGGTAACAGTGATGCCGAGTGATTTGACAGATTCGGCGAGGGAGAGAGAGCAGTTTAGGGCGTTAAGGTCAGTGATCCATGTTTGGATGGGGAGAGGGTTGTTTTTGGGAGAGAAGGTTATTTAGGGTTGAGTTTAAGATGGTTGTTATGGAACCAGGTTTGGATCTTGGTAAGTGCAGAGTTAAGGTGCAGGATATCGGCATGGGATTTTATTTTATAGTACAGTTGGGTGTCATCAGCGTACAGGTGATAGTTGTTTTTAGGTTGTTTAAGTATAAGGGTAAGGGGCGGGAGATAGGATGGATCCTTGAGGTACACCTAGGGAGACAGAGATGGGTCTGGATAGGCAGTTTTGAATTTTGATTTGTTGGCTTCTATGTTGGAAGTAGGAGGTGAACCAGTTAAGGACAGTGCCATTAAGACCGAAGCGATCTTTGAGTGTATTGAGTAGGGTTGGGTGGTAAACTGTGTCAAATGCAGCGGTGAGGTTGAGGAGGATGAGTAGGTAGGACTTGCCCTTGTCCAGGGCTAGGTGAATATCGTCGACTATGTTGAGTGGAGCAGTTTCAGTGCTGCAACCTTTGCGGAAGCCAGATTGAAGGGGGTCGAGAAGGTTGAATGTGTCGATGTGTTTGTCCAATTGGAGAAGGGCGCATTTTTCGAGGGCTTTGGAGAGGAGAGGGAGGCTGGAGATAGGGCGGAGGTTGTAAGGGTCATTGGGGTCAGCCTTGGGATTTTTGGGGATGGGAGTGATTTGACCGAGTTGAAGGGAGATGGGAACACTCCCTGTTAAGAGGGAGGCGTTAATGATGTTGGTCCAGTAGGGGACAATGATGTGTTTGAGATCTTGGACGAGTGCGGATGGGAGAGGGTCATTGGTGTGGGAGGATGGTTTGAGGTTGGCTAGGATGTTGAAGACTTCCCGTTCGGAAACGGTGTGTAAATTATGCCATAAGGTGTTACTTTTAAGCGGTAGGTTGGTGGGGAGGGGTTCAGGGGGGGTGTGCGATGGGAAGAGGAGTGAGGGAGTCAGGGGTGTTTCCAAAGGGAGGGGTGGATAGGGTGTAGTATCACGGGGGTGTTGAGGGCTGAGTGAGGGATGGGTATCGAGGAAGGCACGGTCAATGTTAGCGATTTTTTCATAGAAAAAGTTGGCAATTTCTTCACATTTTTTAGTGGAGGCCACCGGGTTAAGGGGTGCAGGTGATGTTTGATTTTTGATAATGTTGAACAGTTCTTTAGGTGTGTTTTTGGCACGAGAGAATTGTAGACGAAAGAATGGTGCTTTTTCCGAAAAGATGTGTTTTTTGTAAGAGGATCTTGCAATTCTGAGGAGAGCCAGATGGGATGGGGAAGGGTGTTGTCTCCAGGTTCTTTCTGCCAGTGAGCGTCTTTCTTTGTTAAGGTCTAGGGTGAACTATGATTTAGAGGGTGCATTTTTTACCATTTTACTTTTCAGAGGGGTAAGTTGGTCTCGAACTTCAGAGACAGTTTTGTTAAAGTGCTCAGGGAGTTCATTTACATTTGAAGAGGGGGGGGGGTGAGGCTGAGTTGGGATTGGAGTTTATGTTCCAGTGCGCCGGGTGGAATTTTCTTAACATTTCTAGTCACAATTGTAGTTTTATTGTTTATTATAGGGGCGGGTGGGGCTGTGGGGGAGATCGTGAACAGAATGAGATGGTGGTCTGACCAGTCAATGGGGATGATGTTGGGTAAGGATGTCAGATCAGGGTTGGAGATGATGGCGTCTAGAATAGCTCCTTTGGCGTGGGTTAGGGAGTGGCAAAGTTGCTTGAGGTCGATGATTTCAAGAAGGTTATTAAGAAGGTTGATTGCAGGGTCATCGGGTTCATTCCAGTGTAGGTTAAGATCTCCAAGGAAGATATTTTTAGAGTTGGAAAGTAGCGATTTAGTAAGAAGGTCCGCTAGTTCTTCGACAAAGGGAAGGGGTTCACCAGGAGGGTGGTAGATAAGGCTTTACATCAACCAAACAAAGTAATGGTAGGAATGCCTGCAAATATTCTAATCATTGGCGATAAGTTGAGGTAGCATTCCAGTTTTTTTCACACAATATGCCACCTCAGATTAGATGCAGACATACGCAAATCAGACTTTGTCTTTAGGTTTTCAAGAAGTATAGCAACGTTTATGGGAGAAATGGCTCCATGCAATCAAGATTTTCACTGTTGGGTTGCTGGAGTCATCTTCTGGACACTATGGTTTAAAGACCTTATGCCATAGATGGATGGTTCTAATCATCTTTGTCTAGTGCCAGCTGCCTACACAACAGAACCCCACATTGGGTTTCAGCTGCGTGTTTAGCATTCTTGGTTCCAGGCAGAGAAGTTGCAAGCACACTACAAGTGAACTGAATTGACATCAACGTCTGAAGAGGAGAGGTCTATAGTAAAGGAAGTTGAAGTGGGCAGTTCAGGTTTGTTAGGAAGCAATCTTTTTGGTGTCTTCTCGACCCACTCATGATGCACAGCATTATCTTGGCTCTCAGGTTCGGATAAGATGAGCTGGGCTGCAGGACCATACACTTCTTGATCAGGCTATCCCCTTAAGTCATTCTCAACATACTTGTCTGGTAGGTTAGCCATGACTGTGTCTCACACAATCAAGGAAGGTACTCTCCACGCTCAGTAATCCAGCTCTTCGTCTTCCAACTCAGAAAAAAAGCATCAGTCTTCAATTTCTCTAAGGTTAGTCCTGGATCCCAGAAGCAGAGACAGGGTCTCCTCAAAGAGAGGTAAGAAACCAATTTCTGTATTGGAAAATCACAAGGCCAGAGTTCTTCTTAGGTAAAGAAATGCACAGAATAAAACAGAATAGCTAGCCACCATTTCTAGAAGTAAGTGATGTGTCTGGTTCCATGGATAGAGAGAGGCATTAAATTAAAGTTGGGTGTTAAACATTAGAGGAGTAGAATATCCAAATATTTAATAGTGGTAAGTACGCATTAACTGTGTTGCAGTTGTACAATATATAACAATGATGGTGCAGTACAGTCTTGGACTCAAATTGTTGGTCCCATTATAAGATTCACTATCTGAAACATAGAGAATTCTTTGTTGGGCTGATAGCTACACACCCTTTATTCAATGCTTTCCGATGTCTTCTACTGGATGTACCCTAGCCTCTGAAGAAGCAGATCCATGCTTCAGGGCTCAGCAGAGTAGATCTAAAGGGTGATTTGAATGTAATCAGTAGGCTCTTCACTCTGCCTGCATGCACAACACGTCAAGGCTGAGGGACATCAAGGAACTATTATTTGAAAAGAGCACGTTCTCTTGCATTCACCGATATCTTGCTATGGTTGAACACAGCAGACTTCATGGGACTACAAGAGGGCAAACTGCAATTTAGTGAAGTAAGAATAACGAGTCAGAAACTGCAGCTCTTTAGGGTTAAGCACATCACCAACTTGTCTGCAAAAAACTTTTTTCATCTTGTTTTGAGGCATCAGATCTTATTATAAGACTTCCTTGCCAAACTCAGAACAAAAGCTTGATTTAATATGAAGAAGGATTTAAGGCATCCTTTGTCACTTGATGTTGGACACCCATTGAGTAAATCTTATTTGTCAGCCACTCGATGACCTGAGGTGTAATCATTTTTTCACCAAATGTGTCTTTTATTTAAACAGGATAAGGAGAACAATCAAATAGCAGGCAAATAGGGAACCGAAAACGTTAGTGAACTTTTGGAAGAGGTAAAATTCTTCCATGCTGAAAATTCTGGAAGAAAATGGACAAAAGTACTTAGCTGTGGTACTAGGTCGGACAGCCAATGGGAGTAGTAAGAGTGTCAGTCTATGCTTAGAGGGACTCGGAGAAATTTATTTAGTGGTAGATCCGAAGGAGATTCGAAGTAGCTCATTTGGTGAAGTCGAGTCTGGTGTGCAGTCTGGTGCATCTTTGTAGCTTACAAGTAGAATAATAGAGCCTGGTGATTGCACTGGTAGATGTCTGCATCCTAAGATTGCATGAGAGAGTCTGGTGTTAGATATGATATACATTCATATCATAAGGTTTGTGTTGTAGAACCTTCAGTGATATAGTAGCCTTAGAGGGATGTGATACAGACGTATGGCTATGAGTGGTATGATATGGATGCTTTCCTAAGGTAGCTGTTTTGGGGTCTGGTTCGAGAAGCGTCTGAAAGGGCATTGGAGCAGATACACCATGGGGCAAATACAGCTGTTTATCCATAATTTGTGAACTACGCTATGATGGAATTCAATGTCTGCATAGTCCACGAGTTTTTAGATTCAGTACAGAAGGGTCAAATACAAAATAATATGTTAATTTCGGCCTAATGTAGTCTGGCAATAAATCTAATATGTGTTTTATATGTGTGTGTATTTATGTATAGCGCAAAGCTCGCTACAAAGCAATGGAATTATGTTGAATGATAGTGAAAGAGAGGAAGATACCTGGGTAGAGGGAGGATGCAGGCAGAATGAGAGTGATTACCAGCTGGATTCTTCAATGATGATGTTAAGAGGATGGTTTTGAATTCCTTCCTGAAGACCATGAGTGGTGGAGCTTTCGAGATCGGGGTGGCGAGGGAAGTTCCAGATCTTATCACAACAGCAGGTGGAGGGCTTGGTAGCTTGTCTTTGCCTCCCTGCATTTTTGTCTGAGGGTAACTGCAAATGTGTCAAACTTTCAGAGAGGGGTTATTAATATGGCAACCGATTTGGGAGGAAGGTGACATCATAATTGCAATTGGACGCATTGTGAAGGGCGATTAAAGCATCTTTGGGTGTACTAATGGAGAGGTTCTGGAATGATGGAAACTGTTGCTTACATTTTATTTTGTTCTGTGGAAAGGTTTGAAGTGGAGAAGATGGAAAAGGATCACTATGTTGTTGGTTCATTTGAGGAGCTGTTGTGCATGGTAAGCACGTTTAGTTGGGAATTTGTAGATGGAGTCCTAGATGGTGAATTGTGCCTAAGATGATAAAGTGACAAACTGTATGATTTCAGTGCCTTCTAGAAGCTTGTAGAAGACATGCCATGTTTTTGGTCCCAGTGGCACCTACAAATCAGAGTCTCTGAAGAAGAAGTTGCTGTGGAATTCTTTAGGCTTTGGTGGTGAGGCCAGAGATCTCAAAAAGGCAAGGAGGAATGTGCCATGGTTGTGAAAGATGTCATTCTGGGAGGTGGAGATCTTAAAATGGCAGGGAAGTAGCATGAAAGAGCTGCTTGGTGCTTCTCACAAGAGTGTGCAGGGCCAGGTTTATCTGTGGGTCACAATAGTGCCTCCATTATTTTTGTAGGTTCAATAAGTGTGCTGATTTCTGTGGCCAGGATATCCAGAATCCAAGGGCAGGTAGGGGAAAACAGGTTTCAATGATGGTATGTGGAAGATAGTATGAGTCTTAATCATGTCTGCTGTGTGCAGGGCTGCAAGGTGTGCATTGGTCAGCATGAACAATTATGCACATTCTGTGTGATTTTTGGGTGGTATAGTGAGAGGAATGTGGATGAGGTCGTTTGTGTTTGGTCATGTTAAATGTGGTGTTGGTGTGATTTTATGGTTCAAATGTATTCTATTTATTTTACAAAAACAACGTTGCAAATAACAAAGGGACCTGCAGAGCACATCCCTCTAATGCAGTGCAATGGAACAAAAGTGCAACATTAGCAAATATTCCCAATGCCTCCATTCACTCCCCTGGTAGAATTCTCTCTGCTATAGTATATCTATCTCACATGGTCACCCTCAGGCAACCCACCCCTCCCACGGGCCATGTCATCAGTATCAGTCAAATGCAATACATGGCGATATCTGGAGCACATCACTTCATAGAATTTAGTAGAAGGCGGGGTAATATATGGTCTCCATAGGTCTCAGTAGGTGTCTGGTTGTGAGGTTAATGCTAGAGTCAGACAATCCATTCCCAATATGAGCCACAACTTGTGTTACCACGCCATGTGTGTAGGAAGCACCTCAGAGCCCCAATGGGAAAGAACGGCTAAAGTGCCGTACCCAATGTTAGGCCAATATGCCGCCGCCTATGGGATTTGAGTGGAAAAGTCAAAGAGTTGGGGAGACCCGAGGTAATGTAAGTTGGAAAGCATGGGAGTTGGGTGTCAAGATATTTGTCAATGTCAGCCAATACCGCCTCCCAGTAAGGTTTGAGCTTTAGACAATCCCAGAGAAGATGAAGCAAGGACCCAGGAGCCCCACAGCATCAGTAGCATTCTTCCCTACAGCTGTTGTTGTCCCGGTGTAGGTGAACAGGAGTTAGGTACCAGAAAATTGCTATCTTAACAGCGGACTCTACACTTGCGTGTCTAGCCCCACTCCTTGTGTGTCAGTGTCTGCCCCAGTTCCTACTCCCATTATTTCTTGCCCTGGAGTTTTGTCCTTGGATTGCATGTGATTAAGGAAAGCATATAATTCAGCATCTGCAGTGTCCTTAGAGTGTAGCCACTTCTCAAAGGTGCCGAGGACCTTTACGTATGCTTGGATGAGTGATCTAGTGTCTGAATTGCATATAGTGTATCCGTTCCGTTTCTGCAAACCGTCTTAATTTGGTTAAAAGTAAGAGGCCTGTCAGCATCAAGCAGGTGGCCCACTGATCGGCAGCCAGTAGCCTACCAGGCCGCCAGGGTTGCCAAAGAAAAGCATCAGTGGCGATGGGAAGGAAGTCAGCCCATTGCGGGTAACAACTTGGTCCCACACCCCCAGTGTGGCTCTGGTAATAGGTGAAGAGTATAAACCACATGCTCTCTGTGATTTGTGTTGTGCAAGAAGGGGACCGTCAGAGATGCTCACCCGCTACTACCCTGTCTATGAAGCACCAATGCCTTTCTAATTCTGAACGACTCCACTCCAGCGGACCTGAGCCACTTGATAGTAGCGTTGAAGATTAGGAATCCCCAGGACCCCTTCTCCACTCGGGCTATAGGATTGTTCACAACTCATACAGGCTTACTTACCCTCCCACACAAAGCTGTTAACTTATGTCTTATTAGCTTGCAATATAACCACTGTTGGTTATGGTGGTAGGGTTTGAAACAAGAAAAGTGCTTGTGGCAACATGGTCATTTTGAGCGTGGCTATTCATCTCCACCACAAGAGGATGCAGTGATCCCATTGGGCGCGGTCATTGTGTATCTGCTTGAATATGTTTTGGTAGTTAATGACTACGGTGTATCGTAGTGTAGCAGCAATTTGAATTCCCAGGTTAGCTATGGAGGGTTACGCCTAAGTGGGTGCTTAGCAGTCAGGTTGGTCTACATTCCAGGGGAAACTGAGAGGATAGGAGCCTGGGACTTCTGAAGGTTTATGAGAAATCTCACAGTTTCTCTAAATTTCCCCAATTCTTCTAAGAAAGCCTGCAGTGCCTGTAGCAGGTCTTTTATTGCCACTATGAAATAATCAGCGGGATGGCTGATGATATGCTCCTCATTCCCAAAACATGCCCCATTGATTTGTAAATTATCTCGTCCCATCTGTGCCATCGATTCTGCATACATAGCGAAGAGCAGATGGGCTAGGGGACATCCCTGTCTGGTCACCTTGCTGATAGGAAAGGCAGCAGAAACCACGCCATTGACCCGCACCGTCACCTGCAATGCTCCAAAGTTGCTAATAGTCCAGGCCCGGAACATGTCTCTGATGCCAAAGTGGGCCATTGTAGCCTCCAGGTAGTTTCCAATGTACCTGGTCGAATGCTTTTTGCAGTATCGATGGCCAGGAGCAGCATCTCCTGCGTTAGCATGTAGCCTTGTCCACTAGGTGCAAGATACACTGGCGTTACAGAATGAATCCAGACTGATTGGGGTCCACAAGTCCCGGCATATTAGGACATGAATCTTGCCGCAAGAATGCTTGTAAATCGGTTTGTATCCACAGTGATGAGCAAGATGGGCTGATAGAGATTGCACTGCTTCTTGTCTTTCCCTGGTTTGGGAATGCCCGTGATTGAAGCCTCTAGCATAGAAGGTGGTAGAGTACTGGTGCCTGCAAAGGAGTTGAAGAGTCGAGTGAAGACCGGGACAAGTATCTGTCAAAACTGCTTATAGAAGAGGGTGGGGAACTCATCTGGGATGGGGGATTTCAGCAATTTCTGATGTGTTATGGCCGTCACCACCTCCTCTATACATATGGGCTGTTCGAGAGTGGTGGCCTGTTGTGGCATAAGTCATGGTGTCTCTGTGCCCGAAGGTAATCTTTTATAGCCTCCTGAATCAAGTCTTGTGCCTCATAGAGGGACATGTACCAGTCCTGGAAGGCGGCTGCTAGGGGTATGCCCCCATGTATTTCAGTGCCATTTGGAAGGAGTAGTGTGTCCACCGTCTCCATTTGTTGCTTTGGCCCACAGTTTGTTGGCCATCAGTCTGTCGCATTTATCTCCCTCTATATAGAAAGTTTGTTGAAGGCGAAGAAGGGTGTACTCTGCCTTTTCTAAGTCTAAGCCGCTAAGCTGCATATGGACTGACTTAAGTTGCCGCCATATCCAGGGGGCCCCCGTTCATTTGTGAATAGTCTCTAGTTCCCTCGCCTTCCCTTCAGGCTCCTGTCTTTTCTCGATACGAGCCTTGTTATCTGCAGCAAAGAAGGTGATAAATTCCCCCGTACGACTGCCTTTAAGGTTTCCCATAGGGTAGTGATAGTAGTTCCCAGCTGATCATTCACTTCTAGATAGTTTTTAAGCACCTGGAAGATATGGCTTAGTGCCTGGATGGTGGAGCATATTTTCCTTCAGGCGCCATGGACGGGAGAACCACCTATACAAGAGCACCCACATAGTAAGGGTTACAGGGATATGATCATACACACTCAGTGGTTCTATCTCAACTTCTGCGTCCTGCGCCTGTACATCTCGGGGTCACAATCTGCCAGAGGCTATCTTAGTTTGTGTACACCTGAATTTGACAGTTCCCCTTAAGGTGATCCCCACAGAGCTATTCCAGGCACAAATGGAAATGCATTGTACTCAATGTAAGATCACCCCTTTGCTTTGCCTGTGTTCACCTTTTACTTAAAGACGCTCTGCACACCTGTGTGAATGGAGACTAGAACCAGAAGCAGATATTTGGTTGTGTAGATTAGTATGGAATGTACACCTGAATGGGGAAATCATATTTTGCTGCTTTTTCTAAAAGGAAAGGAGAAAGACAGCTCTGCATTTAGGCAATGCCCCAAAGAAAACACACAGCCCAAGTCTTACAATCCAGAGGAGTTCAGAAGCACCAAGCCTTCCCAGACCAGAAAGCGGCTGCTACTGACCAGCCTGACCTGGGATTCCTGTTTGTGAACAACACCAACATCATTGTGAGGATCCATGTGACTATGCACCTGTCGTTGTTTTGCGAGCCAAGTTTGAGCGCAACACCAACACCAACATGATGGCCCAAGTGCCTGCAAATCTATCACTGCTTTGTAAACCCCATTTGTGAGTGACGCCATTGACACTGTGAGGGTCATTGTATCTTCACCAAAGCATTGCTATGTGAGTCTCAGCTGCAAACCATGATGATGTCAGCATGAATGCCCTTGAGCCATTGTCTAGCATTGCCAGATGATCCCAATCTTAGAAGTGATACGAAAATAAATAGGTATGAGAGACGGTGTGTCCCTCCCATAGCCACACTGAATCACCAGGGTCCAGGGGCTGTGTGCTTCCACTCCTACACGTATATCCTCTGAATTGTGACTGCCATTTTCCCCCTCACAAAAGTGCTGCCAAGGACTATGCGGCCACTACTCAAACAAGATGGTGCCCTGTGGTGTGCTGCTAGTGAAGAAAGAGCCATATATGTTGACTCTACAAAGAAATTAATCAGTCATTGGACAGTGACTGAGAACTAAGAAAGCAGTAGCTACATTTGACTTTCCTCTTAAGATTGTTCTTGCAGTGCAATCCCTGCTTAAATGTGGACAGTCTCTTGGAGACACAGATGAGTTGCAAAGTAACCATGTTACACTTTTGGGGTAATGATTATGCTACAAGACTTCCGGGTTAAGTAGCCATAGTTCAACAATGTAAATAAAGTTTTACATTTTTAATGAATATTAATTATTGGACATAATATTTCACGAAAGTGATATATGCTCTCTGACCTAGACATTTGGTTCCACACTGCCTTCCAAGAGTAAGCTTTGAATTGTCAACCTCAGAACTCCCTGAAAATCAAAGCCTAAAGAGGAAGTACTTGGCAAATAATTGAGCTCTCTCTAGTACCTGGTTCCTGTGTTCCAAGGACAGCAGCAAAACTTTTTTACAGCGATTGCTTAATTACACGTATCTCATAGGCTATGGGAAGCTTTCATGAAGTTAATAGACGTTTTCCTCGTCCTCATCCACTGTTAGCCGAGAACATCGATGGGGCCTTTCTAAAGATGGACGTGGTCAGTAACTCGTATTGGTGGAACGTCCTGTTCCTTTCTGGTTGTCCGCTTCTAATAAGTTTGACTGTTTTGCATCTTTTTTGTCCTTCCTGTGGATGGAGTTTCCTGTCGGTGATATTCCCTCTGGATGGTTATTTCTATTGCTACTTGCTGCAAATTGACTGACTATGGAAATCTGGGTGGGTTTTACACATCCTGGTAGTCTGAAATTGGAGATGGAGGATCTGAGGATGCCGAGATGCATCACAGTGGTATAGCAGTGTTGAGTGAAGATCTTTTCAGTCATCAAATACATCTGTTTAATCTTACAGTGTGTTAGTGTAAGGTGTGAGATTTAATACAGCTTCATAGCCTGAGATTGGTATTGTAGTCCATTGCGCAGGGTCAGATAAATATGTATGGTTTAAGGTCAAGCAGAAGCTTTGATACAGGTTCACATTCAAATGTTTTTGAGGTAGATTACTATAAGGATAAATATAACAATAATAATAAGTCTCCTACAAGGACTGAAGCCTCTGCTCGAGTTTTTGGATGCTCAAATATGCCAGACCATCATTCAATCCACAATCCTCTCCAGACTAGATTATTGTAACTCCCTTTACCTACGTGCTAATAAAGCAGGCATCAAACAGCTTCAGAGGGTGCAGAACGCCGCTGCCCAGAAGCTCTTCGCCTTCCCAAAATCCTGCCCTACTTCCAAATTCATAGGTAAATTGCACTGGCTCCCGGTAGAAAAGAGAATCCACTTTAAATCATTGTGTAT
The DNA here is from genome assembly GCF_964261635.1 of Lissotriton helveticus. Lineage (NCBI taxonomy): Eukaryota > Metazoa > Chordata > Amphibia > Caudata > Salamandridae > Lissotriton > Lissotriton helveticus. The sequence goes on along the minus strand of NC_136065.1, from coordinate 1,339,607,559 downwards.
GTCCCACAAAATCTTCTATGCCCAAGCATCTCCCGTCCTAGCCAATCTTCTTACCCACTATATACCAGAACACGCCCTCCGCTCCTCCAATCAACATCTGTTATGTGCTCCACATGTTAGAAGAGCACCGGCAGGAGGCTGGTCATTCCGGGCTTTAGCCTCCACCCTATGGAATGCTCTCCTAAGCGCTATCAAAGACATTCAGGACCACAGGGCTATCAGGATAGTCGTTAAGAGTTTGATCTTACCTGAATGACCCTTTCTTGCTGCCTTCTCTCGGTCTGGTATTCTATTGATCTAGCGCTGGGACGCCCCATCGCTGGGGCAGCCTGGTTTGTCAAGAGCACTGCCCGAAAGAGAACATGTGGGCATTCACCTGGTCTGCTTCCTGGCAAGCACTGCTTCAGCATAGGTTGTTACTGTGAAGGAGGTTACTGCTGTAGCACAGGCCAGGTTGCTCTTCTTCAAAGCACCTGCACCAGCATAGCATGAAGCATCATGCGGTCCATCTCGAAAGCTAATGTCCAAACCAGACTCTTTAATGAAGGTTGTTACTCGGAGAATAGTAATTGTATATTATATATTTAAGATCTGTTTTATAGAATGCAAACATAATTCACAAAACGTGTGACACGGTGCTTTAACGAGTGATGAAGAGACAGGTGTAACACATAGGTAAGTATTTGAAAACATAGGTAGTTGCCCCGAGATGCAAGTATATACAGAACAATGGGCAAAGGAAACTCAGTAACAAGACTGAGGAAGGGGTACATCGAAAGTTATCGGAGAAAGAGTCAAGGCAGTCAATCAAATAGGTTTGTTTCGTATATTACATCCATTAAATACAGGATCATAAGCGCGAACAGAAAATAATCAATATCACGTTAAATACCTCACATTTCAATCACAATATGTTGCGTACACTTCTGGTGCAGAGTTTTAAATGTCATGGTTTAACAATTCTTTTGCATCTCGCACGTCTGCATCTATCCATTCCTTTTTAAATCACCTTTTGATTCTGTCTCTTCCTTTTTTTCTACTTCTCGCACTCCACCATTTCTCTCGAACTCGTACCCGTGTTTTGCCTTTTGTTTCCTATTCTTTCTAACTCACATTTTTTTCTATTCGCCTGACCTGTAGCTTCTAATCATCTCTTTATGTCTTTTAAATCAGCCCTGCCCCAGCTATCTTCCCGTGCTCACTAATAAATAATATATATATATATATAAAAAAAATAAAAAATATATATTAAAAAATATTATATATATAATAAATAAAATAATATATATGATAATAAAAATATAATAAAATAAATAATAAAGACATGGTCTGTCCTTGGTGAGCTGCATGTGCAGTGCCTTCATGGCCCTCTAGGTACCCGTCCCTTTCTTTTTCAATGCCATCTCCACTCTGTTATCCCATAATCCCAATTCGTCCTCTTTTCCTTCCATGTGACTTTCTTTCATGATCTTGTGTATGCACATCTTACCTCCAGCTCCCTTGTGCTCTAAACGTGCCCTTCTGTCTCTTCCATTCTCCACACTTGACTCCAGTTTCGCTCCATGGTTTTATAGTCCTTATTATTATCTTATTGTTTGCCCCACCCATAATATCTTTCTCTTGCCTCTTCTGTTTCTCTCCAACAGGTTCATAGTCTATCCGTCTCACTCTGCCTTGTTGTCCCTCTCTATTTCTCCTTCTCTCTCTTCATCTCTCTCTCTGGTGGTCTTTGTTTTCCACCCTCCCCCTTTATTCTTTCCTCTCTGACACTTTTTCGCTCTTTTCTTTTCTATGTTAGGCTGCCAAGCTGCCAATGTCCATCATCATTGTTGGAGTGGGACAGGCTGAATTTGATGGTAAGAACTTTGCTCAAAATTACAAAAGAAAAGCTTTGATTCGCAAATAAAATGTCATTTGCCATTGATGTTTCAAGTCGAGCATAGAGTGTTACCACTGCAGCCTCCCGTGCTTGCAGCAGAGTCCCATAGCATTGTTGGGGTCTGCCCTCCACCTGCCCTATTCGTGATCTACTCTGTCAACCCTGCACCCCAGAGTAAGCTCCTCAGCCTTTAGGATTTAATTAGAAGTAGCAGTCGCATTTCGAAGTGGTTTATTTACTTATTGATGGTAGTTCTCATAACTTATAACATCAAGTGGTGATGCAAAGTGCTCGAGGAGAGAAGTGCAGGAGAGGCAGCTCATATGGGTTTGTCTGTGAATCAGGTTTCTGGCATTTTGGAACCTGTGAGCCTTGGACAGTCTTAAACAAGTGGTGGGTCAGACCACTGTAGAGCATCAGGAAGTTCAAGTCTTCGGCGAGAAGCAATAGCGTTCCAGAGGGTGGGTACTTGAGCATGGAGAGATCTCACATCAAGATGTTTGAATTTAGTCGGTTCAACGGGTCGTGGGTTTACGGATGCTGACTTTAGGTGTCTGGTCAGCTGATAAGTACGCAAAAGTACGGTGGGAGATGCAGGTTGGCAGATGCTCTGCCCACTGCTGGCCTTGCGGCGGAACACCTGCCATATTTACAGATTTGCATCTTCCTAGTTGGGATCTCTGAAATAAAAGTGCATTCTCCTGTGTGACAGGTGGACCTTTGTCACTGTGGCACCTCGTCACGGGCCACCATGTTGAAGCATTCTCTCATTTGAGCTTTTGAGCTGTAAAGCAAAGGAAAAATGTCCCAGACTAATCTGGGACATTTAAACATTTTTCTTCCTGGGGCTGCCATGCCTTTCATGACTGTCCACATAAGGAAAAACACAAGGGCCATTGCCACGTCCCAAATAGCGCAGAACAATTACCACTGTAACTCGGGGGCCTAGTGATGGATAGACCGCTAGGTCAAGGTTGTCTATTAATTGTTCCTTCACCTCTACACAGGCCAGGAGAACTGCAAGTTTGGTGGGGTGGAATACCACCCAAGATTTTGCACTTTTTGCATAGGCTGAGATGGGGTCCCCAGGATGCCAGCTATTTAAATAAAATGGTGGATTATTCATTTATGGCCACATCCGGCACAAATATAGAGTCCATTACCTTTAAGCTCAATTATCATAGAGATAGAGAGCTTTCATCTCCATTGTTGGATTATCACAGGAACATGGAGCATCTCATTTGTAAAGCTGGATCAGCACATGCATAGGGTCTGTGTTCTCAAGCGGTGGGTTAGCACATACATGCAGAGTTGGTCACATCAAAGGCTGGATCAGCAGCAGGGACACAGAGCCAGCCACATCTAGAGATGGGACGGGGTTAGCATGTGGAGACGGAGTTTCTGACATCTAGAATGGGTTAGCAAACGGTAGCAGAGTCTCTCACACCTCAGGCTGCATTGGCACAAAGAAAACAGGTGGGCCTGAAGGTATTTTCATCACAATGGCAATTGCGATGTAGCAGTTGAAATCCCAAGGACAACATGTTTTAATAACAGCTGCAGCACTGCCAAAACACCCTATAAAATCATTATGAAAATACTTCCTTACCTAATCAGTTATTAAAACATGGCTTCTTCGTTTTACAACTGCACCATTGCTAGGGCTTTCAGACTTGTAACATCATATGAAGGTTGAACCTTGCGCTGATGCTCTTGTGTTTCCTTCAGCCATGGTGGAGCTGGACGGCGATGACATCAGGATCTCCTCGCGAGGGAAGCTGGCAGAGCGCGACATTGTGCAGGTGAGTGATTGACAGGGCGGGCTCGCGGCTGCTCGTGCGTACCTCCCACGATAGCCAAGTCACGAGCTGGACGTCATATCCTGCGTCGTTATCCCCTCACGCTTCCCAGGAGTCCGGGAGCTCGTTGTTTCCAGGTGAGTTTGGTTTCTAGTTCTCCTCCCGGCGGCCGTGCTCTACTTTTGTTTCCTGTGCTGGTGACAGGCCAGGGAGACGCGCTGCCCTTGGGGGCTTCATTATGAGAGTGCAACAGCTTCTTGTAGCTGAAACTCCATTGTATAATTTACTTAGTAATTTGGGAAGCTTGGTCAACTTCACCCAGAGATCTGTGCCAACATGGCTAATGCTTAGTGGATTTTAAACTGATGGCATGGAGGGAAACATTAAGGTGTACTCGTCTGACCACTAAACAGTAAATTCCAGTCTGGATATCCATGCACGAGGAACTGCTCTGGTGCAAGGATCTTCAAAACCATTGAGAAAATAACATTTTATTGTTTAGGTGCTTACATTCCCCTTCTAAAAGGCCAGTTTTGACTCACTTTCTTGAAGCCTAGTGCACGAATAGCTTAGCCCTCACATTATAAAGGCAAGGCCTACTGGCTTTGCCAAAGCTTTTTATGCCTGCAGTCCCTTCCTATGTGTGCACAGCTATTTTTGCATCTAGTCAGCAGCCATCTATTGTTCAAATTTGCCAAGAAAGTGAACTGTGATTGTGATAAAAGTTAATTTGACAGATTTGCACTAAACAAAGCCTCTTTCTAAAATGTCCTTCCAAGTAATGTCACATGCATTCCAAGGGATGTAGGACAAAGTTTAAAAATAGCTGTTCGGGTAGAGGATAAGGGAGGCAATGTAGTGGCCAATGTTATTCGCCTAATAAAGAGGAGTTTCAGATGTTCTACTTGAAAGACATAGTGGTGTAGCAGCAAAATGTCCTGCAATAAGTTGCCCACCCATTTTGTAACGTAGAATCTGCATTCTAAGTCAGAAGTCGTCTGATTCTTGATAGAAGGTGTTCCTGGTTGCATTGTTGACCTCATTGCACTGTTCCATTTAAAGGCATCATAAAAGACACTTCCACTTGGCACACACCATGTCTGCGATGACCATTCATTGCCGTCATATGCGGTCAAGTAGGCTGCTGGAATCTCCCTTTAAGGCAGGGGTCTTCAAACTTTTTTGCTTTGAACCCCCCCAAGCACGATGTTTTCAAGTAAGGCCCCCCTCCAAAACTTTATGACAAGGAATGGAGGAGCGGGAGAGACAGGGCGAAGCGCAGGGGTGCGTCTTGAGAGATCATTTAATGCCAAGATGTCTCGGGGCATTCATGCACTTTGTAAGCTGTATCATTCATTCATTCACTTCAGTGGTATTTTTTCTGTAGCTCACAACTCACATTAAATATGGACATATACAACAAGAGATATACCAAATAAAGCTAGTAACTGACACAAAAATGGTGGCCTCTATAATTGGGTCTGGGCCCCATTGCAACCAGTGCACTAATGATAACTGCGGCCTTGATTAGCAGTCTATCACCTCTGTCTCTTTCACCCCTTCCCCACCTTGCCTGACCTTCACTCCAATCTTGCAGTAGGCTCTCTGTCCATTTCAAGAAAAAAAGAGTTCCCACATGTTGTCCCACTTTTTTTCTAAAATAGTGCCCTTATGTTGGATAGGAAAATAAGCCCCTGTGCCCTCTTTTGAAAGGTAGATAGTCATGATTGTGATGCAATGTGCTCCTCATGTACCCAAGACCCAGTGCTGCTGAACCTGCTTCACTAATGACTGCTTCTGCTAGTGTGCTGGCTGCTCTGCCATTTGATAAAAATAGGGCTCCCATCTCGCCATATCCCCCTCCCTACCATCTCTCAGGCTAAAGTAAGGGACCTCCTCTACTTCAGTTTTCCCTCCCTTCAGTTACTGCCCTAAGGCCAAAAGCAACATTGGCATAGCAAGTGTGCATTGGGTCCTAACGCAATCAGAGAAGGAAAGTAAAACTCCCATGATCGGGGTTTAGTTCGTACCCGGGGCACATGTGCCACTGTACCTGCAGCACCAATGATACTTTCTGCCCCTTTGTATCAAAATAAAATGCAGCAAGGGTGACCTGGGCAAATGCTAGCTAGGACAATGGGCCTCCACTCTGAAGACAGACATAATTGGGGTATAGTGGTCACTACACCCTTAGCCCCAGTACTCGTTGCACGAATTATGTTATGTTATGTTATGTTATGTTATAAAAGGTTTTATATAGCGTGCGGCTACTCAGAAGAGTGTCCCGACGCTTTGAATTGCACACTAACACAACAGGGAGATGAAGTAAAAAAGAAACCAGAGAGGAAGAAAACCTAACTATGGGCCAGAACTAAGAAGTAAAAAGCCAGGTTTTGAGTCCTTTCCTAAAGGCCAGCAGATTAGGAATGCTACGCAGGGACACAGGCAGTTTATTCCAGAGCGATGGCACTTTAAAAAAAGCCCCTCCTATGCGGCATCTCTCTGAAAGATATCTGTTCATTTATAAATGAAAAAATTAGCCACCATAAGGCCCCGTCTTCAGGATCATATCTTTGACACTATCCATGGATCTCGCTCCTTTCCTGTTTCTCTTCTTCCATTGCTCTGAGCCCCCAGGGTTGCAGAGGATTATGGCTCTGCATCTGAATCCAACACTGTTTGCTTCTTCCCTGCCACCCCCTGCACTCATCTGTTACAAAAGCAGCTGTCCCTGAATGGTTAATGCTGACCTTGAGGTGCCTTTGCCTGAAAGCAAAGGAGGTGGTGAGGTACAAAGATCAAAGGGAGGAAAAATGCCTTATCACCAGAATTTAATTGATGGAATCTCCTAAAGCTTCATGGTTACAAAGATTTACTCCTTTTAGAGCTACTGTGAGGGGTTTTTCAGCTGAGTACCAGAATAATCAAGACACTAAAATGTTTGCACTAGGTACAGTCTGATTACTTATTGCTAAAAACTATATTTTTAAAGCACTAGTTGTATTTCAAACATTACATCAGCATGTGGCGTTAGAGCTAGAGCTACAAACTTTGGAATTGTGAACCACGTTCGAGTCCCGGCATCTGCTCAACATCCTGTGATTCTGAGCAAATCACTTAGGGCTCAATTAACAGTCTGGTGGTCCAAGAAACTCCAGACTCGTGGGGCATGGTGGTGTTGGTCCAGCCACCGCCACACCGACGGTCTGACCACCCTATCAGGACTTCAGCATTTGGACCTCCACTACACCGCCGCAGTTGCCAGTGAACCACTGTTCCCTGGCGGTCCCACGGTGGTCTGAGGGCCAAAATATGCTTGCTGGTGCCCTGAGGCACCGCCAAGCATATTACAACTTTCCTCATTGCCAGTGCTGTCATGGAGGTTCTTCCTCCATGAAAAGGCTGGCAGTGAGGAAAAAGGGGGGCCATACAGGCCCCCCTCTAGCCCCTGTCCATGGGGGCACATGTTTTGTCACCCTGTATTTTTGCACAACTAGTTCCTGCATAGGAAGAAATGGCCAACATGGTACAATTTTTCCTATGCAGGATCTTGCACAGGTGGTCCTGCGGCGGTGCTGATTTAGGCTCACTATGAGCCTTTTAAACAGCACTGCTCTGGGACTGGCATCCTGCCCGCCAGACTACAAAAACGTGTCAACTGGTGGGCGGGCAGCGATGAGTCTCGGCGGTGCAGGGGCGCGGCGGTCCCATAATGCCCACTCTCACACCACAGAAACTCGTAATCGGGCCCTGTATCTCTGCGTGCCTAAACAAATGATTGTGACCTTGTGTAATGTAACTGGTGCTCATGTAAAGCAGTCCTATACCTTTGGGTTGAATATAAAACTGCAAAAAAAGGAAAAGATTGCAGCAGCCTCTCTTATACTATGTGTAATACTATTTTAAAATAATAACTTACATATTCACAGTGCATTTTGTCACAGTCCGAGACTTCATAGTACTGAAAATACATAAGTCACTATTTCACACTGCACCATTTAGGATTCAGTTCCGTGCCTTTCTGGTCTCAAACACACAGGCATCTGCAGTGATTGAGCAAACTTGACCACAAGCACGACTGCTTAAAAACAGCAGTTTTTTTTCTGTTTTATTCCCTTTTCAACTGTTTGTTTTTAGGTCATTACTTTGTGTCCAAGGGGGATTCAATTTGCTCTCATTTGCACACCCTGCTCAATTTCCGTAATCCCTCCTTTAAATACCAATGCGGTACAGACAATGTTGGCACAGAAGACTTGCGGTATTTGAAGGGCTAAGCAAAAGTCTCAGTTATAAACTTTTAACATAAAAAAACATTATAGAAAGAAGAATATCCTAAAACTTAATGAACATTTTCACCCTTGATCTCTCATCTATACTGTCGCAAGGGCAGCATTATTAATTGTAATATGTATGTTATATTTTACACGGCGTTCCAATCCATGCATACAGAAACTCTGTAAACACAAATATTATCAACACTCAAGTTAATGTTCCTCATTTTATTGACAGTGTGAAAGGCTTAGGTTGCCCTGCCGGATTCGAACCAGTAAAAAGTATGTTACATCAACCTTGGCTACAGAGGTATTTGCCCGCTGAGCTACCGCTCCAGCGTACAGACGCTATACTTTTTTGAAATAATACTGTTCTATCTCCTGATTGTGAACTACTGGTTTGGTGTATATTTGTCCAAGATGTGCTCACAGGAAGAAACATGAATGCACACACTGCATGGATTGAACTAACAGCTACGCAAAGGAGAGCATCATAATAGGATTCTTGTGATGATCTTTACAAAGAAGACTTAAATGCACAAACCTTTCTATAAAAAAAATGTCCAGCCAGGTCAGAGAGTCCGAATATAAATGCAGTATCAGGAAATACGCCTGGTGAATAAATTATCCATTGGCACAGTGAGGAGAGTTATGACTTTCTCATACGATCAAACGGCGTGATCTGGGACATATTTGTCCCTCCCTGGGTACAGGTAGCTTGGAATATTAGGTCTGACTATTGATTCCAAAGTAAGCAAGTTTAATATCTCCCAAGTTGTTCCCTATAAGAAGTTTCCGAAGGTGGCATGAGGGCGCGGATGAGTGCGTTGTTGGACATCTTAACCTGGGATAAAAACCAAACCTTATAGCCCCAGGCAATGCAGAGTGAGTATTATGTTATATTTAATATCAAAGTCAAGCCGCTTTGACTACGTGCAACAAAGTACCCGAGCACAACTCGAAACCTGCATTTCCACATGCACACCCCAACGCCCAACCACTTCAAAGGCAATGCGGTGGGGATTCTATTCTAGGGCTACAACTACATCCCAGCCATCTGTAGACCACTGTTTCCTCAAGGAAGACAGGCTGCTACATGACACCCAAAGGCAGCGTGTTAGAGCTTCTGCTCTGAATATTGCATGCTAATTCGAGTACTTGGGAGAAGCACAGTATACAAGTGAGCCGTAGCTCCACGCAGAGGTAATGCAGCTTGAAGGCAGAGGACTGCATACGATGAAGGCACATTTTGCATCTGTACCCGTCGGACACATTCTTTGGTACTTTGGACTTGTTGAAAGTAACTCGTTTTCCGCATTTTCAATTTGTGTTCTAAACTAGCTCATCTACTTTACTCCCAACCACTATTACTTAACGGATAGATTTTAAAGACTCCTAACTCTATTTAACACACCATGAATAGTTCAAGCAATGCTTCATCCCTCATCTGTCCGCAAATTATATTTTGCATGCAGGTCCTCGGGGATGTACACGCGGTATTAATAAAACAAGCATTGGCATAGCCAATAGGTCTCGCCTTTGGGACCTTATAAGTGTTTAGTTATGCAGCACAATAGCCTTGGTGCAATAACATCAACTGTTGCATGGCTAAACCCTTATAAGGTCCCAAAGGCGAGACCTATTGGCTATGCCAATGCTTGTTTAGACAGGAGATCGAGGTCCCGATTACACGTTTTTTTTTACTTTACATATAATTTTTCAGCAAATACATAGAGTGAAGCCAATTACCGTGATTACAAAAGAATATTTCACAGATGTAATACAGGAGGTTACCAAAAGAAGAAAAAATTATATATGACAATACGAGATATAAGCAAAGGAAGAGATATCAAAGACACAACATACATCAAAAATGTTGTGAAGCACTCTAGCTGCCATGCAACAACACAGAGGAATGATATAATAAATGGCAACAGGACATATGATTAATCTGTTGTTTCATCATCCGTAGACTCAACCATAGACAACAAATAATTATGCAGTGGTTTCCAAATATCTTTAGACCTGGATGTGACTGTCTGTAGGGAAGCATACAACTCAGAAGTAGTATCATAGAAGGACAAATCTTTCAGCCAGGCTGCGACCGTGGGCGGGGTTCCAGCTCCCTAATGAAATGAAATTTGTCGGTTAGATAAAAGTAGAGCGATAGCAATGTAATGACATAATCCTAGTGGTAATGACTTGACATACCCCAATAAAGCCACAAGGTTGTCTGTAGTGAGTGGTCGCTCAATCATAAGACACAAAGTGGAAAAGATGTCCTTACAGAAGGATGCTATCACTACACAAGTCCATGTCAAATGGGAGATGTCTGCATGGTCTGCCTGACACTTCGGGCATCTCTGAGATCTGGTAGGATAAAATTTAGCCAGCGTTACGTAGCGAAGTAGAGGGAAATTGCCACTGTCGAATCACGGGGACATGTAAAGGTATGTGTAATGTGATCAACACAGGGGCGTGGTCTAATAGGGCGTGGGGAAAGTGAGCGATAGTGTATAACCACACGAGAGCTCGGCTGTACATGTACAAATGATCATTGTGAGTCCACACATTGTGCGAGGCTGAGTAAAATGGATACTTGTGCTGTCTCGGAAATTTCTGGTGCCATTTGTCTATCAAATTAAATGTATCAAGGAGGCCTGTGAGGGTCTGTAAAGAATGAGATTTGGAAATGGCCAAGAAGCCAGTGGAATCGAGCTTTGGTTGCTGGGTAAGGTTTAGGTCACAGCCCAATAAAATATAGTCAGTCTGATGTTGGCTGATCTGTGAAAATAAATCAGTAAAGAAGTCAGCTGAAAGGGGACACTAGTATGTATCAAGATGCACACCCCATGCGAGTAGGAAGTATAATGAAAAAAATTGCGATTTGTACCCCAGGAAGATACGTGCCCACAATCCAGTCTGGAAACCAAGTGCGTCTCCTGAAGGAAAGTCACCTAGACCCCGTGGAGATGTAAGTATACAAGGACCTGTTTCCCTTTCTGGGGATTGTTCAATCCTCTAATGTTCCATGTAATGCAGGAGAGCAAAAACACTGAATCTCTCCTAATGCCTGAGGGCAGAATGTTGGATAATAATATGCATAACTAAAGCCTGCGGGGATAAACCTAGCGTGTACCATGGAGGTGGAAAGGCTTCAGCAAGAAGTGATGCAAAAAGACAAACAGCAATAACCCCCTTCCACTCCAGCCAAAAACATGAGCTGGAGAGCGAGCCCAATTAGCCCAAAACAATAATAGAAATACAAACATAGTGATATACACCATAGAGGGGTGACATCGCCTGGAGGAGCAAAGCCTGGGAGCAACAATAAGTGTATAATGATAATAGTCATTGGACAAATAGACAATATAAGAAGATATAGCATGGCACACTACAATACAAGGTCTTGTTCAATGGTTTGAGCCAGACGAGGTTCAACTTGATAGACAACAATGAAGAGGTGACCATAGGCAAAGAGCAACAAAGTGCTTGAGACAGGTTACAATGAGTGCGTCCCAGGTGATGTAGGCACTGGGTTATCAGGACCCACAGCACCAGGACTTGTTTTGGGTTGGGATTTACCAGAGGAGTGTTTCTTACAGAAGTTTTCAGAATCTGCAGGGGTGTTGAAGTTGTGATGTTGACAATTCAGTTTCACCCGAAGATGTGCAGGATAGAGCACCCCATACTTTAGCCCCATCTTTTGAAAAGTGCATTTAACATTAGTAAATTTGCAGTGGACTTCTTGCACTATTGGAGTATAGTCGGGATATAGAAAAAGTACAGTTCCCTAGTATTGCAGCGAACCCCTATCAGGGTCCATTCATAATGCGGTATCGCGATCTCTAAAGTTCATGAGCCTGGCAATGATCTGTTGAGCTGCGCCCCAGTAACTGGCCGAGAACCAAGTGTTCAGTGTGCTCTCTCGACTACAAAGTTATCTGTCAAGGACTTTCTGTCATAGACATCCAGTTGTACCGTATTGGTAGTTTCTGATAGGCCAGCTATGCAAATATTATTGCGCCGGGATCTCACCTCTAAGTCTTCATTTTTAGCTGCAGTGCTCTTGAGGTGACACTCCACATGCTCAAGATGCTTCGCTGTATTGGCACTGCGATCCTCAATCTCTGAGATCCTGCACTCCGTACCATCGGGCCTAACATTGCGAAGGTCGAGATGCTCAGAGATGGTGTCAAAATGTTGTGTTAGTGTCAAATCTGGAGTTAATAGACTTTATGCCTGCTAAAAGTTTGGTCACAATGGTGGTTGTGCCATCTGATGGGGGTCTGCCATTGTATTATCCAGTGCACTGGTGGAATCAGAGGGTGAGCATTGACAGCGCGGGATCCTGGCTAGCTAGAAGGTAAGTTGCTTTTCCCTGGGATCTCCGTGTCCCATTTTATGTGTGTGCCACTTTTGGGTGCCGGAACCAACAGTATTAATGGACAGTGCATGAAAGAACAGCCAGACATCAGCCAATAGAGGGAGACAGCATGGCAGCGAACGCGGAGATAGCATGAGGCAGGACAGCAGATAACGCCACCAGAGTCTGGTGCAGCACACGGCAGAGCCTCCAAAGTCAGCTGAAAAACATGATGCAGGCTGCACAATGGGGATCACTCCACAAAACAGTCGGGTCCTCCAGGGAGTGGACTATGGACAATAGGTCGGAAGTGAGAGAAGAATAACACAGCTCCAAGAGCCCACACTCTGGCACTCCAATTCACACATGTGGTGCTGCCTAGACTGATGTCCCAAGCTGCTAATGCAGGGAATAAAGCATGAGGGATGTAAGGCTGTCCCCAGGTCTTAAGAAGAGCATCACAGGGATATGTTAGCAGTTTCCACTGGATTCAGCAAGTGAAAGTGATGGGATGAAGGTCAGAGACTTCAGCGCAACAAAGCAGTGCCAGGCGCAGTTGTACGATCCAAACCTCAGCACGCACAAGTAACGTGGTTCCACACCTCTATAGCGTGTGTCTGCCAAAGGAGCAGCAGGCATAGGCTGTAAAGCAAGGGCTAGTAAATTAGGAGAATGGGCCACTGCGAAAGGGAGTTCTAGCCAGGAGCTTGGGAGCATGTCCAGCCCAGAACAGCCCAATCAGGGCTCGTCACAGGCCGGTGAGCGCCCTCAGTGCTCCAGCTCACTGTGATGTAGGTGGGACCCACACAATAGACCCATAATCAATAGAGTTCTGTCTGAGACCCTCTGATGTGTGTTCTGACCGCAGGCACTGGACACACCACAACCCCGCCCTTAGGCTCACCTGTCCCAGCGGGCCTCTGAGGGCTGCATCAGTCTGCGATTCGTGGGCTGCACAGTGAAATGCAGGACGGGGCTGCATCTGGTCTCGGCCGTCGGACACTGACCTCATTGGAATGTAGAGTGTCTGAGCAGAGTAATATGCCCCTAATTGAGTGGCGGGGTGCCCAACGTAACAAATATGAAGGGCATGCTCGGCAGAGCTTCAATGCTGTGCGACCATCTTGGTCGCTGGCTTGGCCTTATTACAAGTTTGGCAGTGAGATTCCCAGACCGCTGTGGCGGCAGAACCAAGTACGCCATTGAGCAGCTGGCCTCACTGCTAGCCATATGAGGAGTTTTCCGTGGGGCTGGCAGTGTCACGGCAGTGATACTTGACGGAAGTATCTTTCGCCGCTGTGTTGGTTCACTGAATGTACTTGCATGCCCTAGAGCATGAATACAGTCAGTGGGGTGTAATTTCTTTTTTTTAAAAAACATTTTGCAGTGCGATATTGCATGAATCCAACCCGAAGACATTGCAACGCTTTACATGTTCAACAGTGACAGTGCACAGGGGCACAATCACCCTTGGCACAATATTTAGACTATTTACTGCCTTTCCACTGGCTCGTGCTTGGCGGGGTCCCCGTTAGGAAAAGGTCAGCGGAAAAGCAGGTCATGATTAGCCCAGCGGGAAGCTTGGTGAGAACACTTCCATGGTCTGCCTCTGCCTTTCCTGCCACCACTGTTGGAGCAGAAGTATCAGCAGTGGTCTTGTGGTGGTGTCACCGCGCAGATCTAGTGGTCAGACTGCAGAGGAGGCTGCAGTTGGACAGCCGAAAACGTGACGGCAGGACACATCCCACCATCATCTTAGTCAGGTCCTGAGCGATTTGAAAAGAATCGTAGAATGTTTAACTTGTATTTATTTTCCATTTCACTTTCTGCACGTTGGGGCCGATTCACAGAACTAACTTAAGACAAAATCCTAAATTTACGACTTTTGGTATTCACAGTAGGCATTTAGTAGTAGTAAAGTTAGGATTTTGTCATAAGTCTGTCTTAAGTCTGTCCTAAGTTTGTCTTAAGTTTGTCTTAAGTTTGTCTTAAGTCTGTCTTAAGTCTGTCTTAAGTTTGTCTTAAGTTTGTCTTGGTATTCACAGAAGGCATTTAGTAGTAGTAAAGTTAGGATTTTGTCTTAAGTTTGACTTAAGACAGACTTAAGACAGACTTTAGACAGTCTTAAGTCAGTCTTAAGACAGTCTTAAGACAAATTTAGGACACACTTAAGACAGACTTAAGACAAACTTAGGACAGACTTAGAACAGACTTAAGACAGACTTAAGACAACATCCTTACTTTACTACTACTAAATGCCTTCTGTGAATACCAAAAGTAGTAAGTTTAGGATTTTGTCTTAAGTTAGTTCTGTGAATCGGGCCCGTTATTGTATATGCAAATATGTGAAGGAAAAAAATTGCGAAGCACTTACAGAATATTTTGTTCTTTTTAGCTACCTATTTGACCCAGCACCACATTCAATGACCCTCAACCCCATGGCACTTTGTTCCCATATGACACACAGTTTCCATATGACTTCAAGGTCTGTTTGCAAATGAAGAAAGCCTGGAAATGTGCCAAATATAGACTGGCTCACTTTCAGGCAAACGTTGGGGCTGATTCCCAGAACTAATCTGAGACAAAATCCTAAATTTAATACTTTTGGTATTCACATAAGGCATTTAGTAGTAGTAAAGTTAGGATTTTGTCTTAAGTTAGGATTTTGTCTTAAATTAGAATTTTGTCTTAAGTTAGGATTTTGTCTTAAGACCAAAACTTAAGTTTAACTTAAGTTAATTTAAGACAAAAACCTAACTTAAGACATAATCCTAATTTAACTACTTCTAAATGTCTCCTGTGAATACCAAGAGTAGTACGTTTAGGCTTTTGTCTAAGATTAGTTCTGTGAATCGGCCCCTTCATTTGCATTTCTTTGCTGAGGCATTTGCACCCCCTGGAAATGCAGCCACAGACCCCTGGGGGGTAGGGGAGTGCTACACTGTTTGATGTTTTTTGTTGTAAGGTGTCTTTGGTACCTTAAAAGTCAGTTTGTTAAGAAATGACAACTGGTTAAAGGGTTGGAGAAGGTGCCATTTTTCCCATATCTTGATGTCCTTGCTTTGGACTTCTATGCAGCAGGTGGTCATGGATAGGTTCACAGCATACATTATGGTTGATTATTTAAAGGGTGCTTCTATGCCGCTCATGAGTGTACTCTCAAAGTGTATTTTAAAATTGGTTCTATGCATCCCATTCCTATCAGCTGATATCTATTACCATTGCTTAATTTAGTTGCCACTTTTTGCCTATATTGTATGTCTGTGCCAAGATACCCCTCCTGGGGTGATTTGTGCGCATTATAAATTAATATAACATAACATTTCTCTCTTCCACTCCTTGGCGGTTCTCAGCCAGTGCACACTATGGAGGTATATAATGTCATTTTCTGTGGCTTGCTCCCTTCCACTCTGGGGTGAATTATTCATACTATATACGTCTCTGATTGATGCCTACCCAGCCCTATTGGTATTTGTCCTATTTCTTGGATGTAAACGTCTGCGGAGGTCAGGAATTGTATTGCTGATTTTGATTGCATTGTACCTTTAATGCTATAACTGTTGTATAATAAACTGGGTTAGGACCTTTCAAGATCTACTTTTTTTTTTTTTTTAAACCTCTGCCTTTTCCAGTCAGACTCTTCGAATCTACTTAAGTCCTGTGCAAAACAGATTGCAGCGTTTACCACACCCAGTAAATACTATTACCCTGTAGGGAAGTACTTACTGGGGAGGGTAAATAATAAGGTTGTCCGAAATGCATGTCTTTTGTTTTTGTGTAACTACACTACATTTTGGCAAACCTACACAAAATGATATGTAATTCTGTGAAACGCAAAGCAATGATTTTACAATGTATTTTAGGGAAAATGCACCCTGCAATTTTTGGCACGCAGTTGCATTTAATCAAAGCATCGTAAACAACAGCTTTTGGTATGATGTTTTAAACCTGTGTTACCTCTAACGATACTTTATGTGGTATAGTTTAATCACAACTGGCATTTAATTACACAAAGGGGCGTAATGGTGTCATTTCAGGAATTTCATATACCAAGCATGATGTGTAATTCTCAAAAGTATGCGCAGAATGCCAGCGTAATTTAAATTTCGCTGAGGCCTAGTAATTACCTCCTATTCTGGGTTTTGCATTTGGATGAGGAATAAGATGCAGAATCAATGTAAAAGACACGCAATTCTATATGATGTGATTTTTCCTGGGCCTCCCTCCAAGATAAGTTTCAGCAAATATTTCCTGCTTCAATATGGCAGGGGAAAACAGAAGAATTGTGATATTTATCACATAACTCAGAATTACGAACTCCGTGTCAGCTTCTCTTTGTGTAGGGATCATAATTAAACCCATTGCTAGAAAAAAATGAGGTGAAGAATGATGTGGCACCCATTTTGATAGGCCATGCACATTTTCAGATTTACATGTTTAACTTTTTGTGATACAAATTGGTACTTGGATAATTTTAGGAGAATTGTGCTTTAAAACTAATTTTTGGCACCATCCATTCCAATAGGTTTTGGGCAGGGTAGGCCAAAATAACCCCAGAGGAGAGCAAGACTTGCCTGGCATGCTACAAACTCTTTTGAATAATGCCTCAAAGAACATCTGTGTTTGTGGTCAGCTTATGTGAAAATGATCGTGTAAAATAATCCTTTTTGCAATTTTTTGTAAAAAAAAGAAAAAAGGAATTTATTAGTCGAAATTTACTGAGCACCCGTTAAAAAAGTTGTGTATGCCTCAGCATTATAAAAGTTCAATAGCCTTCACAGATGGTAGTGGAGGTGGATACCATAACAGAACTGAGGGGTGTTACCCCAAAAAAGGGATAGAGAGGAGGGAAGAGACAAGAAGAGAAGTACAGGAGGATAGAGTGGTGAAAAGAAAGACCTGAAAGGAAAGAAAAGTGTAGGAAAAAGGGACAAATGAAGGAAAGGAATAGTGAAAAGAGGGACATTTTCAAGGAAGGATGGCTGAAAAAAGAAGCGACATTGAAAAGAAGGAAGTGGAAAAGATCAAAGGCTTCTATGACAAATACATGGGAAACAAGAATATTTCAATTCACAAATACTGCAACTCAAATATCGGGAAGCAAAATATCAAGCTTACATACCTTGTATGTAAACTAGAAAAATATATAAATATATTGTGAGCCGGAATATCAAACAAATAAGGTAATGGTTCTTAAAAAATAGGTAAGTACACTGAAAAAACAAATATATATATATATATATATATATATATACATACATACATATATATTTATATATATATATATTTATATATTAGAAAAACTAAATTAATATAAAATCATTAACATTAAAATATAAAGAAACAAATGCAAAATATTTAATTTAATCAATTATTCAAAACATATTTACAAAAGCTAAACAACAGTTGGGCCAAAGGAGGGGCGCAGCACATACCACAAAACGCTCTATAAGTGTGAAAAAGGCTGCTTTATTGAAGACAGGTGCACCTCACAAACATTTTCCTTGGCCTTTGCCATACAAAACTAAACCTCGCTATACACTTGTTCATCTACCTTGACTCCTGCCACCACCCCTAAGGTTTCCCCTTTTTCCTTAACTTGCAGCTATTTATGAACCACCACTCAGTCATTAATTGTTGAACTTTAACCCTGTGACACCTTACCTACCTCCCAAAACATCTACCTAACTTAGCATTTCTTCTGTTAACTTCCCCTTATTGCCTACTCCTGGAGTAACTTGCTCCCAACCATAAACTTAACCTGTAAACATATAAAAACTACTTACCAAACGCAACTCAGAAAAGTCCCTGCCTGCCTCTGACTTTTCTGACACCCCCAACCTGGGACGTTGTAGGATACCTTTTAATGACCCAACCCCTATCTATAACCTCATTACTGTGTACTAAGTATAGCTCCACGCCAAAGCGAGACAATTGCAACCCATCATCCCTGAATAAGTATACTGCCATGTGCCTTAACTCCGGATGTTCTAATCACCCAGTACCCTCCTTATTGCAAAAATTACATGTCCCGGTTAATATTTTGTTTTTGGCTTTGTCTATTGCTGCGGGCCTCCTGTCTCCTGGGAATGAACTCGGCCAGATGATATAACACCCCAATCACTGATGTTTACATTCCAAAAGGTCCATTTTCATTTGCTACAAAAAGGGGGAAGCCCCTACTCACCTCTAAGTCATTCACCTGGCCATCCCTTCCTACCCAGCAGTTCTGGAACCCAGAAATGCTCCAGAGTGCCTCCATTACATCAAGGTGGAAAACCATATTTTATCCCCGTAAATCCTGCAACTCCTCAGAATGATGTCTAACAGACTTCTCTCTGCCCCCACCCTCTAAGATGCGCCTGCCTAGGTCACCCACCGAGGGGGCATACCCCCACCACAGCTTCCCCGTCCTTGCCAGCTTGCCTCCAGTAGTGACCTCTAACAAACCTCTGTTAATCCTTGACAACGTAAACTGTACAGCAACCGATCCCCTTTCCCACCTATCTGATCTCTTCTGAGCCCCCCTCTAACAATCCCCACCATGCTTGTTCCTGTGCTCTCTAGTTAGCTGCCACCAAAGACCCTACCTAGCTTTACACAATAGATTGTGTTTCTACCAACTTAATACCAACACTCGCATTGGCTTGAGTACCTGTGCAACCCTCGCTTATTGCTTATTCACCACTTGCACCACTGCCATGTTGCCTCTTGTACGCCCACTACTTTGCCTGCACTATCACTGCGGCTAAATGTGCTGCTCCTCCCTCATTCTTCCCATGCCGCGGCCAATGTTCAGTTCATCACCTGCCTTGCCAATACAGCCCAGTCCCACCATCTCCTGCTGCGTCTGAATATAAATGTACATCCCCCTCCCACTCTGTGGGTGCCATCATGGGGATACCATCGAAATCCTCCAAACCTTTCACCACATGTATAAATTCTCCTTCGTCCCTGCTGAGAACCGCATGTCATGTTGTGGCAACGTAAGGCCCGCTAATGACCTTCCCAATCTCCTACAAAGTGTCCTTCCTGTCCATACTACTCTACATGGGAAGTTAAGCTGTCCTAAAGGCACCTGTACCTTTCTAGCTGTCACTTCCCATCCAGCTAGCATGTTGTCTAACACCATCACCATATGCAGCTTCTTCTCCATTGGTAGGCATGCCTCCATCACCTCCGAGTCCAAATCAATTCCCAGAAATGTTAACACCGTACTCAGACCTTGTGTCTTCTCTGGTGCCACAGGGACCCCCATTCGCCCCATGAGATCTTGTAAACTTGTCAGTTGTTACTGACAGTCCATTGAACCAGGTTGGCCCACCAGGAAGAAGTTGTCAAGGTAGTGTGCTTCTGTCTCTTTTCCCGCCTGCTACGACAACCTCATTGCAAAAAGAAGCTGAAACGCTCAAACATGCACAGGATATGGGACAGCCTATTGGTAGCGCTTTGTCCACACTTATTTGGCCCTCAAACTGATTACCGAGCCATTGAAATTCATCAGGGTGTACCGGCAGTAAAGTGCAGGTAGAATTTATGTCACCTTTTGCCATCAGGGCCCCTGTTCCCACCCTCGCCCCCAGTCCTCTGCCTACGTCTACTGACAAATATGACCCTGATATCCATTCTTCCGCTATAAAAACATTACTGCCGCCTCCTCCGGCCATGAACCATTGTTGAATCAATCAAAATTGCCCCGGTTCCTTTTTGGGCTCCACTCCTATTGCCGAGATTATCAAATCCTTCGCAGGCCCCTTCATGACTGGGCCTTCCATGCTCCCCTCCTCAACTTCCTTACGCCCTTTGTCCTGCACTACCGTCTTGCGTGTACTCACTGATTTCAAGTTGTTCGCCCACCTGTCATACCAAGGCGCCTTGTACCTAAGCCGGAAACCTTATTTATACCTAACGTTTAATAAGGCAACATCTTCCCATGAGGGTTGATATGCCAGCCATTGCTCTAAGCATGGTTGTTTGATGGGTGTATGAGCCTTTTCCATAGTTCCCTGTGCTCCTCCACCCCCGGTGCCCCCTGCTTTATGCTGAGTCCATTGACTGCACTGCTGCCCCAACCTGTATCCTGCCCCATGGCATTGCACCAATGGGTGCTGCCCTGCACACTTCGAGGAGTCATTCCTGAACTAGCGGTACTCCCTTGTGCGCGATACCTTTATTAAAATCCTAACAGGCCCCCTGTATTCCCCCTGGGGTTTTGACTGCGTTTTCCTCTCTCCCCTTCGGAAAAGGGGCAGTATACCCACAGAAGCCCGCTGGCTGTGTAAGTGGTCTTCCCCAACCCAACTGCCTCCATTGTTTGCTGATACATGTCTGTGTATATCTCTCCCCACTTTGCCTCCATATCCCACTCGGGCCGTTCCCTAAATTCTCCCTCCTATGGGACCAGGCCCCATACGTCAAGTGCGCTCTCCTGATAACATCATGTATTAAAATTAGAGACACAACTCTGGCTACTTCTCGCAGACCGAGATCGTAAAATCAAAACTGCTGCCGACCAATTCTCTATGGTCATGGCTACCTTAGGCCTTTTGACAATTCTACTTCTTCCTCTTTCAAACCTTCTTTCGTCCTAAGCTCCCTGTGCTGCAACCTTAACATTTCTACATACTCCCCGTCCCTTTCGTCCTTAAATGCGTCTGTCTCCTCTGACACCTTGCCTTTGCGAGACCTTACAATAACTCCCTCTTTTCTGCCCTTACCTGGTGTCAAAGTCGGCGTCCACACTGGATCCTCCTGCCTAATCAGTCGTGCAGGGGGTTCCATCAAGCTGTCCTGGGCCGGCCACTTTCTTTTCTTGACAACCTGAAATGGACTATGCACATTGTTACAATGGCCCCCAGCCCCTCTTTCTGTTCCCCTTCCTCCACAATGTCCCCTTCTACGAGACTATCCTCGTTGTAATCCAACTAAAGAGGCTACCCGCATATCATCTCATGCCCTTTTGCCTCAGCCCTTTGCCTCCTACTGCGAAATCTCTCCTAAAGGTTTTAACCTGTATACCTCTGGGCAAACCACCTACTGACCTACTCCTGGGCTCTTGCTCTGCATCTCCTGCCGCTGAACCCGTGGCAGCATCGACCCATTGGGGTTGCTGTACCACCGCTAACACCTCTGCTTGCCGTTTCATTGCGTCCTGGCCATCCCTCAATGTTTTCCGGCTGTCCGCTTTTGACATCGCCATCACTTCCTCTCGGTAACACAGAGCTGCATGCGACTCACCCGAGACTGTTACCTCCTGCGTCTGCTGACCCAGTAATTGAAAAGCAAGGTCCGGCAAACCGGGGTTAATGGCCCCACCCCCTCCTGTCACCTCCTTACCCAGACCCACTGCCAAATTCCCCATAGGGAGGAAACAGATGCTCACTCGTCTGTTTCCTCCCTACCCCCGCAGAATGCTCCCCCCCTCTGCTGTCCTCTCAGTGCATATATATTTCCACTGGTGGACCATGCCGCCCCTCGTTCCCCTTTAGCCTCCCCTATTTGCTCCTCCTTGTTGCTCCACCCCAGCATAACTGCTGCTATGGCAGACCCTGGCCCCCCTCGTGTCTTTTCTCCCAGTCTTAAGCACCTACCCCCTTGCCCACTCTCATGGGCTGCAGCTGTACCCCTCGTGCCCCTACCCCTCCTTCGACCCTGATCTCAGCCCCTCCACGACCCTGTCCAACCCCTCTCCCAATTACAGTGATGTGTTCAACCCCCCCTGTGGGCCCCGCTCGCTCTAACCCCCTCATCGGGCAGCCCCTCCTCTTCAGTCCTGCACATTTCCCCTCTCAGTCTCCCGGGGACCTGCTTTTCCCCCCTTCTACCTCGTCCCCTTCCCATGAAAACCCCAAACCCCTTCCAAAACTCCTTTCTGCCCTTGCCCCTCCCCCCACGCCTCCCTGGAATATGCCTGTGCCTTTTTTTCCCCCAATCTGACACTTTGGCGCCAGTGGTGTGCTCGAACCCAGCCTTGAGGGGGCTGTCGCACCAAAGGCACCTGACGCTCACTACCCGCTGTTCGTGTTGCGCACGGCCTCAGCTGGTGCGGCGACCTCATGCACCCTTCCCTTTAAGCCCCGCCCGCTCCCTTCAGGAAATTGAGCGCGGGACGCCACGCAGCGCCCAGCCCCCCTCCTCGCTTCATTTGAACGTGTGCGGCCGCTTTTGCAGCGCGGCCGCACACACTCACTGGCTTGCATTCATTGTCCCTCCGCAAACATTTTTTAAAAATCCCATGCCTACCCAGAACTACAACCAGCTGCCGTGTCACCTTACTAAAAAGGTGACACGACACACAAAATGTCAGTTTTTATGGCCCCCCTACCCCAGCCCAAAAAGGGAGCCCAACGAGCCCAATTGGGCTTTGGGCTGCTCCACCTGCCCAAAAAACCCCAGGGGGGCAAACCTGTCAGCGGTCGGTCACCACCCCAAAGCTCCATTGGAAAGGTGTTGGATTTTTAAGGCGTTAAATTTACTATTCCAACTTTAACATAAACAAAATCAGGGAAAATGTTAGATTTTGGAAGGGTTTGATTTACTACTAACACTCCTACATCAGCAAAAGTAGAGAGAGTGTACTGCTTTGGAGTGGTTTGATTTACTATTCCAACGCCAACGTAAACAACAGCAGGGAAAGTGTTGTATTTTTGAGGGATAAGATTTACTATCTGCACTCGAATCTAAACAACATTAGGGAAAATGTGGGACTGTGGAATGGGTCTGATTTCCTATTCCCACACCAATCTGAGGGACAGTGGGAAAAGTGTTGGTCCTTGGAGAGCTCAAATTTGCTATTCCCACTACAACATAAGCAAAAACAGGGACAGTGTTAGACCTTGGAAGGATAAGAATTAACATTCTCACTTGAATCTGAGCAACTGTAGGGAACATGTTGGGTTTTGGAGAGGTTAGATTTATTATTAGTCCTCCAACAGCAGGCCAAGTGTTTGAGTTTGGAGTGATCAATTTTGGAAAGTTTAGAGTTACTATTCCTTCTCCAATGTAAGCAAAAGTAGGAAAAGTAGTGTCGTTTGGAGAGGTCAAATTTTCTATTTCAAATGTTATTTTTTCGACAAAAATATTTAAATATACAACAAAATGAAAACAATGTAATCATATTTAAAATAGAACAAAATGTATTAAATAAATATAAATCAAATGAAATCTAAAAATATACATTAAAAAAGATTACAAGTAAAAATAGATTAAATTGGAAATATTTAAAGTTAATACACTTCATTTTCCCTACCCAAAAAACAAACACCAACAACCAACTGAGATGAATGAAAATAATTATAAAAACAAATCATTATTAGTATTACATTATTATCAGACTTAAAAAAAACAATTAAGTATAGAATGAGGGTATACATTTTCATAATTAAACTGAGATATCAAGTAACATAATTAAAAAGCAACAAAAAGTTAAGAAAACAATTAATCAATTCATTAATTTACATAAATATCAAATAATAAATTAAAATACATACAAATAATTTACAATTACTAGTTCCTTCCCATCCTAATCCTTACAAATCCAGCAACCCACTACTAAATTAAAAACTTCTGTTTAAATTTCACAATAAATATGACAATCTTTACTAAAAATGTATTGCGTATTGTATTGTATTGCGACTTATATAGCGCACGTATCACCCGAAGGTTTCAAGGCGCTTGCTTAGGGAACCCGTCCTGGTATTCCCCTGTGAGATACCCCAGCAGGGTATCCACAAGGTGAAAGCCAGGCATCCCGCCACGAGGGGCCGTAGTGTGAAGCAAATGATCTTACAATTCCACCTTATTATGATACAATACCACAAATAAATCAAATTTAGTAAACAAACCATATTTTATTCAACTATAGTAGACCAAGTGATATTATATACAACAATATTTTAAAACCAATATTATATATGTAAAAAAATATATTCTTGATTCCTATAGTCTGATCCACAATATTTTTGACTTCACAATATATTTGATGTTGGTGTATCATGGTGTTTTTTAACATTATTTTGGTAATTCACTGATAAATGACTTACAAGAAGGGCACAGGGAAAGTCAATTGATGTGTGGTTGGAATGATGAAAGGAGGCAAACTGAGAAAGATGAAAGGCTGTACGAAAGGGTGAAAGGATCTAAGGTT
Source organism: Lissotriton helveticus (assembly GCF_964261635.1). Taxonomy (NCBI): domain Eukaryota; kingdom Metazoa; phylum Chordata; class Amphibia; order Caudata; family Salamandridae; genus Lissotriton; species Lissotriton helveticus. The sequence continues at coordinate 1,339,583,099 of NC_136065.1, read as the reverse complement.
GAAAGGTGGGATGGATGTGTGAATGGGAAAAGGTGGGGGGAAGAGTGTAAAACACATGGTGAATAGATTAATGGAAGGGTGAAATGATGGATATATGATAAGAGAAACTATAAATTCAGACATAAATCATGTCATAGAACATGCCATGAGTGATATAATATGGTCATAAGCAATGCATAGTCATAGTGGGGGCCCAAGTTATAGTTAGCTGTGACTATATCTCTGTGTTTTTTGTGTTAAAAACATTAATGTTGTCACTGACATATTCACCTAACTATAATGTTACTTTAACCTTTGGTTTCTTAAGTGAATTTCTAAGAATTATTTTTAAGGAAAAAATGATCATTTTACCACACCAACCTAAAGATTACTTTAACCTTTGTTTTTTTCAGCGAGTTCCTAGTTTTGTTTTTAATGTAAAGTAATATTTTATTACCATACATAAAGCCAGCCACCTACCAAGCACAGCGTTTGGCGGAGGTTGGCCACAGGGCCTTATCTTTTGAAAGCAGAGGGGGAGCACATGTCACCCCTCCCAGAGCCTTATTAGGCCCTGGAGACCCCATCCTCAGTGTCATTTGTTTAATTAAAGGGGAGGAGGATAGCATGGCCCCTCTAACCTTATTAAGCCCAGGGAGCCCCATCCCCCAGGGCCTATTATTATGAACAGAGAGTGAGCTGTGTGACCCCTTGCCTTATTAGGGCCCTGAGGACCCCATCTGCCAGGGCGATTTCATTTTATTAAAGGGAGGGGTCTAGTCGCCCCCTCCTTTAGCCTTATTTAGGCCCTGGTGACCCCTTCTCCAAGGACCTTTTTTATGAGAGGGGAGTAAGCCCTGTGCCCCCTCTCCCCAAGCATTATTAAGCCCTGGGGACCTTATCCCCCAGGGCAGTTTTTTTTTAACTAAAGGGAAGGGGGGCCGCACAGCTTCTCTCTCTCGAGCCTTATTAGGCACTGGGAACCCCATCCCTAAGGGCCTTTTTTATGACAGGGAAGGGGGGCACATGCCCCCCACCTCAAGCCTTATTAGGCCCTGGGGACACTATCCCCAGGGTCGTTTCTCTTAAATTAAAATAGAGGGGGCCATGTGGCCCCCCTTCCCAAACCTTATTAGGCCCTGGTGACTCCCATCCTCAGGGCCTTTTTTTATGAAAAGAGTGGGGGGCTGCATGTCCTCATTCCCTGCGCCTTCTTAGGCCCTGGAGACCACTCCCCCAGGGCCACTACTACAATTAAAGGGGAAGGGGCTGTGTGGCCCCCTACCATTCACCTGCACTATTTAAGGTGGATGCCCACCCAGGGTACCCACCATATACTTGTCGAGGGTCGCGGGGGAAGCTGGCATTGCTCCTGGTCACAGAGAGCAGCTTCTTGTGCTGCTCCCTCCAGGCAGGAGCACAATTTTCATCTGTTTCTATTCCCGCAGCAGTGCAGGCAAAGAAACAGATGAAAAGTCTGCTCCCAGCTGACGTGAGCATTTTTAAAGCTGGGAGCAGACTTTGTGTTTGCTCCTGCATGTTGGGGTATTTTAAAGTTCTTCAGTCAAGCAGGAGCAAACATAGATTCTGCCTGTGCTGATGCAGGCAGGGAAACCACTATTTCCTGAGGGTGGGCTCCCCGGGACATAGCTAGAGCGCCACCCCCGGGGATGGGGTGCCCGGGGCCAACAAAGGCTCCGGGAGGGGGCAGCATGACCCTCCTCCCCATTTTGAAAAATGGTGACCCTGGGGCCTTTAGAGACTCGGGGAGGGGGAATACTTTAACCATTGGGTTTTCCGGTGAATGTCTGTTTTTTTTTAACGAAAATATATTTTCATTACACCTAACTATAACATTACTTTAACCTTTGCTTTTTCAGTGAATCTCTAGGGTCTTTTTGTTAAACTAAATTAAATATTTTTGTGAGTGTATCTGTGGTAGAATGACTTTATAATATTTGTTGTGACATTATTTTAGCAAAACGATTATTTTTATTGTAACAAAATAGGATATGGTTCACAGTTTGCAAAACCTTTGTAAAATGTGTGTGAGTATTAAACAGATAAATATTCAATAGAAATTGTTTATTTGATCAGTTTTTGAGCTGTCATTTCTCTTGATATGATGGGTGTGCATTGTAGGGTGTGTAGAGGGACTGGCCTCTTTGCTGTGACCTCTATCTGTAAATATGGGTGCGCATAGTAGAATGCGAAGAAGGACTGGCCTCTCCTTTCTGGGCTCTCTGTCAGATGATGGGTGTTCGTAAGAGGATTTTCGGAGGGACTGCCCTCTCCTTTTTACCTCTCTCTTTGATGACTGGTGTGCATAGTAGGAGTTGTGGAGGAACTGGCCTGTCTGCTGAGACCTCACTCTGTAATGATAGGTGTGAAAAGTAGGGTGTGGGGAGGGTCTGCCCTCTCTTTGTAGACTTCTCTCTCAGATGACAGGTGTGCGCAGTAAGGTGTGTGGAGAGACTGGTCTCTGTTTTCAGACCAATTCTCAGATATCAGGGGTGCGTAGTAGGGTGTGGGGATGGAGTGTCCTCTCCTTCTAGACCTCTCTCTCTCTGATGACAGGTGTGCGTAGTAGGGTCTGTGGAGGATCTGGCATCTCTACTGAGACCTCTCTCTCTAATGACAGGTCTGCGTAGTAAGGTGTGGGGAGGGACTGGGCTCTCCTTTTGGACCTGATACTCAGATGATTGGTGTGTGTAGTTGGGTATGTAGAGGGACTGGCCTCACCGGCGAGACCTCTTTATGTAATGATAGGTGGGCATAGGAAGGTGTGGAGATAGACTGGCCTCTCCTTTCGATGACGGGTCTGCGAGGTAGTGTTGGGGTTGGAGTGCTCTTTCCTTTTAGACCCCTCTCTCGGATGATGGGTGTGCGTAGTTGTGTGTGTGAAGGGACTGGCCTTTCTGCTGAGACCGCTCTCTAAAGATAGGTATGCATAGTGGAGTGTGGGGAGGGACTGGGCTCTCCTTTCAGACCCCAGATGATGGGTGTGTGTGTTAGGTTGAGTGGGGGGATTGTCCTCTCTGGTGAAACCTCTCTCTCTAATAATAGGTGTGCATAGTAGAGTGTGGAGAGGGACTGGGCTATCCTTTCAGACCTCTATCTATCGATGATTTGTGTGTGTAGTAGGCTGCTGGGGTGAGCCTTAGCTCTACTTTCAACTCTTTCCAAGCAAGTGAGTATAACTAATATGCATTAATAAACACCATCTCCAGTAAGACTCCTTCAAACAGTAACAAGTAGGCATAGCAAAGTGTATTCAAACATCACCTACTCCATCCAAAGAGTCTTGCAAGATTGTAACATTTAAAAAAAGAGAGAGATTTAACCAAATAATTGTCATAGTACTTATCTCTTACACACTTCCTCTGAAAAACAAGAACCACAATATGCATTCCTACTAATAAAGTGCATTGAAAACACATCTACTCCATTTTACTATTCATGATCCAGCGAGATTGTAAAATTAGTTACAGAAAAAATATATTTACTTTCTTATCAGTACTTATCCCTTAGACACCTCCTCTCTGAATCTAGGGGGAAGTATGCTTTTCTGCTGCTCTGTTATATAGCTTTTTTGCTTTATTTCCACAACACTTACAATTTTTCACAGTAAGCAGTAATGGCGGGCATCTCATTTCTAACATTTCAATAGCCAGCCAATCAGAGTGCTTGTGAGAGTCTCAGGAGCCTCTTGCTCCAGTTAGAGCTTGAATGCTCATGAGAATAATTGGCCTCTCGACCAATCACAGACCTCCATTTTGGATTTTGTGCTCTCGCAGTACACCCACAGGACTCTCGCTACCCCAACTACCAAAGTAAACAATTATTGCTTCCCAAATGCAAAAATACCATCGCAAAGTTTGACCAGATTTCCCTTTCATGCATCTGGGCCTACGTCTCTCCATGTGGTCATGGACTGTCAGATGACAGCAGTGCCTCTCCTTCCTTGGGTCGGGCGGCGATTCCAGGTAAAGCCACTGAATCCAGAACTCTTGTTGGAAGGGTCCCCCTGCGTGTCACTGGCTGCATGCTAAATATAAAAAAAACACCACCTCCTCCTTTAGAAGTAGACAAGGGGACACAGCGGGGCTTCATGAAACCATTTATTCAAACTTCTGGTATAACGCGTTCCGGCGATAGCCTTTCTCAAATGCCTCGGGCGCTTGGGGGTTCTTTTTTCCGGTCTTTTATATTTGGCCCCTCCTTCTCAGGTGCACACCTGAGCCACATTTCAGCAGAGAACACTCAAGCAGTTCAGTGTTTAAAGACTGCAAGTCCGATCATGCGTAAGTGTGTTTGTGTGTGTAAATATAACTATAAATATATATATATATATATATATTTATTTATACATAACATTGAAAGAGTAAAGGCAAGTTGTCTGATATATACTCCAGGCATAGTGACATTTTCCAGTTGACCCTTCTATCCTAACAGTTTCTCTGGGACGGCTGCTCCCTTTGGGCTGAGGAGCTGCGCCCCCCGAATTTTCGTGCTTTATGTGCCAACCGGCATCAACACTGCTTGAATATTAATCACATTACACGTTGTGTATTGCGATTATTTAATTATTAGTGTGCATGCCACATACATAGGGAAACTTTCCTTGCACACACGCTGACGCCAATATCATATTGCCAGTGACTGCTGCTGAGTGCTCACAGTACTGGCATCATAACGTAAGAGTCAGGCAGCCAGGCAGACACTAGTGAGCATGCACAAGCTATTGTGGCGGTCCAAAGGCTTAAGTCATTACAGCCCTGGCCTGCCATTATCTGGGGCCTTCAGTTTCCTCCCCTAGATGACGCACAGTAGCATCACTTTTTGCAGCAGCCCCGGGCGGTATGAGCATCAGCCGGGGGCGTGGCTGCATGCCAGTTAATATGACCACCCCTCCCCTTACAACGTCGTCATAGGGAGGGGGTGGGTCCATTAGCATCACAGACTCCACACTATGACGCTATAGAAAATGGTTGGGTTAACTTGCCTTCCCAACCTGCAAAAGTTGTTGCAGCCAACTACTACAAAATCTGGAACTTTGTAAAGTCCAGTTCCCTTTCTTCATCATTACGGAGCTTGCCTGGCCTGACCTGCCGACTGCAGCGCAATCTGTGTCCCAAATAATGGCCTTGAAAGGGCATCGGATCGGAGCTAATGAAATGCTGGTAAGTGATTTGTGGTTAGAAATGGATTAAGGGCTTGTTAAAACAAGCATTTACAATGCAATGGTCTCTTAAAGTTATAGCTATTGGCATTGCTCATGACATTATTTTTATTTATGTTTTTGTTTTTAAAACATAAATAAATGGCATTGTCATTTACAATGCCAATAGCAGGGCAGGACAGCAAGCACAAGCGACGAGGGAGCAGGACAGCAAGCACAAGCAACGAGGGGGCAGGGGCATGAGAGCAGGCTCAAGCAACGAGGGGGCAGGGGCAGGAGAGCAAGCACAAGCAACGAGGGGGCAGGAGAGCAAGCACAAGCAACGAGGGGGGCAGGGCAGCAAGCACAAGCTACGAGGGGGTCAGGAGAGCAAGCACAAGCAACGAGGGGGGCAGGAGAGCAAGCACAACCAACGAGGAGGCAGGACAGCAAGCACAACCAATGAGGGGGGGCAGGAGAGCAAGCACAACCAGCGAGGGGGGGGGACAGGAGAGCAAGCACAACCAGCGAGGGGGGGGCAGCACAACGAACGAGGGAGCAGGAGCAGGACAGCAAGCACAACGAACGAGGGGGCAGGGGCAGGACAGCAAGCACAACGAACAAGGGGGCAGGGGCAGGACAGCAAGCACAATGAACGAGGGGGCAGGGGCAGGACAGCAAGCACAACGAACAAGGGGGCAGGTGCAGGACAGCAAGCACAACCAACGAGGGGGGGGGACAGGAGAGCAAGCACAACCCGCGAGGGGGGGGGACAGGAGAGCAAGCACTACCAGCGAGGGGGGGGGGCAGCACAACGAACGAGGGAGCAGGGGCAGGACAGCAAGCACAACGAATGAGGGGGCAGGGGCAGGACAGCAAGCACAACGAACAAGGGGGCAGGGCAGGACAGCAAGCACAACGAACGAGGGGGCAGGGCAGGACAGCAAGCACAATGAACGAGGGGGCAGGACAGCAAGCACAACGAACGAGGGGGCAGGGACCGGACAGCAACCACAACGAATGAGGGGGGCAGGACAGCGCACAACGAACGAGGGGCAGGAGAGCAAGCACAACCAGCGAGGGGGGGCAGGAGAGCAAGCACAAACCAACGAGGGGAGGGGGGTGAGGAGAGCAAGCACAACCAGCGAGGGGGGGCAGCACAACGAACGAGGGTGCAGGGGCAGGACAGCAAGCACAACGAATGAGGGGGGGCAGGACAGCAAGCAAGAAGCAAGAATTTTTCCACACAGACATATTTTTGGCCACAGTTTAAAAGCATTTACGCCACTCCCCGCGGCTTTTTTTACCAGGGGCCCCCACCCCGGTACCCCTACGATCAAAGGGGGCTCTGCTCACACCAGGTCCTTTTAAGTTAACTTGACCCCTCCCTTGGCTTCACCTCCGATTAAAGGAGCCTTACCTCATCTTCACGATCTCAGGCCTGGTCCATGCGCAGCTGCTTCTCGCTGCACTGTTCATTATCACGTAAAATCCAGAGGATTTCTCTCCCTTTTCTCCAAAAGCCGGGCCTGCTTTCAAAAATAGTCTTGTTTTGTGGAAAACACACTTGTACATACAGATATATGTATCCGTTTTTAGGGCCATCAATGTATGCTTACTTTTCAAAGTACATCCTAGTTCTATCCAACAAGTGACTCAGCTAGCAAAGATGGCTGCCAGCTCAGATCCAATTCCAGGCTTTTGTTTAACCACCCGGTGCATTCTGGACGCTGTAGTCCCGGTGCGCCGCCATGAACTAGAGATAACTGACTGGACCACGGTGCCCCCCCCACACTTGAAGCGGTTTCTGGTCCGAGAATGAAATATCAACGATTTGACGTGCAGGACGGTTTGAGGGGCAGGACAGCAAGCACAACGAACGAGGGGGCAGGGGCAGGACAGCAAGCACAACGAACGAGGGGGGGCAGGAGAGCAAGCACAATGAATGAGGGGGGAAGGACAGCAAGCACAACGAACGAGGGAGCAGGGGCAGGACAGCAAGCACAACGAACGAGGGGGGGCAGGACAGCAAGCACAACGAACGAGGGGGCAGGGGCAGGACAGCAAGCACAACAAACGACGCAATCAGGGAAGAGAGGCAAGAAAAGTGAGTACTCACCGGAGGACGCGGCAGCTTCTCGACTTCTTCCGGCGGCGGTCGGGCAGAAATAGCATCAGGAAAGCGGCGCCATTTTCGCATTCGGGGGCGTTTTTTTATTCGGTTGAGTGACGGATGACGTCACAGACTTAAAAACCGCAAAAAACAAGCCCCCGAATCCGAAAAAGATGGGGCTTGAACGAAGTGACGCCCCTCTCCTCTAATGGCTGGCCTCCATTAAGGAAGCCAGCCAATGGAGAAGAGGGGCGGGTTCAAGCCCCCATACAGTTGTTTACATTAAATCTCGGCTGCGCGAACACTGCTACGCAGTGTAACGCTAGGCTGAGACCTAAAAAGGGCACTTTCAGAAATGTTTTCTGCATCACAGTCAGTGTTAATCTTCCTTCTTGGACTGAAACCACGTTGAGGCCTCCCTTTTAAGAATTTAAGCGCGCATGAGGGCTCCTTTCCCTTTCATAAATATTCACAGAAGGCAAAGATTAACTTGTAAAGTGCAATTTTCCGCACTGTGCAATATCTAATGACATCAGCTTCATTGTTTTCTCACAACTATTAAGAACGTGAAGGGTGGAGAAGGGGTGGACTAGTGGATTTGAGTTTTCCTTAGGAAAATCGTGTCGTCTTTACTGTGAGAAGTTGGCCTGGTATATGATGTTCACTATTCTAGTGAGCACCTTGCACCAGTCCAAACAACCCTTATGGTGATGGTTGTAAAGTCAACCTTATAGACCAGCTATCCTAGTGGTAGCATGGACAAAAGCAGTCTTAGGCTAAACTCAAGAGGGTATGTGAAGCCAGCTGTTTTACCATATGCAAACCTTTTAATACCAAATGAAAGGACACCACACAGTTTATCTATTCAAAATATATATGTATTTATTTCTAAACAACCCCCTATACTCTTTATGAGCACAGAAGCACAAGCGTATAACAAGGAACTTAATATAACATACAATAAGTTGAACAATATGGATAGGCCCTGGTGGCCCGTTAAACCATATACTAAAATAGTGGTATAAGTACCACGTCACGAACAATGGTAAGGCCTAGGGCCTTGGGAATTGCTGGGGCTACACTGGACTAACAGTAGTTAGGGAGTAGGAGGCCCGCAGGATGCGGGTGCAGTGTCTAAATGCACACGCGTGAACCTGTAGAAGTCAATGGGTGCGAAAAGTTAGAAAGTTAAAGAGTTAGGAGTCTTCCGACTGGACTAGAACTAAACCACTTAAAACTAGGACACAAGGAGTGTAAATCTCTACAGGAGCACCACAGTACTCGTGTTACCTCACCCACAGGAAGCGGGTGTATAGGTGTCAAAGTGTGTCGGGTTTCGTCGTGGACTTCTATGGAGCCTTGGAGAAAAGATGCTACAGGCGACCAGGAGAGAAGAGTCCGGTTGGATCCAAGGGTGGATCGAAGATGAAGAGTACCTGAAAACAGAGGGGACAGAGTCTGGGTCACTAGCCAGTGACCAGGAAGGAACCAGGCGATGTCGGGAAGCAATCAGGTGATGTTGTGAAGCTTGTCTCTGCAGCCACGTGGACCAGGAGGTGTCGACGACAACCAGGAGCTGTATACGGACTCTCCCACGAAGGCTCTCGCTGTTGGCGGTGTCGGATCTCGATTCGGAGTCAACAGGCCTTGGCGAATGCAACCCACGCAGGAATCGAAGATGGCTTCTTACTCAAGCCAGCAAGGACTGAGGGGCTTCTCCTTCGCAGGGAAGCAAGGGCCAGTCTGGAGCAACCAGACCAGTGGTGTAGATTGTAGATTTTGTCGTCACAGAGGCCACAAGCTAACGGGCAAGTGACCGGTCAGACACGTCGAGCAGGAAAATGCAAAAGGGCCCCACACAGCACTCAGTGAGTGTGGAGAGGTGATCTTCAGTGCAGTTGGTGCTCGGGGCTGGGGCTTCTCAATCCCCAATGCACAACTTCCAGGGTGCCTCAGAAGTTGCACGGAAAGCAATTAGCTGGCTTTCCAAGATGGCCAGTCCCACGTCTCACGTCGCCTCCATGGGTCTCAGCTTTGCTCTGGCGATGGATCAGGTTGAAGGAAGTCTGGAATCCAGGTCTTGTCAGGCTCTGTGTTCAAGCTCCGGCGGGAGCAACGACAAAGCAAACCGTTGAGCGCTTGATGGTGCCTGCTTGCACAGGGTGGTCACTCCTTGACCACAAGGGAGATTCTTCAGTCTTCTACGTCGAGTAGACTGTTGAAGGGTCCAGAGTTTCATATCAGAGTTTCAGTCAGGATGATCTAAAGACTAAGGACACAGCTCCTACCTTTATTCCAAATCAAGGGGCTGGATTACCTGCTAGGTCCCCCCTATGGGTGGGACCCAGGAATGGGGTGGTTACACCCCTTTCTCTTTGTCCAGTTTCGCGCCAGAGCTGGGGAGCTGGAGTGCCCCAGCACCGGTTTGAACTGGACTATGCATGGGACACCTTGTGCCCCAGGCAGTGTCTCATTTCATTCAGCCCTCCCTGCCCAATCCACTATCTCCTGTTTGGGGTGGTGCTAGCACTTCCCTGTGACAGGAAACCTATTGTCCAAGCCTCCCTCGCTGGAAGGGCTCCCAGCAGCAGGAGGTCAGACTTGTGTCTGTGGCAGCAGCATCCATTTTGTGATGCTGAGGCTCTGGTTAACTTTAACCGGGATTAATAGAAGTAACATGTATTTTCCCTCTAAAGGGGTGGAATGCTACCCCCGTCGCCAGAACTGGTGAGGGGGTAGTATTCCAAAGCGTATGACACCTTACACGACATGTTTTGATAAAGCCAAACCAAAGTTAGCAATAACCGCGAGGATTATAATGCACTTAAGAGTATATGGTATGGCAATATCCTGGAACAGCTATAAGGACATGGTTCCGAAAGCTGCAGACAGGCTCAGCTCATGCTAGAGCACCATCTCACATAAAACCAAGCACTCTGCCTTCAGGATTGTTAAGACATGCCTTAGGAGTGACTTATAGGTGCATATGTGTCCAGTTTTAAGGTTAGACATAGGAATACTATATCTAAGCAAGGGGTGATTACACGACCTTGCCCCTGCTGAGTGATCAGCCAGTTGTGTCAGTTTGGATGGCCAGCCAGGGGTGGCAAAAGATATGCTGCAGCCCCTGGTAGGCCTTGGATGCACCTATGCTCTGGGTACCTATAGTACACTAAACAGGGGCTCATAAGGTGACACAATATCAAATTAGTTATGTACCTAAGGTACATGGAGTCCATTTTATAGAGAGAGCGTATAGCCTGGGGCCCTGATTAGCAGGATCCCAGGCCAACTAAGTTGAAAACCAGCTAAACACAAGGCAAAAAAATCTGGGGTAACCATAGTCCGGTATCCACCTTCCTACACAACCCCCCCCCCAAACGAAAGGAGATAAGGTTATCCTTGACCAGGTAAGCCTATATTGCCTAAGTGGCCATATAAAGAAGTACCTACACTAGCATGGTTACCCCGTGTCTCATGGTCCACTAAGCAATCCTTCACCCTAGGGGTATCAGAGGGTCTCCACCATAGGGAATCTCTACCTGTGGTGTGTTTTGGCAACGTAAAAGGCTGTTGTTGAGTTGGAGTACTGAAGTGAGGCTCCACTAATGTAGGGCTCAGCTCCCTCCAATCACTATCCACCATGTGTGCCTTTCTTTCCATGACTGAGTTGCACTGTGCTCTCAGGGTCAACCTCTGGCTGCCTATAGCTGGAGGCTGGGTCCCTTTTGCTGGCTTACTGGAGGGACAGGTCAGGTTTGGGGCCTTTGGGTCCCATGTTTGGCTGTGCCCAACAGTGTCCATCTGGGGGAGGTTGCTAACTAGGGGTAAGGGAGATTCCTCGGGAGTTTTTGAAGTTTTCACCTTGCTAGGGCTGCTAGCTTTGGTGCCCCTAATCTGCTGATGGGGGTGTTCTGGTGGACAGGGGGCCCTTTGGGATCCACTGACCTCCCTGACCTCTACAGCCCTGGGCTGGCTGAGGCAGGGTAGAGGGGGGCAGGTTACCTGCTCCAGACTGGGTTCCACCTTGGAAGGGTCCACTGACATCAGGGGCTCTGCCAGGCTAGGCCTGACTACCTCTGGGACAGTTCCTTCACAAGGGGTAGGGTCAGTTCCCTGAGGAGGCTGACTCTCACCTAATGTCTGATGGGAGGGAGACTTGTCTTCCTCCCCAATGCTCTCTGTCTGAGTGGAGTGATCCATAGTTTCAGGCTTCACAACACTAAAATCTGTCTGAGTTTGGGCTGTGGCCATCACAGCCCCACCAACCTTTTCAGGTAGGGACTCAGTTTGGGTTTGGGCTGTTACCATCACAGCCTTGTCAATCTATCTAGGGAAGGAGTCTGCTTGAGATTGGGCTGAGACTAGCACAGCCCTACCAACCTTTTCAGGGAGGATATCCTGAGCTGGGGCTGTGGCCATCACAGCCCCACTAACCTTTCCATGGAGATTTACCATTTTAGAATGGGTTTCTTGTTCTACCTCAGCCCAGGCTGAGATTTCCAGATCATTTCCCAGTAGACAATCTACAGGCAAGTTTGTAGACACTGCCACTCTCTTGGGGCCAGTGACACCTCCCCAGCTGAGATTAACTACTGCCATGGGATAATCTTTCTGTACTCTATCAATGTTGGTCACCTGGTATGTGGCTCCAGGTAAAAGTTGCCTTGAGGGGACTAGACTCTCAGTCACCATAGTGATGCTAGCCCCTGTGTCTCTATAGGCCTCAACTTTCTGACCATTGATGAGGGGCTCCTGTCTGTACTTGCTCAAAGTGTTGGGACAAGCAGTGAAGTTGGCAAACACCATGCCATCTTCACAGACAAGAGTAGCTATGTTAGGGGACCTGGTTAGGGCAGAGTCCACCTGAGTTATTATTATTATTATTATTATTTAGACATTTATTAAGCGCACAGCTACCCCCAACGGGGGTGTCCCGGCGCTGAGGAATGCAGCTCAGGGGAGAGAAATTTTTATTGACCCGCAAAGAGAAAGGTTTTCAGTTTGCCCCTGAATTGAGACTCGACGTCAATGAGCCGAAGGCTGATGGGGAGTGAGTTCCAGAGTTTTGACACCACCACCGCAAATGCTCTGCCACCCTTTCTTACTAGACGAAATCTAGGGGTAAGTAGAAGATGCAGATGGTTAGACCTGAGGTTAAGGGAGGAGTGGACTGGTTTTAATCTTTGCTTCAAATATTTTGGGCCTTTTCCGTTGAGAGCCCTAAAAGCAAGGACCAGGGCCTTAAACTTGACACGGGCCGTGATCGGGAGCCAATGTAATTTCTTCAAGTGGGGGGAGATAGAATGTCGATAAGGGACTTTGCAGATCAACCTAGCAGCGGCGTTCTGCACAATCTGCAGCCTATGGAGGAGGTACGCTGGTAGTCCCACAAACAGGCCATTCGCATAATCCAAATGCGAAGTGATCAGGGCATGTATCACAGTCTTCAGCGCTTCCGTCGGGAGGAAGGGGGAAATTTTCTTTATCATGTGAAGTTTCCCGAAGCATGCTGAGGTGACTTTCTGGATGTGAGTTTTAAAAGATAGATCATTGTCAAATTGGACTCCAAGATTGCGAGCCACTTTTACCGGAATAGGAGGGGGGTTAAGTTCCTGTGGCCACCAGATGGAAGGCGACCACGGGACAGTTTGATTGAAAAACAGCACCTCCGTCTTGTCGGTATTAAGTTTTAGCGTGTTGGCGGTCATCCAGGCCACAATATTGGAGAGACAGATTTTAAAATTTTCAGAGCCAGCAAGTGAGTTATCTCGGAGGGAGACAATAAGCTGCGTATCGTCAGCGTAGGATATTACTCTAACCCCCAGAGACTCAATCAGCTTTGCCAAAGGTGCCAAAGTTCCCAAAGTAAACCCAGCCAAATTCTTGGGGGCACTCCCACCACCAGGGGGATTACTAATAACAGTAACAGGAGGTCTGGGAGTATTACTTGGGGGAATGTGTTCCTTATTGTTGGCCCTTGGGCAAATGCTGTCAGTCTTCCAGTGGCCAGGCTGTTTACAGACATGGCAATAAGGTTTCTTTTGGTTAGAGGAAGTGTTTTGGGACCCACCCCCACCATTGGAGATTTGGGGTCCTGTGGAGGACTTGTCTTTTGATTTATCCCCACCTTTCTCTTGAGGCTTGGTGGAATCTTTCTTCTGGTCACCACCCTGATTTTTAGGCCTAATCCTGGTTCTGACCCATTTGTCTGCCCTCTTACCCAATTCTTGTGGAGGGGTCAGATCTGAGTCCACCAGGTGCTGGTGTAAAAGCTGGTTTTGACAATTACTAAGGATCTGTTCCTTCATAATCTATACTACTATTATAAAGGAAGAACTTTGAACCTTTGAGGCGGGTAAACTCGGGAACCACAGCGCCAATCCACACACCCGATACATCGTTGTAATTGTCAGTGTGTGCAGATGGACATAGGCTGTATAAATAAAAAAAATATAAGTTGTTTAAAAAATGTTCAAGAAAAAAAAAGTAGTCCCATGGAAGTAGTGCCGGCCGCGACGTGCGTGCTGACATCAGGAGCGCAGGGAGGAGCGGCGTCCAGGAGCGCGAGGAGGAGCGGCGGACATGAGCACGGGGAGGAGCGGCGGGGAGGAGCGGTGAGGAGCTGCCGACAGGCTGGGAGGAGTGGAGAGGAGCGGCGGACAGGCGGGGAGGAGCGGCGAGGAGCGGCGGACTGGTGAACTCAGGAGCGCGGGGAGGTGCGGCGGATGAGGTAAGGCTCCGGGGGACCCACGGACAATGTCGGTGCAGGCGGGGGCCCTGAAGCCAAGGTCGGGACGGCTGCTACTCCGGGGGACCCACGGACAATGTCGGTGTGGGAGGGGGCCCTGAAGCCAATGTCGGGACGGGTTACTACTTCAGGGGACCCATGGACAATGTCGGGGCGGGCGGGGGCCAAAGCGGGCGGGGGCCATGAAGCCTGATTGCTCCCGGACAAGATCGGGACGGGCTGCTAGTCAAATTATACAATCCTGTATAGTCATGTTCTTTGCTGCCCAGTAACCAACCTTCCAGAGCCTTAGTAGCACAATCTACAAAATCAGTCCAGTCCTGAGTCTGAGCCTTTTGGGTTTCCCTGAACAACAACCTGTATTGCTCAGTGGTTAATATCAACTCCTTGGAGTCTTAGGGGGAACAAGGATACAGACCGCCCCCCACTCAAACAGTACCAAACACAATAGGGCCTGTCCCTACAGACACTCTTATTTTTCAGTTAGAATGCAGGATCTATATAGGTGTGTGCGTAATCTTGTCACTACCCCGTTATGTCAAAGTTCTTTTTGTTCCTGCGCAAGTGTCACTCTTTGTCCAAGTACACCCAAGGTAACGTTAAAATTGCCAAACAACCATCACCCGTACCACAAAAAATTGTAAAAAAAGAGAGTGAGCACCTCACGGTAGAACCGCCATATGGGGTTATTTGGCTAACAATTACCAGTGTACCCACTTATCATCATCGGTTGCTCACTCTCATGAGAGTGGAAAGGAAAAGACAGAAACATAGAAGAAAAGGACAAACAACATGTAATAATCCTTTTACTTCACACCAGGCACTCAAAATACTAAGTGTCCGTGCCCCAGCGTATAGCCAATAACAATCGCTGTTAAGTGTACACATTCACCATAAACCCCTGTGAGAAAAAGAAAGAGTGAATCTCACACATTAAAATTGCAGAACTCACTGGCCACTCCTGCTTTTATTCTGGGCTGTGAGCGCTCCAAACTAAAAAGGTTCACGTTGAACCAAGTTTCGTGTGAGTCTAGATCGCCAACATGTTTCGTTGCTGTGTTTTAAGCAACTTCATCAGGGCAGTTAGGGGTTTGCCGCCTTTCAATTCCACTCATATCTTATTATAACCTGCGATGGTTTTAAAATTGACAACAAAATAATATAAAGAAATTGTGAGCCCACAAGTCCTGACCTTGAATAGCCCTCCGGCCCGGTCAGAAATACAACAAGAGTAAAAAGAGTTAGTAGGTGTGGCACTTAGATCGTTTTCAGCATAATCACCTGAGGGTTGCATATCTACTGCATACCTGCTACCTCTCTCAGGTGGATATCCGTGTCGTCAAGATCACGTATCCTAGTGGAAAACCGCCAAAGTCTAGGTTTTCTGTAAAACCATATACACACACATGTAGGTCAGGAAATCACAGCTGCAGCCCTCATTACGATATATTGCTACAGGCTGCTCAACGGCCCCTTCCAGTTTCTCTACTAACAGTGGGTTGCTTTAAAAACATGCTTAGATATGCTGCATATTACCATCTTTATATATCTCTCATCTCAAAGGGCCACCACAACGCGAAAAATCCCTGCTGCACTAGTTGGTTACATGCATGCAGGATAGTGCCGAGTTAACACATTGGCCACCATCCCCCGGTATACATTTCTAGACACATGGCACACTTCCCGCCCGCACTAAGGGAAACTTATCTCTGAGCCACGAGTATCTGTCTCAGCACCCTCGGGAACGTAGAAGTCCCGAGGTTTAGTCCGTCTTACCCCTGCCGGTAACGCCCAGCTCCGTAACTCAGCCGCTGCTCACCGCGTCTGGGAATTTGTCAGTTAATAAAGACACTGCTCCAACCCTGTAGTCCCGTGTCACGTGCAGTCCCTAGTCACGTGGTGTGGTGGATACATAGTGCGCGGGTAGTATCTGTGGCGGCCATCTTAGAGTGGACCTTGTACCACTTGCCGACCGCATTATCAAAGCCAACATCGTTTTAAATTCTTGATTTTAATTTTTAATATCGCCAAAAAACAGGAAAAAAACGGGTTGTCACATTCTTAGGCGATCCACATATCTTCCTCTTTTTTAAACATGGAAGATACTGCACAATGAATTTAGTGGTGGGTAAAAAATATTTGTCTTGAAAAGGCCTGTAGTTCGTGCCACTCAATACAAGCAAAAACAAATGTCCCCAGGGCACAGAGATTATACAATGTTATACTGCAGTTGTTTGGTAATTAATGCCCAAAAATCAAAGCCTATACAGACCAATAATTGGTAGGTTATAGATCTCAACACAGGTAGAAAGGGATAAACATAATACGTCCTCTAACCAATTCCACAGCACAGGTCCAGGGGCGGACAGCGCCTAATAGTATGTTTCTATCGTGTATTAATGGGGGCCTAGTGTGTACTTAAGGGGTCAACGCCGACAAATCTTGTTCCATTCAATAGAGTCATTTAATCCCACCTGGTCAACTTGTTCCTGATAGATCCACCGGGCCTCCTTACGGGCCAGAATGCTCTCTGCATTGTGGCTATCACAGAGCACTCTTTCTAGTACCACCCAGTTTAGATCTTTAGGATCATGTCCTGCCTCGCTGAAATGTTGTACCAAGCGTGTGGTTAATTTCTTCGCCTTCAGGGTGCTTAAATGTTCTTGAATGCATACCTTCACCTTTCTGGACGTCAATCCAATGTAATGTAGTCCACAAGTACAGGTTAATCTGTAAATTACATTGGCCGTGTTACTATTGCTAAACCTCGTAAGATGCCACACCCTTCCATTCCTCAAAACAACGGTCTTCGTTGTTTTTGTCAAACTGCATACTGAGCAATTAGTACACGGATGGTGTCCGGTAGGCAGCGAGTCAACATGCGGGACACTGAGGGTCCTGGTGTGGACAAGTTTGTCCTTCAGATTGGTTTCTCTTTTGAAGGCAAACCGTGGAGGAGGCATCCTGCTCACACCTGTATCCAGGATGGTCCAATGCTTCCTCACGATCTGTCTCAACTAAAGTCGACATAGGATCAAATGTGGTGACCACAGGTATACACTCCTGCTTGACTTTGGTGTTCCTCTGAAGCAGAGCCTCCCGGGGGGTGTTTAGAGCTCGATTACGAGCTTGTTTCACAACTTTACTGGGATATGCCCTCGCTTGAAGTTTGACGACCAGTTCCTTTGATTGTTCCACAAATGCTTCTGTGGTGGAACAATTGCGGCGGTAGCGTAAAAACTGCCCCACAGGGAGATTATCCCTTAGGGCGCGGGGGTGAAAAGATTGGTAATGAAGAAGCGAGTTCTTATCAGTCATTTTATGATGAACTGTAGTGAACAATCTATGGTCCATTGCTGCGATGTCAACATCAAGATACACTGCTGATGTTTTACTAATCGACCATGTAAATTTAAGACAGTCATCTGCCTGATTGAGCCATGTAAGGAAACTCAAGAGATGGTCCTCTGTACCTGTCCAGATACAGAGGACGTCGTCGATGTATCGACGCCACAGGGGTATATGTTCCCTGAAGGGGTTGCTTTGATGGCGGACCACATTCGCCTCAAACTGGCCCACATAAATGCAGGCCAGGCTCGGGGCAAACGTGGCCCCCATCGAGGTCCCAGAGACTTGCGAATACAACTGGTTGTTGTATTCAAAGAAATTTTTCGTCAATGCAAGTTCAATACATTGCATCATGAAAGTCACTGGAGTGTCATAGAACCACTCAAGTTCCCCCAGGGCCCGTGCTGCTGCCACCAGCGTGGCGTCCTGGGGGATACTCGTGTGCAGTGACTCAATGTCTATAGTCACCAGCAGTTGCGAGTCAGGGTCAAACTGAGCACCCTCTAGAATGTTCAAGATGTCAGTGGTGTCTTGCACGTAAGATTCCTGAGTTATCACAGCTTCTTAAAGAAAGACGTCGGCGAATTGGGATAATGGCTCCAGTACCGATTGGATCCCTGATACTATCGGGCGTCCAGGGGGGCAGTCTCTGAGGTTTGTGAATCTTCGGCAAGATGTAAAATGCCAGAATACGAGACTTTTTGTTGACAATAAAATCTGCCTCTTTTGGTGTCAGCCATTTTTTCTTTAAAGCATCTGCCACCATTTTGGTAATGACATCAAGCAGTTCAGAAGTGGGATCCCTGGCAAGGGGATGATAATTGGTATGTACACCCAACAGTCTCAGGACCTCCACCTCGTAATCACAGGTGTTTAAAACAACAACGGCGCCACCCTTGTCTGCTTGTTTAATGGTCAGCAGCTTATTGTCTTGTAAGGATTTGATAGCTTGCCAATACTGTTTATTCATATTGCAGCCCTGTCTTTGTTGTGGAGCTTGCTCCAGCAAGGTTACATCATGTAGCACTTTCTGTTCAAAAACAGCCACCTCGGGACCCAAAGAGGCCCCCGGGGGACAAAAATTAGATGGTCGATGGAGATTAGTGCTAAACAAGGAGGGATCAACTTTATCTTTATCTGCAAAGAACTTATGCTGTTTAATCTTTCTCATCATCTCCTGTAATTCAAGTCTACAGGTAAATGAATCATGTCGTGGTGTCGGGACGAATCCCAATCCCTTGTTAAGTACCCTCATTTCTTCTGATGTTAATGTGTAGCTGGACAAATTTACCACAATATCATTAGTTATAGTGTCAACACCCTGTTGATTTGTCAATGGAAGGTTCTGCCCCTGTTGCGAGTTATTCTTGGTGAGTACTGTTGCCATGTGGGCTGGAATTGAGCTCTGCCCCTTCCTCGTCCTCTCGCTGGTTGTGTGCCCCCTCCCCGTGTTCCTCTCTGATTGTGACCTAAAAAAGTCCTAAGCAGGGCTCCTAGGTCCTCATCTGATCGAGTATCGGGTGTGAAATTTACTCTATTAGTGGTTGACGGGGCTGGATTGGTGACAGTGTCCTCTTCATCTCTGCTTGTGTTGTCAAACACCCAATTGTTGGGTGTGCGCCGCTGTTGTCTATTTCCGCCCCTTTGAGGATACTGACCCCTTCTTTGGAAATTAGACTGTCTGGGTTGATCTGCAGAGGTATCGTAATATTGATCCTCTGTATACGGAAAGGCCCAAGAATGTGAAAAGCGATCTAAGTACTTTTTAAGGCCCAGATTTTCTGGTTGACCATATAGGTCTTATAATCCGCTAATTCGCTTTGGATCCTTTCTAGCTGGTCCTTGGCGTCTGTGAGTGCTGTGTTGTTCTGTAAACTCTCTTCTAGATCGATTATTTCTTTTAATAGATCCTCACTCAATCTCTTGGCGGTGTTAATAATTATGATAAGCCAGTCTCTTGTGCATTTGTTCGCAATGAAGCGCCAATCTAGACGGAACTGCTTATCCTCCAGAGATATTTTGGGCTCTAACCTCACCAAAAGACTAGGTGGTGCTGCTCCGGCTCTCAAATATTCGTCATTAATGCCCCATGGAGGGCAACCCTAATCTGACATTTCCTAAGATTAGAGAGTTTATCCCATTCTTCCCGGGCTGTAGAATTAGAAACCAACGGGGCATCAGGCAGAAGCGAGGGACCAGACAAAATTAGCGCTATTTGTTCGTCCGAAAACGCTAGACAATTCATACCTTCCAACAGACAAAGCCACAAAAGGGGGCCACTCCTAGATTATGCTCAATGTCACCAAGGCCACCACCTAATAACTCTGGCTCACAACAATTTTTTAAGATTTAAAATTTAAAAAAACCTTTGTGCACTGAAGACCTGCTGCAATCGCAGCTAGACTATCACGGCTGGGCCGCCGTACTCGTAACATCAACTCCTTGGAGTCTTGGGGGGAACAAGGATACAGACCGCCCCCCACTCAAACAGTACCAAACACATTAGGGCCTGTCCCTACAGACACTCTTATTTTTCAGTTAGAATGCAGGATCTATATAGGTGTGTGCATAATCTTGTCACTACCCCGTTATGTCAAAGTTCTTTTTGTTCCTGCGCAAGTGTCACTCTTTGTCCAAGTACACCCAAGGTAACGTTAATATTGCCAAACAACCATCACCCGTACCACAAAAAATTGTAAAAAAAGAGAGTGAGCACCTCACGGTAGAACCGCCATATGGGGTTATCTGGCTAACAATTACCAGTGTACCCACTTATCATCATCGGTTGCTCACTCTCATGAGAGTGGAAAGGAAAAGACATAAACATAGAAGAAAAGGACAAACAACATGTAATAATCCTTTTACTTCACACCAGACACACAAAATACTAAGTGTCCGTGCCCCAGGGTATAGCCAATAACAATCGCTGTTAAGTGTACACATTCACCATAAACCCCTGTGAGAAAAAGAAAGAGTGAATCTCATACATTAAAATTGCAGAAATCACTGGCCACTCCTGCTTTTATTCTGGGCTGTGAGCGCTCCAAACTAAAAAGGCTCACGTTGAACCAAGTTTCGTGTGAGCCTAGATCGCCAACATGTTTCGTTGCTGTGTTTTAAGCAACTTCATCAGGGCAGTTAGGGGTTTGCCGCCTTTCAATTCCACTCATATCTGATTATAACCTGTGATGGTTAAGCCAGACCCATCAATCAGAGCACTCTTCAGGACAGTGTAGTTTTTAGCATCCTCGTGTCTAACTGTGAGGAGCTTGTCTCTTCCTTTTTCTGAAGAGGAAAGCCACAAGATTGCTGCCCACTGACTTTGGGGAACCTGCTGTACCATGCAGGCCCTCTCCAAAGCAGTTATCCACTAGTGGATGTCATCCCCATCTTTGTAGGGGGCCATAATCTTACTCAGGTTTCTATGGTCATAGGACCTGTCTTTATCCTTAGGGATATTGCTGCCACCAGTGGAATCTAATCCACTTAACTTTTGCTCCCTTGCTAAAGCAAGTTTAGCTTGGGCCAGGGCTGTTTCCTCCTTTTCTATCTGAAGTTGGACAGCTCTCATTCTAGCCTCATGTTCTCTTCTCTGTGGGGAAGTCATTCCCCTTTGAGAACCCCTTGAGGCATTAGAAAGGAGAGACTCCCTGGAAGGAGATCTTTCTCTTCTATTGCCTGGATTAAGTCTACTGTTAGGCCTGGGAAGGTGCAACCCTTTTCCATTCCCAAGTAAGCTTAGGTTAGCCTGGCTAAGCCTCCTGACTTGGACCTGGCTATCATCTCCATCTGAATCTTCCTCTACTTCTTCCTCATCTACTTCTGGGGTCAGGGAGTCATCTTCTGTAGAGGGTACTCCTTCACCTGTATTATCTAGGGGACCTGGTTTAGAGGCCTTCTCAAGATCAGCTGCCTCTAGGACTTCTATCAGGTGTTGGATGGTAGGGTTGGAACCCTGTTTCAACCTTCTTGAGGTACACAATGACCTCATCTCTCAGAAGTTGAGCATCTCATATCTGGAGGGTGCCTTGGGATGGTCACTTACCACAGGTAGAGAACCAGAGGGTTCACCTGTGCCAGACATGTCTAGTGAGGTGTGGTGTGTGCACCTACCTACACTGAGTGTTTACCTACTAGAACCTCTCTAGGAGTTGTAGTCAGGGTGTGCTAAGCCCTTTCCTCTACAACAACTAAGTTCAGTAGAACGTATGTATTTTAAGCTTTGTTATATGTACCTATGGTACCTAATGTGATCTTTCAAATGATATCAAAGATTACAATTGGTAAAACAACAGCAAGCTCAAATCCCAACCGCTGCACACCAATGTGAGAAGTTGGCCTGGTATATGATGTTCACTATTCTAGTGAGCACCTTGCACCAGTCCAAACAACCCTTATGGTGATGGTTTTAAAGTCAACCTTATAGACCAGCTATCCTAGTGGTAGCATGGACAAAAGCAGTCTTAGGCTAAACTCAAGATGGCATGTGAAGCCAGCTGTTTTACCATATGCAAACCTTTTAATACCAAATTAAAGGACACCACACTGGTTATATATTCAAAATATATATGTATTTATTTCTAAACAACCCCCTATACTCTTTATGAGCACAGAAGCACAAGCGTATAACAAGGAACTTAATATAACATACAATAAGTTGCACAATATGGATAGGCCCTGGTGGCCCGTTAAACCATATACTAAAATAGTGGTGTAAGTACCACGTAACGAACAATGGTAAGTCCTAGGGCCTTGGGAATCGCTGGGGCTACACTGGACTAACAGTAGTTAGGGAGCAGGAGGCCCGCAGGATGCGGGTGCAGTGTCTAAATGCACACGCGTGCACCTATAGAAGTCAATGGGTGCATAAAGTTAGAAAGTTAAAGAGTTAGGAGTCTTCCGACTGGACTAGAACTAAACCACTTAAAACTAGGACACTAGGGGCCTCATTTATGAGGCCGTGCGTCACTTTTACGCCGCCGGTGAGTCACTTTTTGTGACGCACCAGCAGCGTAAATAATGTGCCTTGTTGCACCTTATTTACAAAGTGACGCATCTAGGTAGATGCGTCACTTTGTAAACCCCTGCGCCACATTATACCTGTGCCAGGTATAATGTATGCAAGGGGGGCGTATTGACGCAAGGAAGGGTCGTAGAAGTGATGCTGTGAAATCTATGAGATTTCACTGCGTCACTTTTAGGACGCCGTTGCGTCAAAATCTTGCGCTTGCCTCACAGTAGGCGTAAGACTGACGCATGCCCTTTCACATGGGGCTTGCCCCATGTGAAAGGGAGCATTGCTGGAGTTGCGTCACTTTTGTGACACACTCCAGCAATGCGTCACTTTTGCGCTTACAGATACGTCAGAAATACTGACGTATCTGTAACTCCTTGCGACATGATGCGTCATACATTAAATATGACGCATCATTGGTGTCGCAAGGAGTGCGCAGTGAAAAGTGACGCATCGCTGTTTTCACGCAGCGATGCATCACTTTTCATAAATGAGGCCCTAGGAGTGTAAATCTCTACAGGAGCACCGCAGTACTCGCGTTACCTCACCCACAGGAAGCGGGTGCATAGGTGTCAAAATGTGTCGGGTTTCGTCGTGGAGTTCTATGGAGCCTTGGAGAAAAGATGCTGCAGGCGACCAGGAGAGAAGAGTCCGGTTGGATCCAAGGGTGGATCGAAGATGAAGAGTACCTGAAAGCAGAGGGGACAGAGTCTGGGTCACTAGCCAGTGACCAGGAAGGAACCAGGCGATGTCGGGAAGCAATCAGGTGATGTCATGAAGCTTGTCTCTGCAGCCACGTGGACCAGGAGGTGTCTATGGCAACCAGGAGCTGGATACAAACTGTCCAACGAAGGCTCTCGCTGTTGGCGGTGTCAGATCTCGATTCGGAGTCAACAGGCCTTGGCAAATGCAACCCACGCATGAATCGAAGATGGCTTCTTACTCAGGTCAGCAAGGACTGAGGGGCTTCTCCTTTACAGGGAAGCAAGGGCCAGTCTGGAGCAACCAGAACAGTGGTGTAGATTGTAGATTTAGTTGTAACAGAGGCCACTAGCCAATGGGCAAGTGACCGGACAGACGCGTCGAGCAGGAAAATGCAAAAGGGCACCACGCAGCACCCGGTGAGTGTGGAGAGGTGATCTTCAGTGCAGTTGGTGCTCGGGGCTGGGGCTTCTCAATCCCAATGCACAACTTCGAGGGTGCCTCAGAAGTTGCACGGAAAGCAATTCGCTGGCTATCCAAGATGGCCGGTCCCACATCTTGCGTCACCTCCACGGGTCTCAGCTTTGCTGTGGCTGTGGATCGGGTCGAAGGAAGTTTGGAAGTCTGGGTATTGTCAGGCTCTGTGTTCAAGCTCCGGCAGGAGCAATGACAAAGCAAACCGTTGAGCGCTTGATGGTGCCTGCTTGCACAGGGTGGTCACTCCTTGACCACAAGGGAGATTCTTCAGTCTTCTATGTCGAGTAGGATGTCGAAGGGTCCAAAGTTTCGTATCAGAGTTTCAGTCAGGATGATCTAAAGTCTAAGGACACAGCTCCTACCTTTATTCCAAATCAAGGGGCTGGATTACCTGCTAGGTCCCTCCTATGGGTGGGACCCAGGAAGGGGGTTGTTACACCCCTTTCCCTTTGTCCAGTTTCGCGCCAGAGCTGGGGCTGGATTGCCCCAGCACCGGTTTGAACTGGACTATGCATGAGACACCTTGTGTGCCCCAGACAGTGTCTCATTTCATTCAGGCCTCCCTGCCCCAATCCACTATCTCCTGTCTGGGGTGGTGCTAGCACCTCCCTGTGACAGGAAACCTATTGTCCAAGCCTCCCTCGCTGGAAGGGTTCCCAGCAGCAGGAGGTCAGACTTGTGTCTGTGGCAGCAGCATCCATTTTGCGATGCTGAGGCTCTGGTTAACTTTAACCGGGATTAATGGAAGTAACATGACTTTTCCCTCTAGAAGGGTGGAATGCTACCCCGTCACAAGAACTGGTGAGGGGGTAGTATTCCAAAGCGTATGACACCTTACACGACATGTTTTGATAAAGCCAAACCAAAGTTAGCAAGAACCGCGAGGATTATAATGCACTTAAGAGTATATGGTATGGCAATATCCTGGAACAGCTATAAGGACATGGTTCCGAAAGCTTCAGACAGGCTCAGCTCATGCTAGAGCACCATCTCACATAAAACCAAGCACTCTGCCTTCAGGATTGTTAAGGCATGCCTTAGGAGTGACTTGTAGGTGCATATTTGTCCAGTTTTAAGGTTAGACATAGGAATACTATATCTAAGCAAGGGGTGATTACCGACCTTGCCCCAGCCGAGTGATCAGCCAGTTGTGTCAGTTTGGATGGCCAGCCAGGGGTGGCAAAAGATATGCTGCAGCCCCTGGTAGGCCTTGGATGCACCTATGCCCTGGGTACCTATAGTACACTATACAGGAGCTCATAAGGTGATCCAATATCCAATTAGTTATGTACCTAAGGTACATGGAGTCCATTTTATAGAGAGAGCATAAAGCCTGGGGCCCTGATTAGCAGGATCCCAGGCCAACTAAGTCATAAACCAGCTAAACACAACGCTAAAAAATCTGGGGTAACCATAGTCAGGTATCCACCTTCCTACATTTACTTCCCCAGAGAAGTGGCAAGCAAGCAAAAGATAAAAGTGACTCATCTGTCTTACATATTGCTGCTGTCATTATTTTAAGTCTGAAAATTAGATAGTGCTCTGTCATCAGTGACCCTTTCGGCCGTCCTGCCTTTTAGCTAGTTAAACAAGTTACGTTCTGGGACCTATACTTTTGTTTCTATAATGTTGTAGGTAATGACTCAAGATTTACAGCTAGTAGGCAAGTGACTGTTAACTAAAAAATAGAGCTTATCTGAAGAAGTCAAGCATGAGGGCAAGTGGGGCAACTTTCCAGCTATGATTACATTTTACAGAAATATAGTTTGCTGTATTTTTAAACTTTGCACATATTGTCATCATTTATTTGTGCTATAAACTGTTTCAGCTATTCTGCTGTGCCTATGTTGCCATTGCTCATTGTGGGTTAAGGCAACTTCCTGTACTGGTTCTCCAGCAGCATCTGTTATTTGTGTGAGACAGAAGCTTGCACCAGTTCTGTGTCAGCCCTGCTGTGTGTATGTTTGAGGAGCTGGCTAGATTGCAGCTTGTTATGATGAAAGTGTACACCTATGCTTCCAGTACTGCATATCTTCTGTGATTATTAAGGAACCTTTCTACTGCTGCTTAAACACTACCTCTCTCTTTGCAAGACTAGTTAAGATTACTCTGCTTTTGCCTATGTGAAACATTCTGTATTAGTAAGCAGAACTTGCTATAACATGTAAGGAAAGCTTGCACTGCTGCTGTTTGTGTGAACTTTGTTCTGTGTATAAGCGAAGTCTGAACTGTTACTTCATTTCATTTGCCAACACATTCAGTATGTGAAAGTTACTGGATTTATTGCTGCACGTGGTCTACCTGTGTGTTGAGTAAAGCTTGCATCACTGCTGTCAGAAAATGAGCAATTAAAATAGCGTTGTATCTTTTGTATTAGGAAAACTGTGCAGTTTTCATTCATTGTTTTCATTTTTTTGGTGGGTGTGGGAAGACACCACAAGCATTTCTGGAAATAAAATATGTTGTACTGGAATAGTCTAAGGACGTCATTTTCAAATTGCTTGTCCAACCTACAGCTATTTGGTCAATCAGTGCGATACAATGCCCTGCATGTCCATGAGTTTCCCATTGAAAAATGTCACAGAGTTGAGGAAGCCACTTTATACGGACCAAACCCTCACTGCACTGCATTGCTTTCTGAACTCATTTGTGTTATTAATGTGGGCAGTGATTTACGCCTCGCCACTTCCAAAATTCCCCAGCCGCCACTGCAGTTTCTTTTAATAGTTTGAATTTAGAGGTTCCAATTAATCCAGTTGGAAATCAGTGTATTTATTTCACTTTTCGTTTCAAGCAGTTATTTTCTCTCAAATATTTTCGAGTTAAAGACCTAACGTAAAGCATAAAGTTAATGTCATGTTGGGCAGTTATGCAGTGGAGGGGTAGGCTGGCAAGGATCGTTTTCTATATTTCAGCAGCACTCTGGACTGCCAGTGCTTAATTTGTAATAGACAAAGTGTCGGGCCTAAAGTTTTTCTCAGAAGCCTGTCAGCACCAGGGCTGAATGTCGGGCGTACCACATACCTAGGCTGCCTAGTCTTGTTTCTACCTCATCAGTGCTTTAAATGGGCCCGTACTGCCTGGTACTGAGTACCGGCACTTATTCATTTTGAGAGGGAGAGTATTTGCCTATTCTCTTAAAAGTGACATACTACTTTTAATTGGCGAGCATCTGCACTTCGCCGAAACAAGCAGGTGATCTGGTACAGAGTACCTGCATTCATATTTTTCTACTTCAAGCACTGTACATCATGAATCTTTCTTCAACCACTTTACACTTCCTGCCTTTTTAACTCACTCTTGCACGTTGCTTTTTCGTCTTTGGTTTCCCCTTTTGCCACTCTTTCTTCGTCTTTCACTTCCACTTTCCTCCCCAGTTTCTCCTTCATGTTCTGTCCCGGTCAAAGTCTGTTGATGAAACATAAGTGCCGTAGCTCCTCCTGCAACCACCGGGACAATTTAAGTACTGGCTGCAGGGCCTTGGCCTCCGTTCATTGGATCAGTTACATGGCATGGTCTGGTTTGTTCGTTGCAAACAGTGACAACATGTGCCCCTGAAGAAACACCAGGGTTCTCTTCTCCAGGATGGATTTGTGAGCGAGACAGAGGTTTTTGAAAATCTTGCGGAAATTAGTGGATATCCCGTCCCAGGCCAGCTTGAGTGGGTCTGGAGTATGCGAAGGTTGCTTGCAGAGAGCCCGAGACGGAAGCCCTTGAGCGTCTGCACGTCAGCATCAGCATACGACGGAGGGGGTCCCATCTGAGGAGTTTATAATAAAATAATAAGGCCGTGTGTGCTCTCAGGCCGCAGCTGGATGGCTCGACGCGCTCCATTATGTGCGACGTCCCGGGAGCTCCCCTTGGGGACCCGTCTCCTGCCGCAAGACGATGCTGCTGCGTGAAAGCGCCGGAGCGAGGAGCGAACGAGTGTTTAATCTTCCAGCGGGAGGGAGAAGGCCCTTGGGCCAGAGGGCATTCTGCATTCAATTACCCACACGCATGGCATCTGCCGTAGCGCACGAGGCCACATGGAGTAGGATGCCCCACGGTTTCCCTGACCTCACGCAGCACTTCCACTGCAGGCGTAACTAGATGCAATGAGGGTCTCCGTGGCATCGAACATAACATGGCGCCGATATGGGAGGTAGAATGTACAGCTTTGAGGCCCCCGCTGCTGAAGTCGATGCAGTATTCTTGCTTTGTCGCTAACTATATTGCCGTGGAAGGCAGAGTGAAATGAAATAAAGGCCCTGATGCTATCACGGGAAGCAGGGTTGAACACAGTTATGTCCTCTGTGACACCACCATCTAACCTTGAAAAAATGTATATTGCCACATTTGGTCAGCCAAAATCATTGTGTGAGGGTCTACATCCCCTTAAGGCAAAGATCTTCAAACTTTTGAAGGTTGAGCCTCCCCCAGCTGAATTTTTTTAAATGTCGCCCCCCCCCCCCCCCACCTGACAGAAATTTCTGGAATCTGGTACACTACATAATCGACCGCCACCCTTATATCCCGGGCCATATCCGGCAAATAATGTTCAAAACAATGAGTGTTTCCTCCTTCTCCATGACTTCCCTCACTACCACTCACCAACAATGCACCTCATCTCTCTATAGCACCTTTCTGGCAAACATATAATTTTTAATATAGTGCTACTCAGTTTCATCATACTCAAGGGCATATGTACAAGCCCCTATAGACACCACACCGTCACTTTTTACAACGTTGTGGTGGCAATAGGGGCATTGGCGTATTTACAAGGCAGAGTTAAGCTACTTAACTTGGCTTAACACTGCCTTGTAATAAGGCCCACTTTCATGCTATGCTTAGCGTGAAAGGGTGGGCAGTGGGTGTTGCGGTGGGCGTTTCACTGCAACAGGCACTGATTTTGATGTTGCGCCCTATTTACAAGGGCAGCGTAAAAGTGAGGCAGCGTTAAAATTAAGAACAGGGAAAACCTGGTCTTAAGCTGGGGAAACTAGGAGAAATGCATTATTTCTCCTCATTTTTGCTTCATCCATGTGTGCTGCCTTGTGCAGCACACATGGAAAAAGCAAAATGCCTTGTACTTGTAATCTTTAAAAAAAAAATCAATTTTGTGATTTCAGTCTGTGCTGCATTAAGCAGCACACATGGAAGTGAGACAAATGGCATTGAAAGATTGTTTATGTACAGGAAGGTCCCCCTCCTTATGTACAGGAAGGTCCCCCTCCTGTACATAAACAATCTTTTCCCTGCACCCAGACACTCTTGCACTATGGTGCAATGGTGTCTGCGTTGGCGCTACACTGCTAAGTGTAGCGCCAGCGCAGGGGAAACGCAAGGCTGCACCATATTGTTGTAAATATGGTGCAGCCTGCCGTTTCTGAAGTGGTGGAGAGAGGCCTTAACCCATGACTGCTAACGCCTCACTCCGCAACTTCCATGAACATATGCCGCTCAGTTCTTTGATCTGCATGGTACACCTTCTTTGTAGCAGGCACATTAACCCTCTGTGCTGTGAGGGTGGCAGGAGTGCTCATGTGAGTGCACAGTGAGGTATGCGACAGTGTGAGAGTATGGTAAGTGGAGTGAATGCAGGGTGAGTGAGGTGACCAACTGACCATATGAATTTGGGTGTGCCTGTTAGTGCAGAGTGGGACTAATGAATGCATGGTTAGTGATGGGCTTGTTTAAGTGAGATTGCAGATTGAGCAGTGAGGGGGACAGGTGAGTGAAGTGTCACATGAGTGCAGGGTGGGTAGTGTGCTTGTGTGGCTGCAGGTTGAGGTACAGGGAAAACCGCACAAGTGCATTGTGAGAGCAGAGGGATCACTGAGTGCAGGGTGTGAGTGCATGGGGGTCAGTATGAGGGAATTGTGATCGCTGTGAGTGCAGGGTGAGCATGAATGTGAAGGGCGAGAATTTGGAGCAAGTTGTCTAAATGCAGGGTGCATTCCCAGACACTTGCAGTAACTCAGCATGCTATTGACGGCAACGCAGGGTTTCAGATATGTTAAACTATTGCTATTGCAATTATGGCATTAACCAGGGTTCGAGGGTGGAGGAAATAAATACTGGGCTGATCTTGCAACAAACTTCCAGTTTTATGATTAGGGTTGCCAGCTCATTATTTTTATGTCCAAGGTGGTACAAAAAATAAGCAGTCACCTAAATCTCTATTTTCAGCACTTATTTGTGCATACTCTGAACAGCAACTATAAATAGAAAGCACTTTAAATTGTGTTTTAGGGCTGCCTGAATGATATGACTGATAACAAAAGGGAATAAAGACAGAAAAGTCACATCATGAATGAATACATACTTCTTTATAACTCATATTTAGTGTCAAGAGAAGCAATTTGCAGACTGTTTAAACACCTGACTGGGATTTGTGTTTTGGCAACTTAAAACCCTTTTAGCCCTGTGATCATTGCACTCCTGCCAGTGTAATTTAAGAAGCAACATTGTCCTTTCCTGGAAGAGCTGTCCCTCCCTGGACAGGGTTTAAATTCCAAGAGCTGAAATGCTTCAGCTCAGTGGCGTCACTAGGGTTGGTGTCACCCAGTGCGGGTAACTCATGGTGTCACCCCCTCACGACTTACCCCATGAATCCATGATGCCCCCCAGATACCCTTACACGGCCCTCCACATCTCCCTCATCAGAGCCGAATGCTCAAGTTTACCAGTTCAATGTGTGATGGTCATTCAGTCCAGGTGCATTCTGGTACTTGTAATCACATGTTTATAACAGAATGAAGAAGACTGCAAAAACAAGAATGCAAAACAAAAGCTCAGATTTTGGGGAATTCTCAGGTTTGCGTCAGATCGTACACACCCTAAGTAACCTGGGGAGAGTGAACTTGCAGTTACAGAGACTCATGGCAGGGCCACTGGAATTATCTGATTTCTGTGTAAATGTGGGTTTACCGCACTTGCCATATAATTCACTGCCGGATGCATTAAATGCATATTTCACCAAGAAATGTGCTTCTAGTTCACATGGATCAAACTTCACTACAGGAGAGTAACACACATGCTACTGCACAGTGGGGGCTGCATACAAAGGCGCTCTGGTCTCCTTTTAGTTGCAAATTGCTCTGTTCATGTGCTAAACTGGTAATTTTGAGGTGAGACGCCTACGTGGCCGTACAGTGTGTGTCGCTCTAGGCCACTATTAGGCCAAATGTCCTTTTTCTTGCCGCATAATTCAGTCGGCGTTCCTATGGGGAAAGAGGAGATTTCACGACAGGCAGCTGGGGCAGTGCCAGCCATGTCAGGCGTGACATGCAACCTCTTCTGCCCAGTCTCTGGCGTGCTGCCGGGGGAACCCGTCTGCTGGGAAGCCTCGCCATTCCCCTGGGGTCACCAGGCCAGCCCCTGGTTCCATCTTTCCAAGGCCCTGGCGCATCTCCCTGCGTCTGAGGGGGTGCATTAGAAGGAGGCGCTGGTTGCTCCAAGGTCCTTCGATGGGTCCAGGGAGCCCCTCTAGCGCCCACTCGCAGGGGCTATCTTACCAAAGCTCTAGCACCAAACACTCTTCCCTTCCTCTCCCGTCTCCTACTTTTATTACCAATTGCTTCCCTCTACTCTCTTTGTTTCTACTCCACTAAATCTTTCTCCCTTTGCTCTCCGTACTTCTCCATTTCATTTATTTTCCCTTGTCACTCCAGGTATCTTTTACTTGCTTTGCCATCTACCCTCTCCTATGTTCAATTTAGGTCCTTTCGAACCCTTCTCTTCCGGTCTTCCTCATCGCTGGGTCTTACTTTCCTTTTCTTTCCTTTTTCCCTTCCTTCTCTCCCTCATCAATCTTTTCCCCTTCCCCTCAGCTCTCTTGACTACTGTTGGCATCAACTCTTTTTAAATGCATTTTTGTCCCCCCACCCCCCTTGCCTGTGCGCGCGGATGAAGGCTCTGCGCCAAGAAGTGACTTCTCATTGCAAATGTATAATTCAATTTAACTCTTCGCCGTCTCCTACTGTGAGCTGATATTTCTAGGTCTCTTGTCTTGCCATCTCTCCCTGTGAGTCTGTCTCTCTCTCCCCCCCCCCCCCCCCCCCCCCCACTTGGCTGTACCCTTCGCCCTTCGCCCCCCTCCCGTCCCACGTTCTATCCTTCAACACTCTCGCACCGCTGCCATGCGCCTCAGATGTCCCAAACCATACAAGTTACACACGCATTTTTGTACACGTAACGTTTGTTTCGAACTCTGAATGTCAATAACAGGGTGCATGGTTCAACATCACAAGGGTGAAACGCCAAGTCAGTCCCGCTGGATTTTAAATATGCCACTTAGACACTGTGGACATTGGTGCCACAATTGCATTAGCCCACTGCGCCACTTTACCACGAGGGTTGCAGCATTAGGCTGAGGTGCTTATGGAACACAATGATATTCGGTATGCAATACTGATACTATTGTGGATAATTTCAGTACAGTTAATGAGCCTGTCTGTGGGAGCAAGAGGCGAGAGAGAGAGACAACCCTCTTCTATAATAAAGAAAACAAGGGAAGCCTCAGGCTCTATGTGGGCATAACAAACGCCCAGCATTAACCCACTCCTACCCAGCAAGAAGGGGAGGATGGGCAAAGATGAGGCGAAAACACGGAAGAAAAAGTAACTTACAGGCTGGGGGCCTGGGGCATTCTCTCCTGGACTCCAGATGTGACGGAAAGTCGCGCAGCAGCAGTCAGCTCTGGAAGGAATTATTCCCGGGAGCCCATCGCCTCTTCCTCCACTCTGCCACTCGCTTTCACTTTGTGTTTGAGGGCAGCGGTCCGATCAGGCCGCCCCTCCAGCATAGTGCTTCTAGCCGCTCAGCCCTTTCCACGGGTACTCCAGGGTGTAGGGCCAGTGCCTTCACAACACGATCTCCTTCACCAGGGAGGGGGGCTGGGGCAGAGACAGCAGGAGGGTCAGGCCTTGGTGCATGGTTGAAACACCACCAGCACCCCAGCGGTCTCGTGCAGGCACGCAAGGGGGAGGCTGTCCCATGCTGGCATACAAGGGGGGCTGTCTCGTGCAGGCACTCGAGGGAGGGGGGGGCTGTCTCATGCAGGCACTCTAGAGGAAGGCTGTGCAGTGCCAGGTGCACGCTTGTCTTCCTCTGCAAAACCCCATGAGCAGTGCTGAAAACGGCGGGCCCGGGAGCAACGTCACGTGAGTGACGTTTCGAACGTTAACAACGTCGTAGCCTAATTGGACAATAATCTTGGCCGGCGGCTGGGTAAGGTTCGAGAGACTAATATTATTTTGCATTTTGGTGTCATGGACTCCGTGACACCAAAATGCAAGATAATATTAGTCTCTCGAACCTTACCCAGCCGCTGGCCAAGATTATTGTCGACACAGACCACGGTGTCACCCCATGTCATGGTGTCACCCGGTGCGGTCCGCACCCCCCTAGTGACGCCACTGCTTCAGCTACAGTGGGAGGCAGGAAGCCTTCTCTGCTAAAACTGAAAGCAAGTAACACATTCATTTCATCTGCAGTGTGAGGCAAGGAGTCTCCTCTGCTCTGAAATCGTGCTTTCAGTTTTAGCAAAGGGGGCTCCTTGCCTCCCACTGCAGCTAAAGCATTTCAGCTGTAAGAATTATCCAGGATTGCCCCCACCCCACCCTACCCCGTGTGTGGCAGCCTGGCTGAGACACTTCCCGGTGCACAACCGCACCCGAGTATTTCACAGGTCTTTAAAATACCTTTTTCTTTTTAATGAGGCTTTAATGGTTTTCACCCCTTCTTAGGGCCCCTGCAGCTCCACTCTGCCGTTCTTTCCTTTGAAGAATCAGAGGACAAAGGTGAGATTTTAGGGAAGAATGCGCGCCCGCCCTGAGACGGTGTAGCGCCCCCCAGGGGGGCGCGCCCCACAGATTGAAGAACTCTGCCTTAAGGTTTGTTGGCGCTAGAAGATGTATGGTTGCTTCCAATGCTTTAAATGGGAAAATACAAGTGCAGGTACTCATTAAATTGAGCTGGAGGTGTGGCTAGTGGGCGGGGTTAGAGGCGGAGCGAGACATGATGATACAAAGACACTTCTATTGGCTATTCATTTTGGTGTGATGTGAAGACTTGTTTGGAACAATCCCTAAATCGGGTCTTTAAGTGGGATGAAAAAGCTGGGGGGTCTCTCAAAGGGGCGTGACCAATATATTTAAAGGCATGGCTTAAAATGCGTGTGCTTCGCATAGTGTGCCGCCTGACTTGTATTTTGCTGTTTCTGTCATTGCACCCAGTAATATGATACAACAAGTAACATCATACAAGCAGCAAGTCAGGACATTTGGCTTTGTCAGTGGTTGTTAGTTGCATAAGATAAATACGCAGCAACTATGGCTTGTATATAATACTGAAAAAGCTTCCACTTAAAGCCTTGTTGACACTACAACCTTTATATATCTGTACTACGTTTCTATGGTTACTTTTAATCCATGCTGTAGTTGTACCCTTGTTCTTATATTTTAACCGCATGCGTGCGGGCGGAATTCCGCTCGCACGCTGAAATTTTGTAAAGCGCATGTTACATGACGAGCTGGGCTCGTCATGAGCGTGCGAGGAGGCTACCTCATGACGAGCCCAGCTCGTCATGAGCGTGGAAGGGGTTAATAAAGCTATGTTAAACTCAAAAAAAAAAGAAGGGAAATCCACAGAGAAAAAACTCTCTTTAAAGGATTTTCTTTCCCATACAACGCTCACCTGGCATGACATCATGCCGTCACTTCTCCACTAGTGAGAAGTGAGCAGTGTGAGCGTGCACACATCAATGGGCCTGCTGTCACTGCAATACGGAAAAAAATGGTCCGCCTGTGCCAGGGCACAAAACAGAGCCCGATAGAGACCCGTTTCGAGCCCTCCATTAAAAAACTGCCGGTGCTCAGCACTGGTGAGACCTGGCCCACTTAAAGCCCTGTCCTAAATCATTATGGAAGGGGTTTGTAAACTATAAGTGCAGCCAAGCCAGCTACAGTACGATTAGCACTTTCAGGCTAAAAATCAGTGCGTCCCAGGACCAACGAGATGCTGGCATAGCATCATTAATAATGAGTTCTACACCACTTGCAGGATCTACCAAAACATTTGGGAAATGTATCAATATATATAAAGGAGTTAACTCATTACATGAAATGAAGGGCAAACACGAAATGTTAATGCTTCCTTGTTTTTGCAATATTTGCAGCTTCCTAATGCCATACTCTTCCTACTTACTAGCCTTAAGTGCAATCCTTATATCTTGTAGAGTGCACACACATACACACAGAAGCGAGCATTCCACACATTTCTTTTTAAATATTCCCTGAGTGTCCCAATACTCTTCCTCTCCGGTCTCATTCCTCTTACAATATCAGGCAAACACGAACACGTAAGCAGACAAATACACACAAGGCTCACTTCGGATTATTCCTTAGTTACTTCGCAGTGCCAGCGACAGTTCACATGTGACTGACAGAGCAGGGCCTGGATGGGGCCTACTCTGTCAGACACAGCAGGACGGTGAAATTCTCAACATCCGAACATCCCGTACATAACATCCCGCACATAATGCAAATTAGCCGCTGCTGAATGGTTCGGAGATGGCTCAGTTTAGGGCTAGAGAGGCGCTTTGGATGTCAGAGTGCCCTACAGATCTGCTCCACTCTGACTCCCTCAAGCTCAACGGCACTAGCAGCAATGGGCTTACATTTCTTGAGTACCGGTACTCTCCTTGGCAGTGGAGAAGTGCTGGTACTCAGCTCGGTAAAAATGAGTAGTGCCGGTACTGAGTACCTGTGAGTACCGGCCCATTTAAAGCACTGGTTGCTTCTTTTTTGTAACTCGCTTCCTGAACCTAATGCTAGCAGACGTATGGTTGCTTCTTTGTTGTGCGCCACTTCCTAAACCTAACACCAACAGATGTATCGTAGCTTCTTTGTTGTGCCTCGCTTCCTAACACTTTTGTTATATTTTCTTGCAGTTTGTCCCATTCCGTGATTACATCGACCGCACTGGGAACCACGTCCTCAGCATGGCCCGGCTGGCCAAAGATGTCCTGGCTGAGATTCCGGACCAGTTTATATCCTACATGAAAGCCCGCGGCATCAAACCTAACCCTGCCCCACCGCCCTACACCCCTCCGGGCCATACCCTCCAGACACAAATTTAACGGTGGCAGGAGCTTCCAGAAAAACACATCTACCTAGTTGGCCACGGGACTTCTCGTCGTTTCAGCTATTCATCCTCAGATGCATCCCCAGACATCAGGATTGTCCGTGGAAAGTATCTTGTATGTTGCTGTGTCCCCCAAGGCCAGGCAGTGAGAGGTAGTGTGAATCCAGCTGACCAAACCAGTGGGAAAGCATTGCATTTGAAACGATAGCTGGGGTGTTTACAAACCCTGCCTGACAGTCTCTCAGAAAGAACTTGTGGGAAGCAGAACTTGCCTCGTTTCCAACAGAGTGGGAGCGAGTGAAAGAGGGTCAGGACAATGCCCCCTTCTCAGTGATATCACTTCCTGTAAAGATGACAGTCATTACATGATTCAGTCTTTACTGTTGTGTTTCTTCCTGTCTTGCACCTAGTAACTTGGTGATGACGTTTTTTGCCTCAATTCTCTTCCTTCCCAAGTGGTTGCTTAACCTTTGACCGTTTCCAAGAGTCCTTTCTTTTTTCCAGTATGTGAATGAAATTTTTGCCTGCCTTATGAAGTTTTTCCTCCCTCCCTCACCTCAAAACTAACGTACTGATGTAGTGGACTCTTGGATAATGATGTCCTTTTGCTCAATGAATGTCTTTCCCATTTGATGCTGTTGCTCTAAGACCCATACACCTATGTCCCACGGCTCTCTCTGGTCACATTGGTTTCTCATTAGGGCATCTTACTCTGTAGCCACAGTTCAAGATATTGGTAAAACAACGTATGCTGCATAGTCAGATCATGAAGAAAAAGGATGAAAGTTTATTCTTCAAGTTATATTTTCAGTTACAGGAGGATGTAATACCGCACCAAGAACAGCCTCCATGTTGCTCAGCCAATACACTCCAACTGACCCTAATCGAAGCACAAACACTTTAGCATTCTAATGACCTCACACGCTGGTTGAGCAGTAAGGCAGAGAACATCAATGGGGAAGATGAATTATGCCAGGCAGTAGATTACAACAGATACCCTTTGAATTTTTAATGTATTCTTATTTATCTCTTCTTTAGTTTTCATCAGTTGACTGTACATGGCAGCACAATTGCACCTTCCACTAAATCTTTACCAGATGGACCCTGACTAAATAAAGTTCAAGGTTTCCTTGAGCAGATAGGTTCTGTTTCACTTGGAAGATAACATGTGCCCTACCCACCCATCCCTTGCAGCAGTTCCTTCAGGCTAGCATCC
The DNA here is from genome assembly GCF_964261635.1 of Lissotriton helveticus. Lineage (NCBI taxonomy): Eukaryota > Metazoa > Chordata > Amphibia > Caudata > Salamandridae > Lissotriton > Lissotriton helveticus. Next base: position 1,339,546,209 of record NC_136065.1, on the reverse strand, counting down.
AGTCACCCGCTTTGATGGTAATAAACTGTGCTTCAGTCTCAGTGAAACACACAGCACCAACATAGAGTGCCTACAGGGATGTTCTTAATACTAACAAACCATCGTGGGCCATAGTAATTATCAGTGCAGCAAGTGGAGAGCACCGGGCAAAGTGGTGTGAGAAGCCCATTAAAATCAATGTTTACTATTTTCTGTTATCTTGTATCAGAGACTCTTGTTATGCCTCTGAAACAGTGTCTCCCACTCTTCCATGGTCATTCAAACCCCCAAAATCCACCCAACCACAGTGACACACACACAGCACCAACAAACAGTGTCTCCCCCTCTTCTATGGTCATTCACAACCACAAAATCCACCCACCCACAGTGACACACACAGCACCAACAAACTCAGAAAAAATCAGAGAGTCAGTAACTTCGGCAAGTCCCTTGTCTTCGGGACACTCGCAACACAAACTGCTTACCCTCACAAGCCATCAGAATACCATGAGTAGGCTCCACCTGTATGCATATACACAACACAAATAATCAGTCCCTTACCTGTAGGGCACACTTAGAACTGAATCTGCCTCTCAACTGTAGAAACACCCACAATCATAAGAGTCCCTCAGTAGGAATGTGTGAACTTGTCGCTCAGGTAGTTCTGGTGAACGTTGGTGGCTAGTCTTCCATACGGAACAGACATTGACATTTTTAAAAAAAGATTCTGAGATGTGTAAAAATTAATTCCTAAATGTAATGCATAATGTTGACAATAAGTTAATGTCATTTGGTGAAACGTTCTGAAAATATGTTAAAATCTGTAGCAAGCAATAATACCTCTTTACGGGTATGAATTGTTAAGGAGCTATAATCAAGTTGAGGTTGTTTTCAACACCGACAAAGATTCTTCAGTCCAGTGGCTCCTTCACATACCCATACACACCCATCACCTCCGTTTTACTTCAACCACAGTTTCCTGTTATCTCAGGCACATACCCAAGGTGTCCCATTGTTTAACTGACTCTCACTAACCCCCTCTGACCCCATGACAACTCTCTCTGCCTTCCAGCTGCTTTGCTTGAGATTATATTGAGGACAACTGAGAAGTTGCCATGTCTTTCTCTTGCAAACGTCATATAAATCACGCTAATACTATGGTTACTTCCTATATTTCACAAAAGTTTTCTACACGTGGGTTTTTATGGTACAGGTTGGGCTTTCAACCCTATTTACATTGTTTTGAGATGAAAAGATTGGCAACATACATCCACGTGTAATGTTCAGAGGGAACGTTTTTAAGTGAAACTTTGAATAGGCAATTGAAAGTAAATGTTGCCTGCTTGCAGGGAAAAATCCACACACGTGTAGACGTGGAAAAATTGAAAACTCTGGGTAATCAGAAAAATGTGATTCGTGTGAGACTTGAGTTGTGTAATAAGCCCTTTGCAGACCTCTAATTATAATGTATGGATTGCAGTTGAATTTCGATCGCCATTTTTAAAACAAAGGATCTAATTGAAGCATGGTCACTTGTTGCATGCACTCTATCACCACATATGTCAGGGATATGAACCCTGGCCCACTATTTTGGCAATGTGCAAAACATACCCTTTCTCTTCTTTGCCAAGCATGCATTTCCTATCAACCTGAGTTCTTTATCCCCACATTTCTTTAGAGTTCAATCTCCAGGAATGCTAAGCAAGCTGTGCTATAGTTGAATCAATAACACTATGAATCCCAGGTGGTGCCCTTGATGAATAGCACAAATAGATTCCATGAGGATCTCGTCATTGCAGGAATCATCATGACAACGCACAAAGAGATTCAGGTGGACATCTCGGGAAAGTTCCAAGCCAGGCTCAGGATTTGATCTGAATGGTTGAATCAGGCAACTGTTCACCAATATGGAGCAACAGCCCCCTTCCCGTTCAAATGCCTCAAAAGAACGCCCCCCTGGCACAAGTCATTGATGGCATCCTAATGCGTGTTCCTCTCAATACCCACCCCTCATATAGCCTCATCCAACAAAATTCTTCCTTTTTATATTCTCTGTGAACCAGAAAATTTCCAGTATTTCAGCATGCACCTGTGAGCATTATCTTCCTTGTCTCTCAACTATTTCTCTGCTACTCTCTCTCCTTGTTTCTCCCTCTCCCTCACTTCTTTCTTGAGAAAGCCCATTATTCTTGTTTTGATACGTTATTATCCTTTCTATTACTTAGCCCTTTCTCCCCTTCCCTACTCTCCCTCGTCATTTTTCACATCTCTTGTGTCTTCCCTCTCTTATCTTCCCATTTCCCCTCTCCTTACCTAGTCCTTTCTTGTTCCTCTGGTTTCCACATCCATTGCTCTCCTCTTTCATTGCCTATCTCTTTCTTGTCGGGGTAATCTATTTAATCTTTTTTTCACATCTTGCATGAACAATTGACTTTCTTACTACCCTGCTTTTTGTGTCGCTCCTATTGCCTTTTTTATCACTTCTATTTGTCTTCTGCTTTCTTTCTTCCCCTTTTATCATTTCTTTTTTCGACATATCTCAGTCAATTTATTTCCCCTTCTCACCCCGCCCCACTTTCATATTTATTTTCTCGTTTTCACATTTATCACTATAAATTTTCTTCTGCTACTATCCACCATTATCTTTAAGCTTTTCACTTCTATTCCTTTTTTTACCATCGTTTACTCCTTCCCCCCTCTCATTTAATAATTTCCACCACAAATTTTAATCTCCTTTTTCCTAATATTGATTTGTCTTTTGACCTGTTTCCTCCGTTAATCTTCTTGCGTATGCCATCTCTGCCTCACTTAAGTCTTCTCTAAATTCTCTTCTCTCCTTCTGTCACGCAACAAAGCTATCCCCTTTTCTGGTTTCTCATTGTTGTCTCTTACACTTAAATGGCATTTTGACAGTTCCACATTCTCCTTTACTCTCCCACTTTATCCCTCCTTTCTGTTTATCTCTCTTGCTTTTTGTCTTATTCATTTATTGTGCTCTGTCCATCTTTATCCTTTACTTCTTCTTTCTCCTATATGACATAGCAATTCATTTCTTCTCAGTGATTCTCATTTCTTTGAAATCTCTCTTTATGGTATATTTTCTTATGCTCTTTCTCTACATTGTTCTTTTATCAATATGAGCCCATCGCACCCTCTCTCATGAGCTCTGTCTCTCTTGGCCTGTCACTCTCTATTGTTCCCAAACATGCCCAGGTTCTTTTCTTTTTTCTTTTTCTCAAACCAGTTTTTCCTCTTTATGCTTGTCTGTAAATGTGTATTTTTTGCACTTTGACACTTTCTTACTATCTTTAGTTCTGTATCTTCTCTGTCTTCCTTCATCCTTCTCCATCTCGTACTCTCTATGTAAAATCTACTTATTCGCATGTGCCTTTCCATCCTCTTTCCTTGCTTGTCTCTCAACTCCCTCCCTCCATTTATCTATGTGACACTCCTTTCAAACTCACCTTCTTTTTCTTTCTCACTATTACTCACCTACGTGGCTCTAATTTTACTCTCGTTATCGATATGCTATTAATCTGTATTTTCTTTTCTTAGTATCGTTCTCTCCTTTTCAGGTTTGCTGCTCTCTTCATGCTTTCTTGCTTTTCTCTCCCCACTCGTTCTTTCTCTTTTAATTTCGTCCCTTCTGACACTCTTTCTCTCGCCCTCAAACAATAACTCTCTTCTCACCAAATGCTTTCGCTCGTCTTCAAAACAATCCCTTTTCTCCTGACACTGCCCCGTTCTCCCTGGCATACCTTCTCTGCTTTTCTTCCTATCCCACACTCTTCATGTCTTTCCTCTCCTCCACGTATTTCTCTATTCTACTACTCATGCTGCAATTCTTGCAGAGTTTTTTTATTTGCACTATACCGCTATATTTTTTTCATCGTCTCTGCCCGAAACTCTCTATTTTCTGTGCTCCAACTCATTTTCCTTTCCTCTCCCTATGACCCTTCTTCCCATTCTTGCAATTTTCTGTTTGTCTGTATTCTTCAATTTCTCATACCCTCTCAGGTTTTTCGAACACACTACATTCTTTCACATATTTTTCCCCTCCGCTCAAATTCTTTCTGCATTTTTCTGTTCTCAAATACTATTTCTCTTTTGAGCCCACGTTATTGCATTTCTATCCATGTTACACTCACTCTAGCTCTCTTCTCCTTACAATCTGTCTCAATATCTCACACTCTCAATTTCTCTCCTTACATACACACACCTTATGCCTCATTCCCTCTTTCACACACTGATTCTTTTCCTTTCTCTTACTGCATCTCTTCTCTTCTCTTGCCTCTCTTCGACTCACAATATATTATTTCCTCTCCATTTTCCACTCTCCCATTCTTTCTCTTGTTCTTTCGATATCTCAGTATGTTCTCTATTGTTTGTGCATGGTGATAATTCTTTTTTTAAACTCGAGCTCTTACACTTGTATAGTATTATATATTTTGTGTCGAATGTGGTTTGTAATAGATTGCCTTAAACTCTAATAAAACGATTTCATTTTTCTTACCGGGTCTGTGTAACTTGTCTTTGCCTCCGAGATGTAATTTGTCTAACACATCTGGACACATGGGAATCTGAAGAAAGCCAAGACTAGACACTCTGATACCCTTTTCCTAGTTGCTAGCTTTTCATCATGCTTGTAAATTAAGCACAAATATGAGTTAGCTGAACAAGTAGATAATCTCTGAAATGTTGCATATCGTTTTTTCACTCAAACAAATGTAGTTTCATTAGGCGAGCATGGTATTCCAGATACTTTTAGAGCCTCAAAAATGCACTATGAAAAAAGCTCTTCCCGTCAGGCAAATAGATTTCACAACAAATGCATGCATAGTTGCTAGGTTTACCTATGTCATGTGACACCTTTAACGAGTTCTGACGTTTTCACCAACATTCCTACACATGCTGAGCGGACTTACTTTGCTGGGGGTAAAACTACAATCCCCAGAACGCATTGTGATGTTGTCTACTACACTGCAACTCGATAAAGTTCCATATCATGGTACATATTTTGCTGCATCTATTCTGAAGTATGGGAGGAATCTTTAATTCCTGTCAGGTTTTGAATTAGGCTGCTTCCTGTGATTGCTTTAAATGCTATATTTGTCATTTAGCTGCCCTTTATTTTCCCACATTCTCTTCTACCCGTTAGGCAAATATGTCGTTAAGCACAGCCAATCTATGACAGATGTTAATAGCCCAGTGTACTTTAAAATACACATTTTGCCACCTATTTCCCCCAAAAATCATTCAGCAGTGTGGTGGTGGGGGGGGGGGAGTGCAAATGTTTGTAGTGTTTATTCTTTAGTATGTTTTGATCAATGTCTCTTGCCCTAAGTGCTTGAAAAATGAAAATGACACACATTTTCTGAACATTTCCTTTGTCTAAAACCATAGATCGTGAGTAGTCTTTGACCATGGCCCAAAAAAGCTCCAGACTATCCTCCACTCTAATCTATCCTATCCACAATAAGGGTTGGTGTTTAATTTTGTTATATTTCTACTTACTGTGCCTGCCTAGTGATTTCTACTATAAATGTAGAAGTGGGTTGAAATGCTATATGTGCTTGTAGTTCTTTTGAAAATTAAGTAATTCAGAGACAAGTTATAAAATAGAAAGTTCTAGTACACGCTTCCACCACACACATACAGAAAAACACACACCAGAAGCTGTACCAGCTTACGTCACACATACAGAAAAATAAAGCAAAACGGCATAGATAAAGTAATCCCATATAGTACAGGGCCCCACCAAGCCCAAACAATGTATAGCACTGTCGAACAAAGGTTCCTTAAGAACAACTGAGACCCTTCATCTAGAGCTACAGTGAAATCACTTATCACATACAGATGGCTGCTGTGCTGACTCCTAAAGATATCAGTTATAGCACCACGGTATCACTTCAGTCAGGGGGACCCATGCAATCTTAGAGTTTATGATGACTTTCAAGTTCACAGTTTCAAAGAAGAGAAGCTTTCTCTCTGTCCCAATGTAGTGTGGATTCTAAGTGAGGAGTTCAAATATATTGCTGAGGAAAGGATGTAGTTCTTATGAAAAAGTTTGCTTGCAAATCAATCAAAATGATAATTTCTGTTGAAATGGACATTATTGATATTAATGCACGTATGTGCATTTAGTTAAAATGTTTTCCTTCCATTTCCCTCAGTTTCTCCCTAAACCATATTCTAACTCTTTCCTTAATTATACTTTATCCCACACCCAAACTCTCCCACTCTAACTCGAACCAACCAACGAACTTTGTGGGAGGTAAGTGTCGGGAAGCCCCATGTGTCATGGAGGATCACCAGGGGGCATGGAGTGAGGTGGAATAGCCAAGTGTATCATGCAGTAGGAGATCAACCGCAACCCAAAAGGGTGTGAGCATCGAGCAGGACCAAAGGATATGGAGAATGTCACTGTTAGGGACCTGGCCGCGCCAGCAGGCTGACGCACGTATCAGCTGTGCCCCGTGCAGCGTAGCCAGTGACCAGTGCCAGTCTTGCAAGATTTTGAAGTAACGAAACTTCCTTCTTGCCTCCTGGAGCTCCCTATTGTGGGAGACCAGGAGGAGTGACCACTTTTTCCGGAGAATATTCAAGGTGAAAACTGTCCTGCCATCAAATCTGAAGCAGTTTTTCATGATGTGACCGGGAGGAAGAGGAGAACGAAGATACTTTGCCCCCTTACGTGTCTCCTGTATTTTTTTTACAGTCTCCTCTTTAATCCTCCTTACTTCCCTGAGACGTGATCGACCTGTGTGACACCGTCACATGCACCAATGGAAGTCTTCAATGACGATGGGGAAGTCCTCATAACAGGAAGCCCGGGGAATACAAGCTGAGGAGAGAGAAGCCGGATGACACAGCGGGACAAGGAGCCAAGGACGGAACCAAGGGCAAAAGGAGCTACATCCCCACGGACCGCGACGAGGAGGTCCTTGCTGACGCAGGATGGAGGACGTCTTATCTGTGGTATTTGGGCCTTAGGCCCTCATACTAATAATGAGGTGACACAGACACAGGTAGGGTAGTTGGATAACTGGCCCTTGAGCACGTGCGCTCAGCCCTTTTATTTAGCAGGGTCATCTGACTGATGACGCCTGTGGTGGGTGGGTGTTCAGTGTGTGTTCCAACATACTGCAACACTAGAACGTATCCCTCACGATACCACATCCCTCCCAAACTTTAATGAAGGTCCAAACAAAATGAAGTCCGAACCTGTGGGAGAGAATACAACATTGCAAACCAAACATAAACTCAATGTAGACGACTTCCACATAATCTCTTTGCTGCTGGTCATCGCGGACAGAGTCTTAAGGTTCTCCAACTATCTCCTCTTGGGGGATGTCAATTTACATCTTGACTCTGGGGATTTAACTGATTCAGCTGTCTTCTTGGATAATCTCCAGCTGGCAATGCTTTCCCAATGGGTGACGGACCCGACCCATAAGGGGGGACATATATTGGATCCGATTTGCTCCAACTTCCCACTGCAAGTGACCAAGCCATGTCTGATCACATGGTCTGATCACTTCCCGATATTTTTTTCATGGCGAGCCCTGCGCCAGCGCATATTAGCTCAGGGCCATCGCACGCCTACAGTCAGGAAGTTGGATGCGGCTCTCCTAGGTGATCACCTGGCGGCCTCACGCCCTACTCTCCTGGGCACTCTTCAGGACAACGTTACTATATTTTCTAGCTGGATTAGCGAGGCACTTACGACCCTTTCGCCACCGGGCTCCGGTAAACTGGGGAGAGAGTCCCCCTCCAAGCCTTGGTTTACCGCGGAGCTGAAGGCTCTTAAGCATGACTGCAAGGTTCTGGAGAGAGCTTGGCGGGCTAGCAGTTACAGTTCTACCGCCAAACAGGCGCTCAGAGCCAAACAGAAGATGTACTACTTAGCCATTGCTATGGCAAAAAGCAAGCATTTTGCCACTCGCATCGATCGGGCGCATAACAATGCTAAAGAAATCTTCTCAATTGTGCAGAGTTTCGTCATGCCCCGGGCCCAGGAGGTGGCTGTTCCCCCTTTGGAGAATTGGTGTAACACCTTATCCAATCATTTCAGGGCAAAAATTAGTGAGATCCAAGACTCTTTCCCGAAAAATTCGAATCCCATCCTGACTACCCGACTGTATGTTCCCGGAGAGGGATCCGGGTCATTCTTTTTTGGCGTTTTGCCCTATAGACCTTTTGGCTTCGCGCAGAATCCTTGGAGCACTGAAATCTGGCTCCCCAAAGGACCCCTGCGCAGCCAGGTTGTTGGCCGAATTGGCCGACACGATCAACCCGGAAGTCAATATCTTGATTAACCAGTCGCTTCGGGAGGCTTGTGTCCCGCTTTCTTGGAAGCAGGCACTTTTACTCCCCTTGCTCAAGAAGCCTACCCTAGACCCGACACTCCCGGCCAATTATCGACCTATTTCCCTCCTGCCTAGTTTGGCCAAGGTCTGCGAAAAGGCAGTCACCTCGCAGCTTACAAACTTTGTGGAGAAGGCGGGACTGCTCCACCCGGCGCAATCGGGGTTCCGTGCCTCCCATAGCACGGAGTCACCACTGTTGGAAGTGGCGGAAGCCATCCGTGATTGCTTGGATGCCGGCGGGAGAGCAGCTCTGGTGATGCTAGATCTCTCGGCGGCATTCGACACGGTTCCCCACTCTCTCCTTCTCGAGAGGCTCACTGACATCGGCATTGCTGGTACTGCTTGGAGTTGGCTTAGATCCTTTCTGGAGGACAGGTCACAACAGGTCTGGCTGCCCCCGTGTGCCTCGGAGCCCACTCCTCTTTCCACAGGCGTCCCGCAGGGTTCCTCCCTTAGCCCCCTTTTGTTTAACATCTACGTGACTCCCCTGGTTTACCTCGCGGAGTCATTGGGGGCTAAGGTGATGGCTTACGCGGATGACACGCAGTTACTGTTTACCTGGAAAAGGGGTGAGGACTCGGTCAGCACTGTGCAGTGTTGTCTCTCTTCAGTGTTTCGTTGGCTGTCTAATGCACAGCTTAAGTGCAATGAAGAGAAATCCGAGGTGCTCTTGTTTGGCCGGTTCCCTGCGGACTTTAGAGTCACCCTCTGGCCTTCTGACTTTCCGCCCCCCCAGTCCGACAAGGGTCTAGCAAAAAATGTAGGGGTCTGGTTTGAGGAGAGCCTTAATTTTGCAACTCATGTTAAGAATCTTACAGGGATTTGCTTTGGCATCTTAAAGACGCTGCGCAAATTTCTCCCTCTCCTGCCAGCCGGGGCCAAAGAAACGGTTGTCCGGTCACTTATTCTCTCCCGTCTCGACTATTCTAATGCTCTCCTGGTGTGATGTCCGGTGTATCTTACCAGGAAGTTGCAGGTAGTCCACAATGCGGCAGCAAGACTTCTGCTGGGACTTTCTCCCAGGCAGAGTGTGCGGGTCCATCTCCCCCTCCTTCATTGGCTCCCAGTGGAGTCTCGCTTTAAATTTAAAATGTTGTCCATTGTCCAACGGGCTCTGTATGGGTTGGGCCCTTCCTATCTTCAGAAACGCTTTGCCTTCTACACACCCTCCAGACAATTGCGGTCGTCTGATCAATTCCTTATACAGACCCCCCGGTTCAAACGCCATCGGCTGGGTGGCTGTTCCTTCACTCGCAAAGCTGGCTTAGCCTGGAATGAGCTCCCTCTTGCCCTTAGGATGGTCTCAGACCCGGCAGTTTTTAAGAAGAAACTGAAAACGCTGCTGTTCTGAGGCCTTTATTCCTCTCCTCCTGAAGCTCTGTTTCTTCAGCTGGCTCTGTGTTGGGCTTTTTTTGGTAGCAGCGCCGGGATACTTTGAGTAGCTGTGCGCTCTATAAAATTAGTATAACATAACATAACATAACATCTGCTGGCGAGGGTATCCTTGCAGCCGGGACCATTAGTTCTCCTTGGCACAATGTTCGGGTGCCCTGTGGATGTGCTCCTTTTGTACTTGCACCGTGGAAGTGTGCTTTACAGTCCCTTTCTTCCGACATCACAGTCAGTGAAAAGTGCGGATGGAATGATGGTGGATCATTGGTGTGCTGCTGTCCACTGTATAATCCTGGTTGAGGTGTTTTCTCCAACTGGTGGCTGTCTCCAACAGGATCTGCAGTTGCAGGATATCCCTCTCATGGATACCCCTCTCTCGTGGGTGTCCCCTCTCACTGGACGGCCTGGAGGCCCTTTGCTGCCAGGCTTCCACTGGACCAGTGAGCTGCTGCCTTGTTGCTCCAAACACGTTGGAGGAGTCGCTACGGGTCCCTTCTCCGTGTCCGAAGCTCCACCTGAAAAGGGTGTTGTTGGCACTTGTTCTGTCGCATGCTACCGTTGTTCTCCCTGGATCTCCAGAGCCAGCTTCAACGGTCCATCTCTCGTTTTGGGACCCGCTGCCACCGGTGTCCCTGAGGCCTCTGCCCCTTGGATAGCCCCGGTCCTGTGTCCGTTCCATCCCAGAGGTGGTTGTTACCAATGGACTGGCCTGCTCACCTCTGTCGTTCCTGGGTGACCTTCGGGTTTGCATGTAGATGTGTACTCCCAGTGGTGCTGATGCTTTCCAGGTACTATGTTCGGATGTGCATGCATCTTTTCACTTTCCCCATCGGGTGTTTGCCTTCTGGTGTGTGTTGTGGTGTTCCGTCACGCACGCTTCTTTGCTCTTCTCCTTTCCTCTTCAGGTGTTCCCCTTCTGGTCTGTGTGTTGTGTTGGTCTGTTACGCACACCTCTTTGCTCTTCTCCTTTCCTCTCTTCTTCCTTCGTCGTGGCGTCATGTCACTCAGGATTGGTCTTCTCTTCCTTCCTTCGCGACTCGGTCTGGTCTTCTATCTGGTTGTTCGCTCTAACCAGGCTTCTCCATGTAGTGTGCACTCCACACGTTTCCCTCTGGTCTTGTCCAAGCATTAGGACACTGTCTTCACTTCCATAGTGATTGGACCTGTCACCGCGACCTTCTCTCGCTTATTACTTATATGACTTTTAGTTGGTGTCGTTAGACTGCGCTTCAGTCTTCTTCCTGGTCCTCTTCGTGGACATCTCCTCCGTTGTTCTCTTCACAGATGTCTCCTCTGTTCTTCTTGTCAGATGTCTTTGTCAGATCTCTTCGCTCCCTGACTTCTTGCAGGTCAGCCTCCTCCTTGCGACCAAACTGGCCGGTCGGCTTCTTCCTCCTTGTGACCAGTTGGGTGGTCGGCTTCTTCCTTGCGACCAGTTGGGTGGTCGGCTTCTTCCTTGCGACCACCTGGGTGATAGGCTTCGTCCTCCTTGCGACCAACTGGGTGGTCGGCGTCTTCCTTGCGACCAACTGGGTGATCGGCTTCTTCCTCCTTGCGACCAACTGGGTGGTCAGCTTCTTCCTTACGACCCACTGGGTGGTCGGCTTCGTCCTCCTTGCGACCAACTGGGTGGTCGGCTTCTTCCTTACGACCAACTGGGTGGTTGGCTTCTTTCTCGCGACCAACTGCGTGGTCGGCTTCTTCCTTGCGACCAACTGGGTGGTTGGCTTCTTCATCGCGACCAACTGGGTGGTCGGCTTCTGGTGGTCTATGCAACCATTCCTTCTCCTCTCCGCAGTCGTAGTGCTTTGGCGCGCTTCTGACTGCGCTCTCCTGTCCCTTCAGTGACTTGCTGCTTTGGGCGGTTGTCTTGTAGTCTTCCGTTCCTGGAGCTGTAGCTGCTGTCTTTGTGTTGCTGCGCACTTGTTGGTGCTTGGTTCCTGAATCACACTTGTGTTTCTGGTAGTGCTCCTGCCTTTTCCTGCTGCTGCAGCGACAACCTGTGGCCACCAGGTACCGCTGCCCCTTCTGTCTCACTGTGTTCAGGGTTCCCTTCCAGCCGATATTCTTCTTGCTGTCGGTGGGTTCTGCAGCTCCTGCGCTGCCTTTTACCTTGGACGCTCTCCAGTGTTGTCTTGACAGGATGGACTTACTGCTCGTGCTCTGCTCACTGTGGCAGAGGCCACTGATCCTCTGTGTTTACAGATGCTTTGGAACTGATGCTGTTGTTCATTTCCCAGGCTGGGCATCATCTGTGTGCCCTAGGTAGTCTTGGCTGTGTGTCAGTTTTGCTGCACTTTATTTTTTTTCAGCTCAGGTGCAGTACTGGTAAATGGCCATTAGGTGTCAGTGTCTCTTTATTTCTCGGCTTGCAAGCCTCGGCTGGTTCTCGACGCTGCAGGCCTCATGCTACACCCCTAATGGACAGGGCACTTTCACCGATGGTTGCTGCTCGCGCCCATTCACCAGGACCCTTCCAGGCCGTGGGACAGACCTCCAGAATTTAGTGAGTGTTTTTTTTTCTCCTCCGTGCATCTCCGATGGGTGCAACTACACTCAATCACCTGCTTGGCAGCCTTCATGCGCTTTGGCTCCTGTGATTGAAGCCTGCTGGGCTGTGATTACCCCCACAGTGTTCATACAGGCCCTAGCAGCTCTACGCTCGCTGCGGGCCTCACCTTGCTGCCACTTTATTCTCGCGGCCGCTCCTGCCGCTCTCCTGCTGTCCCATTTGTGGGCGGGCCAGGCGCTCTCTACCCCGCAGGGTGAGGAATAGGCATCGCTTCCCCCTCCGGACGTCTGGCATCAACGCTTTAGCGGCGCTGGCTGCACGCAGTCTGTTCCACTTCTCCGCCCCTCGCAGCGGGCTCAATCATCACTTGAGCCGTGCGGGGGCTGGAGCCGACGCTGGGGAACTATCCTTCTCCCACAGGGCTGTGCAGGGATTCACGCACCTCAGGAGACTCCTCCAGCGAACGGCCACGCCGTCTCCCTTCGCCCGATAAGTGACGTTATTATCTCAGCTGGTGCTGAGAAGGGCACATCGGCTGCCCCTAGGGTCCTTCCTTTGTCAGTGGCCGCAGGCCACACACTAGCACTTCTCACTGCCCCCCCTCACAGTTTCTGGGCTGATGCACGCACAGGCACAGCCCCCTCGTCACCACTGTGGTATTTGGGCCCTAGGCCCTCATACTAATAATGAGGTGACACAGACACATGTAGTGTAGTTGGATAACTGGCCCTTGAGCACGTTCGCTCAGCCCTTTTATTTAGCTGGGTCATCTGACTGATGATGCCTGTGGTGGGTGGGTGTTCAGTGTGTGTTCCAACATACTGCAACACTAGAAGGTATCCCTCACAATACCACAGTATCCAGTTAGAGCACTGCAGCGCCAGGAAGTCAAGAGCCGGGAGCCGGACCCTATCCGGTACCACGTACGAGCCAGCCACGCTCCTGGAGGAGCATGACTCCCAGAGGTACAAGAGCACATCCGGGGGTGGTTTTGGAAAGGGTCCTCAGCCGCAGTGACCCCAATAGCCAAGGCAGGGGAGGGTTAAAAGGCTAACAAACGTTTCGGGCACCTAAAGGTTGCCCATGGGTATTGATGCTATCGGCCATACATGGTGGTGGAACAGGGTGTTGGTGTGCATCCCTCACCCCCCTCCCTTAAAGTCAGGCCACTTGTCTTACACCTACCTCCTTTTTGTTTTGTTTTTATGCCCCTTGAACTCAGATTGGTGGATGACGACGAGGTCAAGTGAACCACCCCTCCCCTGAAGGAAAGTTAGGGGGGAAGACCAAGCATTGATACATCTATGCATCAAGAGACCATAAATAAAACTTCTTTTTGCACGTCATCCCTGCCTCCGTGTTCATTGCCCATTCACACATGGTGGAGATGCCGGGAATAGCTCCAATAGGACGCCAGATATGGAGAGCTTAATCCAACAGCTCATTCGGGGCCAGGAGAAACTCAAATGGGCAGTAGAAAGCAAATGACCTTGGCACAAGCCGACCAGGAACTTTTCAGAGATACTATCATGCAGCAATTGGAAAGTATCCATAAAGTGGCCGAAGATCAGGAATGGATCCCAACCCGCTTTCCCCACCATTGCCCTGCAAAATTATACACCAGGAGATGACCCTGATGCGTTCCTCCTAAAATATGAGAGAGCAGCCAAGGCCTCTGGGTGTCCTGAACAGAAATGGCCTTCTTTTTGGCCCCTCTCTTAAGCAGTGAGGCCCAGGCAGTGTACCAAGTGGCCTACTCCACAGCAAAAAAGTCCTATAGGGAGGTTAAAGAGCTCATTCTGAACCACTTGGGTATGCATGTGGAAGCCTACTGAGACCGCTTCCCAAAAGAAAAAGAAACCTCCGGGGACTATCCCAAAACTTTATTTTTCACACTCAAAGCTGCAGCCGACAAATGGCTGAAACCTCAGGTTAACTCAAAAGAGGAGATAATGTCCCTGATTTATCTGGAACAGTTCATGGAGGCCCTCCCCTTCCCCACACAGAGATGACTTATGCAACATACAAACCTACTCTAGATCCCAACCCAGAACGCCTACTTGGGAGGTGGATAGAAACATACAACCCAATGCAGGGAAACCAGAGAAGTCCACCAAGCCCCCTATAGATCCACCAAAAGCCCGCCTCCTTAAACCGGAACCCATGATATCAAAGGGACCGCAATGCTTTGACTGTGGTACCTGAGGACACATAGCACGCTTTTGTCCACAGAAGAAAACTACAGACGAGCCCATGGACGTCAGCTATCTTCCCAGACATGTCCTGTTTACCGAAGAAACAGGTACATGTTTTTACGAAAGTCTGGTGGTCGATGGGGCATATGTAAAGCACTACTAGACTCAGGCTGTCGGCAATCTGTTACCCAGAGCGGCCTGGTTCACCCGAAATACCTCCTTGAGCATCAACAGGTACCCATAAGGTGTGTTCATGGAGATATCAAGATATACCCTGTAGCCCAAGTGATGGTACGATAACCTGAAGGGAAGAGCATACCAGTAAGAATAGGGGTACTACCCAGACTCCCAGAGAAACTGATCTTGGGGACAGACAACCCTGAATTTCTACAACTCCTCCGGGGCAAGAGAAAGCTTTGTTCGCCATAAGTTGGCAGGGTATGGTCAGACGTGAGTCCCTTGCTCACTTTGCCACTGGATTCAAGCAAACCTGGCTGAAGACGGCTGAAATGCCAGAAACCGGTCCCAGGAAGCTTGTTTCCGGTCCAGGGAAGGCATGGCTTGGCAGTTCAGGCTGGACTGTTCCCATGAGGCACAGGGTCAGACTGATTTGCATATAGCCATGTCTGAACTGGGGTGGCAGAGTGGGCTAAAGAACGGTGATGGATTAAACCCAGATCTGTTCACTGGGTCTGAGTGTTTGATTGGTTCAGATGCTCCGTACATCATCAGCCCCTTTTGTACCGTAAAGACAGTCCAGAGCAGCTCTCCTATCCTTCCCATACATCCCCCATGGCTGGGTGACAAGAACTTCAGATACGCCCATAAAAACGACCCCACCCTTCAAATCGCATAGCAACAGGCTTCCTCCTCATCTTCCCCCTCGGATGCTTGCCCTACCTTCATGATAGAACAGGACCTCCTATATAGAAAAGGGAACCCCTCCAATCCTAAACAATTGCTAATCCCTCAGGGGGTCAGGGAACAAGTAATGTTCTTTGCCCATAGCCACCAGCTGGGGGGTCATACAGGAGCCCAAAAAACCAGCCAGAACATACTTGAGCATTTTTTTTGGCCCTGGCATACATGCGCACATCACCAAGTATTGCCATGAGTGCGAAGTGTGTCAAAAGAAGAACCCCTATAAACCCCCTGCTGTTCCCGTACAACCCCCAGCGATTATTGGGAAGCCTTTCGAGAGGGTAGGAATGGATCTTATCGGACCATTACCAAGAACCAGAACAGGGAACCAATACGCCCTAGTTCTCATTGACTACGCCACCAGGTATCCAGAGGCCTTTCCATTGAGAGCCCCAAATACAACCAATATCTGTGACAAACTAATTGAGCTGTTTCCTCGTGTTGGATTTCCTCTGGAAATCCTCATGACCAAGGAACCCCATTAATTTCCTGTCTGATGGGCCAAGTGTGCAAGTCATTGGACATATCCCAGATAAAGACCTCAGTCTATCATCCACAGACGGATGGCTTATGCGAACGATACAATGCCACTATTAAGTTAACCCTGAAGAAAATGATGAGGGCAGCGGGCAAAGACTGGGATGCCCTCCTCCCATTGGATCTGTACGTTGTTCATTGCCAAAAACGGAGTAGCCTGGGTGTTCCCCCTTTGAGCTCCTATACGGGAGACAGACCAAACCCTCCTGAAAATGACCAAAGAGGCTTGGGAACAGGAGAAACCGGAAGAGAACAGAACCCTTTTTGCTAACTCCCGGGGACTGAGGTCATGCATAAATAAGTTGCGTGAGTTTGCACATGCCACCCTCGAAAAGGCCCAGAGACGCCATGAGGTCTTTTATGATAAGGGAAAAAGATGGCGTCACCTCCAGATACATTATTGAGGTTGGTCCTTTTACCTTCTTCCCTACCCAAAACACGAGCAGAATGGCAATGCCCTTAGGAAGTAGTCGACAACATTGGGCTGACTACTTACCGCCTACGCCTCAGTAAGAACAAAACCCAAATCTTCCACATCAACCTCCTGAAAAAGTGGTTAGGCCCCCCCCTAAAAAAAGTCTCATGGTAACCCCAGAGCCGAAAGATACCTTCTCTACTCTACCTTTGCTGAATGTGAACGAGGGTCTTTCTGAAACACAAAAGAAAACCCTACAAGAAGAGTTGACCCCCTTTTCACCCATATTTACAGACATCCCTGGATGGGCTGCTTTCGTAGACTACTTCATCCCCTCCCTACCCGGGAAGGTGGTGAGCCCGCGCCCTTATCACATCCCAGCTTATGATGGGAGTCATTCGCCCCTCTCAGAGTGAATGGTCTTCCCCAGTGGTCATCGTTCCCAAACCTGACGGGTCCATTAGATACTGTATTGATTTCAGATCCGTGAATGCCATCACGAAATTCGATTCCTATCCCCACCCATGGGTCAACAAATTAATAGAACAGCTAGGCATTGCCCAATACATCACCACGCTCAATCTCACAAAAGGGTATTGGCAGGTCCCCCAATCCCCACAAGACCAGGCAAAAACAGCATTCTCCACCCCCTCAGGACTATATGAGTTCACTGTCCTCCCCTTTGGCTTACACGGAGCACGGGCCACGTTTCTGAGACTTATGAACATGGTTCTGCGGGAACACCGTGGCTACTCCTCCGCTTACCTGGACGATATTTTG
Organism: Lissotriton helveticus; assembly: GCF_964261635.1. Lineage (NCBI taxonomy): Eukaryota > Metazoa > Chordata > Amphibia > Caudata > Salamandridae > Lissotriton > Lissotriton helveticus. The sequence goes on along the minus strand of NC_136065.1, from coordinate 1,339,529,109 downwards.
ATCTATAGTCCTGACTGGGAACATCATCTAGAGCATTGCCAGAAAGTACTTACGACCCTTAAAACAGCAGAACTCCATGTGAACTCAGAGAACTCCAGAGTAGGATATCAAAAGGTCCGACACTTGGGTTACCTCTTAGGGAACAGGGTTATCGAACCACAACAAGAGAAGGTAAAAGTCGTTAGAAACACACTGCTCCCCACAACCAAAAAAGAAATCCAGGCTTTCCAAGGTCTATTGGGGTACTATCGTAGTTTTGTTCCTCGCTACTCCGAGATAGCTTCACCTCGGACAGACCTCTTAAAGAAAAACTTAATATCAAAAGACCTCCCCTCGCCCTCCACCCAAGCCCATCAAGCATTCCAGGACTTAAAACTAGCCATCACCACTAGTCCTGTCCTGATATCTCCGGATTTTATGAAACCCTTTATCCTCCAGACAGACGCCTCTGACTCAGTACTGTTGCAGCTATCTGAGAGGGACCAGGTGGTTTTTATCAGCAGGGAGTTGTTTCTCCCAGCGAAAGGAATTACCCCATCATTGAAAAGGAATGCCTGGCGGTCAAGTGGGCTATAGATAAACTGCAGTATTACCTGGAGGGTTCCTAATTCATGTTCTACATGGACCAAGACCCCCGTCAGAGGCTGAGCCTCAATAAAGGGAACAATCCCCGGGTCTTGAGGTGGTTCCTGTCCTTCCAGCCATTTTCCTTTGAGGTCCGACATCAGAGGGGTGTTGACAAAGGAAACACAGACTTCCTGTCCTGTGTTGCCTAGTTCCCCGACCATGAACTGTCTGGGGTGGATGTGTCACGATGTGCCTGTCCGGGACCGGAAGGGAGAGGGGAACGAAGATACTTTGGCCCCTTACGTGTCTCCTATATATTTTTTACAGTCTCCCCTTCGGCAGTTTGCGGAGGGCTGTACCAGCCCCTTTAATCCTCCTTACTTCCCTGAGCCGGGATCGACCGATGTGACACTGTCACATGCACCAATGGAAGTCCTCGATGATGAAGGGGAAGTCCTCATAACAGGAAGCCCGGGAAATACAAGCATAGGAGAGAGAAGCCGGATGACACAGAGGGACAAGGAGCCAAGGATGGAAACCAAGTACAAAAGGATCTACATCCCCACGGACAGTGAAAAGGAGATCCTTGCTGGCGCAGGACGGAGAACGTCGTATCCAGCTAGAGGACTGCAGCGCCAGGAAGTCAAGAGCCGGAACCCGGACCCTATCCGGTACCACGTATGAGCCAGACACGCTTCTGGAGGAGCGTGGCTCCCAGAGGTACAAGAGTGCATCCAGGGGTGGTTTGGGAAAGGGTCCTCAGCCACAGCGATCCCCATAGCCAAGGAAGGGGAGGGTTAAAAGGCTAACCAACGTCTCGGGCACCTAAAGGCTGCTTGTGCGCATTGATGCTATCTGCGTCACCTGGTGGTGGAACAGGGTGTTAGTGTGCATCCCTCACTCCCCTCCCTTAAAGTCAGGACACAAGTCAGGCCACTTGTCTTACACCTTTCTCCTTCTTTTTATTTTGTTCTTTGCTCCTTGAGCTCAGATTGGTGGATGACGATGAGGTCCTGTGAACCACTCGTCCCCTGAAGGAAAGTCGGGGGTAAGAACGAGCAAGGTCCTGTGAACCCCCCTCCCCTGAAGGAAAGTCAGGGGGAAGACCGAGCATTGATACGAGCATTGATACATCTCTGCATCAAGAGACAATAAATAAAACTTCTTTTGCACGTCATCCGTGCTGCTGTGTTCATTGCCCATTCACACAGGTGTTACAGCCATGTCGAGAACAAATTAGACGCCAGCGGGCAGTTAAGTTCAGAGACCAGTTTTTTGTCGGAGCCTTATTGCACCAGATAAGTGTGGAAAGAGGAGGGGGGCAGGTCCCTCTGCGCAATTGTGAGCGAAGGCAATGTCAGAGCTGAATGTAGCACCTTGAAGTGAGATCTTGGGCTAAGGTAATCTGCAACAAGGCTCCCAAAAGTCCAGAGGGTATTGTCGGTCGGGAGGTGATGGATCTCTGAGATTGGCACTCGGTCCCATCAGGCCACATATTGGCAGGCGGTCGATCATGATGGGTCCGTTGTGCCATTGAGGGGCTTTTGGGTGCAAGAAGCAGACTTCCTTCAGTAAAACTTGAGCCGATTTCCAGACCGCATTTATTTCTAACAGCATGGGGTTGCATAGATCCTGTGACACCTGTGGGCCCATGTAAAGGACCGAGAGGCTGAGAGTGGCATTGTGAAGGCTCTGCTCAAACCTGACCCTCAAAGGAAGATTGCAGTGCGGAAGATGGTGATACGCCATCTGAGATAGATGGTGGGCCCTACAGTAGGTCCGAAAATGAAGCCTGAGCCTTCCAGAGGACGTCGCGGCATAGAGTTTGGTAGGAGCAAGTATCGGGGCAGTGAGCCTTCAACATATTTGCAGTCTAGAGAGTCAATTTGCAGGAGAAGTGCAGCTGGTATATGGAACAGGAGCATGCCAAACAAATAATTGAACCTCAGGCCGTCACCATTTTGACTGTCTGTTCTCTGCTCCAGAGGGATAGGTTGAGGGCCGACCGTTTGGCTAATTCTCCTTTCGGCGAGTCCTGGAGCAGGCAAAGATTATCTTGCACCATGGTGCGAATGTCCCTGTGGAGGGCGATGCCCAGGTAACAGTGACCCTTCGGGAACCATGTCACTGGCAATTGACCCAGACTGTGTTCCATGGTGTGGGAGGTCAACGGCATTGTCTCTGTCTTGGGCCAATTGATCTTATAGCTAAAAGAGTAAACAATGGAAGAGGGATGAGAGCCCACTCCTTCACCTCCCAGCACAGATCGCCCCTTAGCATTCTGGTAAATGCAGTTCAGTTTAAATGCTTACTTGAATTTTTGTTGAAGTGTTTCACCAAAGTTGGTCCAGGTTAGTGCTGCTAATCTCTAGACACATGTGTTTCTGGATATTATCATTCATCAGTAGAGATAAAACGAAATTCATCTGGGGTTGCTGAGAAAGCTGCCACAATCCTCTCCTTGTTGCACAGGTGCATCTCCAAGAGCTACTCAGCTCAGTGGCTTAAGGGAGCCTTTTTAAACAGAAGGGGGATGGGTGCACACTGCTCCACCTCCCAGCACAGTTCGCCCCTTAGCATCCTGGTAAATGCAGTTCAGTTTAAATGCTTACTTAAATTTTTGTTGAAGTGTTTCACAAAAGTTGGTGCAGGTTAGTGCTGTCAATCTCTAGACACGTGTTTCTGGATATTATCCTTCATCACTAGAGATAAAAACGAAATTCATCTGGGTTTGCTGAAAAGGCTACCACAATCGTCTCTGGTCTCTGTACCTCTCCCTGGCGCACAGGTGCATCTCCAAGAGCTCGTCAGCTCAGTGGCTCAAGAGAGCCTTTTTAACCAGAAGAGGGATATGAGCACACTGCTTCACCTCCCAGCACAGTTCGCCCCTTAGCATCCTGGTAAATGCAGTTCAGTTTAAATGCTTACTTGAATTTTTGTTGAAGTGTTTCACCAAAGTTGGTGCAGGTTATTGTTCTCTGTCATGTTCATAGCATTATCTCCCTATCTAGTTGTTCCATTAGCCACAGTTTCAACCTGCATAGAATAGTATGTGAGAAAGGTGTCAAGTGTCTCCTTAAGAGGGCTAACATTAGGAAAATAGTCCACAAGCGGCAAAAACCTCTTTGGCAAACTTGTACCTTTCGATTGAAGTTTAAATAGAAGAATAACAGCAAGGCACCAAGCTCCTATGGCAACAGGAAGGAGAAAAGAACCAAACAAATTCCAAGAGAAGGCTCCAGATGAATCATATAAAAACGAACGAAAATCTGCAACAACAAAGGAAGCCATTGAGCGATAATGATAAACAATGAAAAATAGGGACAAATGTGTTAAGATGCATCCAGCACTTGTATGCTAATAGGAGCTGACATCATAGGAAGAACTCGGCTACATCTTGGATTGGGAACTTCTTTTGACATTCCATGGGCAACTCACCATTGTAGATATGAGCTAGTATTTTAGGCTTAACCTCCCCCCTTTCTGGATTCCTTGGTGTTTACTAGGTAAACTAAGAAGAAGCACAAGTTTAACATGCTTTTACCAGTACATTCCAACAGTGTACCAGCGCATTCCACCAGTGCACCACCTCCCTGTACGTCTGATCTCAATGGACTGAGTTATAGTTGGAAATCTGCACATGTATAAGCACTCCTATGCAAATTTAAAAATTGTGAAATGTTCTTAGGGAATCCTTGAAGTAATTGAGCTCATCTAAGGCAGTCATAAGTTTCTTGGAATACTAAGTTGTATACAATTTGCACGATTGTAAAATGGGAAACAACATCCAAGATTTAATGTTCATGGTTGTTCACTTACTTATGAGAGCTCAATCTAGAGGTATCACATTCCAATGCCCTCCCCTAATCTTCAGAACACATCAATTTGGCCATTTACTTTCATAAATTCACTTTGCAAACAGGAAATTTCCCTCATCTTGATTCTGTGATGTTCAAATTTGTTAGGAGGTCTATACCTGCCGTGGAAAAGCGGAGGAAGGCTCAAGCTAGATTTGAGTCAGTAGTATTGAAATGGTCAATGAAACTGAACATGACTGAGTTGGGGTAATCTAAGCAGGAGAGAGAGAGAGAGAGAGAGAGAGACAGACAGAGAGAGAGAGAGAGAGACAGACAGAGAGAGAGAGAGAAAAAGAAAGAAAGAATTGGGAGGATGATACCTGTGCTTAACCGCTGAAGGACAATTAGAAACCATGTTTCAAAAATCATTACTGGGTATAGTTTGGGCAAATTGAAACATGGGCACTCATTAAAGAGGATATTTTATCCATTTGCTGTATTGCTTTATTCACAAATAAAGTTATCTTTAGCCATTAATTGGTAAAAAGAAACCATTATGAGGAATTACAACTTTAGGCTTCCTATTGGTTGAAACTAAAGATCCGAAAACAGAATTATGCCCATCACTTGTGGAATATGACATTGGTGCAAAAAAACTTCATAGGTAAAGTTACATTTTCTTAGGGAATTCAAAATCTGCGTTTTTCCAATAAATTGGTATTTCGACAATTTGACAAGTTTTGCTATTTTAAAAAAAATGTGTTTTATTGCATTTTGTACAAAGAACAAACAGAAGGGACTGCACACGAAAAAGACAGATCATACTGTCATGATATATATTGCCGAGCATATGTCACTCTCATGTCATAAATCAAAATCACAACATAGGAGCATCTTAGAACAGTAGTATAATAGAAATCATAGTGCATCTGTTGAGTCGTATGAATCCAAAACGTATCTATGGATCGGTGAGATTCATTCCAATGTATGGAGCAATCAGATATCAAATTTCTGGTCATCTGACGGGGCAGCCCCATCGGGCCTATTTATCACAACATAACTTACCCAGTTTCCCCTAATGTTTCATCTACAGGATGGAGCTGCAGGTAATCCTTGAGTGGTTGCCAAATATCACAATGGCGCAAAGCCACAGGTAGTAGTGTTGCATAAATGTCACTAGCTGTATTACAATAAATAAGGTCATGAAGCCAGTCTCTTAGTGTCGGTGTTTGTGCTCTGCCCCAGTGCATAGAGACTTGGCACTTTGTCAGAAGGAGAGCAATTGCTGATGCCACAATGCATCTCTTAATGGGTTTGACATTCCCCAGTAATGCTGTCAGTGGTGAAGGCTGCAGAGTAAGTTGACCATAAAGGACAAGTGGTAAAATACTTTCTCCCAATATGCCCTAATGGGCATGCAGTTCCAAGCGAGATGTGCGAAATCTGCCTCCGGTGCCGCACATCGGGCACTCTAACTAGTGACAGTGGGGCTTATCCTGGATACTAATTTCGGGGTAATAGATGCTCTATGGAGATACTTAAAATGCAATCATTTATGCTTGTAGTTATTTGAGACATATTGTGTCTGTGCACAGCAGTATAACCATATCGCGTCTGTTAATGTTTCGCTCCCAGTCCACCTTTGCCTTAAGGCCCTTTGAAGGACGCATGGATTGTGATAGGTGACATTGGAGGGAGACGAGATGAGTACTATCTGAGGAGTTAATTACTAGCGTGAGATGAGAAAAGTCTTCTGGTTCTACAGCAGCATCGGGTAAAGCGCTCGTCAAAGCGCCACGCACTCTGTGAAGGAGAAACCTGTCCATATAAGTAGTAGCTCCACGTGATGCCAAGTCAGTGACAGTGCATGGACGAGAGTCTTTAAATAGGCCCCCGACTGTACGAAGCCTTAATTTATCTAGAGTATTTTTAGTAAGAGTTTTGGTGGCAGGGGGTATCCACGGATTGACGATCAATGGTGTATGAGAAGAATATAGAAGGTATACTGCAAGTATCGACATAATTTGGCCCACACCCAGCAAGTTGTAGACAACGTCTGTATTTCAATGGGGCAACGTGGGAGACCCTGCAGCAGAATCGACAAGAGTGAGTTCGGATGCACCTGGGATCTTTCAGGTCTGAGGTATTGAATGCGAGCATCATGATGATACCAATAGTATGTGAAGTGAACCTGCGCCACCAGGTAATATAGGTAAAAATCCGGAACTCCGAAACTCCCCGCTCATATGGCATTGTAAGCGTATTCCAGCTTTTTCGTGGTTGTTTGCCCACCAACACTAGTCGCGTCAACATGGACGTAGTAGGGTATCAAAAACAATCCCGTCAAAGCAATTGGAATATTTAAAAATAAATATAACAGTTGTGGTAAAACAACCATTTTAATTATAGCAATCCGTCCGGCTATAGATGGAGGTAGCTTAGTCTATCTCTCGATCTGTGTTGTGAGCTGATCAATCACCGGCCCATAATTAAGGCAGATGACTTCTACGGCGTTACAGTGCAGATAGATGCCAAGATACTTAGGGGGGTCGGTACACCAACGCAAGGGGAATTCTATATCTACCCAGGTAGTTGCAGGGGTTAACGGAAAAATGTCCGACTTCGTCCAATTTATTACCAATCCCGAGTGTACCCCAAAGCGTACTATTTCCCTCATTAATGGGGGATGGTTCTCAGCCGGTTGCCGAACGAATAGCATTACATCATCCATGTAAAAGGAAGCAGTGAGTGGGCCCTTATGTAGTTGCAAGCCCCTGTGAAGATGACGCTCTTGTATGTGGCGGGCAAGGGGATCCATAGCAACAACAATGAACAAGAGGGGGGACATTGGGCACCCCTGTCTAAAGCCTCATGACAAACAAATTGTGTTGTAATTATCCCGTTTACCCTCAGCCGGGCAACTGGATTGGAATACAGAAGTTGGACCAAATTCAAATAACCCATGGGTATACCTAGTTTTTGCATTACTGCATATAAAAAGGACCATTCTAATGAATCAAATGCCTTCTCGACATCCAGCAGCACAACTGCTGCTGGGAGTGTCGGCTCCATCTGGTTCATCATCGAGAATACGGCGCGCAGATTGAGCGTCGTGGACCTGCCAGGAACATAACCTGCTTGGAAAGGGCGTAATAAAGTATCAACTAATAACGAAAGACTGGTGGCAAGAATTTTAGCAATAATTTTGTAGTCATGGTTTAAGAGTGACAATGGTCTGTACGACTACGACTATTTTTTTTTACAGTTTTTAGAACAGTGGCCCTTGATGAAGGTTAGGTGAAAGCATACAATGAATTTAAAATGAAATCAATACTATATTGCTACTATTCAGCACGGACAATCAAATTTAATAAATGTCAATTTTAAGGATCAAGAGAAACAAAAATAAAGTGGGACACAGTCCCGCATCCAAAACAAAACAAAAATAATGAAGAAAACAAACAATCAGGCAAAGCACAAGGCTTGTTTTCAAATGTGAAGGGTTAAACAAGCGGGATAAAGAACACAGCTGTTACACGTTACATAAAAATAAGTTTGTGTGCACGGTGTCAAGCAAGTCGATAACTTTTCGATCCCTTTTAAAAGGATGATGGGATCATCATCAGGACAGAATTGGATGGATGCCTGAAAGACACACACCCTGTACAGCAATACATACAATACAGAAAAAATTGGGGAAAAAAAAGAAGAAGGAGAAGAATTGAGAGTGCAGTAATCAAAAGGGAAGCCTCCTTTATACGCAACGTTCAGACGGCGGAGTGAAAAGTGCTTGTATAGATGAGCGTAATGAGTGGAAGAAGTGATCGTGGTCGGGGGCTATGGACTAAATAGTACGTGAAGATCGCCTTGGGGGCTAAAAGGGGGTCTGCGAACCCTGTTGCGGTGGAAACGCATTAACTAGGGGGTGGTAAGAATAAGGCACTAACCACTGGGTGTGTGGCAGGGAGGCTCTGGCTGTGTGCGGTCAGCAGAGGGATGGAGAGGAGCGCAGTGGCCTGGAAGGTAAAAAAAGGGGGGTGTTAAATTAGCCGATCCGATGGACCTGGCCCAGGATCTGGTGCTGAGTAACCCTGGGCGGAGTTAGCGGAGTTGGGCTACGCAAAACTCCGCAAAGTGGTAAAACAACTCTGCCGCACTACGCGGATCTCCACGAGCAGTGGAGTTTGATTGAAAAATGCTGTTCGCGGTGATTTCACAGTGCTGGATGCTTGTCCGCACTGTGCGATCATCGCAAACTGCACCATACACAGCGCATGCTTTCCTTTTCTGCAGCTCGAGTAGATTTTTACTCGAGCTGCAGCTTTCTCAACGCGAACGGACAGTTTCTCAAAGCAAGTGATCGTGAGCATATGCGACCACTAGCAATGAGAAACGTGCCACCCCTTCGTTGAGAACTCTCGCTGGGAAGTTGATTTTCCACGCTCACCAACTTGGTGAACACGAGGAGGAAAAAAAACTCTGTTGCGCAAAGCAGACTTTTTGGGAACTCTGCAATCTCTGCGTAACTTGGAGTGTGGAAAACTCCGCAAACTCCGTGAGCGGTGTTCACTGCCCAGGCCTAGTGCTGAGCAGAACAGTGGGGGGGTGCAGCAGTTTACCTCTGGTGGTAAAGGTCAAGGGATGAAGGAAGAGGCTCTTGGGTTCCTGGATAGACTGCCAAGGACAGTACGCTGGCCGTGGCTGGACTTGAGATGACCGGGGTGGAGGGGAACCTGCGGGAAGGGAATTGGGAGTGACTACGGGGTAGGGTCGGGCCAGAGAGGGCACGGGCGGAAACACTCTTTCCTGTACCGGAGCAGGTAATCAATGTGGCGCAATGGGCCAATAGGTAGACTATTGTATAAAGGACTTTGTCCCTACAACAGAATGCTACGTCAGAGACAGTATGGCCATGATTAATCTAGTCGAACATCACCTCTTCAACACTGATTCAGACATTCTCTGCACAATGGATGTCCAATCCTTGTACACGTACATCCTACAGGTTCAGGCATTACTGGTCATCGAACACACACTTAACTTGAGACCACGGGCCCATGCGTTCCCCGCCATCTTTATATTACAACTGCTTGAACTGTGTCTCACAAGAAATGTCTTCACCTTCAACAATGAGTATTTCCAGCAGGTTAAGGGTACTTCTATGGGCGCGGTCTTTGCACCCAACTTGGCCATATTGTTCATGGACCACCTTGAAATGTCTAAAATTCTCACCCCCAACAATCCTTTCCATTCTGGAATAACCTTATGGAAAAGGTACATTGAAGACATCTTCTTTTTCTGGCATGCGAATGAAGATAACCCGAATCATTTCCTACACTGGCTCAACAATAATTGAAAGGTCTTCCTTTCACCCTTTCACACAACATAACCTCCATACCATTCCTTGATCTCACCATTCACTACTCCAACAGTGAATTATTCACTAGTCTTTATAGAAAACCCACCGAAGGCAATTCCCTGATTACGTATGAAATCGATCATCCATGTGCCCTACGTGACTCTCTCCCTTAGTCACAATACTTGCGCATCAGGCATAACTGTTTCCTCAAAGAAGACTACTTTCATGAAGCTTCTTTCCTTTCCACCAGGCTTCTTGCTCATGGATATCCCTGACGACTCGCACGCACAGCTCTCTAAATAGCATGGTATTGTCCTAGGGATAACCTCTTATCCCCCAAACCCAAGCCCAACCAAAATCACATGGTATGTGAAACCAACTTCTCACCAGTCTCGCATACCATTCGGAAATGTGTTTTGAAACATTGGACCATACACAACGCCGGCATCATCAGAATTGAACGTCCACTTTTCGCAAAAGTTGGTATATAAAAAACCATCTTGTCAGAGCTGCTCTCCCCAACCCTAGACCAGCATCCACACTGAATGAAATGCGGGGCGTTGACCCCCTTATAGGGCATGTAAAATATGGCAATTGTACTGTATGTGATCTCACTATTGGAGGCAAAGAATTCACATTTAACAATGTTAAAGTAACATCTAAATGTTTCACCAACTGTAATTCTTGCAATGTTATTTATGTAATTCAATGCCCATGTCACAAAATCTACATTGGACAAACAACTCAGAAAGCGCGAATCCGCATTTGCTAACATCATAGCCGAATCCGCTGTAAAACTCCAAATGTCCCTCTCGTCGAACACTTCTCCAGTTTGGGCCACAGTGAAGATGACTTCAAATGGACAATAATCAGTGTGGTTAAGCCCCCACCAAGAGGTGCAGATGTTGGCTATCTGTCAATGTTCTAAAATATTATTGTTACTCAAGGTCCTTGTATACCATGTTGGGTTCTCCTATTTTGTTTAAAAAATGGTCTGTACGACTGGCACTGAGTGGGAGATTTGCCCGGTTTAAGAAGTAATGTTACTTACTATGGCTTCCCGCATGGTCAGAGAGAGGGAACCGAAATCTAGGGCTTCAGCGTAAACCTTAACCAGCCGTGGAGTGAGTATATCTTGGTAAGCTTTATAAAAATCTCCGGTGAGACCATCGGAACTGGGGGCTCGACTACTGGCTAAGTCTTTTTTTGCCTGCTTTACCTCATCTGCATCAATCGGGGATGCCAGGAAATCACGCTGCCCATCTTCAAGCCCAACCACGGCTATTTCCTTCAAATATTCCATTAGAGCTTGCCCTCCGGGAGGAGCTAGTGTTTCATACAGTCACTTATAGTGGGCTTATAAAGCCTCAGAGATGTTGACGTTGGTAATCAATGACCCACCCGCATCTGTATCAAAATGTGCAATATATGTCGATTGATATTGTGGTCGGAGGAGTCGGGCAAGTGTCCTACCTGGCCTTTTACCCTCTCCATACACTCGGGCCATAGCGTATTTACCAAGGTACTTGACCTCCCTGGTGGCTGCATCATTGAACTCCACCATCAGTGCTGAGCGGGCACGGAAAGAAGCTAGCGAGGGATCCGTAAGGGCAGCTGAGTCTGCATCCTTTAGTTTCCGCTCTATTTTACCTAGCTCACCCCAAATAGAGTGGAGCACGCCAGCATGCTTGGAGATGCTGACTCCGCGTACCACCGCCTTGAAGGCATCGCAGAGTGTCAGTTGTGAATCCACTGTGCCTTCATTGAATTCAAAATATTCTCTAATGGCAGCACCCACCTCACTATGAAACACCAGATCTAAGAGGGCAGATGAGGGGAACTTCATAATTGTCACTGTTTGGGGAGTAAGGAGAAATCTAATACAAGGAGGACCAGAGAATGGTCTGATATTGTGCGGGGTAAATAGTCAATGTCATGTACATCCAGCAGCAAGTGTGGTGTAAGGTACCAGTGGTCTATACGAGAACAAGAACCATGCGGGTGGAAAAAAAAGAGTATGTACGGGTCCAGGATGGTGCGTGTGCCAGGGATCATCTAATAATGAAGCCTTTAAGAGATTAAAAAGACCCTGAATAGAGTGAGGCTTCGTGTTGCGTCCTAGGCCAGAGGTATCAGTTGCAGGATCAAACGTAAGGTTAAAGTCATTCCCCCATCATGATAATATCGGAGCCCAATCTATCGATACCCACAGATAGTGTGGGAAAAAAGTCAGTGGAGTCAGTGTCCGGGGCATATATATTATTAAGCAGTATAGCTTCACCTCCCAGCAATCCCTTCACCATGACATATCTACCCTCTGGATCCACCACTACTTCAACAGATCGAAAGGGGAAGGAACGATGCACTAAGATGCACACTCCACGTGAGTATGAGCGGTAGCATGAAAAAAAGCGGTTCTCACCCCAAGTGGATGCAAAACAATGTGTAGGGAGGGGTGCATAGTGAGTTTCCTGTAGAAAGGCGATTTGTCTAGGGTGTCTAGTCAGATATGCCAATACTTGTCTGCTTTTTTGGGGGATTAGCCAATCCCCTAGCGTTCCAAGATAGACACCTAAGGTGGAGTCCGGAACCAACATTACCGTCAACAGTCATTTGATCATCAGTAGAATCAACATTATGAACCAGAGGTCAGCGACACAAACAATCTGCACTGTGAATAGTAAAAACGCTCCATTCCTACAACAAACATAACTTATGCAATCATAGAAAAAAAAACCCGGCCCCCCTCCACTCCCATCGGATACACAATAACAAGGCACCCGGTAAATCCCGACAAAATAATAACCTGGGACAAAAGGAGGAAGGAAAGAGAAAGGGAGGAAGGCGAGGAAAGGAATCATCCAGCGGGAATGGCAACGCTCCATGGAGCCCTCAGAGTGTAGGATTATTGAAATCAGTGATTGCCACCAGACCAGTGTCAGTCTCACGTTTATCAATCAGCCTCACTGACATAGACAGTATAGAGAACTCCCAACCACTGGACAGATACATGATATCTAGAGATTGGTACAGTCAGGAAGCAATCAGTTTCCAAACAGTTACAGTACCAGATGTCGGAGCAACAGGAAGTCAGGGATCAGGGCCATTGTCGTCATCTTGATGTTGCGGTGTCGCACAAAGTTTGTGTTCTTCTAGAACTTTTCCGCATCTTTGGGAGAATCAAAAATATGGGCTTTACTACCAAGTTGGATGCGGAGTCTGGCTGGGTAAAGCATAGCATACTTGACGTTTGCCTTTTGGAGGGTTTGCTTCACAGTCGTGTATTTGCACTGTGCGTCTTGTACTATCAGCGTGAAGTCAGGGAAGAGGGAGATGATAGAGCCCTGCTAGTTAAGCGTGCCCCGTTTGTCTGGATAATCGAAGGGCCACATCACGGTCATTGAGCTTGAGGATTTTAGCAATTAGTATCCTCGGAGGGGCCCCGGGGGGGGGCCCAAAGTTCAATGGGCCCATTTGCTGCAAACGACGCTGAGACGGCACCTCTCCCGAATAGGTCCACGAGGACGGACTTCACAAATTTAGCCATAGGACCGTATTTGTGGATTCGCGATTCCCACGACCCGAATATTGCTTCGACTGGAGCGTGCCTCTAAATCTTCGGCTTCGGTGGCTAGCTGTTTAAGAAGGGTCTCTGTTTGTTCCAGACGCTTCTGGAGAGAGGGCTGCGCATCCTCCAAATCAGAAATGCGTTGCTCCGTACCACTGATCCGCGTGTCCTGGGCCTACAGGCGGCCATGGATGTCATCCAAAAGACTAGTTAATGTGCCCAGTTGAGTATCAATAGATTGGAAGCCCACCCAGAGTTCGGCCATTATGGCTGCGTTGCCTTCCAGTTCGCTCGATTCTTCCCCGGTGGCACTCTCGGCCTCATCCCTCCTAGTTGTCTTCCCCCCTCAAAATTAAATTGGCGTTGTTTTAGGTTATTACAGCCCATTTTTGGCTTCCAGCGCAGGGAGTGGCCCTCCAGAGCAGTGTGCTGGTGGCAGTAGGAGCTGTAATCACAGCCAGGGCAGCAAAGTCACAGTAGGTATGGGTACCAGGGTCTCTACAGTGTATGTGTACTATCAGGGCAAGAGCGCCAGGTCTGGAACTGCCGGTCATTAGGCCGTTCAGTTAATGCAGGACATTGCAGTAGCGCTGCGTAGTGTACATAAATTGGCGGCCACAAGTACCGGGATAGGCTGGGACCCAGCGAAAGCCTGAGCAGTTGAAAAATCCAAGTTATACTGTAGGGTATACGGGCGCTGTACTCACATTGCAGCCAGTGTCAAATCGTATTAACAGGAGCTTCCATGCCTATTATAATAAGACCTAGCAGCGTAGTGTAACCAGCGTCCGATGGGGGAGAAAAGCTCTTGATTAACCTCTATAGGCAGCGCTTGGAACAGATATAGGAACATCGGCAGCACCGACATTTTGAGAGCATGTCATCTTCCCAACCAGGAGAGAAACATCGGTGACTAACGTTTAAGATCTGATCTTAGTTGTTGTAGGTGGTGGGGGGGGGTTGCCTGGTATAGCGCTGATAGGCTAGGTGTGATTTTTATTCCTAGATAAGTGGTCTCCTTCTTTGCCTCCTGAAAAAGTTTTCTCAATTAGTCTCATCATTTCTGCTTCACATATCTTTAGGTTCAGCAGGTAAGATTTTGTAAGGTTGATACATAAGCCCGCAAGTGTTTCAAAGGCCTTAAGTTCTGTTTGTAGGACTGCTATAGAACTCTTTATAGTCGTTTGGGGGAGTAAGACATTGTCAGTAAATAGGGATATGTTGTGTTCTATCTTGCCAAATAATATTCCTTGGATCTCCGGTGTAGATCTTATTTTCACTGCGAGGGGTTCTATACTCAAGGCAAAGAGTAGCAGTGAAAGGGGGCACCCCTGTCTAGTACCTGTACCCACTTTAAAGAGCCTAGATTGCACTCCATTGATCATTACCCTAGATTATGGTTTCACATAGTTAGCTCGGCCGATTGCAATAAAGGCTTCACAGAATCCAAACCTTCTCAAAGTGTGAAACATAAAGGTCCAGTCTACTCGATTGAACACTTTCTCGGCGCCAAGCCCCAGTAGGAATGCTGGGATCTGCTTCTTGGTTGATTTCTCAATTAAGTGGAGCACTCTCCTGATGTTGTCATGGGTCTGTCGGCCCTTGATAAAACCCGATTGATCTGAGTATTAAAAACCTAAAACCCAATCTCCCACTTAAAGAACTTCAGGACAACCTGGTACCCACAATTGTAACTAAGTAACATAAAGTACATTTTGGAGTCAAATTGGTCAGGGAACGCCACCATCGTGCAGGTGTGAGTCTACCTACTGGGCCAATGTATTTCCAGTGCTGGACTCGTGTGTATATTCCCCACGGTCTTTCGCCCTTTATAAGCTTAAATCGAGCAACCGGTCCATCCGTTTCCTTCCCCAACTGGTTAGCGTCTCTTGTGGGACCATGCTCTTCTCTGAGAGAGCCATGTTTCTTCTCCCTGGGAGCCCAGGGTGTCCCGTGTCTGGGAATCCTGCATCCTTCTCAGTTGTTGCCCGTCTGGGAGTGGGATCTCCAATAACGTCATGGCATGGCATATTCAAATGCTAGGCCAAAGGGAAATGTCCTGCGATACCTGATGTGCTCTTTATTAGGTTTTTTCAATCACTGGGCGAAACATTTAACAATGGGCTAGTGTTGCTTGTGCTAAGTCTTGGTACAAGGTTCTGGAGTTACCCTGAAAGGACACCTCGTCTCTCTTTCTTGCTGCTTGTAGAATTGCCTCTTTTGCTTTGAATGAGTGGAGTTTCAGCAAAACATCTTGTGGTCGTTTTTTGTCTCCAGTCAGGGGCCTCCCCACTCAGTGTGCACTTCCCACCTTGATTTATAATTGCTTGTCTCCAATTAGCTCTCCAAATAGTCCCACGACGAAGACCTCCAGGTCAGGCCCCTTCACTCCTTCAGGTCCTTAATTTAGACATTGTCGAGGCGTGATCTGTTTTCTAGATCTTCGTTTTTCAAAATGGTTGCTTGAAGTTGTGTGTTGAGCCTTTGTATTTGCTCCTCTGCATGCTGTGTGCATTGCTCTCATTCTGTCATTTTAGTTTCTAGGTCTACTATTCTCTTTCCCACTGAATCGACATCCTGCTGTAGTGTCGTCAACCTTCCATTTAATTCTGTTTTGAAAGCCTCCAGGGAAGATGTGAGGTCTATCTTGAGTTCCTCTCTTAATTCTCGTTTGAACTCTTGCAGTGAGGTAAGAAAGTAGACCTTCATCAATGCCATGCCTTCCGCCTTTCCAAGCTCCCTTGGATGCTCTTGTGCGTCCATCTTGGGGAAGTAGCTTGAAACCCTATTGGATGTGGTGGAGATTTTTTTGGCGGCATCAAGGTGAGTCCACTGTGCCCGGGTATTAAGCAGGGAGAGTTCCACACTGCGTGGCCGGATCTCCGTCGACTCTTGCTGTTAGTGGCCTGTACTGCCCGGTGACTCCCTGTGGGATAAGCTCTCCCTGAGTAGCTCTATGCACCGACCTTCAGACCTGGTCACTGGTGGGTCCCAATCATTCCCTCCTGTCTCTTCTGTCACTATCAGGGCACCTCTGCTTGTCTCCTGCTGGTGTACTTCCCCCTTGTGTCCCTTGATATTTCTAAATTCTATTCTACTGCTTTGCCTTAACTAATGCCTCCCAGAAAGGTTTTTCAAGGTGCCATTTTGGAGTCAGGCATATCTGCCCAACTTCAGGTGCCCACTGCCTTCTTCTTGGCTCTGTATTGGCTCTGTCTCTTATGCGCTGGGCTGGTCTATCATGTCTATTCAGGTAGTAGACAGCCCCGCTTTGGTACCTTTCTTTATTGGTTTATATTTTGCAGACCCTTATCCATGCGGCTGCTATTCCAGGGTCAGGTAGTGGCTCCCGCGGTCCTGTGGTGTCCCCGGTTTCTAACTCCTCCATCCCGACCCAGACACTCTCAGTCCCCAGCACTTCTCCTCACATTCTGGTCTCCTGGAAAATCCTGCGGGTATTTCCACTCGGCCCCTGGGACCCGTGACCCACTGAGAGAGGTGGCTGGCAGTTCCACAGTCTGCGCTCATCAGGTCATCCCTCCCAGGAGCTTTCCATGCTCGGGCTGGATCTCGTTCCTCCTCCTGGAGTTCCGGTGACTCGATGGATGTGTTGGCGGTCTCTGGATTCCAGTGCTACCTTAATGCTGGGTCCTCACTCTTGCCGCCATGTTGTCCTCTGCCCTCTCACAGCAATCCAGTGCCAAACATTGAGTTCTCACCCACCAGGCACTTTTCTCTGCTCCCGTAGCTGGTGGCGGTCAGAGCTCGTTGTCAGAGTGTCCAAAGCTCTGTCGTTTGATGCTTCTGGCTCGTCATTTGTGATCGATGATGGTGGAGCCACTGTGGATCACATCCACTCAGCCAACTTGGGTGGCCACGCCCCCTTTAAATACGTTTTTTAACTCCACACATCCCTCCATCCCAGTTGTACTGACTAAATATCCAGAAACCAGTGAGAGTTTACAGCCGTCACCAGATACAACCTATGCTTCACAAATACATGTGTCCAGAACACAGCTCTATGTGGCATTAGAATGCACTATCCAATCCCACACATGCCCATCCACCCTACTGCACAGTGACTACATTCCCATGCATGTAGCACTAAGAAACTCAGCAGGCCTTTCATGGCTATACCACAGACAGACTATTATCAAAATCATTTACATAGTGAGAACAACATAGCGGAAGCTTTGTTTCAAGTACTGAGAGCAGTGCATACTCGTGTGATCAGTTCAAACAACAATGCTTCCCAAGACACCTGTGTTTGGTTTGTTTCTAACAGGGCAAAACTGTGCGCATTACGCAGGAGATCTGTAGACCACTATCTGACATTCACTTTACGTCTCAGACTGCACAGTCAGGCTAATGGCTTCTACTAGTTATAAAGACCTGAGCAGCTCATTCAGGCTTAGATAAAGACCTGACAGGGGTAGGATTCCTCCTTGCAATCCTGTCTGAGGTAATGTTTAGAGACAGGGTTAGGAACCCTGGGGGCAAGGCTTCTTGCTGCACTGCCTCATGCTAATTCGAAAGGGCAGGAATGCACTGCATTTAAAAGATATTCCTGTCCTTTCAGCCAGTGCCGGCACACATTTTGCAGCCGTGCGCCAACGCAGGTACCCTTGCACTATCTGCATTGTTGGCAGGATTGCACAAAAACATTCCTAAGAGGCATTTTCCACTTTCTATGGTGCATATTCTCAAGGAGCTATCGCCGAGTTAACGCCACTTTATCGCAGCCAAAGTCGCAATAAATTTATCACCCCATTCACAAGCTGGTGCTAACAGCCCATAACACCAGTTTACCTGTGATAGCAGCCGCAAAAAACATCGCAACAGATGACCCCCACAACTATCACTAATGAAATGCAGAGTAGGCGTTCCCATTCAAAAAGCTGTGACAACACCACTCCGCAACATTCACAACGATGAGCCAGATCTGCGATACGACCATAAAACATGCGATAAGGCATGTAAGCAGCAGGAAACTAACACCTGCTCTGACCTGGTGTAAAGTCGGACCACAGCCTGCACCACAAAAGGGAGCCAAGGCCAGAGCCACACCTGAAGAACAACAGATGCCATGGAGCCAATGATCATGCAGGCCGGACACCCAAGAGGGCCACAACACCCACCGCCACGCCCCCCCCCCCCAGGACCCCCACACCCCGGGACCCCCCGGCCAAAGACATGCCACATCAACTACACGGAATCATGTACTAAATAATCCGCCTGATGTCCCACAATCACATCTGGTGACATTGATGTGTCATCAAAAAAATGAGCATCAGACGTTCACCTTCGAATCAACAAATGAAAATGTATTCAAAGAAACAGAACAGATATGAAGAAACATGGCGACTCCCCTAGGGACAATCCGTTGGTCTCAGCCTGCAAGACAAAAATCATGATGAGAAGGAATGTCCTGCGCACATCAAGGGACACAGAGAGAGCGAAGGAGAGAGGGAGACACAGAAAGAGAGAAAGAGAGGGAGAGAGAGATAGACGGACAGAGAGGGGTAGAGAGAGACAGACGGACAGAGAGAGAGCGAAGGAGGGAGAGAGAAAGAGAGGGAGAGAGAGATAGACAGACAGAGAGGGGGTGAGAGAGATAGACAGACAGAGGGGGGAGAGAGACACAGAGAAAAGAAGAGAGGGACAGGGGGAGAGAGTGCCGACACTGAGCACCCAGGTCACCCTGCTCACCTGCTGCCACTGGTGTGGCTCCAACCACGTGCCAGTAGGTAGTGCAGTTCACCAGATCCTACATCTGAGACAGACCCGTTATCTGAAACAGAGTCCAGATACATGAATGGCACAGTACATACACAGGCACACAATATCATCGCATGTCCCACCCTGCGCACCCAGACAGCTGCACCCCAGCCCCTCCCGTCTCCCAGCAGTGCATGTTCGCCCCTGCGCACCCAGGCTGCTGCAGCCCAGCCCCTCCCGCCACCCAGCAGTGCATGCTCGTCCCTGCGCACCCAGGCCTCACTGCTCACCTTACGCCACCGGCGTGTAGAAAAGAGGGCCGCCGCATGCCGCTGCAAGCCCCAAACCCGGGCCCCGCGAACATGGCACCCTCCATAATATGCAGCCCCGCTCCGCAGGCCACCAGGTCTCACATTTGGTGCTGGGTCTTGATTTTGCCATGGCAGAGGTCATACCAATGCACAGGGCAACATCGCAGGCTGCACACCTGCTGAGCCCTTGAGATGCCACTAACTCTGAGACCAGCGAGGCCAAGCCATGTGGCGGTAGGCCCCCGCTGTCCGCTGGGACAGGCCTACACTGTGGTCCAGCAAGGCACACAAAACCTGAGCAGTCCGGACCGCCGGGACGGAGCATCATCTCAGGCTGTACACCCGCTCCAGCACTTAAGGTGCCCCTACGTCAGTGCACCGAAAGTCACCGTGGCTGTGTGCCTCTGCCGGCCGCAGTGCATCCGGTGCCACCAAGTCTGTGCCCTGCAAGTCATGGACCCTCAATGATTGGGTATCATGGTGCAGACACCATTATGTCACATCCGGGCCGGCAGAATGTGATGTCGCAGGCCCCTGGGCCCCCAAGCCTACATGCACACCACACAGATACACCCTGGGAAATGGAGTCCAGCACGTGCACCCGGCCCTTTTTATTGGCAGTGTCACATGTCCTGTGACCTGTGTGCTGGATGGGTGTGGTGTAGGTGTAAACCAGCTGTGAGGGAGTGGCTGTGGCATGCTGACAACTAGACCTGTAGTCAGCAGGTCACTACAGGGAAGTCCTGGCCCATGAGGCGTTATCATCCCCCCCTTTGTGCGTAAGCGTAGTGGGCTGGCCTGGCATATGCCAGTCCAACATAAGGGTTTGAACCATGACCCCAGGGGTCTGGGAGTTGTTCCGTATGGGACTGGGCAAGGAAATAACAAATGCGTGTGTCGCTGTTGTTGAGGCGGCGCCACCCAGACAACATTCGTCAATGTGTCACCCTGTGACCCAAGTCTGACGACATGAGCCACATGCCATAAGAGGAATTCACTGACCCTACATTCATTCATACTGCCATACTTGGAAGACCATAGACACCACACATCTGTTTGATTCTGAATTTTTAATGCACATTCAGTTGAGTGTTGCATCTAGAGCAGTACAGGGCCGTGCTTCAGGGAATGACAAGTCCAAAGGATGAGGAAGAGTTCAGTCCACAGTCTGATTGCTGTGTTATTGGTGAACAAACAGAATATGGCAGTCCATTGCGTGGTCCAAGGTGAGTGTTGCAGAGTGCATCGGGGGACAGTGGAAGGTGATGATGCAGGGGGCAGAACCAAGCTGAAACCGGCCATATGGCGGTGATGCATGCTACTGCGTCCATCTTACCAAAAAGGAGGTTTCATCCACATCTTCGTCCTTTGCTGTTCTAATTGCCTCATGTGTGGGTGGTGCTGGCCTTTCTCCAGAACTGCGTGGCACTGACACTTCAGGGGGCGGAGATTTCGATGGAGTGGTAGCAGCAGCATGCATCAGCGCCAGGCCTTGTGGCAGCAATGCCATGAGGAGGGTCTTGAGGCCATTGAGGAACCCAGCCACCACTCGCTGGTGTGCAGCTGTGGCAGCCGCTCTTTCTGCATTGGCCTGCTCCATGGTCTCCATTAACATCCGCATGTTTCCCAACTCCTGTGTGACATCGCTAGAGCCACTCTGACTGGTCGGTTGTTCTAGTCTCTGAGTCAGGGCTCCAGCAAAGTCAGACATGGTCCATTGGAGAGCATGGAGTGGACTGTGGGTGTCCGTTAGGGACTGTGAGTGGTCCCTGATGGGACTTAGACACCCACGTATGGCATCTAGTTTGTCTGCCATGCGGTCGAAGCCTACCTGCACCTGTTCAGCAAGCTGCTCCTGGCACCCCAACACACGGTGTTGGAAGGCCATGTGTTCTTCGTGGGGGTCCTGGGAGGCAGCAGTGGTGGTGGGTGCTGCCTGCTGTGTGGTCTGTGCAGGGGGTGGGGTGTCCTTGTTGTAGCTGGGCTGCCCTGCACCTGGAGGTGGGCTGTGGAGGCTGTCAATGTACTCTTGGAGGGCATCGGAGTCGAAGCTGTGGTGGTCCTCGTCGTCATCAGAGAAGAGAGGTTTGGGCTGCTCTGCAGGAGGTGTTGATTGTCCCTCTGCAATGTGAAGGGGAGATGCAGTTTAACAATGTGTTCATGTATGTTGTCGCATTGTACATGTTTACATACAGACTGCATGACTGTCTACAACGTGGCTGTTTGGGAGGAGCTGCCTATTTGATGGGGGACTGTGGACATTTTGACAACAGACCTGTGTGTTTGTACTTGTACATTATCAAATCACAATACTCTGCAATCCCACTTGTGATTGGCCAGTGTATACACCCAGTCGGCACCAGTTGTGTCCTGTGTTCTGTTGTGGACATGTTGCGGTGTGTGCCACATTGTTGTCAGTGTTGATGTGCTCTCCATGTAATGTGTGTGTGCTGCATTATGGGGGAATGGCCCCTGCTGCTCAGATTTTGCTGCCCCTTATCCCTTTCCTGCAATGTGCCTTTGACTTCTGTGCTTATACAGTGCTGAGATGTTGCATACTTGGGTACATTGGTCTCTTGGTGGGAGTTGAGGGCTGGGCATGGTTTGTCCGCAGATGTGCTCAGCTCAATTGTGCATGTGGGACATTGTGCCCATCTCCCCTGTCCCCCAAGTCCCTGGTCCTTATTCACCCTGGTGCTGTTGTGTCCGGTCATGTTAAACAGTGTCCGGTCCCCCAACTCCTGCCATCGTCTCCCCACTGATGACCGTGGACACCATTTCCTCCATATCGTCCAGCTCCTCCTGTGGCGCAGGACTCCCACCTCCAGTCTGCATTGTTGCCTTCTAGTTGTTGGCGAGTTTCAGCTTGGTTTTGCGCTTGACATCATTCCAGCGCCTCTTGACCTCTTCTATTGTACTCTTTAGCACACTCACTGCATTCACCTTGTCCACGATGGACTGCCATAGTCCATTTTTTGCTGCCAATGACACAGTGGAGTTGACGAACAGTTGTGGATGGTGTTCGACCACCTCTGTTATCAGGATCCTGTTTTCCTGTGGACTGAACCGCTTCTTCCTACTCTTGTTCTTCTTGGCCTTCCCTGACCCGAGGTCCCAGGAAGGTCCTCCGGGGGCTTGTGGGGTTCTGGTTCTCCTCCGTGCTTGCTCCGGCAACATCCATTGTATTTCGCTGTTGTTTGGCATTTGTTTGTCTGTATTTTTTCTACTTTTATGGTGATTTTTCCCACCTGACGTGTGTGAATTACAGGCCTGTAGCTGGTTTTCACTGATTTTCGTATCGCGGTTGGCCTCATCGCGGGATTTTTTGCATTCGCATTTCGCATTTTTGCGGCATGGCGTTGATTTTAACATGGTCAGTTGACGCGTTATCTGGAGACTATTGCATGGTACCGCCGTGTTGAGAATGCTTTGTTAACACGGGGTATTTTTACCGCAGTAGACTGCGATGTTGGAAGTTGCGTTAAGTTACTTTTGTAATGGTTATCACTCGTTCTTGAGAATATGCCCCAATGTGTGCTGCAGAAGGTCATGGAAAGAGGAACAAAGTGGAAAAAATGAGGAGAAATGGAAACATTTCTCCTCGTTACGCCTGCTCTGGGGAGGTGTATGGTTTTTACGCATTCCCCAATTTATGCCATGTTGCAAATTGGGGAATGAGTCAAAATCCATGGGCGCTGCGTGGGAAGACACACAGTGACGGCCATGGAATACCTCTTTGACTCAGAGTAAGGCCAGGCAGTGACTTGCACTGCTTTGCCTTACTCCATATCTACAAGGCCATGAAACGCCACACAAAATGGCTTTGCGTGACCTCGTAGATATGGGTCTGCACTTGGTGCTTCCAAATTGTCATAAACGTTTTGCTCAGGTGGTGCAAATGTGCTGCAAGAGGCTTGTAAATTAGCCCCCTGGGTTTGTGGGCTACTATTTGATGGATGAGGTACGGTGGAGGTTAAATATAGAGAACCCACTTTAAAGTGTGATTCATTCATTCTTTGCAGGAGTGAACCTGGCCTCTTTAGAGAAGAAGATCCTGAGTAAAAGAAGAACAGGCTTAATTCTGAGCAATGACTCACCATTTCAGTGCATCGTGCTTACCAAGAGTAGCTATTTATTGGTGTTGGAGGTTACTTTCAATTTAAAAAATGTAAATTGGATTCACTTGCTGTTTGGCAGTGAATCACACCAGTGCATCTGCAGAAGTATCAGAATGCCGAACGGAAAGTAAGTACATTAAATTTAATCTACTTTGAAGGCATCATAAATGCAGCAAAGAAGTGTATAATGGGAGAATACAATGGAATAATCATTTTAAGAAGGAGCTTAGATGAATCAAAACAAAAGAGCCACCAAAAAATATAGCTTTTAGCATGTTGCGTTCCTTTCAACTGTTAAGTAGGCGGTGTAAATTATTTAATTATGGCAAAAGTAATTTTTAAAAAACATATAAATTGTTTTAATGATATGGATTGGACAGTTAGCATATTTTAGGCATACGTATTGAATGAGAGGTACAGGGAAAACGGGTTTAGGTGATGGAATAGTTGAGTAGTTGAGTGTGTATATATATGTATATATATATATATATCAACCGTAATTGCTCTCGCAAATGAAGAACCCACTCAACGTTTTGTTTACCCTTTATTATTCCGGTAGGCAGCAGCTAGCTGGAAACAGTTTCTCCCAACGAAATTTCGCCGTTTTGCCTTACGCGTTTCGTGGATAAACTCCTCTTGATCACAGGCTTGGCTTCAGGGTAAATAAGAGCTTAGCAGTTTGTGTGCAGGTGATATAGTTCATAGTCCCGCCCTCTTGGGCGTGTCTGCACACGGGCATTATGGTACCCATAGTTCATCGTATTACCATAGTGGATGCAGCTCTTGACTTTCTCCCACATTATTCATTCCAGTTCGGTCGTTGGTACATGCCGCGCCAACCGCTGCTTGCTTGCGCCACACCAGAACAGGTACGATGCTCCTCTTGGTGTGTCTCAACTCTCAGAAACACAAGGACCCGCCTCGTCGGCGGTGGGGTTTCTTCGTGACCCGAGCAGGCCACTTGTATTTCAACCGTAATTGCTCTCGCAAATGAAGAACCCACTCAACGTTTTGTTTACCCTTTATTATTGCGGTAGGCAGCAGCTAGCTGGAAACAGTTTCTCCCAACGAAATTTCGCCATTTTGCCTTACGCGTTTCGTGGATAAACTCCTCTTGATCACAGGCTTGGCTTCAGGGTAAATAAGAGCTTAGCAGTTTGTGTGCAGGTGATATAGTTCATAGTCCCGCCCTCTTGGGCGTGTCTGCACTCGGGCATTATGGTACCCGTAGTTCATCGTATTACCATAGTGGATGCAGCTCTTGACTTTCTCCCACAATATTCATTCCAGTTCGGTCGTTGGTACATGCCGCGCCAACCGCTGCTTGCTTGCGCCACACCAGAACATGTACGATGCTTCTCTTGGTGTGTCTCAACTCTCAGAGACACAAGGACCCGCCTCGTCGGCGGTGGGGTTTCTTCGTGACCCGAGCAGGCCACTTGTATTTCAACCGTAATTGCTCTCGCAAATGAAGAACCCACTCAACGTTTTGTTTACCCTTTATATTCCGGTAGGCAGCAGCTAGCTGGAAACAGTTTCTCCCAACGAAATTTCGCCGTTTTGCCTTACGCGTTTCGTGGATAAACTCCTCTTGATCACAGGCTTGGCTTCAGGGTAAATAAGAGCTTAGCAGTTTGTGTGCAGGTGATATAGTTCATAGTCCCGCCCTCTTGGGCGTGTCTGCACTCGGGCATTATGGTACCCGTAGTTCATCGTATTACCATAGTGGATGCAGCTCTTGACTTTCTCCCACAATATTCATTCCAGTTCGGTCGTTGGTACATGCCGCGCGAGCCGCTGCTTGCTTGCGCCACACCAGAACAGGTACGGTGCTCCTTTTGGTGTGTCTCAACTCTCAGAGACACAAGGACCCGCCTCGTCGGCGGTGGGGTTTCTTCATGACCCGAGCAGGCCACTTGCATTTCAACCGTAATTGCTCTTGCAAATGAAGAACCCACTCAACGTTTTGTTTACCCTTTATTATTCCGGTAGGCAGCAGCTAGCTGGAAACAGTTTCTCCCAACGAAATTTCGCCGTTTTGCCTTACGCGTTTCGTGGATAAACTCCTCTTGATCACAGGCTTGGCTTCAGGGTAAATAAGGGCTTAACAGTTTGTGTGCAGGTGATATAGTTCGACGGCAGTATCTAAGGGCGAGAGGAGCATGAGTGAAAACATCGACGTGCAGCCAGCAAGGTACAGGACTTTGTGCTTCAACCCACTGGGGTTTTAATTTCACTGTTATTGGGCATTCTACGAGCCACTCACTTGAGGAACACTGGCCCAGCACTACAAAGACCATCAGGCAGCTGGTGCTGCCACGCCCACTGAGGCGAATGTAACTGCATTTAACAGGTGCTGGGAATTGACTCTGAGAATGTTTTCAAGAAATCGGCCCGTGATCAAGTGCTGAACGAGCATGAAACGCGTTGGGCATTTAAAGAAGTAAGACACTGCCCTGACTTGTAAGGTGCTGTTTTTCACCAAAATAAAAGTGCTGAATTTTTACCTTTTGCTGTGCGGCTTCTCTCAAAAAGGGCAACCTTGTTGTGGATTTGTCAGCGGCTAGCCTGGTCGCGAGTGAGGCCCCCCCGCTTTGCGGATCTTTGCTGCCGCCAACCGACGGCAGCATCTAAGGGCGAGAAGAGCGTGAGTGAAAACATCGAGGTGCAGCCAGAAAGGTACAGGACTTTGTGCTTCAACCCACTGGGGTTTTAATTTCACTGTTATTGGGCATTCTACGAGCCACTCACTTGAGGAACACTGGCCCAGCACTACAAAGACCATCAGGCAGCTGGTGCTGCCACTCCCACTGAGGCGAACTTAACTGCATTTAACAGGTGCTGGGAATTGACTCTGAGAATATTTTCAAGAAATCGGCCCGTGATCAAGTGCTGAACGAGCATGAAACGCGTTGGGCATTTAAAGAAGTAAGACACTGCCCTGACTTGTAAGCTGCTGTTTTTCACCAAAATAAAAGCGCTGAATGTTTACCTCTTGCTGTACGGCTTCTCTCAAAAAGGGCAACCTTGTTGTGGATATATATATATTTTTATATATATATTACATAACCTATTGGCAGTCGCCAGTAGGTAGTTATAGTTAGGACCTCGTTTCTATTCGAAAAGCAGTTTTTCTTTTGCCAATATCTTTGGCGCCGTTTGACAAATCCTTGCGAAATTTTCCCAATAAAGGTTCATTGAGGACAGCTCCTGTCTTGAAAGTTTTGGGGTGATTCGTCAAGCAGGGACTGAGAAAAAAAGGGGGTTCTAAAATGCATTTTCCCCATGTTAATTTCCATAGGAAATATTATTACGGGCTACAGCCCGAACTGCTGAACGGAATGACACCAAATTTGGAAAAAAGGTAGCTCTTA
The DNA here is from genome assembly GCF_964261635.1 of Lissotriton helveticus. Lineage (NCBI taxonomy): Eukaryota > Metazoa > Chordata > Amphibia > Caudata > Salamandridae > Lissotriton > Lissotriton helveticus. The sequence continues at coordinate 1,339,502,297 of NC_136065.1, read as the reverse complement.
GTTAAAAAAACAACCTTTTTTAGGTCAAGACTAGCGCAGCATGCATGCACTGCTCTAGGAGAGGGCCTCTTGGAATCACTCCAGACTTCCAAGAGGCTTCTCCATGTGGGTCGGACTCCTCCCACACATTCCATTGGCCTTTGCTTGTGGCTTTCAAAAATGAAAGTACGCAAAAGGCCAAAGGCGGGTGCATGTCCCACCTCTCTTCCAAAAGTTAACTTCCACTGCCTAAGGCTCTCGGGAGCGAGCAGCCGCGGTGCGCTGCATTCCTCATCGTGGATCAGGTTACTGCAGCAGCGCTTGTTATTCCAGCTGTCTTCGTTGTGCAGGTCCTTGCCCCCTCAGCAATGTTTTTTGTGCCTTTAAAGCGTGGTCGCTTTCGCTTTAGTGGACGCTTTTGTTTCTCTTTTTTAATTAATGCACTCGGACGCCGTTCTCCCTAACACAGCGCTCTGTTTCATGTTTTCTTTTTTAAGTTAACATACTCGGGCAACGCTCTCCCTACCTGGGCACCCGGTTTCATGGTATTTTTTTAATTGACTGCAGTCTGTGGGAGAGACCGGGTGCTCGCTATTACTGTTCCAACTCTCGCAGCCGTACACTTGCTGTGCCTTCCTGGAAAATCTCCTGGTTTCCCTGTGCTATATCCCACTTTTGTTCTTCTACGCCAAGTGACAGCATGACTAACCACTTATACGGTCTCAAAGGCGAGACCTATTGGCTATGCCAATGCTTGTTTTAAATGGTTTCAATCCGTTTGGTAGTTCCTGAGAAATTAAAAAAGTAAAACTTTCGATATCTGAGCACCGAGGAGGAGTCACGACTCCTCTTGAACGCGAGCTTCATTCTAATTGGCTGCCAACACTCCAAACCATTAAGTGTTGGCAGCCATCTTGGGACTCAGTAGAACCGAGTCACAAGAAAATAGTGAAATAAAGGTTAAAAAACAAGAAAAGGGGGCAAGGTAGAAACACCCTGGCCCTAGGACTAGGCCTGCTCAGGGGGTCCCACAAGGACCCCCATGGCCAAAGAAAGCATTTAAGAAAAGAAAATCAGCCGAATTTGTGCGTGATGCGGGCTTCATTATTCTTAAGCCCCCGGGTGGGCCAGCTCCCGGGGCAGTGCCTAATTAATTAGTGGGGCCCACGGGTATGGGGGGCCTTGTGGACCCCCCAAAGCCCCAGGGACTGCCACCTCACTGGGGGTTTCTTTAGTATCCCCAAGCCCCGGAGACCACCACCTCCCCAGGGCTTTGTAGTTGATGGGAGAGGGGGCGCACGGCCCCCCCTCCTGGAGCCCTTGATGGCCCTGGGGACCGCCCCCCAAGACTAGCTCCTGCAATGTCCTGGGGTGCCCACCCCCAGGACATTGTCGTTTGCTACGGCTCCCTCATAGCAAACTCTGCTTTGCTTCATTGAAGCTAGAGCAGGCAAACCTGCTCTCGCTTCAATGAAGCAAAGCAGAGTGCTTTTGAGCAAGGGGGAGCTGCATGTTAGCAGCTCCCCTTGCTCAAAAGCAATGCCGGCTCCCGCGGGAGGTGGGGAGCCGGTGGGACCATGGGTTCATTGGGGGTCCCCAACGCAAAGGGCCGGCCCCGGATGTTGGGGTCGCCGGGGCCAGTAGTGGAATGGGAGGGCGCCACATGGCCTCCCTCCTTTTTATTAAAAAAAACTTATGTAGTTACTCACACATATACCACTGAGACATCCATTCACTCACCAACACACCCATACACACACTCACCCATCCATACAGCCCTTCACAGGTGCACTCTTGAACCCTTACACCCGGTGAATCACCCCCTCAAACATCTATGCTCAGTCACCCACAAACTCAAAAAGACACTCAGGCACCCATACAGATACTCAGACAACTAATCAATAATCCATGTAGACAGTCATGTAGATACTCACCAACCTATGCAGCTGCTTATACACCAACTGTCAGTCAAGTCAAGTCAGGGAAATTTGTATAGCGCACATATCACTCCAAGAGTCTCATGCCGCTTGCAGATGACTCTGAACAAACTGCTGGCTCAGTTATCAAATAGCCATGTTTTTAACTTCTTGCGGAAGCAACTATGGTCAGAGATGGTGCGTAGATGTGAGGACATTTTGTTCCAGGATGCCGGTGCAAGAAAGGAGAAAGATCTACTCCCTTTTCTAGCAGTTTGAATTCTGAGGGGAGTAAGCAGGGCGTCACTACTAGATCTGAGTACCCTACATGTGGCTGATACCAACATACTTTTTTTGACCAATATCTTTAGACATTTACACTATTTACTCACTAACCGATGCATTCATTAAGATACGCTTAATCAGTCACTTATACTATCAGTCACACACCTACTAAATCCTCCATGCAGACACTTATACACCCACTCATTCTTCAATACACCTTGGCATATATATATATATGTATATATATATATATATATACATATATATATATATTACCTACTGGCGGTCGCCAGTAGGTATATATAGTTAGGATTTTTTCTCTATGGGATTTTTGAAAATTCTATGTCTAATAACTTTGGCGTTTGTGGACGGAATTGGCTGAAATTTTCAGGAAAATGGAACATTTTGTTTCTGAGCAGCCCTTGAAAATTTGGGGGGGGTTCGTCAAGGGGGGGCCGAGAAAAAAGGGGGGTCCCAAAACGTGTTTTTAACATTGAGTTTTCCATAGGGCGGTTGGCCTCACTTTTAGGCCGAACGGCTGAATGGATTTGCACGAAACTTGGCAAAATTGTAGGGACTGGTAGCCCGATGTGCCTTTGCTAGGTCTCAATATATGTGCTCCAGTGGATTTTGAGAAATTAACGTTCAAAAAAAGATATATATCTGTAACAGCGGACCGGGCAGCGCTCCGGTTCGCGGACTTTACGCGTAACGGAACTTCGCGTAGCCAAGCTGATTGGCTCTCCGGCGTCTTTGAACATTCCAAACAGTCCGTAGCGGCCGCCATCTTGTCTCTCGGTAGGATCGAGAGACAAGAGGAGGCCAAAGCGAAGGGGCAAATGACCATAAGGGGGCATAGTAGATCCTCGCTGACCCCCTAGGTTTGATGTGGAGGTTTTAAAAGGGTCCTGCGGGGCAAAAAAAAATAATAATAATAATAATCGAACGGCTGAATGGATTTGCACGAAACTTGGTAAAATATTAGGGACTGGTAGCCCGATGTGCCTTTGCTAGGTCTCAATATATGTGCTCCAGTGGATTTTGAGAAATTAACGTTCAAAAAAAGATATATATCTGTAACAGCGCTCCGCTTCGCGTAACGGAGGTTTGCGAAGCTGATTGGTTCTCCGGCATCTGTAAACATTGCAAACAGTCCGTAGCGGCCGCCATCTTGTCTCTCGGTAGGATCGAGAGACAAGAGGAGGCCAAAGCGAAGGGGCAAATGACCATAAGGGGGCATAGTAGATCGTCCTTGACCTCTTAGGTTTGATGTGGAGGTTTTAAAAGGGCCCCGCGGGGCAAAAAAAAAATAATAATAATAATCGAACGGCTGAATGGATTTGCACGAAACTTGGCAAAATTGTAGGGACTGGTAGCTCGATGTGCCTTTGCTAGGTCTCAATATATGTGCTTCAGTGGATTTTGAGAAATTAACGTTCAAAAACAAGATATATATCTGTAACAGCGCTCCGCTTCGCGGAGATAAAATTATATCTGTATTACCTAGCTGTTGCTAACACCAGTTAGCGACGGCTAGTAGGAGATAGCGACCATCTTGGGCCCCACTTTGCATGTGAGTGATATTTATCACTAATGACATGCAAAGTGGGCATGCCAAGATGTTAGCGACTGGAAACAGTCGCTAACATCGCTATCTCCTATTATCAACTTTTGGAAATATTCGAGATAAGCGCGAATATCTCCAAAAGCTAGCACCTGCCCTGAGCAGTTCTTAGCCATGTTATCCAATGGGAGGTGGATAACATGGCTAAGAGCATTAGCTCGGTAATGCATGAATATCGCTGAGTTTTCAGCGATATTAATGCATTGCGGTCGTTTATTATCGTATTTGCGATAAACCTTGATAATAGCAAGGTTTATCTGCGATAATTTCTGACGATGCTTAGCGGTAAAAAAAATCGTTGCTAAGCATCGTTAGGGATAAATATCGCTTAACTTTGGTAATATGCCCCAACGTCTGTTAACGTTCGATTCGAAGGAAATCAGGAAGTGTTGAAAAACATTGTCTGCGCCATCTTGTCTTTTTTCAAATGCCACACTTTTGTCGTGCACGGCAGCCATTTTAGATGCCTTGACCAGACCCACTCTGTGCACGCTGTCGATCCTTAGGATGGCTCCCCACCCTCGCAAGCATCTCCCCCAGGCAGTGGTCACCCCCGCTCTCTGTCTTATGCATGGGTAATAAACCTCCCCCCATCTGCGCTGCTCTTCCCTGAGAATCACACCCTGTGCCCGCCCGACACCTCCCTTTCGCCCTATTCACTACCGCACCCTCTGACACTCCTTTTCCTCTGTGTCCGATTGTCCAGGCTGGTCCTAGGGTATCAGCTAGCCCTGCAGATGTAGTTTATGGCCCCAGCTGTAAAGAATCACCCCTCTTCAAAGGAGTTATAGTAGATCAAGGCCCACACTCGATGAGATCCGTCACAGCAGACGCGTTCCTATTATCTGAAAACCATCCTGTATTGTGATTGGGGAGGGGACCGAGCCTGAAGCGGAAGATTCCAGGGATGACTCTTTGTACATCAAAGTTTTTAAAATTATGTGTCACATTAAAAATATATAGCACTCCGACAAAGTAGTAAGATTATAAAACTTTAATAACTTATAAATATATACAAGAAAACAAAAATAGTAATAACATATAAACATTTTTAGGGAAAAACAACGAAGTAGCGGTCGGCTGTGCGAATAGTCCCAACGCAGCACAACGTCCAGATTTCCGGCGTGGGGCGTCGCGGGGGGTGGGTCATCAGTAGCAAACTGTTGTGCGAATAGTTCCAAGGCAGCAGAACGATGGCACCAAGGTGATGTCCAGTAAGTTGCCGCACTGGTTTTGGTATCCTACAATGCTGCTCCGAATAACGGCGTGGGGCGCCCCGGGGGAGGCGGCGTGAACGGGCCTCTCCAGGTGGAGTGTCATCTGTTGTAGTGGGGCGCCCCTTTACCGTTTCAGTTGCCATTCCGTCCGTTTTTGGTCCACTGTGTCAAAAGCCGCAATTCAGCTGAGTTGCGCCCACTCTTGCGGTGCAGCGATAGGCGGCTGTCACAGGACTCTCAAAATGGCGGCAGGCTCTTTCCTTTTTGGGCCTGGTCCACTGAAATGGCCCTGGGACACCTTGGAAATCGGACGCTTGTCTGCTAGGTCTTGGACCCCATTCTCGAAAGCGTCCCCTCCGCCTTGAGGATTCATCAAAAGTTTTGGGGGCCCCCGACTCCTGTAGGCTTCTGGTGGGGAGCGGTTGCCATGATTGCTCGCGGAATGACCACGACGGAGCTACGAGATGGTGGTGCTCTCATGCTGACGCCAGCTTCAGTCTGAAACATCCAGAAACAAGGTGGGGCTTTCATCGTTTGGGAAAAAAAAAAAGTTTTCATCCAATGAAAAGTGTTGTTTTTAGGTCATATGATCAAGCCTTCCATCATTAGGAAACCAAAAGTAAAATGAACCAATGAAAAGTTTTATAAACAAGTCACATGACCTGTTATGCGGCATAGGGTATAAAATGCGGAGAAAATACGTTGGCACGTGAGGCGGCGTCAGTAGCGGACCGATGTGCGAATAGGCCGAAGGCAATACAACGCGCCAAGATCCGGATGGCACCGAGGTGGTGTCCAGCAAGTTGCAGCACTGGTGTGGCCATCCTACAATGCTGAAAGTCGGCGTGGGGCGCCCCGTTGGCCTGTGAGTTTGCGTCAGTAGCGGACCGATGTGCGAATAGGCCGAAGGCAGCACAACGCGCCAAGATCCGGATGGCACCGAGGTGGTGTCTAGTAAGTTGCCGCACTGGTGTAGCCATCCTACAATGTTGAAAGTCGGCGTGGGGCGCCCCGTTGGCCTGTGAGATGGCGGCAGTAGCGGACCGATGTGCGAATGGGGCCAAAGGCAGCGCAACAATATTTTCGGAATAGAAGACACCACAAGGCGCTGAGATGCCAAGATCCGGATGGCACCGAGGTGGTGTCTAGCAAGTTGTGGCACTGGTGTGGCCATCCTACAATGGTAAAAGTCGGCGTGGGGCGCCCTGTTGGCCTGTGAGATGGTGTCAGTAGCGGACTGATGTGCGAATGGGGCCAAAGGCAGCGCAACAATATTTTCTGACTGACACCACAAGGCGCTGAGATGCCAAGATCCGGATGGCACCGAGGTGATGTCTAAGTTGCGGACCGATGTGCGAATGGGGCCAAAGGCAGCGCAACAATATTTTCTGTATGGAAGATACCACTAGGCGTTGAGATGCCAAGATCCGGATGGCACCGAGGTGATGTCTAGCAAGTTGCTGTACTGTTGTGGTCATCCTACAATGCTGAAACTCGGCGTGGGGCGCCCTATTAGCCTGTGAGATGGCGTCAGTAGCGGACCGATGTGTGAATGGGGCAAAGGTAGCGCAAGAATATTTTCGGAATAGAAGACACCACAAGGCGCTGAGATGCCAAGATCCGGATGGCACCGAGGTGATGTCTAGCAAGTTGCTGTACTGGTGTGGTCATCCTACAATGCTGAAACTCGGCGTGGGGCGCCCCATTAGCCTGTGAGATGGCGTCAGTAGCGGACCGATGTGCGAATAGGCCGAAGGCAGCACAACGCGCCAAGATCCGGATGTCACCGTGGTGGTTTCATAGTTGAGAGGCACTTCATCTGCAGTGGGGCGCCGAGATCCGGATGGCACCGAGGTGATGTCTAGCAAGTTGCTGTACTGGTGTGGTCATCCTACAATGCTGAAAGTCGGCGTGGGGTGCCCCATTAGCCTGTGAGATGGCGTCAGTAGCGGACCGATGTGCGAATGGGGCCAAAGGCAGCGCAACAATATTTTCCGAAGAGAAGACACCAAAAGGCGCTGAGATTCCAAGATCCGGATGGCATCGAGGTGGTGTCTAGCAAGCTATGCAGTTGAGTTGTGTGCGCACTTGCGGCGAATAGGTCGAAGGCAGCATAACAATGTTTTCTGAATAGAAGACACCACAAGGCGTTGCGATTCGGTTACCACCGAGGTGATGTCTAGCAAGTTGCCGCACTGGTGTGGCCATCCTACAATACTGCTCCGAATAACGGCGTGGGGTGCCCGAAGGGGGGGGGGGAGGCGGCGTGAACGGGCCTTCCTAGGTGGAGGCTCGTCTGCTGTAGTGGGGCGCCCCTTTACCGTTTCAGTTGCCATTCAGCTGAGTTTCGGCTGCTCTTGATGCTACAGCGACAGGCGGCTGCAACAGGACTCTCAAAATGGCGGCCTGTTCTTTGGATTTGGGCCTGGTCCACTAAAATGGCCCTGGGACACCTTAGAACTCAGACGCTCGATTTTTTTTTCCTTTCCTGTACATGCAAAAAAAGGTAAATGCCCGGTACGTTACACGCTTCATCTGCCACGATGAACTCTCCAGAGGAACCGAAAAAAATATAGTTATGGTAACTATACCATGCATCGTCATATGGAGAGGTGGCACCAATTAATTATAGTGCTGCATAAAAGAGAGATTTGGAGGAGAACCCCTGACCTGCTAGTACATTCATCAAAGAAGTGGCACTGACAGCATCAGAGGCAAGGGAAACGGTCCCAAATATTTAGAAGAACTTTGGAAAGATTAAAATGACATGTTTAGATTGTGGCAAATTAATTTCATGTGGACAGATGAGTGTTACTCTAATAAATACAGCATATGAACATCATCATAGTCGATGGTTGGTAGAGACATTTTGACTATATCCTGGACCTGCCCGTCCTCGCCCAAAATGGCGCCGGAATAAATGGGACTCGTAACTCCTTGTTGTGTACTGGTTGCAGAACCTTGAAATCACGAGATACGTATGCAGTTTTGAAGCACATGGCGGGCGGGGACGAGAATTGATTGAATATTTCGACATCCCTATTGATATTAAGTTCTGATGTGTTATTGATTACTGTACTATTGAAAGTTCGAATTAACGTCACCCATGGTACTTGCCCGCAAATGTATATCTAGATAATTTTATTGTAACTGGCCCTGTCGTATTTTAATTATAAAATGTACGTCCACCGATTCCGTAACTGTTAGACACCTTAGTTCTTGCAACCTAATGGCCCGCCCGTTATGTTCCTCTACAGTGTAAATGTCTACTCATCATATACGATTACAGTTTGCTCCGTGGCAGGCCCGCGTGGTTATAGGCTCGTATTTGTATAATGAAATTTTCACAATAAAGGTTTTTAAAAGAAAACATGGTAGTAGTATATACATTGGTAAAGTTTTTAATAATAGTCACTGTTTTAGAATCATTAAAAGGCAAGTGAAATAAAGCAGACCAATTACATGAAGGGTAAAAGGTATAATACGAAGGAACGCAGTAAAGATAAATGGTCAAGGGCTGTTGTGTTTTCTATTCCTGCAACATAAAGTGATCGATAAGAATCTCATATTCAGGCGTATCGGCGACTAAGACAGCAGGTCGACCCTCTTTTGCTCAACGGCTCCGTCATAAGACGAAGAAACGCTCTTTTTCTCGAAAAAAGAATATATTTTACTTGCAGGACAGTTGTAAATTTTCCGGGAAAGTACATTAGCCTGGAACATTATAACATATATTTAAGAAAAAATAATGTTCGGAAGTAATAAAAAGCGTAATTTTTAGGTCATATGACCAAGCCTTTCATCAGTAGAATAAGAAAAGTAAAATGAACCAATGAAAAGTTTTATTAACAAGTCACATGACTTGTTATGCTTACGTTACGCGCTGCGCGCCCCGGATGACTTCAGGATGCGCTAATGCGGCGCGTCATATGACGCATTACGCGACAACGCAGGTCCAGAATATAGTCAAAGTGTCTCCACCAACCAGCGGTCGGAACACAACCCCTTTCAGCAGGCTAAATAGTTCTGTTAAATGACAACAGAAGGGACAGGCAACAAGAACCATCAGTCAAAGAGGGGAGGGCTAGTTCTTCTCTACCGGGTTACATTGGGGCGCTACCGGAACTGATCGAATTGGTAGTCTACAGTGTTTCTGGATGTTTCAGACTGAAGCTGGGGTTAGCATGAGAGCAGTACCATTTCGTAGCTCCGTCGTGGCCATTCCGCAACCAATCATGGCAGCCGCTCTTTATCGTTATTTTGGGCGGGGTGGGTGGCGGAGCCGAGCTGTTTTGCAGCCTTCATTGTGTGGAGTTCAGTTCATTTCACTAGTTTTGTATTTGTCATGAGGGGTTGTTCCTAATGTTTCTATTTTAGCGAGGTCAAAAAGAGATCCCGTTAGTGGCCTACTGATTTTGCTCGATTCCTTTTCTTTTTTTTTTTACACGATTTTTCGTTATCTGCAAAGACTAAACAGAGTATTGCGACTCTGTGTTTGTTTGTAAATAGAGAATGAACCAAAGAGAACCAATTCTAAAACAGTAAATACTTGGATAACAATCAATCAAATGGAGAGAGAAGCAGGCACGACGTATTACAACGGGGGCAAAGGCCTGCGTTAACTACCCTTCACTATGTGCAAAGAGAGAGTACTCCTAATAGAAATGAGGGGGGGGCACCATTCAAAGCAGATCAGTGTGCATAAACACGAAAATGTTTTCACTTACCACGTACTTGACATTCGACAGCTTATGATATTTGCTATTAAAAAACCATTGAAATTCACTGAAAAAACCATAGGTTATAGATCATATATAGTTAGGAATTAGCATTTACAAAACCTTGAAAATTCACTGAAAAAACCATAGGTTATAGACCATATATAGTTAGGAATTAGCATTTAAAAAACCTTATTTTACTCATACAAAACCATTGAAATTCCATATATAGTTAGTTGCACTAACTATATATCGCGCACCCGCAATCCACTGCTGATGATGTCACATATTACATCATTCATGACATGGTCAGTGACATCACTGATGACATCACTGATGACATCTCAAATGACATCACTGATGACATCACTGATGACATCTCATTTGACATCAATGACCACATCACTGATGATATCATTCATGTGACAATACAATGCATCTCCTCATATTTTAATATAACCTCTGTTTCACCCAGTGTTAAATACAGAGTATAATTTTTGAAACCATTGACACACCAATACTAGTTACTACATATGTACTCACTGATTCCTACGTCTACACACACATTCACTCATTCACCCATACAATCATTCATACATACAATCACTCATCTTTACAACACTATCATATGCACTCATACACCTATACAGACACTCACACTCTGCCACTCATCCATGGAGTTACTCACACACCTAGTCAGTCCTGTAAAGAATCAATCACACTTCCATTTTCTTGTCTATACAGTTAAACATAGAGCACCTTATATTTTCAAACATATACTAACACATACTTACCTTGTTATACAATCATTGATATAAGTACACATTGATCTGCACAGAGTCACACACCTCCCAGCCAGCCACACACACACTCAGTCTCCCATACAAATACTTGGACAATCAATCAATAACCCATATAGTTACTCATATAGCTACTGATCAACACATGCAGCAGTTTACAGAACAACAGACATAATGATGCACAAATTAAGACAGTTTAGTCACTAACCCATGCACTCAGTGAGACACATTTAATCACTCAGTCATACAGTCAGTCATGCACCTACTAAATCCTTCGTCCAGACACTTACACATCCACTCATTCTTCAATATGTAAGACATATTTAAACTTTACAGAAACAAAAAATCACTGGATGTTGTTATCAGTCATGTCATCAGTGATGTCATTTGAGATGTCATCAGTGATGTCATCAGTGACGTCACTGACCATGTCATGAATGATGTAATATGTGACATCATCAGCAGTGGATTGCGGGTGCGCGATATATAGTTAGTGCAACTAACTATATATGGAATTTCAATGGTTTTGTGTGAGTAAAATAAGGTTTTTTAAATGCTAATTCCTAACTATATATGGTCTATAACCTATGGTTTTTTCAGTGAATATATATATATATATATATATATATATATATATATATATATATATATATATATATATATATATATATATATATAAAACATATTTCAACTTTACAGAAACGCACATTCACTGGATGATGTCATCAATGATGTCATCAGTGATGTCATTTGATATGTCATCAGTGATGTCATTGACCATTTCATGAGTGATGTAACAAGTGACGTTATCAGCAGTGCATTGTAGGGGCGCGAGTTATAGTTAGCCCTAATAACTATAACAGCCCAATTTCTCTGGTTTTGTATGAGTGAAATGTCCAACTAACTATAACGTCCCTGAAACTTGTGTTTTTTCCAGTGAATATATATATATCTTTCAGAGATGGGAAGAGAAAAAGAAAGCATAGTTGGAGGAACACCCAGGTCCCGATTCTCCAACGAAGTCGAAAATTAACTACCACATTTTTATGTCTAAGTTTGGTCCAAATTTCAGACTTTATGGAAATTCTAAAAGGATTACAAAAGTATCCCTGCAAAGTCACCAAAATCGTTACTTTATAAGAGTTGGTCTGGAATTCTTCTCTTAATTCCAGTTGTCTCGCTTGCAAAAATATTTATTTGCATTCACAAATGTGACAAGTCTAGATTTATGTACGTGTAATCACTTTGCTAAATTCATTTGTACTTAACTCTTTTCATTTTTTGTTCTACTGATGGAAAATATTTTCCCCAAAAAGAAAATACTTCCTCTATCCACACCCAAGTTTTGGGGGGGTTGCCTTCCTCTTCACACCCTGGATATGAATTCACTACTGCCCATTACAGGAGTAAATCACTAACTCTATTCAGGGTGGGACTGTAGCTGGTAAAGAGTTGTCAATGCATACCAGCCCATATGTTTGTGGGTGTCCACCTACGTTTCAAGACATATTCACCATGACAACCCTTAAATGCCCAACCTCTACCTTTGTGAGCAGATTCGGACACCTGTAGCCGTACACCACGCAAGAGTAATTTTTCATGGCTGTATATATAACTTGTGAGTTGAGTGTAGATTCACATTCTATGAATATAAAACAATGTTTTACTCTCTTTAACATAAGTCAATTGTATGTAATTTGCATATCCATGTTGAAAAAATAGATATCTAAATGACTACGAGAAACCACCCCTGTGCTCAACCGTTACATTCGTTAGGAGGTTTATTTCCAATATGTGGTTAACATTTAGTTGTTGTAGCATATGTTACACTTTAAATGTATGGTTTTACTTTTCCATATCTCTAACCACATACCAATCCTTATTTGTCCTTGTACAAGTATCTTTAAATAATACTCTACATTTATGCCTAACTCTACCTCTAATCATATTGTTATAGAGTTATATTCATACTAACATAGTTTTATGTATTCTTGTCCTTACAGCATTTTAGTTACTTTATCATTAGAGCTGCCCTTACGCCATTTCTATTTACACCTACCTGCACATCTACATTTCTGTACAACTCTTACAATACACTTACAGGTACTTGCACACCTAATTTTAGAGATAGGAGTCTGGAGTTTCAGGTTTGGAGTTTTATACTTAGCAGACACCTTAATCAATTTTCATTCTATATTTAGTAACAATAATCTTGTATATCGTATTTTGCCCTAAAATTAGCTAATGAGCCATGGGCTTTTTCAAGGCTGGAAACTTTACAAGATTTTGATAATTTACATGCACGATAGATTGTAGTAAGTAACTAAGTGGTTGTAATAATTGTTAAAATAGTCTAACTTGTAACTGTCACACAGGTGGAACACTGCAAACATAAACCACATTGGGGTCTTGAGAAAGTTGACCAAGTGAATAAAATGGTAATGGTAATGCATGCAAGCCACAAAGATATAGTTATGAAGGCATAATTGAAGTGATATTTGTAATGACAAGAAGGGACTAACATTTTATATCCCACTAAATGGTCTAGTTGTTATAGGGAGTTGGAGAGGGAGGAAAAGGGGGAAGGAGAAAAGTGATGAGTTAGGTAGGGGAGTAATTAGGACACATCAGGTTGTATTGTAGTTACACTATAGTTAGATGTGGAGAGGTGGCAGTTCACCTGTGAGATTAACTATTTTAATAATGGCATGATCATAAGGTTGGTTCGAAGGAGAACAGTTGAAGGTAATATCAGTATATATTGGGACAAAATAGGTCGTTGTACTCTTACTTCTTTGAAATGAAGGTTGAGGTAGAGAGGTAAAGTGCACAGGGGCGACCAGCATGGCTCACGGTTGGGGGTACAATGGCGGGGGTCGAGAGGGGGGCTGCAGGGGAGGTGTCATGTAGGGGAGATGGGGGAATAAAAATAAATGTAAACTTACCTTTAGGTCGTGTCTTGCGTCTCAACTCCTGCTCTCCTGCCTTCGATCCAGGAACAGGAAGCAGGCAGCCAAGCTCCCTCCCCTAAGCCAATCACAATGCTGCAGTGCAGCGCTGTGATTGGTCTGAGCACAGTGACACGTCACTCAGCCAGGGGCTGGAGGGGTGGTCATGTTCTACATTGAGGCTGTATTGCAGCCTGCATGGAGAACAGGGTAGTGCACATTACTGTTTTGGGCGGCCCGAGAGGGCCGACCAAACAGTCAATGTGCACTTAGGAGTGGGCCAACCACTTCTTCCCTGCTCCCAGAGCAGAGCAGCACTGCCCACCTGCCCGTCCGCAGTGCAGATGGACATGAACCATAAAATTATAATAACTAAGTTATTATCATTTTACATTTCTAAGTTGGCACTGCTGGGAATGGGAGTCATGCAGCACATATAAACAACTAGGAAGCATCACCATCTTACCCAGAGCCGTGCAATTACTGATAGTGACATTGTACCAAAGAAGTCTACAGATTTGTGTAGGCTCTGATGCACTATACCCGTATTCTGGTCAATAGCATCCTTTTGTGCATGTGCCATTCATATGCATAGACAATTGAAGTTATTCATTTGCCAAATGAGCCCAATATATGAAAGCTGTAGTACAACAGCCATTGGATGGGATGTAACCCACATTGATCATGACTGGTGAAGTCAACAACCTTTAGTCAGAATGGTCAATTTCCAGCTTGGGCCCCACTGTTATAAGAGTGTCCCTTATTGATCCAGGCAATATCTCCCCCAAACACCTGTTTTATATATATATATATTCACTGAAAAAACCATAGGTTATAGACCATATATAGTTAGGAATTAGCATTTACAAAACCTTGAAAATTCACTGAAAAAACCATAGGTTATAGACCATATATAGTTAGGAATTAGCATTTAAAAAACCTTATTTTACTCACACAAAACCATTGAAATTCCATATATAGTTAGTTGTACTAACTATATATCGCGCACCCGCAATCCACTGCTGATCATGTCACATATTACATCATTCATGACATGGTCAGTGACATCACTGATGACATCACTGATGACATCTCAAATGACATCACTGATGACATCACTGATGACATCTCAAATGACATCACTGATGACATCACTGATGACAACATCCAGTGACTGTATGTTTCTGTAAAGTTAAAATATGTCTTACATATTGAAGAATGAGTGGATGTATAAGTGTCTGGATGAAGGATTTAGTAGGGGCATGACTGACTGTATGAGTGACTGATTAAATGTGTCTCACTGAGTGCATGGGTTAGTGACTAAACTGTCTTAATTTGTGCATCATTATGTCTGTTGTTCTGTAAACTGCTGCATGTGTTGATCAGTAGCTATATGATTAACTATATGGGTTATTGATTGGTTGCCCAAGCATTTGTATGGGAGACTGAGTGTGTGTGTGGGTGGCTGGGAGGTGTATGACTCTGTGCATAGATGTGTGAGCAGTTGATTCACTAGATGTATGGGTTCAAAAGTGCATGTGGAAACAGCTGTATGGGCGGTTGACTGTGTGCATGAGTGTATTGGTGAGTGAATGGATATCTCAGTGCTACATGTCAAAGTAAGTACATATGTAAAATACAGTACATGTGAGAGTTGACATATATAAATAACTGTGCATAAGAGCCAGTGAATGTGTGAGTGGCTGTATGGATCATTGTGAACTTGTATCCAGGACTGTATAAGTGAGTAAATATGTTTTAGTATATGTTTGAATACGTAAGGTGTGTATAACTGTATAGTTGAGGAAATGGAGGTGTGATTGATTCTTTGCATGACTGACTAGGTGTGTGAGTAACTCCATGGATGAGTGACAGTCTGTGAGTGTATGTTTATACTGAGTGTATTTAAGGTTATATAAGAGTCTGAAGAGGTTCATCATAATATCACATGAATGATGTCATCAGTGATGTGATCAGTAATGTCAAATGAGATGTCATCAGTGATGTCATTTGAGAAGTCATTTGAGATGTCATCAGTGATGTCATCAGTGATGTCATTAGTGATGTCATTTGAGATGACATCAGTGATGTCATCAGTGATGTCATTTGAGATGTCATCAGTGATGTCATCAGTGATGTCATTTGAGATGTCATCAGTGATGTCATTTGAGATGTCATCAGTGATGTCATCAGTGATGTCACTGACCATGTCATGAATGATGTAATATGTGACATGATCAGCAGTGGATTGCGGTTGCGCGATATATAGTTAGTACAACTAACTATATATGGAATTTCAATGGTTTTGTGTGAGTAAAATAAGGTTTTTTAAATGCAAATTCCTAACTATATATGGTCTATAACCTATGGTTTTTTCAGTGAATTTTCAAGGTCTTGTAAATGCTAATTCCTAACTATATATGGTCTATAACCTATGGTTTTTTCAGTGAATTTCATTGGTTTTTTAAAAGCTAATATCTGTAGCTGTAAAATGTATTCTTCTTTAAATCCAAAAATATATTTTATATGTTTATTAATAATTTTTTTTTTTATATATTTTTTTCTTCGCTCCCGGTTCGCGAACCGGGAAGCTTCCCGTTAGCTCAATTTGATGCCGCGACCCGGTTCGCGAACCGGTAAACGTTCCGTTTGCGCAACTGCCGCGTTAGAAATCAACATCGTGACGCGTCGCGGAAGCGCGACGTATCACGTTGTTGCGTAATGCGTCTTATGACGCGCCGCGTTAGCGCACCCGGAAGTGCTCCGGTACGCGAACTGAGACGCGAAGCGCAGCTCCCCGGAAGCGATCCGGGGCGCGTCGCGAAAGCGCGACGTATCGCGTTGCCGCGTAATGCATCTTATGACGCGCCGCGTTAGCGCACCCGGAAGTGCTCCGGAGCGCGAACCGAGGCGCGAAGCGCAGCGACCCGGAAGCGATCCGGGGCGCGTTCCGCAGCGCGCAACATAAGCGTAACAGGTCATGTGACTTGTTAATAAAACTTTTCATTGGTTCATTTCACTTTTGGTTTCATAATGATGTAAGGCTAGGTCAGGTGACCTAAAAATAACACTTTTCATTGGTTTAGAACTATTGTTTTTCCCAAATGATGAAAACCCCTCCTTCTTTCCTCACTCTGACTTTCATCTTTGTGAGAGGAAGACCTTTTTTGATATTTGAGCAATGGCTTCATTGGTAGCTTCAGCTGGTGGACCCCCACCACCACCACCACCTCCTCGTGGGAAGAGAGGACCACCTCCCCAGTTCATCAGCAACACAGAGGAGGAAGAGGATGAACAAGAGGAAGAGGAGACAGAAGGACCACAGTTTTTACAAGAGCAGCCCCGGGTTTCTCATCGGAAAACCAGTTTTATTTGGCAGTTTTTTTCAATCCCTGAAGGGCAGAAGAAAGTTAATGCTAGATATGTCACCTGCCTCATATGTAAAGAGAAGTTATCTAGAGGCACCTTAAAAAAGTATAGCTTCCGTAACTACACCATGCATCGTCACATGAGCAGGTGGCATCCATTAAACTACAGCCGGGCAGAGATGCGTGACCAGCAGGACAACCCACAAACTCCTGTGCCCAGGTCATCATCACAGATATCTTTGACAGCAGCAGAGGCACGGGAAACCGTGCCAAACATTCAGGACAACTTTGTCCATATGAAGTTTACCTGTTTGTATTGCGGTGCATTACTGTCATGTGGCAATATGAGCATTACCTTAATCAACCGAGCTTATGAAAATCACAATTGCCCTAAACGCCCCAGACAGTAATTTTTTTTTTTGCTCCTGTTGAGCCGTTTCCAATGCCTGTTTTTTGTTGTTTCCCCTCCATCAAAAACAAAAAAAAACATAAAACTGTTAAAAAAATACAAAAAAAACAAAAAATGTTCAGAAAAATAAAAAAATATATAAAACAACAAAAACATTAAAAAAAAAGTTCTTTTCAGAACTACCTCGCCTTTCAAAAAAAATTGCTAGAATGTTTAGCACTCTGGCAAGCTCTATTTCTTTTGGTTCGCTTCCCCGTTCGCTTCCCGGTTCGCGAACCGGGAGCGAACCAAAATTTATTTTTTTTAAAAAAGAAGAGTAAGTATAAGGGAAGTAAACAGAGAGTAATGTTAAAAGAAAGACAGCTATAGGGAGTAAACCAGAGATACTGTTTAATAGATCTATTTACCGAAGAAAAGATGGAAGAGGGTATAATTGTGAAAAACAAAATAGATAAGGAAGTGAAAGAAAAAAAAGAGAGTAGAACAATAACAAAGAAGAGTTTCTTGGAGAATGTGAGTGAATGTTCAAAATAAGATTAAAACATGTGGAATAACAGAGAGAAAAAACAGAAAACAGAAAAGAAAAAATAACAGAAAAAGATTAATTGAAACAGCAAAGAAATGTAAATAACATAGAGCCATATCATCAACATAGCCAATAAAAGTTTTGCAGCTTTTATCGGCAGAAATGTGTTGCTAAAGCCGCTTTTGCGGCAGAAAACTGCCGCTAAAACCACTTTTGCAGCAGTTTTCTGCCAATAAAAACAGCAATAATTTTATTGGCTGTGTTCATAATATGCCCCTTAGTGTGCTTCAACTACACAGAGAAAGCATTATGAACAAGTAGTGAAAGAGTGATCAGTCAAAGACACTAAGAGTAATAGAGACGGAGTGAGTGAACAAGAGTGAGGAACTATGAGAAGAGAGGGACTGAGAAAAAGAGTGGAAGGAGTTGATTAAGTAGGTAATAGAGAAAGGAATGAGGAAAGTAGCAAAGGCAGGAAACTGAGGGTTAAAGAAATGAAGCTGTGGAACTAATAGTAGGTGAATGTGATAGAAATGTAACGAAAAGAGTACAAAACATTTACCTTATAATTGTCGTTAACTTACTCACTTTTTATTTTTATACTTTCAATCTGTGAAAGAGAGAACAAACATTTGAAAAATATTAAAACATGTATTTAAAAATTAGAAAAGACAAGGGAAAATATTTAAGGACAAACAGTTTTTCAACAACTTTGACACTTACAGAAGCTTCTGCTTCTCCAGGCCCCCTACACAGTCCTAAAGATATACATTTTAAACTAACAGTATCTTGATGCAGATGAAGTGAGGCCTATCTTAAAACATGGTGCATCTTTTGCACTGCTGTTGTCTCACAAAAGTGTCGCAAGACACTAACATTTTAAATGATTGTTTCAGGATGCCAATAAGATGTGTCCTATCCAGAGGTTTGTTTGAGGTGAGGCCTACTCAGGGTTCCAAATGAAGTTTCGAGTTGTTGAAGAGAACAGAGGACATAATACATGTGAAGGCCTACCAATGAAGTAAGTCATGTCCACTTCACTCTTGAACAAAGGCCAGACCTCTTCTGTGTCTGTGGACAGACCTAAACTTCATCTGCACAATGTCATTCATAAACTTAGGAAACACAGGTGATGTAATTGAAAAATGTGGAGTTTCTTTTCCTCATTTCACAATCACATCACCTGTGTTGCCTTTGGTTAGGTATCTCATAGTGCAGATGGAGTCTAGCATATCAAAGAGTACATAGAAGTTGAGCAGTATATACAACAATTTTGACATTTACAGAAGACTTAGCTTCTTATCTTGTTGGAGATGAAGTCAGGCCTGTCTTGCAACATGGTGCATCTTTTGCATCACTGCTGCATCGGTTTCATGTGGCACAGGTTTTTTACAGCATGACACATCTGCCTAGATGCATCAATTTGTAATTTTGTCGCCTCATAGCAAATCTTTTGCACCGCTGCTGCATCACAAAAGTGACGCACAGTGGCGCAAAAGAGGCATACACCTATCATAAATCTGTCCCTAACATTTGAAATGATTGATTCAGGATGACGATAAGGTGTGGCCTCTCCAGAGGTTTGTTTAAGGTGAGGCCTACTCAGGATTGCATATCAAATTTATGCTTGTTGAAGAATACAGAGGAGATAATACATGTGAAGGCCTACCAATGAAGTAAGTCATGTCCACTTCACTCTTGAACAAAGGCCAGACCTCTTCTGTGTCCGTGGACAGACCTAAACTTCATCTGCACAATGTCATTCGTAAACTTAGGAAACACAGGTGATGTAATTGAAAAATGTGGAGTTTCTTTTCCTCATTTCACAATCACATCACCTGTGTTGCCTTTGCTTAGGTATCTCATAGTGCAGATGTAGTCCAGCATATGAAACAGTACCCAGAAGTGCAGCACTGCATGCAACAACTTTGACACTTACAAAAGCTTCAGCTTCTGCATGCCCCCTACACAGTGCTAATTATATACATTTTAAACTGATGGTATCTTGCTGGAGATGAACTGAAACCTATCTTGCAACATGGTGCATCTTTTACACAAAAGTGACCCACAGCGGAGCAAAAGAGGCGCACGGCCATCATAAATCTGACCCTAACATTTTAAATGATTGTTTCAAGATGCCGATAAGGTGTAACCTATCCACAGATTTGTTTCAGGTAAGTCCTACTCAGAGTTGCAGATGAAATTTAGGTTTGTTGAAGAATACAGAGGAGATAATACATGTGCAGGCCTACCAACGAAGTGAGTCATGTCCACTGCACTCTTGAACAAATGTCAGACCTCCTCTGTCTCCAGGAACAGGCCTAAACCTCATCTACACAATGTGATGTGTAATGTTAGGAAACACAGGTAATATAATTGAAAAACGTGCAATTTTTTTTGCTCATTCCACAATCATATCACCTGTGTTTCCTTTGCTTAGGTATCTCATTGTGGAAATGTAGTCTATCATATGAAAGACTACGTAGAATATGAGCACTGTATGCAACAACTTTGACACTTACAGAAGCCTCACCTTCTCCATGCCTCCTACACAGTTCTACATGTACATCATAAATGCAAACAGTACAGAATTAATTATACATGTTAAATGGTTTATTTTTGCTGTCCTCAGAATGTATCAAATTTCACTAAAAACAGTGACTTGAAGGTATTCATCATATAACAGCGGGGAAAAAAAACCACAATCAAAATGATTGTGTTTAAAAAACCCATACAACATAAGAAATCAGAATTCAGAACTCCTTAAAGTTAACTTACTTTCCATGACGTCGAAGGATGTCCTATGAACAGCTTACACTCTGTTGTGCTGTTATTACTTTCAGCCCGCCACTTTCTGAAAGAAAACCTCCATCGTTTTGAAAAATATGTTACATACAATAAATGACTTCTCGCTCTCTACCACACGTTTCCACAAGGCCAAATCATGTCAGAGCCATTTATAACTCTTGGAATTCTTGTAAGCCAATCCCGTCATGTTGTATTTCCGCAACTTTCAGAATTAAAATGTTGAAGATCATTTTCACAATCCTGGACTACTAATATCTTACCCTTCTTGCTCACTCATGTTCTACATTTCCTATGACACTGATACTGCTTACTATGAAGCAGACTTACACTACCTCTATGACTACTACAATTATTTAATTCTCTACATCACTTTTAATCACAAAGCAATATAAAACAGTAGACAGCATTGCAGACTTACATTCCCTCTACTCCATGTTTTGATTGGCTGCTTGAATTAGCTTATAAAAAGAAATAGTTTTTCTGAACTCATTCAAAGTGCAGTTATTTTTCCATGACGTCCAGTGTTATGGTAAGAAGTTATGTCTCTGTACTACACTTATCCTCAAGGCCAAATCGTGTAGGAGCCATTAGAACTTCTTGAAATTCCTCAGAGCACATCCCGAGATTCTTTCCCTAAAATTTTGGTTTTAAAAACACCAGGTAAGAATTTTTAAGGTCATACAGCAATTTTTTTTTGAAAATTAAAACAGAATCGTTGCAGAATGACCAGCCATTTCTAGACCTTAAATATGCTGTGTAATGTCCTGATGTTATTGAAGGACCGTCAAGATATATAATTGCTACAGTTACAAAAGTCCTTCCTGATATTGACAACTGTGAAGCCACAAAATTTTTAATTAAAGTTGTCAATTTTGTTCCATCAGGCCTACATCGTTGGAACATTAAAATGACATACTGGCCATATGTTCGTATAAATAATGTTGACATCATTTCAGATTTACATTGGCTACATTCCATGTTGTGATCAGCTGCTTTTACTAGCTTATTAAAAGAGACTGATTTACTGTCTGGCAAAGTTAAATATATAAATCTTTCTGAGTCTACACTAGTAGTACTTGATACCCTACAGTTCTCGCAGTCATGCTGCCATTGATAAGAAATCCCAAACAGGTGATCTACATCCACACCTTCAGCATGCAATACATCAAGCATATACATTAAAAACTCCTGACAATCTTGCTGAATATTTTGAGAGAATTGTGTTTGACCTGAACATCTGTCTAACAGATGTCGAATTTCAGACACACTTTCTATTTTTGTTCTATCAGTGCTACATTTCTCTAACACAGAATTTAACAAACTGCAAAATCTTTGATCAGAATTGACCACAATCTCTTCTTTTACATTTTCTAGAGAAAACAAAACATTAACCACTACATTAGCATAGCAGTTGACACCAGAACTGTTTTCAAATTGAAAACCAACAACATCTTCAACAGAATCCTTTTTGTTTCTGCTTATAATTTCAGGTTCATCGACTTTTCGTCTTTTTGCTACAACCTCCCTAGTATTGGTCACATTTGTTCGTTTCCGGCCTACCACACGTTTCTCAAACAAAGGATATTGAGGCAAATGTGGCGCATACTCTCTTCTTAACCTATTGTATTCCTTAACACAATCTAGATCCGCACAAATGTTTGTGACATCACACTCAATCAAGTACAATCCCGATAAAGTTCTAACTTGTGACAATGCCACATATGCCATACCCTCCTTGAACACAGAACTGCCAATATTCACCAATGCACTGTCTACACTTAAACCTTACGATTTATGGATTGTCACCGCATATGCCAAGCAAACAGGAAACTGCTTACGGCGAACATATAAGTCTTTTACAAGCAAAAATCTAGCAGAACAACGACCAATTAGCTGTACTTCCTCAATGCCATCAAATTTAATTTTTAAAAATTCAATTCCATCTCTATTTCTGTATTTCACAAAATCAACAACATTACCCATTGATCCATTTACCAGACCTCTTTCAACATGTAAATTCCTTCTTAAAATTATACGGCAGTTCAAGCACACATTCAGAGTCTTTTCAAAACCTGCAGTTTTAGATATAGTCTTCTCTAATGAATCCAATTTTGTTTTCAAATTCTCAGACAAAATAATTGTTGATCCCATATGCTCTACTCTGTCAATAGCTTCCAGTTTCACAATCTCTTGCTTTTCTAAATGCAACATTTTGTTGTTGAAGATGGCACATTCTGCAAGAGTTGGCATCAAACATATTCCAGATTTCTTCTCAGTAATTTTCTGAAAAATATTCTCAGGCACAACATCTTGTTCTGGATATAAATTTGACAGTAATCGTGCATGTAAAGCTTCTTTCCCATGCTCGGTCACTTTTCCAATTCTAACATCTTGTAGAATATTCTTGTAAACTTCATCCTTCGCCTGACGCATATTTTCATGCAGTTCAGCATAATTGAAGTTTAACCATATATTGACGTTGCCAATGCTCCCTAGGCACTTCCTGGTATCTTCATGTGTGAGCATTTTGAACACAGGTTGCCCTTTCACTGGTGTCAGCTGCAGAAGATCTCCGAAAACAATGATGTGTTTGCCACCAAATAACACATCATACTCTGTTTTGAGAACTTCTTGCATTCTCAAATGCACAAAGGCAAGCATGACATTGGAAACCATGCTTACTTCGTCAATGATAAGAAGTTTCATTTTCCTCAAGATTCTTGAAACTTCACAACAAGCATCTCCAGATAGCTTGTGATATTGTAATTTGTTGTCATGCTCCACTGGCAGCATCAGTAAACGATGTAAAGTAATCCCTTTAATGTTATGTGCTGCCAGTCCAGTTGGAGCGGTGACAACACAAGACAGCGATGACTCAGTCCTTTCCTGCAAATAACATGAAATTGCTTTAATGAGGAAACTTTTTCCAGTTCCCGCTTCTCCACTCACGTACCGTCGGACAGGCTTCAACGACGTACATGAGCACTCTTTCTTCTCATGACTTAATCCATGATCAATTTGCTTGGTAACTTCGTCATATATTTTCCTCTGCTCAACGTTGAGTTGTCTTTCCAAGTCTTCTAAGTTAACCGCATCCTCCTGAGCATGTGCCATGGCTCTTTCCACTTCATTCATGGCAGTGGCAGCTTCATTTTCGATAACAGGTCCTCCTAGTGGATCCTGACTCAATGAAGCAGAACTCTGACTGTCCTGAGAACTGTCTCTGGCAATCTCGGCTGCAATCGTTGCTTCCTGCTCGATTTCCGCATTCAACATTTCTACATATTTGGGAAAAGCAGGACATTCTATGGCCTCCTTGGCGGCAGTGAAAGAGTCTTCGTAACAGAGGAAATCTCCAAGCAGTTCCTATTCTGCACGCCAAGGCTTGAAAAGTTGCAAAAGTGCTAAATAGAAAAACTCCTTTTTTTCAGGAGATTTGCCACTCAATTTTCGATGGTTTACCAAGTGGCATTTTCTTTGCTTGACCAGACATCCCTCACTTCCAATTACAGCATACACTCCTTTCTCAGTATCTTCTTTGATGTTCCTCTTGAATATGTAATTTTGTAGAACCTCATACAGACAAACATTCTCGAGGTGACTGCTTCGATTTGGATAATATGTATCCAACATGTTGGTCTTCAAAATGTCGGTACTGTTTGGCTCCTTTTCCGCCAAATACTCAATTTCCCGCACAGGTTTCAGAACTCGATTACGTGTTGCAGCAAGACCAAGACTCGCCCAAACGATACTCCTAGATTTGGCATAGAGACTTGCTGAAGACAACCGGTCAGAACATTCGTAAGCTCCGATTTCTCGATGCGACAACATCTTCAGACTGAAACTGTACAACTTCTTACTGAGGCTCTTTTCATGGGAAATGTCCTCCCACATATCCTTCAATTCTGTCTTCTCTTTTTTGGTGATGTAAGATGTCACATACCGAGCCACAGCCATACAGTTATCAGCCACAAACTGTATATCCATGTTAGCATTCCACATGGACAAAATCACCGGGTTGTAGTCGTTGATGTACTTGGACTCTTCGTTCCTCTTCAAATTGTATGTGTTTTTAGGTGATTTCTTCATCACATTATGTCGCAGCGAAGACATCAAACTGTTTACTCTTCCTTTAGAAATCACCGGTCGTGGAAAGCCGAAACGACATTTGGTGTAGAACTTGTCCTTGTTTCGGAATTTACGACGACAGTACTTTCCACAACGATGGCTTTGGAAACGTAGAACTTTTTCTCTTAGGCTTTTCTTCTCCTTTGCGTTTGGAACAGCACACGTAGAATACTGTTGTATGAAACTCATCACTGAGTCTTCTGGATCTGTTCCAAATTTAGGTGCATCCTTGATCCACAACAGCATATGTATGTGAGGAGCACCTCTTGCTTGGTACTCCTTTCTCCAGAAGAAATCCAACACCTCTCCAAGAGGTGGATTCTTCTTATTCATGATGAAAGACATCATAGCTTCAAATCTATGATTGAAGTACCGGCATACATTGACTGGATCCAAAGAGCACAGTTCTCCGGGTGTCTTGAATTCGATGTTTTCGATGTTTCCATTTGCCTCTCGTAGAAATTCAAGTAAGTCTTCCCAGCCATACTCGGCACAGCTCAGAGTGAGGAACCATGTGGGAGTTCCTAAGTTCCTCAGCATACATTTTAAATCACCATGACGACGGTACCAGTACTCATTAGTACCACGCTGACACGCCATGAGATTAATCAGGTGAGAATCCAAAATACTGTCTTGGACATTGACTTTATCCATAAAGTCACTTGCCGAGATGTTTTGCACGTGTATACCACTTTTCAAGATGTGGTTCACTGCATATGACAGTCCAGACAGATCGCTTTCAAACAGGAGATGAAACAAATAGGGAATACATTGTCGAAACCTAGCATCTCCTGCATACAATCGCAAAGTCCGGTATTCAGAAGCAGGAATTTGATGAGGTCGCTCATCATATCTTCCTCCCTGACCTGTTGGAAAAAGCTGTGGGAAACACCGAGCTTCCAAACGTTCCTCCCAAACACTAATGGGACTCCCTTTGGCTTGTTTCATTTGAAACAACTCAATAGCATTCCCCATGACTTCCTTGGAATGCAAAGGATGAACACTATAATGTTCATATATTTCTTCACTAGTAGAGGGTTCTACTTTCTCAATTTGACCAGCACACAAATCGCTATCCTCTTCCTCACTTACTTCCTCTTCTGCAACATATATATTCTTATAGTACTTATTATTTTTTTTCAAGTACAATGTTGCCTTTTTGACTTTCCTAACATCCACTAAATCTTGCCATATTTTCTTATTCTTTGTCGGAACCCCATTAACTAAGATAACCAGAGGGTCCTCTTCCACTTTTTCTACTCCAATTGTGTTAATGTTTTTCTTCAAATCTAGAGGCAAATAAACAACTCTTCCCTTTAATCCTCTCTGTAAATCTGATGGAGGCAATTTCCCTGTCTTTGGCTCCATTCTTACAATAGCCTGAAAGGGATGGATACTTTGAATCAAAATAGATTCATAAGTATTTAAATCCTTCAATTCAGAAGGAATCTCAACCAATTCCAGATTATTATGAACTGCTCTAGCAGGCATCTGGTTTTGATTTAATTTGCTACAACAATAAGTACACACACGTTGATCCGATCCCAAATCAAAACAATTTTCTACCATCAAATATGTTGTGAAATCCTTCCATTCACTATTATTTTCCCTTTCACTTTTTGCATATAAATCCACTAACTTAGTCTGATTCTTATAATAAGTGCGTCGACAACACACACAAGTGAAATTAGGCCTCTCACTTGATTTCACCTGAAACGTCGCAATTTCCCTCTGAAAATTATCTGTACTGGAAACCTGTACACTATCTTCCACATTACCCTCTTCTTCTTGGTCAATTTCAACATTCTCCTCTTTACTTCCAAAGTAACAAAACTCAATTTCTTCACAAATATTCTTCACATCTATTTCAGAACCATGCAAAAGAGCAGCGCATAATTGTTTAAGCATAATTGCTGGACTCTTAGCATAATACAACATTCTAACTAATTTCCTCACTTTATTATGATGCACTGCTAGCATCCTGAAATGATGAAAAACACTTTGGCATACTCTCCTGGAAAGACAAGCCAGTGAATGACCATGCAAACCTGTCACTTCTCTCACTCTGCAAGGATCTAATTCTTGCAACAACTTCATTTTCTGCTTCAAACTTTTCTTATTAAATGTCCGTACAAAATCACAAAGCAAATTGATGGAATCCTGTCGCACACTGCAAATACTACTACACTTCCAGGTGTACACAGGACCCTTAGGACGTCTTCCTAAAACCTCATTACCTAACACCTCTTCTGTCTCTGTTGGCACAAGTTTTTCTTTTTCAACTGGACAACCATCTTTCACTTCATAAGCTCGACCACTGGTGTCAACTGCATGCACCAAATCATTATCCTGGAAATAACTCTCCTCATTAAAAAATGCCTCACAACTTGAACTATGCATCCATTCTCCGGAAAAAACTTCACAAAAATTACTACGATTAACTATTCTCTTCCATCTACTATTTCATTTGAAATCATAAATTGCCTTGTTTAGCTTCCTAATTCTATTGATTATCAAAATAAATAACTTACGTTTAATTTCAAATGCCTGATCAATAACTTTCTCAACTTTTTTTTTCTCTTATAAAAAACCACTTTCTGTTGACCTTTCTTAATATTTTTTAACAAATTGCCAAATATCCTGTTGCGGAACATTCGTTTACGAATGTCCCTAAACTGTTGTTTCCTTCTACTATCATGCACAGAGATATCTCTTGCTCTAGCAGTAACATTTTTGATTGGCCTTTCCTTTCCGTTTAAAATGCTTCTCTTTTTCTGGACTGAAACATTTTCTGTAGTAATATTTTTTTTACTACAAATATTTCTTATAAATGTTTTTGTGCTCTTACCCGGTGCTTTCTTGGTGACTTGACAAATTTTTTTGTTAGAGGACTGCTGCATTATTTCATGGGCCTGCTGTCTTTGACGTTTTGCAGCCTTTCTAACTCTATCCTTGGTTGGCATGGTGAAATCTTGAAATGATATGCAGTTGAATCTGTGGTAAAATATAATAAAAAATGTTATTAACCACTATTACCAAACAGTAAATCAATAACAGTCATCAAAAACTTAACACACTACTTCACATTTTTACATAGAATATTTTTTAGTGCTTGGCAAATTTAGAATACAGAAATAGCAGAAAAGAAATGGAATTCATATTCATTTTACCTGTGCTATTTTATATGTGAATCTGATCTAATTTTATGAGCATATTTTAATATTTTATTGAAGACACTACACATAACCTGTTTTTGAAGGTGTCTTTATTTTTAAATGAAACGGTTTACATTTTTACTTTTCATTTATTATACATTTTTATATGTTTATAGTTCCATAGGCTCAAGCACGTCAGCTTCCCAGCCTATATCATACAATTCTGACAAATCGGCATCCTCATAATTTTCTTCATCATCCTCAGAATTTAAATCATCCAAGGGATCTACTTCCACTGATGTTTCAATTACAAGTTCAATGATAATGTCATAATCAACTGATTGCTGATTGTCACTCATGGTTGATGTTGTCGTTATCTTTAAAGAAAGAGAACAACAATGAGATGTTGCAGAGTAATAGACAAATCTCAGAGATTATAATAGTAAAATTGTTTAACAAGAGTAACATTTTGCAGCTATTATTTAGCCATGTCCAGCGATGCTGAGGAAGTGAAGCCTATGTCCAAGTTTTCAGTGAACATGACTCATCTCTTCTTAACCTTGGATAAGCCTCACCGACTCTGTGTCCCCTGCTCATACTTAAATGTACAGGGGCAGATTTATGCTAAATGGCGCATCCCCACGGATGCACCAGTTAATGTGCACCACTACTCTGCCAGCCATAGTGTGCCGAATTTACAATGTGGAGCACCATTGAGCAAAAACAGCACAGATGCGTCACACATCTGTGCCACAAAAGCAGCACATTGCAGGAATCACATCATAAGCGCGACATGTCTACTGCAATGCACAGGAGGAACCCTCACATTGCATGGTGCATCACTTCTTATGCCTGTTTCAAACAGGCATAAGGATTTCATTCAGCAATGCTATAAAGCTGACTCAGTGAAATCTTCTAAATTTCACTGTGTTAGTTTTACAGGGCTTTCTTGCAAATTAATGCATACCTTGCAACAAAACACCTATATGAAAACTGACGTAGGTTTCATGTGGCACAGGACTTTACAGCATGACACATCTGCCTAGATGCATCAATTTTTAAATATGTCACCACATAGCAAATGTTTTGCACCACCGCTGCGTCACAAAAGTGACGCACAGCAGCGCAAAAGAGGCACACACCTATCATAAATCTGTCCCTAACATGTTAAATGATTGATTCAGGATGACGATAAGGTGTGGCCTATCCAGAGGTTTGTTTAAGGTGAGGTCTACTCAGGGTTGCAGATCAAATTTACGCTTGTTGAAGAATACAGAGGAGATAATACATGTGAAGGCCTACTAATGAAGTAAGTCATGTGCACTTCACTCTTGAACAAAGGCCAGACCTCTTTTGTGTCCGTGGACAGACCTTAACTTCATCTGCACAATGTCATTCGTAAACTTAAGAAACACAGGTGATGTAATTGAAAAATGTGGAGTTTCTTTTCCTCATTTTACAATTACATCACCTGTGTTTCCTTTGCTTAGCTACCTCATAGTGCAGATGGAGTCTAGCATATCAAAGAGTACACAGAAGTTGAGCAGTGTATACAACAATTTTCACATTTACAGAAGACTCAGCTTCTTATCTTGTTGGAGATGAAGTGAGGCCTGTCTTGCAACATGGTGCATCTTTTGCATCACTGCTGCATCGGTTTCATGTGGCACAGGTTTTTTACAGCATGACACATCTGCCTAGATGCATCAATTTGTAATTTTGTCGCCACATAGCAAATCTTTTGCACCGCCACTGCGTCACAAGAGTGACGCACAGTGGCGCAAAAGAGGCATACACCTATCATAAATCTGTCCCTAGCATTTTAAATGATTAATTCAGGATGACGATAAGGTGTAGCCTATCCAGAGGTTTGTTTAAGGTGCATGAAGCTCTAGCAGTACATATCCAGAAATGTAATTGATTTCAAAAAACGTTTTTAAACACAACATATAAATCAATTCACTGTGTTAGTTTTACAGGGCTTTCTTGCAAATTAATGCATACCTTGCAACAAAACACCTATATGAAAACTGACGCAGGTTTCATGTGGCACAGGACTTTACAGCATGACACATCTGCCTAGATGCATCAATTTTTAAATATGTCGCCACATAGCAAATGTTTTGCACCACCGCTGCGTCACAAAAGTGACGCACAGCAGCGCAAAAGAGGCACACACCTATCATAAATCTGTCCCTAACATGTTAAATGATTGATTCAGGATGACGATAAGGTGTGGCCTATCCAGAGGTTTGTTTAAGGTGAGGTCTACTCAGGGTTGCAGATCAAATTTACGCTTGTTGAAGAATACAGAGGAGATAATACATGTGAAGGCCTACTAATGAAGTAAGTCATGTGCACTTCACTCTTGAACAAAGGCCAGACCTCTTTTATGTCCGTGGACAGACCTTAACTTCATCTGCACAATGTCATTCGTAAACTTAAGAAACACAGGTGATGTAATTGAAAAATGTGGAGTTTCTTTTCCTCATTTTACAATTACATCACCTGTGTTTCCTTTGCTTAGCTACCTCATAGTGCAGATGGAGTCTAGCATATCAAAGAGTACACAGAAGTTGAGCAGTGTATACAACAATTTTCACATTTACAGAAGACTCAGCTTCTTATCTTGTTGGAGATGAAGTGAGGCCTGTCTTGCAACATGGTGCATCTTTTGCATCACTGCTGCATCGGTTTCATGTGGCACAGGTTTTTTACAGCATGACACATCTGCCTAGATGCATCAATTTGTAATTTTGTCGCCACATAGCAAATCTTTTGCACCGCCACTGCGTCACAAAAGTGACGCACAGTGGCGCAAAAGAGGCATACACCTATCATAAATCTGTCCCTAGCATTTTAAATGATTAATTCAGGATGACGATAAGGTGTAGCCTATCCAGAGGTTTGTTTAAGGTGCATGAAGCTCTAGCAGTACATATCCAGAAATGTAATTGATTTCAAAAAACGTTTTTAAACACAACATATAAATCAATTGTATACCTACATTCATGGGGAAATGACTTAAAATGAAATTAAAATGAGTTACATAGCCATGTTAAAAGTGACCCGAAAATGCTGCAAAGGCAATCAAAAAACGCTTCCATGTGTCTTAAGGACATTTTAAGTCATTTCCCCATGTGCAGTGTTTTGAAATTATGACTTGAAAATCGTTTTTGAGGAAAAGGAATGCATTTTAAATTTATGACAAGGACATAATGGTGTATGCTTCTTTATAAGGCATTTGAGTGTCTCTGATGTTATTTTTCTCATTTTAATGTAAGACCTTTCCCCGTGGTGCAAATTCCTTGTAAATATGCTCCCACCTGTGCTTGGCAAATTTAGATTTTGATTGTTTGAGTTACATAGCCATGTTAAAAGTGACTCAAAAATGCTGCAAAGGCAATCAAAAAACGCTTTCATGTGTCTTAAGGACATTTTAAGTCATTTCCCCATGTGCAGTGTTTTCAAATTATGACTTGAAAATCGTTTTTGAGGAAAAGGAATGCTTTTAAAATTTATGACAAGGAAATAATGGTGTCTGCTTCTTCATTTCATTTCTCTTCAGCATTTTTGGGTCACTTTTAACATGGCTATGTAACTCAAAGACTCAAAATCTAAATTTGCCAAGCACAGGTGCGAGCATATTTACAAGGAATTTGCACCACGGGGAAAGGTCTTAAATTAAAATGGGAAAAATAACATCAGAGACACTCAAATGCCTTATAAAGAAGCAGACACCATTATTTTCTTGTCATAAGTTTTAAAAGCATTCCTTTTCCTCAAAAACGATTTTCAAGTCATAATTTGAAAACACTGCACATGGGGAAATGACTGAAAATGTCCTTAAGACACATGAAAGCGTTTTTTGATTGCCTTTGCAGCATTTTTGGGTCACTTTTAACATGGCTATGTAACTCAAAGACTCAAAATCTAAATTTGCCAAGCACAGGTGCAAGCATATTTACAAGGAATTTGCCCCACGGGGAAAGGTCTTTTAATTTAAAATGGGAAAAATAACATCAGAGACACTCAAATGCCTTATAAAGAAGCAGACACCATTATGTCCTTGTCATAAATTTTAAAAGCATTCCTTTACCTCAAAAACGATTTTCAAGTCATAATTTCAAAACACTGCACATGGGGAAATGACTTAAAATGTCCTTCAGACACATGAAAGCGTTTTTTGATTGCCTTTGCAGCATTTTTGGGTCACTTTTAACATGGCTATGTAACTCAAACAATCAAAATCTAAATTTGCCAAGCACAGGTGGGAGCATATTTACAAGGAATTTGCACCACGGGGAAAGGTCTTACATTAAAATGAGAAAAATAACATCAGAGACACTCAAATGCCTTATAAAGAAGCATACACCATTATGTCCTTGTCATAAATTTAAAATGCATTCCTTTTCCTCAAAAACGATTTTCAAGTCATAATTTCAAAACACTGCACATGGGGAAATGACTTAAAATGTCCTTAAGACACATGGAAGCGTTTTTTGATTGCCTTTGCAGCATTTTTGGGTCACTTTTAACATGGCTATGTAACTCAAACAATCAAAATCTAAATTTGCCAAGCACAGGTGGGAGCATATTTACAAGGAATTTGCACCACGGGGAAAGGTCTTACATTAAAATGGGAAAAATAACATCAGAGACACTCAAATGCCTTATAAAGAAGCATACACCATTATGTCCTTGTCATAAATTTAAAATGCATTCCTTTTCCTCAAAAACGATTTTCAAGTCATAATTTCAAAACACTGCACATGGGGAAATGACTTAAAATGTCCTTAAGACACATGGAAGCGTTTTTTGATTGCCTTTGCAGCATTTTTGGGTCACTTTTAACATGGCTATGTAACTCAAACAATCAAAATTTACATTTGCCAAGCACAGGTGGGAGCATATTTACAAGGAATTTGCACCACGGGGAAAGGTCTTACATTAAAATGGGAAAAATAACATCAGAGACACTCAAATGCCTTATAAAGAAGCAGACACCATTATGTCCTTGTCATAAATTTTAAAAGCATTCCTTTTCCTCAAAAACGATTTTCAAGTCATAATTTGAAAACACTGCACAGCTCCTATGCACAAAAACACCCTGTCAGTACTAATACTTCACATTTTCTCCAATTACAATTTCTCAAAGAAACATAATCTATTTGTAAAACACTTGAGACAAAGCAACATTTTAAAAACACAACTTTCTTCATAATTTTCTCCTTAAAGCACACTATTCTCTATCTAAATTAAATAAATCTTTTCTCACCTTAGCAAATACTTTATGAGTTTCAAAACAGTCTCAGAAATACACCAATTTGTCTTCAGCAGAACAAAGGGTATGCACTCCAGAGGCTGCAGCTATAGCAAGCACAGAAATGCTGTGATTCTTCACACATATCTCTCATGTCACCCAATCAAAACTCTTCCCTCACTTTTTTCAAATCAAAACCCTTCCCCCCTCTGCCCTCTCTGCCTTTTTTGCATAGCAACCACCTCCTGGAAGACCTCTGGTGTTTGCAAGTTCACACAACAATGTTTCAATTAAACTCTGAACTCTCAGTGCACCTGCATATCCAGTGCAATCTTTCATTTAATGATTTTTTATTGACCATTCAAAATACATCTTTCAAAGAACTCATCCATGCACCCTAACTTTCTGTTTTCAGCAATCAAAATCCACCAATCACTGTTACTGCTTCATTAACACAGAAACTCCACAGTTTTTTTCATTTTAAACTCTTATTTTTTCAACTGCCATTTCATTGCCACACTTCATCTGACTGCAGCAGAACCTTCTCTCACAATGTTTTCTGTCTGGATTGTTGGACATAGTTACATCTATTGGGCTCAGAGGTATGCTGAGAACAGAAATTTACCTAACCTCAATTTACAAGATGTGGAAATTAAGTGGTTTGGCCACAGAGGATTAAAATGTCACCAATTGATACCATTGGTGAAAACCTTTATGCATTTGCCAAAACCTGACCTGTTAATTGTGCACTGTGGAGGTAATGATTTGGGCACTTTGACTGGGGTAGGTCTGGAAATGCTTTTAAAGGACACCTTTGAGCAATTAATGGCACTTTTTCCTCAAACTGCCTTGGTATATTCAAATATATGCCAAAGACAGAAATGGAGGTGGTCGAACCAATTTTGTCCACAAATTGAGAAATCGAGGAAGCATGTAAACAAAATCTGTTTCAGCTTACATGAGAGACCATGGAATGGGCTCCGTGTACAACAATAACTTGCGTTACTACATGCAAGATATCTACAGAGGAGATGGAGATGATGCTGTGTCCCTGATGCTGTGTCCGAATTTCAGAACACTATGAAACACATCCAATGCTGGATGAACGAAAATCATCTAAAACTCAACCCGGGCAAAACAGAACTACTTTTGCCCGGGAACAGTTTATCCAGCTGGAGTGATAACTTCTGGCCAGTAGACCTGGCATCCCTCCCGTAAGGTCCATTGCTGTAAAGAGCTTAGGCATCACGCTCCACTCGGACCTGTCCTTAAAAACCCAGGTGGGCGCTGTGGTCTCAGCAAGTTTTTTCCAAATGAGGAAAATAAAAAAGATTGCTCATCTTTTCACCCAGTCTGCCTTAATCCAGGTTACTATTGCTCTGGTTATGTCCCGCCTGGACTATTCCAACAGCGTCTATTTGGGACTTCCAGTGGGCCTGTCGAAGAGACTTCAACTTGTCCAGAATCAGGCGGCGAGACTCATCCTACAACAGCCAAAATGGTCTTCTATTAAACCTGGACTAGAAAAGCTACACTGGCTTCCGATCTCCCAGCGCATAGCCTTTAAAGCAGGGTGTATCACCTTCAAGGCCATACAAGATAAAGGCCCTGCCTTTATTCGTTGCCTGATCTCTAAATATATACCCACCAGAAGCTTGCGCTCTGCGCAAAAATCCCTACTGGAGGTGTCTCGCTTCAAAAGGAAGCGACAGGGAGGCTGCTGTTTTCGCCATCTAGCAGCCTCACTTTGGAACTCCATTCCCTTATCGATTAGGCAGAGTGAGGATTTACTTACCTTTCGTAAGGGATTAAAGACCTGGTTGTTCGCCCAAGCCTACCATTAGCTATTGTCAGCTCAGTGTTATGTTAGACGGATTCTTCACCTTTCCTATAGCGCCATGAAGCCCATGGGCGTACGAGCGCTCTACAAATTGATTTTAACATAACATGGAGTTCACTTCTCAGATGAGGGCAACAGAATTTTCATTCTGAATTTAAGACTGTGCATTGGTACCTACTTATAAGTACCTAAATGTACCATAAACCCAAAAGCTCTTCTCAGAGCTACCCTACATCTGATCACTCACAATTATTATTTTACTCTAACTTTTTTCACTAATTTTCAACAAAGTACGCTCCCCGGGGCGCTACCCGGTACGCGAACCGGAAGCTAACCTCGCGAAATTTTTAAATTTTTTTTTTTTTCGCACATATGGGCCTCCTCAGCCACCCTCAGAAAACCTAGGGGGTCAAGATAAGTCTACCGTGCCCCCTTCTAACCATTCTGAACATTATTTGCCCTCCATCTTGTATCTTAATTCGACCGAAACACAAAATGGTGGACTCCCGTAACGCTTCAGGTTCGCGTACCGGGGCGCTCGCCAGTTCGCGTACGGGGGCGCTCCCCGGGAAGCGCTCCATCAAAAAAGGTGGGAAAGTAATTTACAGAAAAACGACTGGAGACACTTTCACCAAATATAGATTAGCTCATACTACATACCAATCCCTACCATTTTCACAAATTTGATTGAAATTCCATTTAGCCATTTAGCCTGTAGACCTTTCTAAATACCGTGAGGTAAATTACTTCACAGAACACATCTGAAGTGTTGGAATTGACAACCAATGAAAATGTTACTTTCATTTTCTACTTTTTTTACCTGACATTTGATTCGTTATATACCTGAATATATTTAAAGGAAGAGAAGGGAACACAGCCATTTTGACTACTACTTCCTGGTGTACATTTCAATTGGATTTTCACTAATCACTTCAACTTCTTTGTAAAGGTAAGTTGTTATTTTAAAAACTGAAGTATATTGTGCACTATCAGTTAATATGGTAAACTTTTTCTGATAGTTATATACTATCCCTCTGTAGTAGTTATAGATTTAGATAGACTTCTCTGTTATAGTTATGGATGGAGTTAGGTTTCTCTTGTATAATTATGAATTTACTTACGTTAAATCACATACACTTTTTTATATTCGTACTTCCACTCTGATACTATACACTGCCCAAAGATAAATTCACTGATAAAAACTGCCTATCTAAAATTAATCCCAACAGTGCCCTATCTCTACTAATATATATTTTTTTATCCAAATTTCAGGCAACATGGAAGGCGAACAGAAAGTTTCATTTCAAATTGTCCTGCAAGAGAGCAGCCAAGAATTAATTGATCCAAATTATATAGAATTTATGGACGAAACTTGGGACCAAGAACTACTGCAATGTGTGCAAGCAGTAGATGACCTCCTTCAAAATGAGGACATTTTACACACTCAGAGATTACAAGCTATGTTCAATGAAAATAACGACATTTCAGACAGTGAAATGTTAGAAATGTTATTAAATTTTGAAACACAATCACAATAATAAATAATTGCTTAAAAAATAAAGAAATTAAAAAATAATCAACAAAACCAACAATCAATTAACATACAGTATTTGAAAAGTCTATCATTCTTTTTTCCTTATAGTACGCTCCCCAGAACGCTTCCCGGTTCGCGGACCGGGCGCTCCCCACGCAAAAAAACAATTTTTTTAAAAATTTTTTTTGCCCTGCGGGGCCCTTTTAAAGCCTCCACATCAAACCTAGGGGGTCAGGGAGGATCTACTATGCCCCCTTATGGTCATTTCCCCCTTTGTTTTGGCCTCCTCTTGTCTCTCGATCCTATCGAGAGACAAGATGGCGGCCGCTCCGGACTTTTTAGAATGTTGACAGACACCGGAGAGCCAATCAGCTTCGCTACGCGAAGTTCCGTTACGCGTCAAGTACGCAAACCGGAGCGCTGCCTGGAGCGCGCTTACAGATATATATCTTTTTTTGAACGTTAATTTCTCAAAATCCACTGGAGCACATATATTGAGACCTAGCAAAGGCACATCGGGCTAACAGTCCCTACAATTTTGCCAAGTTTCGTGCAAATCCATTCAGCCGTTCGGCCTAAAAGTGAGGCCAACCGCCCTATGGAAATTAACATGGGAAAAACACGTTTTGGGACCCCCCTTTTTTCTCGGCCCCCCCTTGACGAACCCCCCCCAAATTTCCAGGGGCTGCTCAGAAACAAAATGTTCCATTTTCCTGAAAATTTCAGCCAATTCCGTCCACAAACGCCAAAGTTATTAGACATAGAATTTTCAAAAATCCCATATATATATATATATTGATGAACTTTTACAAACAGGTGAGGCACGGCATCTCACTCGAGAAAGATGAAGGCACTACAATTACCATCAGGCCACATGGGTGGCCACGCTCACTGAGGCAGGGTGTTTGATATGAAAGCCGGTGCTGATGAACTGCCGTTCCTTTCCTGGAGCCTGTTGTCCCTGACGAAGTGCTTATTAGCATGAAACGCGTTGGATAGGCTGCACTTTTATTTTGTGCGACATCATTCCTGTACTCGCAGTGCATCCTTCATTAAAATTCTTGGCAAAACCTACCTGTGTGGGCGTTTCCACTGTGGGCAAACTGATGATTTGATGTTAGCGGCTATGCCTAAGCCGCGGAATGGCCCCGCTGCTTTAAAGCATCCCCAGCTGAGACGCCATTGGAAGTAGCAGCATTTGGGACAGGAGCTGCAAATGAAGGAAACGAGGTGCATGCGAAGTGGCAGGGGGATGTACCGTAACCCACTGGGGACAATTGATGAACTTTTAAAAACAGGTGAGGCACGGCATCTCACTCGAGAAAGATGAAGGCACTACAATTACCATCAGGCCACATGGGTGGCCACGCCCACTGAGGCGGGGTGTTTGATATGAAAGCCGGTGCTGATGAACTGCCGTTCCTTTTCTGGAGCCTGTTGTCCCTGACGAAGTGCTTATTAGCATGAAACGTGTTGGACAGGCTGAACTTTTATTTTGTGCGACATCATTCCTGTACTCGCAGTGCATCCTTCATTAAAATTCTTGGCAAAACCTACCTGTGTGGGCCTTTTCACTGTGGGCAACCTGATGATTTGATGTTAGCGGCTATGCCTAAGCCGCGGAATGGCCCCGCTGCTTTAAAGCATCCCCAGCTGAGACGCCATTGGGAGTAGCAGCATTTGGGACAGGAGCTGCAAATGAAGGAAACGAGGTGCATGCGAAGTGGCAGGGGGATGTACCGCAACCCACTGGGGACAATTGATGAACTTTTACAAACAGGTGAGGCACGGCATCTCACTCGAGAAAGATGAAGGCACTACAATTACCATCAGGCCACATGGGTGGCCATGCCCACTGAGGCGGGGTGTTTGATATGAAAGCCGGTGCTGATGAACTGCCGTTCCTTTCCTGGAGCCTGTTGTCCCTGACGAAGTGCTTATTAGCATGAAACGCGTTGGACAGGCTGAACTTTTATTTTGTGCAACATCATTCCTGTACTCGCAGTGCATTCTTCATTAAAATTCTTGGCAAAACCTACCTGTGTGGGCCTTTCCACTGTGGGCAATCTAATGATTTGATATATATATTACCTACTGGCGGTTGCCAGTAGGTAGTTATAGTTAGGATTGATTTCCATAGGAAATCCGCAACATTCTATTGGGAATAACTTTGGCACCGGTGGACGAATCTTCACAAATTTCTCAAAGAAGATGGCCCGCTCCGCTCTGCTCCTTCCCTGAAAGTGTGGGGGGGATTCGTCTAGCGGGGGCCGAGATAAAAGGGGGTCCCAAAACGTGTTTTCCCCATGTTAATTTCCATAGGGCGGTTGGACTCACTTTTAGCCCGAACGGCTGAATGGATTTCCACAAAACTTGGCAAAATTGTAGGGACTGGTAGCCCGATGTGCCTTTGCTATGTCTCAAGATATGTGCTCCAGTGGATTTTGAGTAATTTAGGTTAAAAAATATATATATATCTGGGCGGAGCCTAACCACACATCTGATCTGATTGGCTGTCAGCACTTCATCCAAGAAGTGTTGGCAGCCATCTTGGGACCAATATACATGATAGCACCTCATTAAAAAGCATTGTAGTTAATAGAGGGTTTTAGGACTTTAGTTACATTATAAATCATTTGTTGATGGTACCATACTCATTTTAGGAATTGTGGTGTGTTCTAAGGTGATTTTATCATGTGAAAAAGCCTTATGCTGTGATATCATGAATCAAGTTTGAAAGAAAACTAATATCTCATGATTTTCCCACAGTGGTTTGGAAGGGGATCTATAAGCTAAACTGAAAGCATATTTTCTGTAAATTCACATTATCTTTCTCAGTCATGTGAGAATGAAGTCTGACATTCTCAGTAAAACATGTACATCCAACAAGGACAGAGACTGTCAGTTTATTCCTTTGTGTTCTACTGCAGCCTCCTAGAGTGTTCTAAAGAACAACTAGAACGCTAACAGTCCTACTTATTACAAAGGTATAGCACACCTGAAGCCATCGTGATGGGAATAAAGTGGTAACTCTTAAAACATTTAATTTAAAAAGGAACAAAATGAGGGGTTATATTATGCCATAGAAAGTATTATTAGTGCTGCAAAAAGAAAAATTAGGGCACATTTTGAATGACTTCTCAAATCCTCTTGTATTTCATTAAAAAAATTCTGACATGCAGTCTCCCAAGATGGCCACCAGAGACAAAAGAGCCCAAATGTAGCCCAAATATCACCCAGATGTAGCCCAAGTATATCCCAATGACAGAATGTCCCAGAGTGTTCTAAAGAACAACTAGAGCGCTAACAGTCCTACTTATTACAAAGGTATGGCACACCTGAAGCCATCTTGATTGGAATAAAGTGGTAACTCTTAAAACATTTAATTTAAAAAGGAACAAAATGAGGGGGTATATTTTGCCATAGAAAGTATGATTAGTGCTTCAGAAAGAAATATTAGGGATCATTTTGAGTGACTTCTCAAATCCTCTTCTATTTCATTAAAGAAATTCTGACATGCAGACTGAAACATGCACTTTGAATACCAGCAGCAGACTTCCCTGGTGAGCAGTAGCTTTACTACAGTGATCTAATGAGCAACTAGAGTGCTAACATTCAGAATTTATGGCAAATGTGTGACACATCTGAATGCCTTCTTGATGGAACCAAAGTAAACAAGCATTGAAAATGCAATAGATCTCGCCCTCGTTTAAGTTAAAGCCATTCTGTTTGTAATGAGGTGGCTTTTTAGCTTTGCTTTTATTAGTGTTTTTTAAACTTTCATGTAAATAACATGCATCTGTATGCATATATGTATATGTATGCATGCATTTACATTTGTATTTATATAGATATACAGATTATATATGTTTATATATGTATGTATATATATATATATATATATATACATACACATACATATATATAAATGCATATGCATATATATGCATATATATATATGTGTATATGTGTGCGTGTAGAGAGAGGTAGAGAGGTAGAGGTGTAGAGGTAGAGAGGTAGAGGTAGAGAGGTAGCGGTAGAGAGGTAGAGACTAGTAGAGAGAGAAGTAGAGAGAGGTAGAGAGGTAGAGAGTAGAGAGTGAGTAATAGAGAGTAGAGAGTGAGTAGTAGAGAGTAGTAGAGAGTAAGTAGTAGAGTGAGTAGTAGAGAGTAGTAAAGAGAGAGTAGTAGAGAGTGAGTAGTAGAGAGTAGTAGAGAGTGAGAGAGAGGTAGCGGTAGAGAGGTAGAGACTAGTAGAGAGAGAAGTAGAGAGAGGTAGAGAGGTAGAGAGTAGAGAGTGAGTAATAGAGAGTAGAGAGTGAGTAGTAGAGAGTAGTAGAGAGCAGTAGAGAGAGTAACAGAGAGTGAGTAGTAGAGAGTAGTAGAGTGAATAGTAGAGTGAGTAGTAGAGAGTAGAAGAGTGAGTAGTAGAGAGTGAGTAGAGAGTAAGTAGTAGAGTGAGTAGTAGAGAGCAGTAGAGAGTGAGTAGTAGAGAGTAGTAAAGAGAGAGTAGTAGAGAGTGAGTAGTAGAGAGTAGTAGAGAGTGAGAGAGAGAATAGTAGAGAGTAGTAGAGAGTGAGTAGTAGAGTGAGTAGTAGAGTGAGTAGTAGAGACTAGTAGAGAGAGAGTAGTAGAGAGTGAGTAGTAGAGTGAGTAGTAGAGAGTGAGTAGTAGAGAGAGAGTAGTAGAGAGTGAGTAGTAGAGGGTAGTAGAGAGTGAGAAGTAGAGAGTGAGTAGTAGAGAGTAGTAGAGAGTGAGTAGTAAAGAGTGAGTAGTAGAGAGAGAGTAGTAGAGAGAGAGTAGTAGAGAGTGAGTAGTAGAGAGAGAGTAGTAGAGAGTGAGTAGTAGAGTGAGTAGTAGAGAGTGAGTAGTAGAGAGAGAGTAGTAGAGAGTGAGTAGTAGAGGGTAGTAGAGAGTGAGAAGTAGAGAGTGAGTAGTAGAGAGTAGTAGAGAGTGAGTAGTAAAGAGTGAGTAGTAGAGAGAGAGTAGTAGAGAGAGAGTAGTAGAGAGTGAGTAGTAGAGAGTAGTAGATAGTGAGTAGTAGGGAGTGAGTAGTAGAGAGAGAGTAGTAGAGAGTAGTAGAGAAGTAGAGAATGAGTAATAGAGAGTGAGTATTTGAGAGTATTGGAGTAGGAGAGAGTAAGTAGTAGAGAGTAGTGGAGAATATTCCAAAGTTTGGCACAGCACCACTTGCACAAT
The DNA here is from genome assembly GCF_964261635.1 of Lissotriton helveticus. Taxonomy (NCBI): domain Eukaryota; kingdom Metazoa; phylum Chordata; class Amphibia; order Caudata; family Salamandridae; genus Lissotriton; species Lissotriton helveticus. Next base: position 1,339,460,581 of record NC_136065.1, on the reverse strand, counting down.
AAGTCCAATCAAATCATATCACTTAGAGTCCTTATTGAAGCGCTGAATCTTGGTGTATATTCAAATGCTTTTATTTTCCTTAAGTTTATGTACCACAGCCAGCCGAAACGTTTCGTTCTGTACAACAGAACTTCTTCAGGGCGTTCTTATTTCCTTCAAATTATGTCGGTATCCTGTTGTCATATAACTAGATATTTCTTCCAAATGTTAGACGAGACGTAAGTACATTCTTATTCAAAGTGACTAGGTATCAATTTTACCCACACAATTCGGGCAGACTTGAGTAATTTATAGCATCCTCAAAGTCAGTCTTTCAAAAATTCCAAAGTATAGGACATGATAATCCAAATGTTTCTCAAGAAAAGTCATTTTCAATCGTTCAGAATATCGGTGTTTGGGCAGATATGAACCAGGGACCCCAGTATGCAAGGGGAATAAGTCGCCCCTCTGCAAACGCGCCAGTGGCCTGCGTTGCAGAGAGATGTAAAAAGGGGCATGGCCTCATTATACCTCTGTGCAATGCAGCCCCCTGGCGCATACTGGAGGTTCCAGGTGGGCTAGTTGGCCCCCAGGGACCCCTAGTATGCAAGGGGATTTAGTTCCCCCTCTTCAAACATGCACGGGGGCTGCGTTGCAGAGAGGTGTAAAAAAGGGTGTGGCCTCATTACATCTCTCTCTGCAATGCAGCCCCCTGGCGCATACTGGAGGCTCCTGGTGGGCTAGTTGTCCCCCAGGGACCCCCAGAATGCAAGGGGAATTAGTTCCCCCTCTGCAAACGCGGCAGGGGGCTGCATCGCAGAGAGGTGTAACAAGGGGCATAGCCTCATTACACCTCTGCAATGCAGCCCCCTGGCGCATACTGGATGTTCCAGGTGGGCTAGTTGGCCCCCAGGGGCCCCCAGTATGCAAGGGGAATTAGTTCCCCCTCTTCAAACATGCACGGGGGCTGTGTTGCAGAGAGGTGTAAAAAGGGGCGTGGCTTCATTACACCTCTCTGCAATGCAGTCCCCTGGCGCATACTGGAGATTCCTGGTGGGCTTTCAGGTCTTATATAGTTAGGAATTAGCATTAAAAAAAACTTTGAAATTCACTGAAAAAAACATAGGTTTCAGGTCTTATATAGTTAGGAATTAGCATTTAAAAAACCTATGAAATTCACTGAAAAAACCATAGGTTTCACACCAGTTATAGTTAGGAATTAGCATTTAAAAAACCTATTAAATTCACTGAAAAAACCATAGGTTTGACACCAGTTATAGTTAGCTGGAAATTTTACTGACATAAAACCATTGAAATTCCCACGTTATAGTTAGTTGGACTCACTATAACTTGCGCGCCTGCAATGCACTGCTGATGACGTCACATATTACATCACTCATGACATGGTCAGTGACATCACTCATGACATCACTGATGACACCATCCTTGTGACAGAGTGACAGACCTCCTTTCAGTGTAATGTAACCCTTGAAACACATATTCAAAAATAGAAACAAAAATTTTCAAAAAAATAGAGATACCCATACCAGTTACAACAACCAATTCAGTAATACCACCATCTATATACACATCCACTCATTCACCAACAGTACTATATAGTCACTCATACATATATTCACTCATCATATGTAGTGAAACACCTATACATCCTGTTACACACCGACAGTCATCCAAAAGTTACTCACACACATAATCACACATGCAAATAAACTATTGAACATCCATTTATTTGCATATACAGCTATACACACACTACCACCTTACTTCTAAGGAAACTTACACATACTTACTCTCTTAAACAATCACTTATAGAAACACATACTTATTTAAACAAGAACTCTTTCAATCTCTCACTCTCACATATACTCACTTATATACATCAATACTCACATATACTAGATTAAAACATATGTAGTTACTGATAAAGACACTAGTGAGACAGTCATTCACTCACTAACACACACATATACACACTCATCCACCCATACAGTCCTGCACATATGCTGTCTTCAAAACACATACAAACAGTGAGTCAGTCATTGATGCATCTATGTGCTAAGTAACACCCCCACCAAACCATACAGACACTCATACTGATACTAAAAAAAATCTAATAACCCATATACACACACATGTAGCTACTCACCAACCCATGCAGCCACTTATACACAAAGTGAAACACTGATACAAACATTTAAATATTTAAACAATACTCGCTAATATATGTATTCACTAAGATACACTTAATAAGCCAGTTAACCAATCAATTTTTTTTTAAAAACATCCATTAAGACACTTATTTAAACATTTATTCTTCCATCGACCTTTACATATACATATATAAAACATATTTATTTTTCAGAAAGACACACATTCACTGGATGGTGTCATCAGTGATGTCATGAGTGATGTCACTGACCATGTCATGAGTGATGTAATATGTGACGTCATCAGCAGTGCATTGCAGGCGCGCAAGTTATAGTGAGTCCAACTAACTATAACGTGGGAATTTCAATGGTTTTATGTCAGTAAAATTTCCAGCTAACTATAACTGGTGTCAAACCTATGGTTTTTTCAGTGAATATATATATATATATATATATATATATATATATATATATATATATATATATATATATATATCCAACACAGCAGGAGCCCAATTCGAAGACAAGCCACAGGAACGGTACCATTAAAAGCTCTTTTATTTGTAGCTGCACATCTTGCTTGCAAGCGTCACAGTCACGAAACCACACCACATTTAAAAGGCCAGACGCGTTTCGGGTGTTAGCACTCCCTTCATCAGCGGCATACGTGCGAGGCAATCACCTAGGTGGTGAGACCGAGTGCGGTATCCTACGAGCAAATTCTGCCTGGATACTAAACCCCTCCGAGTCCATGGGGCACAGTTAGGCCTCATTTCATGAACCACGTGATTATTTATGTTGCGTAGGTACCGGATGCATGCCTTATTATTTTGCAGCATTTATGAATATTTTTCCATTTATTAGCTTATTTGGGCTTTTGTTAGGAGTGGCGAACACAGGGCTGGTCCCTCTGTAGTCCTGAGGAAGTGCTTGGGGGACGCACGAAACATGTTGGCAGACAGAAGTTGTTAGGTACACCTAAACCCATTGTCATTTAGGCACCCAACCACCTCTACCCCGGTTTTAATTCTACCACCTCAATAATAAAGTATTTGAAACTCACTAGGCAGGTATTTTTAACCATTCACATATACCCCACTCCATCACATCACAAGTCGCAGCACGCCCCAGCCCGTAGAGGACTGGGATGGCCCCTATGATGAAGCATGTCACCATGGGGCAACCATGGTGAGTGAGGGGACACCAAGAAAAGGAGCAATTCTCCTTTTCTGTTACTATATACACTATTCCAACTCCAGTGAATGTTGTGACTAGGAATATAGGTATCCGCTAGGCTCCTGATCTCTGGCAACAGAGACCATTTGTGATTAATTGATTTTTGCAGGGAGAGCCTTAGCCCCTTTTGTTTCCTCTACCTCCCTTTATATTTTGTTTTGCACATTTTCCATGACTTAACCCTATCTTCCTCAGTCATGTGAGAGCAACATCTGATATTCTGAGTAAAACGTACTTCCAACGGGAAACAACCTTTACAACGCAACTTTTACAACGCACTACCATTACAACGAAACTCTTACAATGCAACATCCATTACATCGCATTCCATTACAACGCAACCATTACAACGCATGACACTACAACGCATACCACTACAACGCATGTCATTACAATGCATACCATTACAACGCATAACATTTCAACGCATAGTACCCTTACACTATCCAACACTTACGCTACTGTTGCACCCCCTGGAGTAAGAATAGTCATTTTTACCCCTACACTATCCAACACTTACCCTACTGTTGCACCCCCCTGGAGTTAAAATAGTAATTTTTACCCCTACACTATCCAACACTTACCCTACTGTTGCACCCCCGCTGGAGTTAGAATAGTAATTTTTACCCCTACACTATCCAATACTTACCATACATGCAATGTAATGTTATGCGTTGTAAAGGTAGTATGCGTTGTAATGGAATGCGTTGTAAAGGTAGTTTAAAAAAAAATTGTAATGGTATGCGTTGTAATGGAATGCGTTGTAATGGATGTTGCATTGTAAAAAATGTGTTGTAAAGGTATGCGTTGTAAAAGTATGCGTTGTAACTTCATATATCCCTTCCAACAGCAGCAGCAGTCTGCCAGTTGATTCCCCACTGTTCTAATGCACCTTCACCACAGTATTCGAATGAACAACTACAGCACCCATGTGGGAGCTAAAACCCCATACATTTCTGAACACCAATAATCATGACACCCCGATTTTACTTCAGGTGGTCTGGCTTAATGATTCTTCTGTTGATCTAGCGGTAAGAGACATCACCTTCCACAGTCAATCAATAATTTAATTAGCAGAGTATGAATCAAGTAAGAACTGGGACCACTCAATACCTTGGTTCAAGATCATGGAAACGTTTAAAAGATTTATTACATAAGATTGCTTGCAGAATTCTTTATATAAGCAATACAAGGAAATGCAGTAAAATGCAGTAAATGCCAGGAAGGCTCAGGTACAGAGTAAAAAATCTGAACACAGAATAATAATCCCTGTTTAGGCAAATATTCCCTCTCAGTGCTAAGAGTCAAAGCCATACAACTAACAGCGTTGTTAGAGAGGAGAGAAAGTCTCAAGAAATCAGACAGAGTAGCGGGAGGAAAATGTGAAGTCACCCCATAGCCTTTAAAATATGGGATTTCTATACACATTATATGAAAAGCAAATAGCAAAACTGCTGATTTAGAATAACATGATCATGGTTAGCTCACATTGGACATATTGGAAGACTATTCGTTATAATTCTTAGAACTAACCCATTTCTTAAGGGAGGAGAAATCTTCCATTTCCTTCCCCAGTAACTTCACTCCAGAGATGTAAGATTAATTTGAAACATTTTCTCTGACAAATATTCTTTCAAAATATTTTTTTATAGGCCTGCATCTAAACTTCCAGCTGAAGTCCTCCAAAATGATACATAGAGAACAAGGTGTAAAGCTTCATTCACAATACTTGCTTTCTAAGGACAATGGGGCATATTATCAAGGGGGTTTATCTCCGCTTTTTTGGCTTTAAAAGCCAAGAAAGCGGAGATAAAATGATCTCCCTATTACCTAGCTGTCGCTAACACCAGTTAGCGACAGCTAGTAGCAGATAGCGACCATCTTGGGCCCCACTTTGCATGTCAGTGATATTTATCACTAATGACATGCAAAGTTGGCGTGCCAAGATGTTAGCGACTGGAAACAGTCGCTAACATCGCTATCTCCTATTACCAACTTATGGAGATATTTGCGCTAAGCGCGAATATCTCCAAAAGCTAACACCTGCCCTGAGCAGTTCTTAGCCATGTTATCCAATGGGAGGTGGATAACATGGCTAAGAGCATTAGCTCGGTAATGCATGAATATCGCTGACTTTTCAGCGATATTCATGCATTGCGGCCGATTTTTATCGTATTTGCGATAAACCTTGGTAATACCAAGGTTTATTTGCGATAAAAATCGCCGCAGCTCTGCGGTAAATTTTTGTCTCTAACCAAGCAATAGCGATAATTATCGCTATTGCTTGGTAATATGCCCCAATATCTCCTACGTCATTGTAGTATGTGCTCCACAGAAAATTTGAGGAGAGAAGACTTGCAGCATGTCACTAGTTGGGAGGAGGGAAATGAGCAGTAGCAGAATGAGCAGAACACTCGAAACTGCATTCTTTTAAATAAAATGGTGTCTCGCATGTAAATGTCGTACAACTGTAATATGTTTTTCACACTGTTCTAGAGCACATACGTATATCATTTTAAGGGCAACATTATTAATTCATGAGTTATGATTATATACATCATAATATTATTATTTAATACAAATAAAGTCACCTAAAATGGCACATTTGAAAAAGCTACAACACTAACATTCTCTAGTTATAACAGAAGTTTGGAACATCTGAACGACATTTTGATAGAATCAAAGCTGTATAGCTAGAAGCGTTTCATTCATAAATGGACAAAATGTGGGGGTTCATTTTGTTATTGAAATTATCGTTAGTCCTCTAGAAAGCTAAAATATGGACACAATTGCTATGAGATCTCAAATATCTTCCTCATCCATATCAATACAACATTCTGAAAAGTGGAGACAAACATACTTCCAGCACCAACAGTAGACTTCCAGTTAACTCCCTAGGAATCAACTGCAGCATCACCACAGAGGTCTAATTACAACTAGAGGAGTAAAAAATGTTATTCAATACAAAAGCAAGGCACTCCATAATGCCATTTTGTTGTAATAGTAGCTGTTGAATGTAAAACTTTTTTTTGAAGAGCTGGCACATGTAAACAAGCTTTGAGATGTTAATGTTGGCATGAAAAATGAGGGTTAAAAATATGAGAGAAGGCATGGGTTTTAGTAATTTGAGGCAAACTACATGTTGAAAGGGTCTAAAAATAGTTAGAGAGATAACTGCATAAGAACAGCATCTCCATTCCACATCTGTTTATTCAGCCTACCCTATTTATATTCTTGGAAAAAAACTAAGGTTAAAGTGATGATATAGTTATGTTTGGTAATATCTTACTTTACATTTAAAAAAACCCATAGAAATATGCTAAAAACACAAGGTTTAAAGTGACATTATAGTTAGGTGAAAATGTTGGTTAAAAATGCTAATCTAAACTTAAAAAACACTAAAAAACACCAGTTATAGTTAACTGAAGTCACTATAACTCGTGCTCTGCCATGTACAGTGTTGTCATAAATAATGTAATTTCACATTTCATCAGTGATGTTATCAATGATGTCATAGAAGATATCATGAGTGATGTAATTTGTGAGATTGAAAGCAATGAATGCGGAGTGCGTTTAAATTTAGTGGTACCCTGGGATCTCCCCCCCACAAGGTCCAGGGGGTCTGGTTACCACCAGCCTGCCCCCTTTACTTTATTTGTTTTTCATTTTCAAGACATGGTATCGAGTCCCCAGATCCTGTAATGGCAGCCGTAACATTTCTCTTCATATTGCTGTCAGCCAATCAGATAATGTTTACCCACAGATTCACAGGAGCTACATGTTCCCATGGGAGCAAGACGGGCGAGGCAAAAATCAGCCTTAGCCAATCTGATTGCTCTATTATTTGAAGTTTCACGCCCGTGGGATTCCTATGTACCAAACCGTCCAGAAATCTATACATTTAGAAGCGTAATTTCTCAAAATTACTGAACGGATTTACACAAATCATAACAAGCATTGGGAAGGCCAATAGGTCTATGCAAGAGCTATTGTCTTGGCCAATGGGTTTTATTAATGGTGCACACCTGAGTGGCTGCTGTTCAGCATGGCTAAAACTTAGTGGGGTAAAGTAAAGTGCTGTGGAGTGGAGTGTTATAAAGTGGAGTAGAGTGGAGTGTTATGGAGTGGCGTAGAGTGGTGTGGAGTGGCGTAAAGTTCAGTGGTGTTGAGGGGAGTGAAGTGGAGTGTCTTGGAGTAGCGTACCGTGTGGTGGAAAGTCATGGAGTGAGTAGAGTGTAGTACAGTGGCAGGGCATAGTGTTTAGTGGCATAGAGTGGAGTACAGTGTCAGAGATGAGTAGAGAGTCTTAGAGTGGAGTGGCACAGAGTGTTGAGGAGTGGGGTAGAGCAGAGTGGAATGGCATAGAAGGTGTTGCGTAGAGTGGAGTAGAATGTTGTAGAGTGGCGCAGAGTAGATTGTCATAGAGTGGAGTGGCATAGAGTGGAGTAGAGTGTTTAAGAGTTCAATGACATCGAGTGGAGTGGCATAGAGTGTCATAGAGCGGAGTGGCAGAATGTGTCAGAGTGG